>NC_141874.1:10000000-10600000 GCF_056163025.1 Triticum urartu
AGGGGACACGATGTTTACCCAGGTTCAGGCCCTCTTGATGGAGGTAATACCCTACGTCCTGCTTGATTGTTCTTGATAATATGAGTAGTACAAGAGTTGATCTACCACGAGATCAGAGAGGCTAAACCCTAGAAGCTAGCCTATGGTATGATTGTTGTTGTTCCTATGGACTAAATCCTTCGGTTTATATAGACATCGGAGGGGGCTAGGGTTACACAGAGTCGGTTACAAGGAAGGAGATCTACACATCCGTACTGCCAAGATTGCCTTCCACGCTAAGGAGAGTCCCATCCAGACATGGGACGAAGTCTTCAATCTTGTATCTTCATAGTCCAACAGTCCGGCCAAAGGATATAGTCCGGCTATCCGGATACCCGCTAATCCAGGACTCCCTCAGTAACCCTGAACCAGGCTTCAATGACGATGAGTCCGGCGCGTAGATTGTCTTCGACATTGAAGGCGGGTTCCTCCTCCGAATACTTCATAGAAGATTTTGAACACGAGGATCGTGTCTGGCTCTGCAAAATAAGTTCCACATGACACCTTAGAGAGAATAATATTTCCATAAATCTAATCTGCTGATGTACCCCGTAGTGTGACATCGCACCACAGCCAGGTCTTTATTCGAATTGTTTTTCATAACCAATCTCAGCGTGTTTCGCAAGGCGGTTTCCTTGGCACGTCTTGTCGAAGCAGTGATCGTGTCCCCTTTATTACGGGATTCTCATCAATACGGACGTGGGTAACCCAACCGTGCCTATTGGTAGTACCCCTAGATCTTAGGCAAGTCCCAAAGAGCCACGAGGAGGAAGCTTGATATTCACCCTCTTTATAAAGGGGCAGGGCTTTTTCTTTTTTCCCTCTCGTGCTCAATCAAATCCTTTCCCCGCCTCGAGTTCTAACACCCAAAGCTCAGGTCAGGTGCTTCGGACCTTTAACTATGTCCGAATCCAACCTTCAAGGTCGGTGGATGCCTTCCTCCATCACGGAGGAGGACATCAAGAAGTTGAGAGAGGCCAGATATCTAACCACTGAGATTTTGCATCGGCTGCCCGCCCAAGGGCAGGTCGTCCCTACTCCCGAACCCAACGAGAGCGTTGTGTTCGTCTCCCACTTCCTCCGAGGACTAGGTCTCGCTCTGGATCCCTTTGTTAGGGGTCTTATGTTCTATTATGGGCTAGATTTTCATGATCTGGCTCCGGATTCCCTTCTTCACATCTCGACATTTATTGTCGTATGTGAGGCCTTCCTCCGCATCACCCCTCACTTCGGCCTGTGGCTCAAGACCTTCGATGTGAAGCCAAAGATGATCGAGGGGAAGCACATAGCGTGCGGAGGCGCTTTAATAAGAAAAATAGCTGACGCTCCATGGCCTGAGGGTTGCTTCCCGGAGGTGTCCGGATTGTGGCAGCGGGAGTGGTTCTACATCACAGCCCCCCGAAGTGCCAAGTGGGTAGCTGCCCCCACCTTTCGCTCAGGCCCCCACCACAACTGATGTCATGGATCAGCAGGGGGCTGAGCTAGGGTCCAGCCAAGGACGTGCCAATACTGCAAAGCCGTATCTGAGATCTCTTTGAGAGAGATTTCAGTCTGGCTACGGTAGTGCAAGTTATGCTAGTTCGTCGAATCCAGCCTTCGCATGTGGGAATTCAACCCAGAAGGACCGTGAGCTATTCAACATTTCCTTGGCATGACGCCCGAAGAGATGTACAAATTGTTCTTCGGACCACAAATAATGTGTTCGGACATCACTGAGGATGCAGGTCTGAGCTGCAATCGCTTGGATACCCAAGTAAGTAGCCCCGCATCCAAACACACTGTCCGTTTGTTTATCGCAACATTGCCCTAAAAAGCCGCTCTTTGACCAGGATTGGATAGCGAAGGCAAAGTTGATCAGGTGTCCGCCCCCCTTCCTGAGACCTCACCAAATCCCGTGTTAACCAGGATGCTGGAGATCGCGCCTTATCAAGCGCCCCCAGGAGAAGATAAAGGGGGGAACAAGGAGGCTAGCACCTCCGCGAAGGAGGTTAACCGGGGAGGAGGAACTGAAACTTCCTCTCTCCAGGGAAGGAAGAGAACCGCCTCTGAGGACCCGGAGACTATGGTCTCCAAACGGGGGAAGAAAACATCGCCGGAGGGTCCTGCCCTAGGGGATACCCCGGCCGCACTATGCCCTCAAGGGGATCATCCCTCCACCGAGCTGTAAGTAAAAGGGTACTTAATAATGAAAATATCTCGCCTTACTTCTGAGGAAAATAACCGAAGTATTTATCTTGCAGTTCGGATCTTAGTCCTACTCAGCAGAGCTCGTCTTCAGGGGATCTTATTTCAGAGATGATGGAGAGCGAAACGCCTCCCCCCGCCATGCCGCCTCATGAGGCGGGTGACCCCGAGGTGTCGTCGCGGCGGGTTTCTCCTAATCTGGCAAGGCTAGAAGGTAATCCTATGGCCACCCGAAGTCCTCAGTATCCGGCTCTTGAAGAGAGCAATCGAAAGAGTCCGGCGCCATCTGGTGTGCGGTCGGACGTACTGAGGGATCTGCTAGAGCAATCGGCTATCTCAGAAGAGCACCGCACGTTGATGGGTGCGGTGATTGAAAGGATTTCAACCGATGAAAGCGGGTTGCATGAAGCCTTTATGAGACTGCTGACGGGTTTTGAGGTACACTACAAGAAATATGTCAACTTATGACCACCACTATTGGTCACTGAATGGTCACAAATTTCCATTTATGACCTTTTTGTGACCAAAAACATAAGGTCAAAAGCTGGGCGTTGTAAACTGACTATAGCGACATTTCTTCTGGAATGGTCGCAAACATTTATGACCAAAATATGTCCACTGTGGCGTTTTGGTCACTAGCAACCTCCGTAGGCCACGTAGGCATCCAGCGTGGCAAGCTAACGTGGCACAAGATTCAGCCCGGTCCAATTCGGTTTTCTACATGGGCCTAGCCCAACAATTCGGCCTTTTTATTTTTTTTTCATCTGAATTTTTGGTCGGCTACATGGGCCACGCCCTACAATTCGGCCTTTTAATTTTCTAGGCCATGGCCCTTTTGCAAACCATTTCATTAGTCCTTTTTGTAAGGTTTTACAGAAATGCACAATGTTCCAGTCCACTATTATTTGGGCTGTAGCATTTTTAGAGCCCATATATTATTTGGTCCAGTAGAACATTTGGTCTTTTTATTATTCACTGATTTCCAGTTTACACATTTGAACAGCAAACACTCAATAATTCTCTCAATTAAATGATTAAATTTGGAAATCATTCATCCAAATACACACAACAGCACATACAAGTCTGCACGTCCAACCTCAACTAAAACAAGAAAAAACAGATACACATCAACTAAAGTTGTGGTGCGCTTCCATCACAGCAGCAGCAACCTAAGCAACATTAGATCACCAAAAAGAAACAATGCCATCAACATGAGGCGGTAATCCAACTTAACACTTTGTGAGGAGCAGCGCCACCAGGAGGATGCCGATCGCCCACGAGGGCGCTCCAGCCCAGGGGCGACATGTGGGAGCTAGAGATGTCTGGCCAGCCTCTGGTACCTGGCCACAAGTCACATCAGAAATATTCAGAAATCAGTTGAACATAATTGACTACAAAAGAAATTAGAATTGAACAGAATTGTCATGCTTGTCTACTTTCAGGAAAGTTAGTACATATTTCCATGCTTGTCTACCAAAGAAATTGTATCAACTTAACACTTAGTCATGCAAAAGTGTTTCACATCAAAAACATACAGCAGTGTAGGAAACTGAATCTCTAAATACTCCAGCTGCAAATACTGCTAATACTAATAGGCCAGTAGCAAATACTGTATTTTTGGAGTTTTAACAAATGTTCAGTAATTTATGGAGTACAGCAGCAACATCACTTTAAGAAAGTGAGCTAAATCATCACATTTTCAACTCATTACTGAATCTTCTCAGTGAATCAACTAGTACTACAACCAAATTCAGTGAATTAAGCTACTCCATTTTGAAGTACTGCTCGAGTGCTCAAACATGCAGAGATACAAGTACTACAGGTTTCTCGAAGGCGTAGAATCGACCTAGCATGTAACAAGAGACATATTAGTACATTTTGTTGGTGAGGCAAGGAAACAGATAGCACTGTGTACCGCATCTAGAGAATTATGCCCAGCTCACTTCATTTGGAGTTAATAAACTCGATAAACTGTCACTGGCAGTAAGACGCCACTACTACAAGTACTATTGTAGTAGTAGAGGAAGAAGAATATAGTACAGTACTACTACACATGTGTGCTAACTAGTAAGTAATAAGATACACACAAGTAACTAGGTGTAGTAGTAGAAGGGACCTAGATAGTACCCAAGACACATACTGCTAGTAAATTGTTGTTATGGGTGAGACAAGAGAGCAGGTGGTACTCTGTGGTGCTGCTAGTAAGGGAATTATGGCCACTCGGAATAAATTAACGGTGAGTAGTCCATGGAGCGTCACCAGCAGCAAGATAGCACTACTCTTCTAGTACTCCAGCAAGAAGAATAAAGTACTCGGAATAAATTTGGAACGATGGGAGTATATAATACCCAGGTCAAGCTTGCATGGTCTCTGTTTGTTGTGATCCTGCTTCGTCCCGCACTCCATGTACTCCACGAACCCAGTGGCCTTCCAGTGCGGGATCGCGTACTTCCCCGTCACCCTCGAGCCGTTCATCTGCGACCTGTTCGGCGCCTGCTCAAAGTTCTCATTCAGCAGCGGGCCTGCAGGTTTGCATTACTGTCAGATCATCTCAGGTTTGTAGTATTCAGTAATTGTACTAGAAAAAAGGAGGCTGTAACTCGCGACACGGTAAAGCAACGCTGTTACTGTACCAAGACAAGTAACTGGGGCCTCTAGACCTCGCATGATATGATTCTTCAGCAGTAAACTAGCCCGACACGCATAAGAATGCAGAGGCCCTGACTTGAATCACGGAGCTACTAGCAAGTCGACACTAGCATTGCTGGGAAATGATACACTCATTCTGACAGTAATGCACCCAATTAAACAACAATGTAGTACACATAAAACAAGGTGATCCTATTGTCCTTCAGGCATGCTAACACAACCGGAACAGTACGATCTGTGCCGCTAGTACTAACAGCTTGAGAAATCCGTAAGAACATCAAGAAGGATAAAGATGCAGTAATTTACTACGGATGCAGTAATTGACAGACGAACGTAGAAACTGTAATTAATCATGCATGGAGGGGCTCTCACCGTCTCCGCCCGAAGCAGCAGCTCGAGCAGCCGCGCAGACGAGCAAGAACAGGGCTGGAGGAAGGGGTTGGGGGAATCCATACCGAGCAGAGGAGGCTTCCGTCGCGGTCGTAGTCGTGGACGAGATCAGAGACGCAGACGAGATCAGAGAAGCTGTGCCTGACGAGGGGATGAAGATGAGCTTGACGAAGAAGCCGACGAATCCCATGACGATGAACCCAATCGCCGTCTGTGCCGCCAACCTTGATGAACTCTGCGTGCCAAATCAGCGTCAGATCTGGCGAAAGAGGAAAATAAACCAGATCCAGAATGAGGAGAGCGGGCGAGAGCGTCCTTACCCTTGCGGTCGGGCTTTGTAGCAGCGCTTGATGAGGTAGACGCTGTCCTTGGCGAACTCGGGAAAGGAGGGACGCCACCACGGAGAAGGGGGGTCCGACGGGTTGCGGCGCAGGTTGAGGTACGGGTGTAGGGTTAGGGAAGGGAGGTGGCTTGGGGTGGCGATGCGGTGGGGAAGGGAGGGGGTCGGGGTGGCGATGCGGCGAGGAAGGGCGCGTGGAGGCCATGGATGCGGGGAGGTCGCCGCCGACAGGTGGGATCGGGGGAGAGGATTGGATCGAATCATGGGACCCGGCCCCCACAGGGACAACCCGCAGGAACAGCACGCAGCGACAACCCAGCCACTTCACGGCGGCGAGGTTGGTCGAGGACAAGGGAGATGAGGGGAGAGTGAGGGCGGAGGCGGAGGTGGGTGGCTGCGAGGTTCAGAGGGGTGGGTAGCAGCGACAAGGGGGACGAGGGGGATCTGCATCGCGGGAGAGGGGAGAGGATCTGAGCGGGGAAAGAATGGAGGCGGGGGGGGGGGGGGTGGGTGGAAAATGTCCATGAGGACAGACCTAGGGTTTCGGCTCGGGTGGGTTTGGGCCGTTGGATCCGGAAGCATCCGACGGTGGTTGATGCATGATCCGCGTGATACGCTCATGGTCCAATCAGAACGCAGCAAACCATTTGATGACCTTATGACCATATAAATTGGTCGTGATTGATTCAAGATAAAATATTTCATTTCATTTTTCAATGCTCAAAATGAGTTTTTTTTGTGAAAGTCCTATCAAATATTTGTTCAAATAATATTATATTTTGCACAAGTTTACATCTTGGATTTGCAAACAATATTGACAAAGGGAGTTTTTATTTCCTTTGCATGAAAAATCAATTTTCCATTTCTCGAGTGCCCAAAATAAGTTTTTTTGTGAAGGACCTATAATAAATTTGTTGCAAAATTGTACCAAATAAATTTTCTAAAATACTAGGACATATTTAATGCACAATTGACCAAATGGTTAGGTTTCAAAAGTTTTTATCCACCTCTGGTGAAAAAGACAAATTTCCACCGAGTCAGCTTGAAGCGGGTCAAATTTGAACTGTAGGTGCCTTATAGTTTGCTCTTTATTTTTTCCAAAAATCATTTCTAGGTACATAAGTATCTATTTAATCAGAGAAACACCAAAAAAATTCCAAGATTCAACCACTAGCTAGGAACGGTCATTCACGCTGTTTTAACCGCATTTTGAAACGGGCATAAAAATTCAAAAAAATCAATAAATTGGGAAACCTTCGCATTGTGTCATTATATGTGGCCAAGTTCCCAGGAAAAATAACAAACTTGTAATACAACAATTATTTTTAAAAAAGTGTTCTCAGAAACGAGCTATCACGTGTGGAGATCAATGGCTTTCAAGACAAATGATCAATCTTATGGCCACATTCATGGCATAGTTTGTTCAAATGATCTCATATTGTGCACAATGGTGCATATTGGAATGGCAAGCAATGTTGCATAAGGAAGTTTTCATTTTCTTTGGACGAAAAAACCATTTTCCATTTTTCGAGTGTCCAAAAGGGGTTTTTTTGTGAAGGACCTAGCAAATAATTGTTGCAAAATTGGACCAAATCAATTTTCTAAAATACTAGGACATATTTAATGCACAGTTGACAAAATGGTTGGGTGTAAAAAGTTTTGATCCACCTCTCGTGAAAAAGACAAATTTTCGCCGATTCAGGTGGAAGCGGGTCAAATTTGAACTGCAGCTGCCTCATAGGTTGCTATTTATTTTTTCCAAAAATCATTTTTGGGTACATAAGTACCTACTTAATCAGAGAAACGCCAACAAAATTCCAAGATTCAACCACTAGCTAGGAACGGTCATTCCCGCTGTTTTAAACGCATTTTGAAACGGGCATAAAAAATTCAAAAAAAAATCAAAAAATTGGGAAACCTTCGCATTGTATCATTATATGTGGCCAAGTTCCCAGGAAAAATAACAAACTTGTAATACGGTAATTATTTTTAAAAAAGTGTTCTCAGAAACGAGCTATCACGTGTGGAGATCAATGGCTTTCAAGACAAATGATCAATCTTATGGCCACATTCATGGCATAGTTTGTTCAAATGATCTCATATTGTGCAAAAGGGTGCATATTGGAATGGCAAACAATGTTGCCTAATGAAGTTTTCATTTTCTTTGGACGAAAAAACCATTTTCCATTTTTCGAGTGCCCAAAAGGAGGGTTTTTTGTGAAGGACCTCCCAAATAATTGTTGCAAAATTGGACAAAATCAATTTTCTAAAATACTAGGACATATTTAATGCACAATTGAAAAAATGGTTGGGTGTAAAATGTTTTGATCCACCTCTCGTGAAAAAGACAAATTTCCGTCGATTCAGCTGGAAGCGGGTCAAATTTGAACTGCATCTGCCTCATAGTTTGCTATTTATTTTTTCCAAAAATCATTTCTGGGTACATAAGTACCTATTTAATCAGAGAAACGCCAAAAAAATTCCAAGATTCAACCACTAGCTAGGAACGGTCATTCCCGCCGTTTTGTCCGCATTTCGAAACGGGCATAAAAAATTCAAAAAAAATCAAAAAATTGTGAAACCTTCGCATTGTGTCATTATATGTGGCCAAGTTCCTAGGAAAAATAGCAAACTTGTAATACGGTAATTATTTTAAAAAAGTGTTCTAAAAAACGAGCTATCACGTGTGGAGATCAAAGGCTTTCAAGCCAAATGATCAATCTTATGGCCACATTCATGGCATAGTTTGTTCAAATGATCTCATATTGTGCACAAGGGTGCGTCTTGGAATGGCTAACAATGTTGCCTAAGGAAGTTTTCATTTTCTTTGCATGAAAAATTCATTTTCCATTTTTTCGAGTGCCAAAAATGAGTTTTTTTGTGAAGGACCTCCCAAATAATTGTTGCAAAATTGGACCAAATCAATTTTTTAAAATACTAGGACATATTTAATGCACAATTGACAAAATGGTTGGGTGTAAAAAGTTTTGATCCACCTCTCGTGAAAAAGACAAATTTCCGGCGATTCAGATGGAAGCGAGTCAAATTTGAACTGCAGCTGCCTCATAGTTTGCTATTTATTTTTTCCAAAAATCATTTATAGTTACATAAGTACCTATTTAATCAGAGAAACGCCAAAAAAATTCCAAGATTCAACCACTAGCTAGGAACGGCCATTCCCGCCGTTTTGTCCGCATTTTGAAACGGGCATAAAAAATTCAAAAAAAATCAAAAAATTGGGAAACCTTCGCATTGTGTCATTATATGTGGCCAAGTTCCTAGGAAAAATAACAAACTTGTAATACGGTAATTATTTTAAAAAAGTGTTCTAAAAAAATGAGCTATCACGTGTGGAGATCAAAGGCTTTCAAGCCAAATGATCAATCTTATGGCCGCATTCATGGCATAGTTTGTTCAAATGATCTCATATTGTGCACAAGGGTGCGTCTTGGAATGTCTAACAATGTTGCCTAAGGAAGTTTTCATTTTCTTTGCACGAAAAATTCATTTTCCATTTTTCCGAGTGCCCAAAATGAGTTTTTTTGTGAAGGACCTCCCAAATAATTGTTGCAAAATTGGACCAAATTAATTTTCTAAAATACTAGGACATATTTAATGCACAATTGACAAAATGGTTGGGTGTAAAAAGTTTTGATCCACCTCTCGTGAAAAAGACAAATTTCCGCCGATTCAGTTGGAAGCGGGTCAAATTTGAACTGCAGCTGCCTCATAGTTTGCTATTTATTTTTTCCAAAAATCATTTCCAGTTACATAAGTACCTATTTAATTATAAATACATGGTTTGGTGGCGATACGTCGAGGTTTGGGCGGTGGCCGAGGCCCCCAAGTCTAGAGCGCGTAAACTCGCATCCCGCCGCGTGGTCACCGCCTGGCCGTGGCGTTGCCATGTGTTCTGGGCGGCCTAGGCATGTCTAGTGGGTTGGGCACTCCCCAGGTAGGTTCTAGGAAGAAAATCACAACATAAGATTCTCACGAGGAGACAGATCGATGCTCAAACATGAATAAGCAGCCAAGTGTTTGATTAGCGGTACGAGAAATGCACAGGGCCAATGGGCGTGAGTTTTGGACGAGGATGATCATCTACTAAGTAGAATGTATTCACAAATTTTCAACTCAAAAGGAGGATCCTAGGTGGTACTTGCTTTGCAAAGTACCACACTGGACAAAAATATGAATGTTGAAGCTGGGCTCAAAATAATGAATGGATTGAGCTGAAATTTGGTGGAGGATGGT
The DNA here is from genome assembly GCF_056163025.1 of Triticum urartu. Lineage (NCBI taxonomy): Eukaryota > Viridiplantae > Streptophyta > Magnoliopsida > Poales > Poaceae > Triticum > Triticum urartu. The sequence continues at coordinate 10,009,857 of NC_141874.1, forward strand.
TATTTGGGCATAGGAAAGTATTGTAGAAAATTGATATCATGTTGACATGCCAAAGTAGTACTTCCTTCACAATGCTCTTCTATGGACAAAAACTTGGGAAAACTAGTGAGAGAGATTGGATGAATGAAATGAGCTAAAAATTGGTGTAGGTACGTTACATCGGTATGGTCATGCGCTGGTAAATTTTCAGATCATTTGGGTAAGCCTAGCTAGTACTTACTTCACAAAGCTTCTCTCGAGGTAGAAACTTTGGAAATTTCCTGAGAAAGATTTACTAGGAAAATTGAGCTGAATATTATCATGTGGCAATGATTTGGGTATGGAAGAGTGCCCGAAAAGTTTGAGGGTAATAGGATGGGTCTATATAACACTTGCTTTGCAACGTGCCAATTTGGCCATAAAATATAAATTGAACCTGGGCTCACATAGATGATCTGACTGAGCTGCAATTTGGAGGAGGGTGATAATTTGGGCATATGAAGGAACTGTATAAATTTCATGTCATTTAGAGATATAAAAAAGGTACTTCCTTCACAATGCTTCTAGGTGGACAAAAACTTTGGAAATTTGTCGAGGAAGATTTGCTAGGAAAATGGAGCTGAATTTTGTCATGCGGTAATGATTTGGATAGGAAAGATTGCCCAAAAATTTCGAGGGCAATCAAGAATAAATAAATAGCACTTCCTTCATAAAGTGTTGTTGTGAACAGAATAGGAAAATGAATATTGTTGAATTAGTTTTGAACTAGGCAAGGAAGGATTTTTACATATTTGATGAAGATATGCCCCAAAGAATTTATGAGATTTTTTTTGGGAATTTTGGGAATGATAGAAATATAGGTTGCTTCACAGCCTAGGGCAAAAACTGCCACATGGACATGACACATAGGCAAAACTGATGAGATGGCGCCTAGTCATCACAACCCATGACAATCTACAAGGCTATGACCATCTATATTGGTCATTAACAACTAGAAATAAGGCAGCGGACTAGCACTGTTTGCTTTGTGACCATTTCGTGTAAGGAAATTACGACCTTTCTGACCAAAATGGTCGCAATGGTTTAGGGTTTGGAGCCCCCTGAACAGCTTTTGACCAATTGGTCTAAAATGGTCATAAATTTATGACCAATTCTTCGAGGCTCACTGATAGAAGGTCATAAGTTGACATATTTCTTGTAGTGGTACGTGACATGATGTACATTTTTGACAGTACCGCACATTTTTAGATGTGCCCCGTGTAGATAGTAGCCCCTGAGACTCTGGTTGTCGTCGAAAACGGCGGCAGACAGAGGATCATAGTCCCAGCTAATAACCAGACCGCCTTTATGTGCAGGTGATTGAAGCTCCGGTGGCTAGCCGGACTGATGGGTTTGCCGAACTAAGGCGGTAACTGGATGCGGCAGATGCTGACATCGTGCTTGTTAACAAGCGGCTTGACGAGGCACAGGGTTAGTGATTTTTCTGGTGATTGTCACATAATAAGAGCAGCATGATGCCCGTATCTTTAATATGTTGTGACTGCAGATGGAGCTGCCACCGTGGAGACCCTTCGGGTGGAACTTGCCCGAGCCAGGGAGCAAGAAAGGAGTAGTAATGCGGCCGCTTTAAAGGCGGCTGAAGAGTTAAGGGCCGAACAGGCCGCGCATTGCGAGAGCAAAGAAAAAATAGCCAAGATGGCTGTAGAGTTAAAAGATGCTGCTGACCGTTACCAGCTTCTTGAAGAAGAAAACCGGGCAAAGGCCACGGACCTGGAAAAGGCCACGATGGCGAGCAAAGATACCCGCTCTGCAATGAGAGCGAAGAAGGAGGAGCTGCGTTAAGCCGGGGATATCTCGGCTGGGAAGCCCTTTATGCTGCGCAGGAAGTTTGGAAATCCTCGCTATGCCCCTTTGGACCGGCTGTGGAGTTCTGCGGACGCATATCTGGACTTGGCGGCGAGTTCTGTCGATGCGGCCGAATACTTCCGAGATAAAAAAGATCGCGAAGTGGACAAGCTATTCTGGTCACAATTTAACGTTCCAGAGCGTCCACTTCCATTGACTGATCGGCTGGCCGAATGGGCCGAGCTGAATAGATTGTCCGGACTCGCCATGAGGTCTGTTGTGGATCAGCTGTGGCCGGAAAGGCCAAAGCCAAACATTTATTTTAGTTTGGTGCAGCAGTTCCTTGGTGCGGTGCCACACATCAACGCGATGAAGAGGTCGGCGTGCGTAGAGGGTGCGCGGATGGCCCTTGCCAGTGTCAAAACATACTGGGCGGAGATGGATGCCACCACTGTTGCGGCGCAGTGTTCTTGAAGGCGCTCGTTCGATAGAGGCTCAGTGCTCGAAGAATATTATGTTTGAGTGACATGTATTCCCATTGTGAAAACAATGTTTTATTGAGTTTATCAAGGCTATATTTATACTTCTGCCCGAAAGTACTATGATGCCTCCTGTGCGGCCGTTTATGTATATATGTATATAACCTGAAAGATGGCAGTCGTCGACTTTAGCCCCCACGCATATAATGCGGGGGTGCTCGCAGAAGACGCATGTTCACACTTGATCTAACGTCTTGGTCCATCAAGGAGGTGATAGCGCAGCAAAATAGGCAATCAGACTATAATGCTTTAACACTTTCACTTAGCCAGAGGAGTTTGACAGTGGGGCTACTATATAGCCCATGGTGGCTCCGCGCTCATCCGAATTCGGGGCGCATACATGCCTGGCTGGGAAACGGCCCTTCGTTAAGGCGGAGGAATCCTGAAGATTCCTCTAGGTCATCGAGTGGTTGACCAGTTTCACGCTATATCATGACAGTCAGTTTTCGGCTTTCTCTACTGAGGTGCTCGTCCGGATGAACCAGGGCACAATCGCAATAGTTCTCCTGGTGCCGCCCTAGCTGATAGAGCGGAACGTAAGGCAGCAAAACACAGGAGCCGGGCAAACCCAACATTTGACCAAAGACATGATTCGGAGCTGATGCATATAAGGCCAAACTCGCGATGCCGAACACTCCCTAAGGTATTCGGTCTTTATGATGTAAACCGGGCTAAACAGTGCCCTTTGTAATAAGCCCCTGGTGTCTAGGTACGTGCAATATTCTGACGTGGCCACATGCCAATACGTCAGCATCCTTCTCAATTGTACTGAGAATCCGGGGGATGTGTATAAACAAGAGAGAGTAAAAAAGGTTGACGCAGGGTCCTAATCTAAAAAGAATCCTTGAAACGGGTCCCTGCTACACGTCTGCGCCTGTATCTCCATTGTGCCGTATCCTAGAAGCTTAAATATTCCACAAACTTCATCCACATAAATTAGGTGCTCATCAGGACGTAATATTCCATCTCCTGCAAAATGAATAGCTAGCAGTTTTTCTATCATACCCAAAGGAATTTCAAAGCAGACATTTTCATTTTCAGTAGGTTCAGTAGGTTGAGGAGCAACTCTTTTCTCTACTGGTCATGGTGAAGATACCCCGAACAAGCCCCTCAGAGGGTTACTTTCCATAGTAACAAGTGACAGTAAACTTCAGCACACTATATAAAATTTTCCTTACCAAATTCCACCTAACAAAGGCGCTTAACTCCCCGGCAACGGCGCTAGAAAAGAGTCTTGATGACGCACAAGTATAGGGGATCTATCATAGTCCGTTTAATAAGTAAGAGTGTCGAACCCAACGAGGAGAAGAAGGAAATGATTAGCGGTTTTCAGCAAGGTATTCTCTACAAGCACTGAAATTATGGGTAACAGATAGTTTTGTGATAAGATAATTTGTAACGAGCAACAAGTAACAAAAGTAAATAAAGTGCAGCAAGGTGGCCCAATCCTTTTTGTAGCAAAGGACAAGCCTATACAAACTCTTATATAGAGAAAAGCGCTCCCGAGGACACATGGGAATTATCGTCAAACTAGGTTTCATCATGTTCATATGATTCATTTCGGTACTTTGATAATTTGGTATGTGGGTGAACCGGTGCTTGGGTTCTGTCCTTACTTGGACAAGCATCCAACTTATGATTAACCTCTATTGGAAGCATCCGCAACTGCAACAAAAGTATTAAGGTAAACCTAACCATAGCATGAAACATGTGGATCCAAATCAGCCCCTTACGAAGCAACATATAAACTAGGGTTTAAGCTTCTATCACTCTAGCAACCCATCATCTACTTATTACTTCCCAATGCCATCCTCTAGGCCCAAATAATGGTGAAGTGTCATGTAGTCGACGTTCACATAACACCATTAGAGGAGAGACAACATACATCTCATCAAAATATCGAACGAATACCAAATTCACATGACTACTAATAGCAAGAGTTCTCCCATGTCCTCAGGAACAAATGTAACTACTCACAAAGCATATTCATGTTCATAATCAGAGGGACATTAATATGCATATAGGATCTGCACATATGATCTTCCACCAAATAAACCAACTAGCATCAACTACAAGGAGTAATCAACACTACTAGCAACCCACATGTACCAATCCCAGACTTAGAGACAATAATTGGATACAAGAGATGAACTAGGGGTTGAGAGGAAATGGTGATGGTGAATATGCTGATGGAGATTGACCCCCTCCCGATGAGAGGATCGTTGGTGATGACGATGGCGATGATTTCCCCCTCCCGGAGGGAAGTGTCCCCAGCAGAACAGCTCCACCAGAGCCCTAGATTGGTTCCGCCAAGGTTCCGCCTCGTGGCGGCGGAGTCTCGTCCCGAAAGCTTGATTATGATTTTTTCCTCAACGAAGGACTCCATATAGTAGAAGATGGGCATCGGAGGGCCACCAGGGGGCCCACGAGGCAGGGGGGCGCGCCCAAGGGGTAGGGCCTGCCCCCCACCCTCGTGGCCAGGGTGTGACCCCCTCTAATACTTCTTGTGCTTAGTATTTTTTATACTATTCTGAAAATGACTTCCGTGAAGTTTCAGGACTTTTGGAGCTGTGCAGAATAGGTCTCTAATATTTGCACCTTTTCCAGCCCAAAATCCCGGCTGCCGACATTCTCCCTCGTTATGTAAACCTTCTAAAATAAGAGAGAATAGTCATAAGTATTGTGACATAATGTGTAATAACATGCCATAATGCAATAAATATTGATATAAATGGACGTATCAGGCGACTTGCAATGTTCATCATCTTCTCAGCGCGGTCTTCGTCTTCTGGTGGCGTTCTTCAGCTTGTGTCTGAATGTGTGGTTGCCCATGTTGTGGTGAGACCGTGGGCACCCAAAGGAGGTGCTGCTTTGCTCCCTCATGTTCGGGCTGCCAGTCGACTTTGTACATTCGGCTCTAGGTGAGCACTCTGCCTTTCGACACTACGACGCCCTTCGAGCTAGGGCAAGAGGATAGTGGTCCTCTTCGAAAGGAGAAGCGATTGGCTTGTCGGTCTTGACATGTTATGTGGGAGTAGGCGAGGACTTGTTGCTTCTGGTGTTGGTGTCTTGCTGTCCCTCACCCTGCTGATGGTGTGGTTGTTGGTTTTGGCATTTGGCCTTGGTGATTTTGGCTAGGTCCTTATTCCATCTTGTGTTTGCCTGTATCTTCACTAGGTTGTAAGCTCCTACAGCGCTATGTATCTTTGATATTTCTTGCTTAGCTACTTTGTGTCTGCTTTATTGTAACCCTGACCAGTTGATGGCTTTGTTAATTCAAAGCCAGGCTAGGCTCGGACCCTATCTTGAGCTCAGCCGATGCCTTTCACTATCGAGATGGCATGCTATGCCGACAGCCGCCGAAACACCATCGTGTAAGCCTATGCCGAAGGCCACCATCGACAACTTTTACATCGGCGTACCTGGCCCCGGCCATCGGGATAGAGGCCTATGACGACGGCTTCCATTCGGCCTTCGACATAGATTCACCGTCGGTGAACTTTTACATATGACGGCGGCTGACGGCGCCGTTGTTAAGTACTGACCAACCAAAGGGCACCACGTGGCACATATATGCCGATGGCCTCCCTGTCGGCATACCCGTGTGACAAGAAGCGCCATGCAGGTGCCATGTGTCATTTATGCCGACGGCAGGCCGTTGGCGTAGATTCAGATCTATGATGACGGCCCAGCTGTCGGCATACCTGTGTGCCAGGACGCGCCCAGTTCGCGCCACGTGTCCACTATACCGACAGCTAGGCTGTCGGCGTAGATACAAAACGATGCCGATGCCCAGGCCTTCAACGTAGTGAACACGTGGCACCCACTAGTAGCACGGGCCGCCCCTATGCCGAAGGCCTAACCGTCGACATAGTTTATGTCTGTTTTTTTTCTGTTCTATATTTGAATTCGATTCGAATGCATAGCTAATACACAACACATAGATATGATCAAGTAAACATGCACAACACATATAAGTAACATCATCACAACCAACACCACCACCATCACAACAACATAAGTATCGTCACAAACAACATAAGCATCTAAAGAAGCACACAAGTCATCTAAAGGAGCATAAAAGACCACAAGTCATCTAAAGCACACAATGTTACCACCACCACCACCACCACCCAGAGGCTTAAGCACCAGGACGTCCACCACCACCGCCAAGTTCATCACCGCCAAGTCTACCAAAGCCCATGTCGTCACTGCTACTGGCACCGCTACCGCCATGAACGCCACTACCACCTCCTTGGTGGATCGGAGTGACCGGGCTCCGTGACTCGGTAGTGATGCCAACATTGGCACCACCACCAACTGATGATCCACCGGTTCCCTAGATGTTTGAAATGACATGTTAATGGGATATATGATTGTGTTGAATAAACGGTAAGCGATGCTTGAATAGTTTGGGGATGTCCTAATCGTAGTCCCCGTGTGTTGTGCCAGAAATTTGTCAAAGGTAAGCATCACTGGTTGTGGCCCAGCAGACGGTGGTGGTGGTTCCATTAAAGGAACCATGCCGGATGCCATGCTCTCAAAAATGCGATGCATCTTAATTGGCCAATCAAGCATGAATGCTACAAGAAATGAATGTGCAAATATGAAAGTGAAATGAAAGGGGATAAACTAACCGTCATCATGCGACTGCTGTGCTCCTGGACTCCTGCAACTCTCTCGCTCCATGCCATGGTCTCCTGGCCTGTGTACTCCATGTAGGCCTATAATATGACATGATGGAACTCATAAAACATCTCAATGCGGAAAATAAAGTGAGAAAAAATGGAAGATAAGAGGGGAAATACTTATAGAGTGTTGCTCGGCTAGGAGGGAGTGTGACTGTGCACTGGTCGTGCTCGTGCGCCGGCTCAGGCTCGGGTCGGCAGGTCAGAGCTGTGTGTAGGAGATAGAAGGAGTGACCACGACATCCAGAACCGGTTGCCGACCATGAAGCTTCGGCCCCATGCCCTCCACCACCTTCTCGTCAAGTGTGTCAGGATGTAACCTAAGATACTCCTTGTAGGCCTGAAGGTTCTGCTCAGTCTTGCCGTAGTACTCGCCCTCACCATCCTTGGACTTCCTCCGCATATGGGCGATCTGCCATGCCTCTGTGAGAGCGGTCACTTTAGTTTCTCCTCCTGCACCACCAAATAGAAGTTAGTCATATATAAGAAAGTGAAGGTAAATAGAAGAAGAAGAATGTTTCATGTACATAAATATACCTGAAGTTTCTTATGGCTAAAGTGGTTCCGGTTTCTTTGACCATGTACTCCATCGGTCCCTCGGTTAGCCCTGTTTTCATGCTCTTAGCAGCACACTCTCCATCCTGACGGAGCCACAGATCCAAAAATGCCGCCCATCCATCGGTTTTTCGATAACACCAAGCAGGACACACCTACATAACGAAAGCATAATGGCATGTCAACACGAAATGATGAAATTTACCACAAACATCGGAATGAAGAATCTATTATACTTACCATCAAGTACTCCTCCCTCTCCAAGGTAAGCTTCCGCCTCGGCGCGTCTTCCTTGGTCATCTTCTCGTCAAGAGCGTCGTGATAATATTGCGAGATGGCCACCTAGCGCACCTCATACTGCATCTCAATGGGCAGTGGACTTGTGCTCCTCATGAACTCGATAGTATTTCTACAATCATTGAGAAAACCAGAATGGAAGAAGCCATGAGTTAAACCATTCGATGATAAACTACGAACGAAACTCAAGACTCTTCCTTCTGAAGAGAACTTACCCAAAAATTTGTGATCACGGCCTTAGCATGCGAATTATGGTTCGGGAGGGGGGCTTCCCAGTGGTCCCAGCTGGTGGCCAAAACCCGGTGCTCCGGCTGCCTGACTGGATCCGGACGGAACAACCCTGGGCAGTGTGACTTCAGCAAGACGGTGATGACACTGTTTGGAAGTGTGACGCCCCCGATTTGACCGTACACTAATCATACACGCAAATGTGTACGATCAAGATCAAGGACTCACGGGAAGATATCACAACACAACTCTAGACACAAATTAAAATAATTCAAGCTTTATATTACAAGCCAGGGGCCTCGAGGGCTCGAATACATAAGAGTCAGCGGAAGCAACAATATCTGAGTACAGACATAAGTTAAACAAGATTTCCTTAAGAAGGCTAGCACAAACGTAGCAATGATCGAAAAGGCAAGGCCTCCTGCCTGGGACCTCCTAACTACTCCTCGAAGCCGAACTCCACGTAGAATCATCCACGGGAACCTCTGGCTCCTGGACTCCATCATCTAGTCACAACAACCGGGTATAGAAAGGGGAAAAGGGGGGAGAAAAGCAACCGTGAGTACTCATCCAAAGTACTCGCAAGCAAGGAGCTACACTACATATGCATTGGTATCAAATGAAAGGGGTAGTATATGTGGACTGAACTGCAGAATGCCAGAATATGAGGGGGATAGCTAGTCCTATCGAAGACTATGATTCTGGCAACCTCCATCCTTAAGTAGTAGAAGAGAGTAGATGGTAAGTTAACCAAGTATCATCGCATAGCATAATCCTACCCGACGATCCTCTCCACGTCGCCCTATGAGAGAGATCTCACCGGGTGTATCTGGCACTTGAAAGGGTGTGTTTTATTAAGTATCCGGTTCTAGTTGTCATAAGGTCAAGGTACAACTCCTGGTCGTCCTTTTACCGAGGGACACGACTATTCGAATAGACAAACTTCCTTGCAGGGGTGCACCACATTTCCCAACACGCTCGATCCCATTTGGCCAGGCACACTTTCCTGGGTCATGTCCGGCCTTGGAAGATCAACACGTCGCAGCCCCACCTAGGCCATCAAAGATGTTAGCACGCCGGTCTAAATCCTATGCGCGTAGGGGTCTGGGCCCATCGCCCATTGCACACCTGCACGTTGCATACGCGGCCGGTGAGCAGACCTAGCAACCTCCATTACAAAGGAAGTTGTGTTACGCGGTCCAACCCGGCGCGTGCCGCTCAGTCGCTGACGTCACGAAGGCTTCAGCTGATACCACGACGTCGAGTGCCCATAACTGTTCCCGCATAGTTGGTTAGTGCGTATAGGCCAGTGGCCAGACTCAGATCAAATACCAAGAACTCGTTAGGTGTGTTATTGTGAAGTAACCGCGAACGCCGACCAGGGCCAGGCCCACCTCTCTCCTAGGTGGTATCAACCTGCCCTGTCGCTCCACCACAAAGTAACAGTCAGGGGCCGTCGGGAACTCAGGCCCATCACTACCTGGATGGAGCCACCTGCCCCTTCAGCTCCCACATCAGAATCACTTGCGGGTACTCTACGAGCCGACCCGACTTTAGTCACCACATGTATCACATATTATGTATATAAGTATAAACCCGTGATCACCTCCCAAGTGATCACGGCCCGATAGTATAGAATGGCAGATGGACAAGAATGTAGGGCCACTAATGGAATGACTAGCATCCTATACTAAGCATTTAGGATTGCAGGTAAAGGTAACAACAGTAGTAGCAAGGACAAGCTATGCATCAGGATATGATTAACGGAAATAGTGACATGCTACAGTACTCTAATGCAAGCAGTAGACAGAAGAATAGGCGATATCTGGTGATCAAGGGGGGGCTTGCCTGGTTGCTCTGGCAAGAGAAGGGTTCGTCGTCAATGTAGTCGATCACAAGGGTACCGGCAGTGGTCTCGAGGTCTATCGGAAAGAAGTAACGGAGGGGGAACACAATAAATAACAGAGCAATCAAAGCATCACAAAGCATAACATGGCTATTCATGGTGCTAGGGGTGATCTAACGCAGAGATAGGTGATACCGGCGAAGGGGGAAAACATCCGGGAAAGTATTCCCGGTGTTCCGCGTTTTCGGACAAACGGACCAGAGGGGGAAAGTTCCATGTTCGCTATGCTAGGGATGTGTGGCGAACGAACGGAATGCGTAATGGGGTTCGTCTCATCGTTCCGAGCAACTTTCATGTACAACGTATTTTCGTCCCAGCTACGGATTATTTTCTATAAATTTTCAAAGATTTAACATTTACTGGAATTTACTTATTTAACAGAAAAGGGAATTATGACATCAGCATGATGCAATACTGATGTCAGCAGGTCAATAGGTTGGCTGACCAGTCAAACCAGACAGGTGGGTCCAGTGGGACCCACATGTCATTGATAGTGTACTAACAGTGGGGTTAGTTTAATCTAATTAGACTAATAATTATGTGGGACCTACTGTCAGTGGGTGCTTAGACATTTAATTAACTAAATTAATTAATTACCTCATTATGTATATATTTTGAATAGTTTAAAGGAGTGGGGCCCGTATGTCATAGCCACAGGGGCGCCCAGTCAGCGTTGACCCAAGTCAACGGGGTCAAAGGGGCTCGCGGGGCCCATAGTCAGTGGCACAGGACGGGACCCACCGGCGCCAGGTCAGCGTGGTGGCTGGAGCAACGCCGGCGACCATTTCAGCGGTGTAGCGTCGCCGGACTTGGCCGGAAAACACTACGGTGGCCCGTTCGGGGCGTGCTTAGGCTCGTTCGATTGAGCATTCATTGCCACATCCATCTACGGTGGTGGTGAGGCCGTAAACGGCCGGAAACTACGGTGGCGAGCGGCGGAGCAGACGCCGGAGTTCGGCCCTCGTGCGAACTGCGGCTAGAGGGCACGGTAGGACTACTAGGGAGGCTCTACGGGGTCCTGGCGAGGCCTAGAGCACGGTGGCAAGACCGGGTGAGCATGACATCGACGAGGACGACGGTCACGAGCTCCGCGGGGAAGCGAGGGGAGAGACGCGGTGGCTCACCGGGAGCCGTAACGAAGTGGCATTGTGCTCGGGGAGGCGCGGAGCATCCGGAATCGACGGCGACAGACGGCGGTGATCCGAGGAAGGAGAAGAAGATGGCGGCAGCGCAGAGGCTTCCCGGCTCATTCGTTTGGCGTAGTCGACGTAGTCGACGTCGGGGAGCCGTTCGGGCACGTCGGCGGGGCAATCGGGGCATGGTGGCCGCGGGATTGAGCGGCGGCGGCGGTGGCGAGCTCTCAGGAAAGCTTGCAGCGGGAGCGATAGAGAGAGTGAGGGGGAAAACTGGGGTAGCTAGGGTTTCCAGGGGGTCGAGGGTGGCCTTAACCGCGAGGGGGCATGGCGGATGGTCGCCGCATGGCCATCCGCGGCCTGGACGAGCGCCCGGCGGCCATCGAGCTCGGATGAGTAGTACGAAGTAGGGAACTCCAGGTGGGCTGGGCCGCACCTGTAGCTAGTAAGCCTAAGTGCACAGTAGAACTTAGGCCCCTTTATATTTTCTTATTTCTTATTTCTGTTTTTCTTTATTTGTTTACTACTCTTCATTTTAATTGAGCGACCAAATGAATTTAGTCAAATGTGAAACTTCACACAAAAAATCAGGGCAATATTGTTGAGCCACACACAAGTCTGTAGAATATTTGGAAAAGGATAATTATTTTTAGAATTCAAAATGGCCGGGTTATGTGTTGTTGCACCACTTATTAATTTTTTAAGGGCATTTTAATAATTCAAATGAGGTTGGTTAATTCATCACAATTTCTTATTGAATATTTGCAACACAACGGACATTTTTGTTTTACTATTTTAAGAAATAAAATTTTGTCTTGCAATTTAAATTTGAATTTGGGTTTGATTTGGAGCAAACTGATGATTAACAAAATAATTGTGATGACTTGGCAATCATTAGCAGGAGGTTACTATAGCATGCTTATCCGGGTGTTAGAAATCTCCTCCACTACAAGAAATCTCGTCCCGAGATTTAAGAGGTAGAGTAAGGGGGAAGGGATTTGGTTGCGAAATTCTAACTAGTTTTCTCGGTGTTGGTTGCTCTTCTCGATGAGGTTGATCCATTACATTGACGTCTTCATTTGTCTGCTTCAGGTCATCCTGATGAAGTCGTCATCCTTCCTTCAGGATCTCCATCGTACTTACGGAAAGCTAAGGGGGAAAAACTCGGGAAGGATGGAGCTCAACATATGTTAGGTACCTGGGGGCTATCTCAGTGAACGTGGCATAGAGGCATCTCTCGAGTTGAAATTCAAGTAAGTTACCGAGAGCAAGGTAAGGATGGGCAACAAGAAGCTTCAAGCGGTTATGCACCGTCCGTTGCCTGAAACAGAGGGTGAAAGGGGTTCAGAGCAATGGGAATAAGTATTGCGCCTGATACCAGAATAGATCACTAGGAAGGTGGCTCGTGAATTGCATACGAAGCCAAGCACGAGGATTAACTTTGGAAACAGGGTGTACAGGAGAGTCAGGTTTCGATCCTGTGGAACTTGTGGGTCATGGGCCCACCATGTGTGTTAAAAGTAGGAAGGGCGATGCCGTCTTGCACGATCATGGATGCAAGGTATGTCAGAGGATAGCCTATTAGTTATGTCGGCAACAACATGAGTACCAAGGGCGAGGGACGAAGGGAACCATATTCCTGCTCGTTGAACGAGGCAGACCAATAGGCAAAGTTGTCGTCCATCGGTGGTCACTGGAATGCTATCAACAAAAGTAACAGGGTCTTACTAACACGGTAGTACACCAAGGTGTTTACATATGTACAAGAATATTACTGCTTAAATCATATATATCACAAGAAGGGATAAATAAAACAATGGCAAGGAAAATGTGATTATCAGATTAAACAGAATAATGCAAAAGAAAATGTGTTCAAACACATATTTCAGCGGTATATCCATGATATCCATGATAGGATATAATGTAGAAAACTCTTTAGGTACGGGGAGAGAAATTTCATGACATTACCCATACAATGCTGTTTGGATAATTAATAAGGAAAATGTAGCATTGTGCTTCAAATGTTTTTATTGAAAATCAGAGTACCACAAACATGCTTCGAGATAGCATTGACATGGTCATCAGCTGAAGATCAGACTTTGGAAACACAAAGGATCCATGAGGAAAACTTGTAGAATAAGTCTTACAATTTCCTCATGGAAGAATGGATAACCTTGCTAAAAAGGGAACTGTAACAATAGGTCCTTCGGCCAGGTGTGCTAGGCATGACATCACCTTACTGGGTCATAATAAGACTACTGTTATAACTCTTGGAAAATGTTCCAACCATCATATCTGACCGAGTTTTAGATCTGATTGGGGTCAGGATACCTCGGAGTCAGGACGCCTAAGAAGAAAAGGAGCGACACAAATTGACGGGATGTCATTGTAAGATTCTTGGGAATTTAACTACTGGAGCGAGTTCCGCAACCAGAGTTCATCATTAAACCTAGGAGAGGATGAGGAGGTGGTTGATGGACTCATTGACAATTCATCGAGATTTCCAAAAAGATGGATTTCCACAATTACGTGAACAAGGAGATAACATTCACCAGATCAAACGATATAATGAGGTATGCTCGAGGAAAACATACCCGATTAAGCATTGGTTGACAGGTGCACTCGAACTATGGGCTGGGTTGCACGACCAACATCGAAATGGAGATTTAGCAACCAGCACACTAAATTGGAATTATAGTCCATTAACTCTGAAGTAATAGGGTTGCTAGAGATGTTAGATTCTCACAACATAGTTCACTCATCACGGGTACCAAGAAAAGAATGGTGATGGCGAGAAGCATCACTGCATCAAGAATTTCTTCAGAGGTGGTGAAACTCCCATGACATCCTGGACATAATGGATGGTAATACTCCAAGGTAGAAGATAACACAAGCTGGATGGAGAGGAACTCAAAGTACTACACCAAACATGAACAAGTTTGTGTTGGAGGGAGGGCAATAACGTTGTCGATGATAACACAAACCATCGAGGGGCAAGGATGGTATTTCTCATCAAGAATTCGATAGATATCTTGTTAGAGCTCAGAATGTTGATGATGATAACGACACATTTGTCAAGAGATTTCATGAAGATGTAATCGGTCGGCGATGACATCAAGTCAAAGGGCGAAAGTTTATTGGAACCAAGGGTACGACACAAACTTGAAATCAAGCTTGTTGTTCAAGGAGAAATGATATGACGAGAAAGATCAACATAAGATTAGCTCATCATAAAATTTTGTGCTCCGGGAAGAAAGACCAGGTAGCATCGCTAAAATTTAGCACGATAATGATATAGCCGATCAGGATAGGAATGACTTGAAGTATTATTAAAATTCCCAACAATAAAGTACTAGGAGTACTGAATCACATTGTTCATTCGATTCACTATGCGGTGTTCTTGGTTGATGACAACCTAGAACTCGTGGAGTGACTATGACAGGAAAAGGGTACTACTTCACCAAAAGTTTAAAAGAAGTAGGGCAATAGCATGATATCCTCAAGATACCATGGGGTAAACTCAAAAGTAGGACAGAACAGGGGTTGGACAGGGGTAATGATCTGCAGAATACAAGTACTTTAACTTGCCTGAGGAAAGAATCAAGGAATATCAATATGGCTGGATCCATGATTGCAAAAGACCAGATCCCAGATAAGATGAACTTATACCAAAGGAATAATTAATTTAAGAGAAGCTTCCATGATAAGATCTATATCGTGTCCATGGGCATGAACACAAAGTTCAAGGTCGACTCCCACTTCTACAATGCATGACCATTCATTCACTACTCTTATAAAATGATTTTAGTGTGAAACCTACCTGGTGAATTACCAGGGGAGTATGACCCATGAAAACTTTTAATGTTCAAACCCATTAAGGAAGGCATACGTTCAACCCATCGGGGCATCTTAGAAACATATACCACAAACTTCAGGAGTAAAATATCTCAAGCTCGGAAGCAGAGCATGGTTGAAAAAATTAGAGGATAAAATTTACCAAAGGCATTATATATCAGGGGAAGAACTGACAATGAAGGACACTATTGGATAATAACCAAGCAATTGGTCTCGTGGACCACAAGGAATCTGATGTGAGTATCGGTACTCAATCAGAAGGAAAAAGAATGCAAAGGCATCAGGTTATAGAAACAACCGACTAATTCAAAGCTCAAATGCAAATGAATTATGATTTCCAAATCAAGGGATAAAAAAAACGTTCTGATCAAAAATGAGTAAGTTCAATAGACTTAGAAGCACAACCTATCAAGGCATTGATTGGTCAAGAACCAGCTCATATCCAAATGATGTCTGAGCCGGAAGGATGAATTCTAGGGACTGACTGAGGATTGCGAGCATTCACAACATATTGAATCAACAAACTCAAAATGATAATGACAAGGGATGAAAATAAGATTATGATACTTATGGGATTAACCATAATGCAAGTAAGCAAGAATTTCAAGAGCAATAGGTTGCTCAGGATTTTCGGAAGATCGAATGGTATTTCGAAGACTCATGTGAAACACATGAACAACTGGGAACGAGTGGATACTCGATAAGTGGAAGGAATTACCCACAGGGGTGTTCTTGTGGCAAAGAACTGTAAGGTAGTATGCACAAAGTATTATTAGAAAAATAGAGAATTTCGGGGTATCTTGTAATAACAAGAGCAACTGGGGACTAAGGTAAGAATGGTAAGTGCATGTAGTTATCTATAGGGGTTGACGGTGGGAGGGAATTGCAAACGCAATGAGCACAAGTTCTCGGGATAACATCGGAGAGTATCTTCTGAATCTCCTGGCACAACAGGCGATCATCTGTAGTAAGGGGCTCTCCGGGTGGATGTGATCATGAGATCCTAGTGTTAGAGTTAGTAAAACCATTTTAACCCGAATAGAAGAGAGATCAGAGTCCCATGGTATAGACGAGGAATAAAAGATCATACTACCACCCAATGGCGACGTGGGCCTATAAGCCACACAACCATGTTAGTAAAAAGTTCACAATGACTAGACTCGACTTCGGCCAAGGAATTTGGAAGGGGGATTCCTACAGGCAGTCGGCTCTGATACCAACTTGTGATGCCCTAGATTTGACCGTACACTAATCATACACACAAATGTGTACGATCAAGATCAAGGACTCATGGGAAGATATCACAACACAACTCTAGACACAAATTAAAATAATACAAGCTTTATATTACAAGCCAGGGTCCTCGAGGGCTCGAATACATAAGAGTCAGCGGAAGCAACAATATCTGAGTACAGACATAAGTTAAACAAGATTGCCTTAAGAAGGCTAGCACAAAAGTAGCAACGATCGAAAAGGCAAGGCCTCCTGCCTGGGACCTCCTAACTACTCCTCGAAGCCGAATTCCATGTAGAATCATCCTCGGGATCCTTGGCTCCTAGACTCCATCATTTGGTCGCAACAACCGGGTATAGAAAGGGGAAAAGGGGGAGCAAAGCAACCATGAGTACTCATACAAAGTACTCGCAAGCAAGGAGCTACACTACATATGCATTGGTATCAAATGAAAGGGGTAGTATATGTGGACTGAACTGCAGAATGCCAGAATAAAAGGGGGATAGCTAGTCCTATCGAAGACTACGCTTCTGGCAACCTCCATCTTGAAGTAGTAGAAGAGAGTAGATGGTAAGTTAACCAAGTATCATCGCATAGCATAATCGTACCCGACGATCCTCTCCTTGTCGCCCTGTGAGAGAGAGAGATCACCGGGTGTATCTGGCACTTGAAAGGGTGTGTTTTATTAAGTATCCGGTTCTAGTTGTCATAAGGTCAAGGTACAAGTCCGGGTCGTCCTTTTACAGAGGGACACGGCTATTTGAATAGACAAACTTCCCTGCAGGGGTGCACCACATTCCCAACACGCTCGATCCCATTTGGCCAGTCACACTTTCCTGGGTCATGTCCGGCCTCGGAAGATCAACACGTCGCAGCCCCACCTAGGCCATTAGAGAGGTCAGCACACCGGTCTAAATCCTATGCGCGCAGGGGTCTGGGCCCATTGCACACCTGCATGTTGCATACGCGGCCGGTGAGCAGACCTAGCAACCTCCATTACAAAGGAAGTTGCGTTACGCGGTCCAACCCGGCGTGCGCCGCTCAGTCGCTGACGTCACGAAGGCTTCGGCTGATACCACGACGTCGAGTGCCCATAACTGTTCCCTCGTAGTTGGTTAGTGCGTATAGGCCAGTGGCCAGACTCAGATGAAATACCAAGAACTCATTGATGACCCACAAGTATAGAGGATCTATCGTAGTCCTTTCGATAAGTAAGAGTGTTGAACCCAACGAGGAGCAGAAGGAAATGATAAGCGGTTTTCAGCAAGGTATTCTCTGCAAGCACTGAAATTACAGGTAACAAATAGTTTTGTGATAAGATAATTGGTAACGAGCAACAAGTAACAAAAGTAAATAAAGTGCAACAAGATGGCCCAATCCTTTTTGTGGCAAAGGACAAGCGTAGACAATTTCTTATATAGAGAAAAGTGCCCCCGAGGACACATGGGAATTATCGTCATGCTAGGTTTCATCACGATCATATGATTCGCGTTCGTTACTTTGATACTTTGGTATGTGGGTGGACCGGTGCTTGGGTACTGTCCTTACTTGGACAAGCATCCCTCTTATGATTAACCTCTATTGCAAGCATCCACAACTAGAACAAAAGTATTAAGGTAAACCTAGCCATAGCATGAAAGATATGGATCCAAATCAGCCCCTTACGAAGCAACGCATAAACTAGGGTTTAAGCTTCCGTCACTCTAGCAACCCATCATCTACTTATTACTTCCCAATGCCTTCCTCTAGGCCCAAATAATGGTGAAGTGTCATGTAGTCGACGTTCACATAACAACACTAGAGGAGAGACACCATACATCTCATCAAAATATCGAACAAATACCAAATTCACATGACTACTAATAGCAAGACTTCTCCCATGTCCTCAGGAACAAACATAACTACTCACAAAGCATATTCATGTTCATAATCAGAGGGGTATTAATATGCATATACGATCTGAACATATGATCTTCCACCAAATAAACCAACTAGCATCAACTACAAGGAGTAATTAACACAACTAGCAACCCACAGGTACCAATCCCAGACTTGGAGACAAGAATTGGATACAAGAGATAAACTAGGGTTTGAGAGGAGATGGTGCTGGTGAAGATGTTGATGGAGATTGACCCCCTCCCGATGAGAGGATCGTTGGTGATGACAATGGCGATGATTTCCCCCTCCCAGAGGGAAGTTTCCCCGGCAGAACAGCTCCGCCGGAGCCCTAGATTGATTTCGCCAAGGTTCCGCCTCGTGGCGATGGAGTCTCGTCCCAAAAGCTGGCTTATGATTTTTTTCCTCATCGAAAGACTCCATATAGCAGAAGATGGGCATCGGAGGGCCACCAGGGGGCCCACGAGGCAGGGGGCGCGCACAGGGGGATAGGGCGTGCCCCCACCCTCGTGGGCAGGGTGTGGCCCCCCTCCAGAACTTCTTGCGCTCAGTATATTTTATATATTCTGAAAATGACTTCCATGAAGTTTCAGGACTTTTGGAGCTATGCAGAATAGGTCTCTAATATTTGCTCCTTTTCCAGCCCAGAATCCCAGCTGTCGGCATTCTCCCTATTTATGTAAACCTTGTAAAATAAGAGAGAATAGGCATAAGTATTGTGACATAATGTGTAATAACAGCCCATAATGCAGTAAATACCGATATAAAAGCATGATGCAAAATGGACGTATCAACTCCCCCAAGCTTAGACCTCGCTTGTCCTCAAGCAAAAGCCGAAATCAAAAAATATGTCCACATGGTTAAAGATAGAGGTGTCGATAAAAATAAAATACGGACATGAGGGCATCATGATCATTCTTAGAACAACAACTTATATAATTCTTGTCATATGATCTCTTATGCTAGAGTAACAATTCAATCACAATTTCAAGTATGAATCATAAACTTCATTGAAAACTAACAAACTATAATCTCAGTCATTGGAGCAATTGCAATTTATCATAACATAGGAAAGAGTCAATATAAGAGCTTTTCAGCAAGTCCACATACTCAACTATCATATAGTCTTTCACAATTGCTAACACTCACACAATACTTATGGGTATAGAGTTTTAATCGGACACAGAGAAAGATAGGGGCTTATACTTTTGCCTCCAAATGCTTTACCTCAAGGGTAATGTCAACAATAATAGTTCATGAAAACTCACATCCAATTAGCCATATATACCAGGATCTTTCCAACCTGTTGTGCTTGCCAAAAGATAAAATGTAAAAAGGAAGGGTGAGGAACACCAATACTCTTATGTAAGGTAGGAGATAAAAGTAAAAGATAGGCCCTTCGCAGAGGGAAGCAGAGGTTGTCATGCGCTTTTATGGTTGGATGCAAAAAATCTTAATGCGAAAGAACGTCACTTTATATTACCACTTGTGATATGGACCTTTATTATGCAGTCCGTTGCTTTTATTTCTTCCATATCACATGATCGTATAAAGCTTATTCTCTCCTACACTAATAAGTCATACATATTTAGAGAGCAATTTCTATTGCTTGCACCGATGACAACTTACTTGGAGGATCTTACTCAATCCATAGGTAGGTATGGTGGACTCTCATGTCAAAACTGGTTTAAGGGTGTTTGGAAGCACAAGTAGTATCTCTACTTGGTGCAAAGAATTTGGCTAGCATGAGGGGGAAAGGCAAGCTCAATCATGTTGGATGATCCATGACAATATAATTTATCTCAGATGTAAGAAAACATAACCCATTACGTTGTCTTCCTTGTCCAACATCAACTCTTTAGCATGTCATATTTTAATGAGTTCTCACAATCATAAAAGATGTCCAAGATAGTTATTTATATGTGAAGACATCTCTTTCTTTATTACTTCCTATTAATTGCAATGATGACCAAAACTATGTTTGTCAACTCTCAACAACTTTTATTCATCATACTTTTTATATGTGAGCTCATTACTCTCCATAAGATCTATGTGATCTCTTTGTTTCTTTTTATTTCTTTCTCTTTTATTTTATTTTATTTACTCAAGATCATGGCAAAACTAGCCGTTGACTCAACACTAATCTTTATTATATATAGCTCACAGACTCAATTACATAGAAGGATCATAAAGCAAAACTCACAACTAGATCATACTAAGAACTTTATGCTACTAGATCAAAATATTACCAAAAGGAACGAACTAAGAAAAACGGTAAAGATAGAAGTGATGGTGATACGATACCGGGGCACTCCCCCAAGCTTGGCAGTTGCCAAGGGGAGTGCCCATACCCATGTGATTATATCTCCCTTTTCGGGGATGGTGATGTGATATTCTTGGCGATGGTGCCCCTCAGGATACGATTCTCCTCCTCGAGCTTATTGACTTGCTGCTTGAGGTCCATTATTTCCCTTCGAAGTTTTCCTGTAATAGGCAAAGCTCCCTGCACCCAAGGGTGTTGCATAGCTGCGGGACAACAAGTGACACTCTTTTTCATATTCTGATAAGAAAGAAATCTAACATTGGAAGGGATAACCGAGTTTGGGATAGCCGAGCTCTGCAGTTCCCCCATTGTGAATCTAGCTCGGAATTGAGAAGTGACTTCGTGATCCTGCTCCGTGGCATCTATCCTCTTCAATTCAGCCTCCATCTCTTCCTCCGTTGCTGGCCCAAAGTGGTCAACATTGTTGTTTGTCATTGATCTCGGTGCCGGATGAGACACCCGACTCTCCCGGACTGACTCTTGTGAAGACATCTTGCTCTAATCTGTAGCAGCAACAGCTCGAAACACAGGATATTTGCGTGATACAGGAGTTAAAACCTTCGGGAGGTTATGTAATGAATTTTTACCGACCAAAATACATGGCGTGTAAGAAAACGGAGTCCGGAGGGCACACGAGGTGCCCACGAGGTAGGGGGATCGCCCTCCACCCTTGTGTCCTTCCCGGACTGCTTCTTATTTTTCTATTTTTCTAAATATTCCAAAACGGAAGAAAATTGCCATTAGAACTGTTTTCGAGTCGGTTTACTTACCGTACCACATACCTATTCCTTTTCGGAGTCTGAAACATTCCAGAAAGCGTCCCTTATGTATTCTTCCAGGGTTACAGTTTCAATAACATTGGTTTCAACATTTATAGGATTACCTGAGATATAATGTTTGATTCTTTGACCGTTCACCACCTTCGAGTTTGTGCCTTCGAAGTTGTTGATTTTTATGGCACTGGAATGATAGACCTCCTCGATAACGTAAGGACCTTCCCATTTAGAGAGAAGCTTTCCTGCAAAAAATCTTAAACGAGAGTTGTATAGCAATACATAATCACCTACATTAAACTCACGCTTTTGTATCCTTTTGTCATGCCATCTTTTAACCTTTTCTTTAAATAATTTGGTATTTTTATTGGCTTGGGTTCTCCATTCATCAAGTGAGCTAATGTCAAATAACCTCTTCTCATCGGCAAGTCTGAAATCATAATTGAGCTCTTTAATAGCCCAATAAGCCTTATGTTCTAGTTCAAGAGGTAAGTGACATGCTTTTCCATAAACCATTTTATACGGAGACATACCCATAGGATGTTTATATGCAGTTCTATCGGCCCATAATGCATCATCAAGTTTCTTGGACCAATTATTTCTAGATCTATTAATAGTCTTTTGCAAAATTAATTTGAGTTCTCTATTACTCAATTCTACTTGACCACTAGACTGTGGGTGATAAGGAGATGCAATTCTATGATTAACATCATACTTAGCAAGCATTTTACGGAAAGCGCCATGAATAAAATGTGAACCACCATTAGTCATTAGATATCTAGGGACTCCAAACCTCGGAAACATAACTTCTTTAAGCATCTTGATAGAGGTGTTATGATCAACACTACTAGTTGGAATAGCTTCTACCCACTTAGTAACGTAATCAACGGCAACTAAAATATGTGTGTATCCATTGGACGCAGGAAAAGGTCCCATATAATCAAAGCCCCAAACATCAGATGGTTCAATAACAAGTGAATAATTCATAGGCATTGCTTCACGTCTACTAATATTACCAATTCTTTGACATTCATCACAAGATACAACAAACTTACGGGCATCCTTGAAGACAGTAGCCCAATAAAAACCGGATTGCAATACCTTATGTGCAGTTCTATCTCCAGCGTTGTGTCCGATAAGCTTCGAAGTAACACTTGGGTAGGATCTGTTCCTGTTCATGCTCAGTTACACAACGTCTAATAACACAATCTAGTCCTTCTTTATAAAGATGTGGGTCATCCCAAAAGTAACGTCTCAAATCATAGAAGAACCGTTTCTTTTGCTGGTATGTAAAGCTAGGTGGTATAAATTTAGCAACAATGTAATTAGC
Organism: Triticum urartu; assembly: GCF_056163025.1. Classification (NCBI taxonomy): domain Eukaryota; kingdom Viridiplantae; phylum Streptophyta; class Magnoliopsida; order Poales; family Poaceae; genus Triticum; species Triticum urartu. The sequence goes on from NC_141874.1 coordinate 10,032,437, forward strand.
ATAATCAGCATACCATGGAGCAGTATGAGAAGCATTTATGACATTTAATTATTCATCAAGAAAGTTATCATCAATAGGTAGTGGGTCATCAAGAACATTTTCTAACCTAGACAAGTTGTCTGTAATGGGGATCTCAGCTGCCTTTCTATCAATAATATGCAGATCAAATTCTTGTATGAGGAGAACCCATCTAATAAGTCTAGGTTTAGCATCTTTCTTTTCCATAAGATACTTAATAGCAGCATCATCCGTGTGAATAGTTACTTTAGAATCAACAATATAAGGTTTGAACTTATCACAAGCGATGTATATAGAAAATTCGTAGAAAACTAACCATAACTCCGATGGAAATAATTTATATATGAAAATCGATCAGAAAAATATGACGAATCCAAATATGCCACCCGTTCATCTATCAGAAGCAGCTAGCATAGCGAACTTGGAACCGTCCCCCTCCGGCTCATCTGTCCGAAATTAATGCAAACTTCGGGAAAACATTCCCAGATGTTATCCCCTTCACCTATATCGTGTAGTTCCACGTTAGAACACCCCTAACTCTCTCGGGAATTCAACATATCCCCGATAACTTCGACATGAGGGGGGAGGGGGTCCGCAAGTATCCTCGACGACCATGAGAGAGGAGGTCCGCAAAGTATCCTCTCTCGAAAGATAGGACGACTCATCAAACATGAGGGGGGAGTAGTCGTCGACGATCGTCTGAAACTGACGATTATAAAACTTGTCAACTTTCCATGATGTTTGCCACTAATCCATTGCTCATATGCATATGATTCCTTGTTGTGATATTAAGTCCATGTTTGCCACTAATCCATCTCTCATGTTTGTATATTGCCATGTTGTAATATTTACAAAAACTATGGACAGAGACTTAGAAAACGAAGAGTTCTTGGGGGATATAATCCACGATGGAGGTGATATCACCTTGTCGTTTCTCAACGACACCTATGGTCAGGAAGGAGAGGATGATGGCTCCGGTGATCCAATGGAGGAGGAAGGAGATCATGACGGCTTCGGTGACCGAATAGCGGAGGAAGGAGATCATGACGGATCTGGTGACCGAAAGGAGGAGGGATCCTTAACTGTTGCAAACTCCGGCGAGGTATATATATACATATATTAATGCTTCTTTCTTCTTTTAGCCCTCCGGATCGAGCCAAACTTCTGTAAGGAGACGAGGCCCGAAGAAAAGGTTGCGCCAGGATGAAAGGCTCACGATTACAGAAGTCGCTCGAGATGGCCAACCGATTGCTCCCAAGTGGACCAAGGACGCATTTGTACATCAGTGGGGAGTTGTTGTTAGGGATAGCATCACGATCATCATCCAAGAATGGAATAAGAAGAAGGACCATGAAGTTTCTTATGTCCAGGATAGCCTGAAAGATGATCTTTGGACCACGATGATGACAAATTTCAGCCTACCGACAGAGGAGAATCCGAATAACACAGTTATAGAGCGAAAGGTCAAGACATTTTCTCTTAAGAAGATGGCAGAACTATTCAGGAACTGGAAGAAATATTTGAACAAAAAGTTTGTCGAGAAAGACGAGACTCCAGAATTCATCGGTCAATATGAGAAGATAAGAGATCACTGGCCCGCATTTGTGGCATACAAGAAATTGGACAAGGGTAAGCAAAGGTCACTGACAAACAAGCAAAATGTTGCAAAGAAGAAGTATCACCATACCACGGGGTCAGGTGGCTACAGCAAAGCCCAACCGTTGTGGGACAAAACTGAGTAAGACCTGCTTGCTAAAGGGGTCCAACCAGCGACATTGCACTGGCCAGATCGGGCAAGGACTTGGTTCTTCGGGGTTGGGGGAACTTTGGACCCGGAAACAGGGAAGTGTGTTTGGACGAATGAGCAACTTGCAATACCCATAAGGAAGCTTGAGGCAGCAATCAAGGCAGCGCAGAAAGGGACATTCATTCCAGACAGAGAGAAGGACGTGCTGACAGAGGCCCTCGGGAATCCGGAACACCCTGGACAAACATGAGGCACATCAGGCTCCGTTCTATGGGTGCATGGGTTTCCCAACAATGGTGGTTAAAGAAGCCGAGAGAGAAAGCAGAAAGAGGAAGCAAGCGAAATCCAGAAGCTTAGTGCAAGATTAGCGAAACTAGAGGAACTTGAGAGTTAACGAGCTACCTGCCAACCATCTCAGCGGCACAAAGATCCTTCCTTCGACACCGCCCCAGAAACTACCCCACGATCTAAGCGGAGAAGCGGCGTGGCTTCCATGGAGCTCGTTCAGCCTGATTTCACGGCTCCCCGCTACCCCGTAAGGCGGCAGTCGGCTCTGTTTTACCTCCTTGAGCTGAGGGAACTTTCCATTGCCGTCCGATTTCACATGGCTATGCTATTGTCACGGTGGATGAAATAATGGAGGGATTTGAGGGGCTGGAGCTTGACTACCCTACAGGTGAATGGGATAATCTTCTAGAAAATGCCTTAAGGAGTACTTGTCTATGGAGAAAGAAGAACATCAAGCTTCCAAACTGGCCGCTGCTGCTATTTCTTGAGCTTGCGTTGGTTTTTCCCTTGAAGAGGAAAGGGTGATGCAGCAAAGTAGAGATAAGTATTTCTCTTAGTTAGAGAACCAAGGTATCAATCCAGTAGGACATAGAAGCAAGTCTCCAATCTATGCGCTTGCACAAATAATCAAATACTTGCACCCAACGCGATAAAGGGGTTATCAATCCCTTCACGGTCAATTGCAAAGGTGAGATCTGATAGAGATAGGTATACAAGAGCTCCTATGAATTTTTCAAAAATAAATGGCTCCATGGAGCTCGGTCACCAAAACGCCCTACTCGCTATGCTCCAGCAGACTAACAACACATGGAGCCAAGTATCAGAATTCGTGTCACTGTACATGTACGCAAGTGAAGAGCAGTCCCACAGAACACAAGTAAATTTAGTTGGGATCTCAGAGCGAAGACAATCTCCTGTGAACCGTGTAGACAGAAGTGTACCCACACCCTGGAGTAGAGAAGTCACTAAAATATGTTTGTTTATATGCGAAAATGCATAGGAGCTCTCGGGTGCTACGCCACCCTGTATTAAAAAATAATTTAGTAATTCAAAAAAATTCAAAAAATCCCGTAACTTTTTATGGAATCAAACATGACCAAGTATTGCACTCATATAAAAAAATTAAATGGGAAATGACTTTTATTGTATCCTGGGTCAAAGGTTTCCCAAAAAATGCTAGATACAAATACTATTCATGCTATATTGTCGTCATAAATTTGTTTTTTTTTCCTGAAGTCAACGAGAATTATTCCTTGGCCAAACTTTTTATATGAGTACAATACCTAGTCAAATTTGGTTCAAAAATATATCCAGGATTTTTTTGACTTATTTTTGAATTATTAAATTATTTTTGAATATAGGGGGGTGGAGCACCCGAGTGCTCCTAATCCGCTTCCTGTTTATATGGAAGTAATATAAGTTTTGATCTACCTACTGTGAATATTACAAATACCGTACAAGTCAACGTTTTGATGTCGCTTGGATAGTTGGCTGTCATTCTCACATGATTTTACTAGGAGCTCAACTTGTGTTTTCCATGGCGTACTAGGCCAATATACAACAAAAGTAAATGACGTTTATAAGGCTACATGTTAGCAGCCATGTGTCACCCACCCTTGAACACGTCGCAGTTAATAGTTAGGATACTTTTAAGTGTTGGCTTACGTGTATACCGAGTGTCACAGATGAAACTCTCGGTGTACCTTAAGGACATGTGGCACCGTCCGCTGGCTGAAATAGAACCGTGGGGCGACACTCAGCTTACCCCTATGCCGTGAAGGGCCTACGAGGAACTCAGTTTATATTATGGACACATGGCACCTGTAAAAGTGCATAACCTCTTGAACATGATACCATGTACAAATGTATGCTCTAGCCAATGTAATGAAAAGATCAATTTTATAGAAGAGACTAGACGACAATACATTTATATGTTAACAGCGCCTTCCGGTTGACCCCTGGCAGAAATGGAAGCCGAGCAGCGACACTTGGCTTACTCCTATGCCGTGCACTGGCTATGAGACACTCGGCTCATATGTTGGATACCTGGCACCTTCTGATTGACCCCTAGCTGAAGTGAAAGCCGAGCGGCGACACCTAGCTTTTTGTCTGTTGGCCGTCAGACATCTTTAAGTTGCCCAGAGCTGCTGATTTATACTTGCAAACCGTTTTCTGAGTCCCCGATAAAAACACTCGGTTTACGTCGCTTTGCATGGGTTAAGCCGAGTCAGCTTTGCTGGGTGTAACACTAGGCCAACTTTTGCCGAGGTGTATTTGGCCTTTGCACGTTTGGGCAGCTGGCTATGTGTTTTTCCTGTAGTAAAGATAATTAAAATGTACTCCCTTCATTTTTTTTAATCTGCATATAATGTTTGGTCAAAGTCAATCTTTGTAAAGTTTGACTAACTTTATATTAAAAAATATCGACATTCACAATATGAAATCAATATTATCATATGCACCATGAGATGTATTTTCATATTATATAGTTTTAATATTGTAGATGTTCATATTTTTTTATATAAATTTGGTCAAACTTTGTATAGTTTGACTTTGATCAAATTTTATATGCGGAGTCAAAAGAAACGGAGGGAGTACAAGCTGGTATGTAATGACGATATTAATTTGGGCCTACCTACTGACGTTTGGGCAACTGGCTTATCATTCTCACATGTTTTTGCTAGGATGGCAGCTTGTGTATTCCATTGGGTCCTAGGCCAATATACAATACAAGAACACCTAGTTTATAAGGATAGATGTTAGCAGCCGTGTGTCACCCACCCGTGAAAATATACAATAGAAGAACACCTAGTTTGTAAGGATAGATGTTAGCAGCCATGTGTCACCCACCCGTGAGAATATACAATACAAGAACACCTAGTTTGTAAGGATAGATGTTAGCAGCCGTGTGTCATCCACTCGTGAAAATACACAATACAACACCTAGTTTATAAGGAGAGACGTAAGCAGCCTTGTGTCACTACAGGCATTTTTTTAAAGCCGAGTACCCAATACACTGGGAGGACGACACCCACCCTTGAACTCGTCGTAGTCAATAGTTTGGAGACTTCCCTAATTTACGAAGAACCTTTTTGAGACTTGGCACAGGCTAGTCAATCACCTTCTGAGAGACCCCTGCTAAGAAAGACGACCGGTAATGATAAGATTGACTGTACAAGACAACCCCGACGACAATGAGGCGCTCTCCAGTGCCACTGCTGAGTCCCAGGGCGGGAGTTATTGCTGCCGTGGCAGGCCATATTGCACAGCATCTCCACCCCACACCCAGGAGATGAGTTTTATTGAAATTTCATAATGTCCGATGCTTTGATAATTGCTCTAACCCTAATTATTACGGGGGGCAGCAACAATTTCATGCAGGCAGACAACTCCTAGTTTCAAACAGAAAACAAATCAAGTCTCTATCGTCGGAAGTTCCATCATACTTTTTTTTTACTTTTTCCATTTTTTGTACCAATGTGAAGAATGCACATGGTGCAACGGATTTCAGTTAAAGACTAAACTAGCATAAAATAAGCCACATATATACTGGTTACGTTCTGAAGGACTAAAGGAGCAAAAATGTACAAACAAAATGGTCGAATCTCCTCCGAAAGATTACTGAAGCATCGAGTGGTGATCCTCATCTTCATTCACCAATATAAAAAATGGAGCATATTGTTTCCTTGCCAATTTGTTGCGCCATGCTTCTCGACTGTCGTTCATCTAGCCCAGGCAATTTCCACGGTGGTACATTGCTACAGTCGAGTACACATATAAGTATAGAAGGAGTCAATAGAAACAAAATAACTAATTTGGACCTACTTAATGTGAATACTAAAAATACTAGCCAATTTTTCCCTGCTGCCTGTGCACATATAAGTGCAGAAGGGTGGCTAGACAGTCTCAGCCAACCTCGTTGCAGCTAAAGTCATCCTTGCTGTGCAAGACTTGGCAGAAGCCAGCCCAGTTAAATTTATCTAGAGACCAAAAGGCAGATTACCTCATCAATCTCAAACATGGAGGTTGCCAAGTCTGTAGTTGCAAGTGAACTGGTGAGCCGGTTCATCTCCTTCCTGATGAACAAGTACCAATCCTCCAGCCATGCACAGTCAGAGGAGAAGGTGCTGGAGAGCTTGCAGCATCTCCTGATGAGAGCTTGCACCATCGTCGAGGAGGCAGACACACGATACATAACCAACTCCGGGATGATGATGCAGCTCAAGACGCTCTCAGAGGCCATGTACCGAGGATACAGTGTGCTGGATAACTCGAGGTACCAAGCCCTCCAAGATGGTGCGCGCATTGACAAGGTTGGCAGCAACAATTCTTCTAGCAGCAGTTTGTATTTAGCCAAGCGCTCACGTACAACAACTGATAAGGGCACACACCTTGAGTCTCACAGTGCCTTGGAAAGTTTAGAAATTGCTATAGCTGACATGGTAGAATTTGTTGTGCTTCTGGGTGGATGTGAGCGCATGTCTCGTAGGCCATACGATGTTTATCTTTACACCGACAACTTCATGTTCAGCCGACATGCTGAAAAGCAAAAGCTCTTGAGCTTCTTGTTGCAGCACAACGACCCTCATGGAGATCATGCACTCCCAGTTCTCCCGGTCATAGGTGGTCCAACAACTGGGAAGAAAACTTTGGTTGCCCATGTGTGCGGCGATGAAAGGGTTCGCTCGCAATTCCCTTCTGTATTGCACTTAGATGGAGACAACCTTATGAGCATACTTGACCATGGAAGGACCATGGAAGGAATGATGTTGGCAGTTATCGAGTTTGCTTCTGATGTAGGGGACGATGATTGGAAAAAGTTTCACTCATTTTTCATAAGAATAGGCAGAGGAAGTAAGATAATCATCATAAGTAAACTAAAAATATTAGGCAGGTTTGGATCGGTGAAACCAATTTTCCTTACTGTTCTATCAAATGATGAGTTGAGGTACCTTTTCAAGGCATTGGCGTTCGGGAGCATAGACCCTGCAGAACATCCACGGTTAGTTCAAGTAGCAGATGAATTTGTCAAGGTGTTGAACAATATGCAAGGTTCACTTATCGCAGCAAATTCATACGCGGATGTGTTGAGAAAAAATCTCAATGTTCGGTTTTGGCGTTGCACATTGGACAAGGCAATAAGATTTCTTAAAAGAAACCTATCCATAGATGGTGTGCAACCAAGCACGCGTTTAGCACAAGGTCATCAAGTGGACATAACAGACTTTGCTTTGCATCCACTTAGCATGACACGTTATACAATTAATGTTTCAATCAAGGAGGAATCACCAAGTGTGACATTGGGGGGACTTATAGCAGATCCAAGTGTTAGACCGGAAGGAGACTTTATTCTAACTTCATGGGAATCAAGGTTACCCCCTCATAAATCATTTGTTTATTTTGCTACAAGTCATGCTCATGACACATGTGAAGGTAGTGCTTTGTTAGGTAGGAAGCGACGAGGAGTGCCAATTTAAGTGTTTTTTAGAGCTCCTGTAATGTAACTCTTGTTGTATTTTTTGATACATGGTAAAACAAACCTATCCATTGAACTAATTGTATTACAGATCTCAATGACCGTACAAATAAACTTGTATTATGTTGTATCAGATCCAACAATCCACCTGCTCTTCTTAGACATTGTGAACTAAATGTACTATAGTTGTCAGTAAATTGGCTTACTTACTAATGAAACATAAATTAAACAAAGGGGTATATGCATCATCATCATCACATAGTTGTGACTAAAATTTACTACGGTTGGTACCATGTTGGCATACACACTTGCAACAGACCAACCAAAAATGCTGGTATCGCTCCATGTAAAAAGAGGATTAAGCTATGTGTGTAATGTGGATTAGTAAATGTTTGCAAACTTCCAAAAATTGAAATGGTTTTGAACTCAAATTACCGAGCAATCCATTTCAAAGAACTCGCAGGGCACCACGGTTTCACACTAGATTCACAATGCACACATTGCCACTAGCGAGTGGCTCATGCTTGTGGGCCCTTGAGGTGATAATGGTCGACCTAGCACAGCGCCTCACCTTCATCCCACCATCGTGGTTGGGTTTAGGGAAGAAGGAGAATGAGGGAGTCATCGGCGGTGGATTTTCCCATCAGAACAGAAATGGTTTGTTTCCTGCTAACTTACTAGTTCGCTAGGTCCCACATGTCAATAGAGCAACAAGCTGGGCCGATGTTCTTTCAGCCAAGATGGATTGTGATGTGCCACTATGGCTCAAATTTTGTTGACCAAGCTAGATAATTAAAATATCCTCTTAAAAGATATATGGTGCTAATGTCGAAGAAACACCAGTTATCACTTGTCTGTTTTGCCTCATGTAATAGCTCACTCCCAGTTATGATGGGATCTTGTATGCTAACTAATCACCTTGTAGTGTAGTATATTAAAATTTGACCAGAAATTGCCATTTTCTTGGCCTTTGTAAATGAAAAACTATGGGTGGGTTGCTAACAATACCAACTAGGACTTTCCTTGCTACAACATTTTCTAGATGGGCTGCCTAATTCAATAATGCTTCATATTCTATGGCTGAATTGTTGTGTGGTGAGCAAGGTGTAGAACATACACGGCCTAAGAGTGGACAATTTTTTCTCATCATTCGCATTCTTCCACTTATCAAATCCATGCATTGTGAATGCATTATATCCAACTTTTGCTAAGATGTTTCTTCTGGAAACAAAGTAAAAATAAAAAATATGCACGATGACTGACATGTATGTACTCTAGCCCTGATGGCAACTGACTAAAAAATTATATCAGAAGCAACGCTGATGGGTTATAGCCATTTTTACCAAAATCTTTATACTATTTCAAATTGTGTAGACTAGTTCTTGGGTTGGGAGGATGCAAGACAGCGCAGGTAGTTTTCAATACAATGCTTTACACTCTCATTCGGTCTATTAGACTGTGGATGATATGCATAAATATAGTGTAGTTCACTGCCCATTCTCTTGAAAATATCCTGCCAAAGCTGACTTGTAAATATTTGATATCGATTAGAGACAATTGACAAAGGAAGCACATGTAACTTAAGAACATTATTGATGTTTGCTTGAGTCATTGTCCGCACTATAAATGGGTCAGATAGGGGGATAAAGTGTGCAAACTTTGGAAGTCTATCCACCATTTTCAGGTGAGTCCAGACCATGTCAGGTATTTTAAGTGGGTCTACAAATCCAGGATAGGGACAACCCCCCTGTTTCTCTAAGAAGTTGGGCAATCAGTGACAAACTTGTCAACATGTTGTTTGAGCCCTGGCCAGTATAATATACCTTTGATCCTAGGGTAGAATGCTTTCATCCCTGAGTGGCCCCCAATGGCAGAAGCATGTAAAGAGTGAGGAGCTTTGTTCTCAGAGTGGTTTCTTTGCCTAAATAGATTCTTCCTTTATGTCTAATGATCCATGAGTGTAGTGTGTTCCGATCAACATAGTGGTTTGGTGACATTAACAGTTTTTCCAAAACATGATTTGCAAGTAGAATTAGCAGTGTAAGATTGTTCCACTTCAGAGACATTGCCTTGAGGTAATTTCTCCTGGAAAGTGCATCTGCAACAAAGTTCTCTTTGCCCTTTTTATATTCTGGGGTGAAATTAAATTCCAATAGTTTAGCATGAGCTTGTGTTGTATTCCAGTGGTATTTTTTTGATCTATTATGAACTGTAAACTCTAGTGGTGTATTCTGATGATCAGGTCATTACCTAGGAAATCGTGTCTCCACCTTCTCAATGCAACAATGATAGCCAATGCTTCCTTTTCATAGGTTGACAAAGTAGCATTTTTTGGGTAGTGTGTAGAGATTGAATAAGCCAAGGGTCTGCCTTTTTGCATCATGGTTGCACCTACCAAGTAGAAAGGTTCAGAAAAGTAGGGGAGGGCAAGAACTGAGGCAATAATGAGGGCTTGTTTCAGTTCCTGGAAGGCCTTTTGTCCTTGCAAGTGTCCTACAAAATTTGTCCTTTTAAGTGCATCATGGGGAGGCCTAACAATTATGCCAAAGTTCTTCACAAAACCTCCTGTAGTAACCACATTGTCCCAAGAATCCTCTAAGTTGTGTGGGAATAGCAGGTTCTGGCCAATCATCAACCGTTGCTACCTAAGATGGGTAGCAGTTGCACCCCCTCCAGAAATAATATGCCCCAAATAGTCCACTTGGGAGACATCAAAGACACACTTAGAGAGATTAGCAAAGGATTGGTATTCTTGGAGCAATTACAAGACTATTTCCAAATGTACAATATATTCAGAAAGTGACTTGTTGAATACTAATATGTCAAAAAATACAAGAACAAATTTCCTGATATAAGGCCCAACTACATTGTTCATTAATGCCTGAAATGTGCCAGATGTATTTGAAATTCCAAATGACATGACCAAAAATTCATAATTGCCAAAGTAGGTCTTGAAGGCAGTATTTGGAATGTCAGAGTCATTCAGTATAATCCGTGGTAGCCTAATCTGAGATTCAAGTTAGAAAAAAATTCTAGCCCCATGAAATTCGTCCAATAGATCCTCTAACGCTGGAATTAGTAATTTGTCTTTAGTTGTGGAAAAATTGAGTTTTCCATAGTCAATGTATAACCTTCAAGTGCCATCATTCTTCATAACTAGAATTGCTGGAGAGGAGTATGGACTTTCACTTGCTGTAATAATTTCGGATCTCAGCCTCGGACCAACTTGCCTCTTCAATTCACCCCTCTGCATGTGAGGCATTTTGTAAATTCTTCTGTTAGGAGGAAATGCCTTTTCCTTAAATGGTATCTTGTGGTCACAAGTTCTCTTGGGAAGAAGGGCTTTAGGTTCCTTGAAAATGTCAAGGAATTGTGGCAAGAGTTCCTCTACTTCAGGTGCAACAAATTGTTTCTCAGGAACAATAAACGTTGTATCCCTTATAAGTTGCAATACGTAACCAGTAGCTCCACTAGCTACTAACTTAGCAGCTTCAGGAAACTCAATTTCAGTTGTTGTAGATAGAGTGTCATGAGTTGGTATAATGATACGAATTTCTTTGTCTTTTCCTTATAGTGATTTTCCTAGGGTTACATATAGTGAAATGCAACTAGGGTATGGTTGGCCATCGAATCACTGCCAAGTATTATATCATGACTTGGGAGGTCCAAAACCCTGAACTGTTGCTGAAATTATATTCCACCAACAATGAAAGTTCTTGTTCACACAAAAGAACCTGACCAGAGCTTGCCTCCACTTGCCGTAGTGAATGCTCTTGTTTTATCATTTACAATTGTGTAATATATTTGAAGAGCAAACTGAGGCTTTATAAAAGTAGAATTGCTGCATGAATCCACTAAGGAAATAGCTTGTTTCCCCCCAATGAAAACCATAATAGAAATGGTGTTGACATTGTCAAAATGCATGGCTTGCAATGATATTTTCATGCATTGTTCTTAAGTTTCTGGTTGATCAGTATTATCTTGTTCTTCTAGTTCTTCTTGTTCGTTATGCTGGTCTGTGGGGTCTTCTCTAGTTGGGACATCTGGTGCAGGAGCTAGTTTACATTTGTGGCCATGAAACCATGCATCACCACAATGTTGGGAAATGTAGTAGAAAACGAAGAATTTCGCGCCTACGCACACCGAAGATCTAATATGAAGATGCACAATGGGTTGGGATCACGATCATTACTGTCACCGAGTTGCAGCGGAAGAAGAACGTGTAGGTGTAGATCATACTTGAAGTCCCTCGAACTATCGACGAACGATCCCTCGTACCGCCCACGAATAGTCCCTCGAACCGAAGACCAAAAGCATGACCTCTCTACTTGGTTGCAAGCGTGCAACCTTCACGATCCGGCAGCGCTTCGTCGTCCAGAGCTAATCATCGCCGGAAAATTAAAGGGAGGATATTAGAACCATATAGGGCTTCTAATTATGAGGACAAGAGGATTAGGCTAGCTCTCATTAGTCAACTAGGACCAACTAGAACTAGAACGGGAAGAACAAGGGGAGGCTCCTAAACTTGTGTGTTAAAAGAGCACCAAACCTCAAGTATATGTAGGCCAGAGGGGAGAGAAATGGCTGCCACCAAGGGGGAAAGTTTCAGTTTCCCCCTTGGTGCGCCTACTAGGGGGAGGAGGAGTGTGACTGCTCCCCCTCCATATCCGGCCCCCTTCCTTATAGGAGGGGTGCCTCCCCTCTTGGGCCCTTGTGGCCCAAGATGACTTCCATCTCTTAGCCTTTTAAAGCCCGTTGATATTAAATTAAATATAAAATAGTTCTAAATACTATTAGATCATTATATATATATATAATTTAACATCCCCCGAAACATTTTTCTCCTATATACATTTATTGGTAATGCCCGGTGTTACCCGATATTCACCGAAACCCTTCCGTTGACCCCGAAGCGCTTCTAGATCCTCTCAGAACTATTCTGGATATTAATGAAACAATTACACAAATATATTCTCATCACTCCCATCCTACTAGCGCTTCTGGATCATGATTTCCTTAAGCTTGTGACCCCGAAGGTTCGGTAACTCATAGATATGAACGAAACCGTTCATTCAATGACCGATAGCCCGACCACGGACATCCATATCAATCCATATGATCACACGAATGATATTCGAGTGAACCTTTGGTTACCATGTGATGTTTCCTTTGCTTCGTAATACTTTACAAAACCCAGGATGCATCGGTATCCTCCTGAATCATCATTATTATGCTCACTATATCGAAATCCTCGTTAGCAGTTTTGTTCTTCTTTCTCGTTATAGTGTTCCAGCATCCCCGTGACGTAGTCACCTATGTCTGGCCAGACAATGATGGATGCTGTCACACCCAATGGGCCCTAAGAATATTTGTCCATCGCCGGTGGAGCAAATTCCACTCTCAAGATATCCATCCACTTGTCAAAATTTCGGATGAACCCATAAGTTGTCGTTATGATCAGCGTGTTCCAGGTGGCGTTTGTGCAACCACAAAGCCCATCATACGGTAAGAATTGACCACGATACTGCTACCTCTTGAGCATGCGTTGGTTTTTCCCTTGAAGATGAAAGGGTGATGTAGCAAAGCAGCGTAAGTATTTCCCTTAGTTTTGTAGAAGGAAGGTATCAATCCAGTAGGAGACCACGCGCGAGTCACCTCATACCTAGACAAACAAATAAGAACCTCACAACCGACGCGATAAAGGGGTTGTCAATCCCTTCACGGCCACTTGCAAGAGTGAGATCTGATAGAGATAATAATAATAAGATACATATTTTTGGTATTTTTATGATGTAGATTGAAAGTAAAGATTGCAAAATAAACGGTGCCAAAAGTAGCTAGTTGACGGGAGATTAATATGATGGAAGATAGACCCGGGGGCCATAGGCTTCACTAGTGGCTTCTCTCAAGATAGCATAAGTATTACGGTGGGTGAACAAATTACTGTCAAGCAATTGATAGAAAAGCGAATAATTATGAGAATATCTAGGTATGATCATGTATATAGGCATCACGTCCGTGACAAGTAGACCGACTCCTGCCTGCATCTACTACTATTACTCCACACATCGACCGCTGTCCAGCATCCATCTAGAGTATTAAGTTCATAAGAACGGAGTAACGCTTTAAGCAAGATGACATGATGTAGAGGGATAAACTCATGCAATATGATATAAACCCCATCTTTTTATCCTCGATGGCAACAATACAATACATGTCATTTCCCCTACTGTCACTGGGATCGAGCACCGCAAGATTGAACCCAAAGCTAAGCACTTATCCCATTGAAAGAAAGATCAATCTAGTAGGCCAAACCAAACTGAAAATTCGAAGAGACTTGCAAAGATAACCAATCATACCACTAGTAGAAAACAGGGCTATGGTCCAGGCCGGCTCAGCCCATTAGTCCCAGTTCAGTCTAGAACCGGGACCAATGTGGGCATTGGTCCCGGTTCGTGAGCCCAGGGGGCCGGCTGGGCCACGTGGGCCATTGGTCCCGGTTCGTCTGGACCTTTTGGTCCCGGTTGGTGGGACGAACCAGGACCAATGGGCCTCGCTCCTGGCCCACCACCATTGGTCCCGGTTGGTGGCTTGAACCGGGACCAAAGGCTCCCCTTTAGTCCCGGTTCATGCCACCAACCGGGACCAATGAGGTGCCTACATATACCCCCTCGCGCAAGAGCAGAGCACAGTGCTCTGTTTTTTCTGGCCGAGGGGGAGAGGGCTTTGTGGTGCTCTAGCTCACCTCCTATGCACATGAGGTGTTCGATGGAATGCCCAAGCCACACTACTTAAGCTTTCTCCTCTCGAAGCTCGACCTTCAAGCTCCATTTTCCTCGATATTTGTACACTTCTATTAATTTGGACACTTAATTTTATATAATGCACGCACAGATGAACCGGCAATGGATGTACGGTGACAGACACACCCGCGAGTACATTAAGGGCGTGCATGAGTTTCTCAATGCGGCTGAGGCAAACAAGCAGAATGGTTTTATGTGTTGTCCATGCACTGAATGTGGGAATACGAGGTCTTACTCTAACCGGAAAATCCTTCACTCCCACCTACTTTACAAGGGTTTCATGCCACACTATAATGTTTGGACGAGGCACGGAGAAATAGGGGTTATGATGGAAGACGGTGAAGAAGAAGAGTACGATGACAACTATGTGCCCCCTGAATACGGTGATGCTGCAACGGGGGGAGCTGGTGAAGATCAAGAGGAACCAGACGATGTGCCCAATGATGCTGCCACGGGTGAAGCTGCTGAAGATCAAGAGGAACCAGACGATGTGCCCGATGATGATGATCTCCGCCGGGTCATTGTCGATGCAAGGACGCAATGCATTAGTCAAAAGGAGAAGCTGAAGTTCGATCGCATGTTAGAGGATCACAAAAAAGGGTTATACCCCAATTGCGAAGATGGCAACACAAAGCTCGGTACCGTACTGGAATTGCTGCAGTGGAAGGCAGAGAATGCTGTGGCTGACAAAGGATTTGAGAAGCTACTGAAAATATTGAAGAAGAAGCTTCCAAAGGATAACGAATTGCCCGACAGTACATACGCAGCAAAGAAGGTCGTATGCCCTCTAGGATTGGAGGTGGAGAAGATATATGCATGCCCTAATGACTGCATCTTCTACCGCGGTGCATACAAGGATCTGAACGCATGCCCGGTATGCGGTGCGTTGCGGTATAAGATCAGACGAGATGACCCTGGTGATGTTGACGGCGAGCCCCTCAGGAAGAGGGTTCCTACGAAGGTGATGTGGTATGCTCCTATAATACCACGGTTGAAACGTCTGTTCAGAAACGAAGAGCATGCCAAGTTGATGCGATGGCACAGTGAGAACCGAAAGAAAGATGGGAAGTTGAGAGCACTCCCTGACGGGTCGCAGTGGAGAAAAATCGAGAGAAAGTACTGGGATGAGTTTGCAAAGGACCCAAGGAATGTATGGTTTGCTTTAAGCGCGGATGGCATTAATCCTTTCGGGGAGCAGAGCAGCAATCACAGCACCTGGCCCGTGACTCTATGTATGTATAACCTTCCTCCTTGGATGTGCATGAAGCGGAAGTTCATTATGATGCCAGTTCTCATCCAAGGCCCTAAGCAACCCGGCAACGAAATTGATGTGTACCTAAGGCCATTAGTTGAAGAAATTTTACAGCTGTGGAATGGAAACGGTGTACGTACGTGGGATGAGCACAGACAGGAGGAATTTAACCTTAAGGCGTTGCTGTTCGTGACCATCAACGATTGGCCCGCTCTCAGTAACCTTTCAGGACAGACAAACAAAGGATACCATGCATGCACGCACTGTTTAGATGACACTGAAAGTATATACCTGGACAAATGCAGGAAGAATGTGTACCTGGGCCATCGTCGATTTCTTCCGACCAACCATCAATGTCGAAAGAAAGGCAAGCATTTCAAAGGCGAGGCAGATCACCGGAAGAAGCCCGCCATGCGCATCGGTGATCACGTGCTTGCTATGGTCAATGATTTACACTACGTAATCTTTGGAAAGGGTCCCGGTGGACTAGCTGTTCCGAATGACGCTGAGGGACACGCACCCATGTGGAAGAAGAAATCTATATTTTGGGACCTACCCTACTGGAAAGACCTAGATGTCCGCTCCTCAATCGACGTGATGCACGTGACGAAGAACCTTTGCGTGAACCTGCTAGGCTTCTTGGGCGTGTATGGGAAGACAAAAGATACACCTGAGGCATGAGAGGACCTGCAACATTTGCCCGAAAAAGACGGCATGCCTCAGAAGCAGCATAAAGGTCCTGCCAGCTACGCTCTTACAAAAGAAGAGAAAGAAATCTTCTTTGAATGCCTTCTCAGTATGAAGGTCACGACTGGCTTCTCGTCGAATATAAAGGGAATAATAAATATGCCAGATAAAAAGTTTCAGAACCTAAAGTCTCATGACTGCCACGTGATTATGACGCAACTACTTCCGGTTGCATTGAGGGGGCTTCTACCGGAAAACGTCCGATTAGCCATTGTGAAGCTATGTGCATTCCTCAATGCAATATCTCAGAAGGTGATCGATCCAGAAATCGTACCAAGTCTAAGGAGTGATGTGGCGCAATGTCTTGTCAGTTTCGAGCTGGTGTTCCCACCATCCTTCTTCAATATCATGACGCACGTCCTAGTTCATCTAGTCAACGAGATTGTCATCCTGGGGCCCGTATTTCTACCCAATATGTTCCCCTTTGAGAGGTTCATGGGAGTCCTAAAGAAATATGTCCGTAACCGCGCTAGGCCAGAAGGAAGCATCTCCATGGGCCATCAAACAGAGGATGTTATCGGGTTTTGTGTTGACTTCATTCCTGGCCTTAACAAGATAGGTCTCCCTAAATCGCGGTATGAGGGGAGACTGACTGGAAAAGGCACTCTTGGAAGAGACTCAATAATATGCAGGGACGGATATTCTTGGTCTCAAGCACACTACATAGTTCTACAGAACTCTACCTTGGTGACCCCGTATGTCGATGAACACAAGGACAGTCTGCGCTCCAAACACCCGGAGCAGTGCGACGACTGGATTACATGTGAACACATCAGGACTTTCAGCAGTTGGTTGGAAACACGTCTCAGAGGTGACAACACTGTTTGTGATGAGTTGTACTTGTTGTCGAGGGGACCATCTTTGACTGTATTGACTTACAAAGGATACGAGATAAATGGGAATACATTTTACACGATCACCCAAGATCAAAAGAGCACCAACCAAAACAGCGGTGTCCACTTTGATGCAGAAACCGAGAGCGGAAAGGACACATATTATGGTTACATAGTGGACATATGGGAACTTGACTACGGACCTGATTTTAAGGTCCCTTTGTTTAAGTGCAAATGGGTCAATCTGTTAGGCGGCGGGGTACAGGTAGACCCACAGTACGGAATGACAACAGTGGATCTGAAAAATCTTGGGTACACTGACGAACCGTTCGTCCTAGCCAATGATGTGGCACAGGTTATCTATGTGAAGGACATGTCTCCCAAACCGAGAAAAAGAAAAGATAAGGAAGCGAATACATCATACGATGAGCCAAAGCGCCACATAGTTCTTTCAGGAAAAAGGGACATCTTGGGAGTGGACGGCAAGACAGACATGTTTGAAGATTATGAAAAGTTTCATGAAATTCCTCCCTTCAATGTCAAGGCTGACCCAAGCATCCTGATAAACAATGAAGATTATCCATGGTTACGGCGCAATAAGCAAATGACACAAGCGAAGAAAAAGTGAAGACTTTCTCCCGCAATAAGAAAATGCTATGTGGGTGAAATTATGATACCATCCCAACTTTCAACTTTTTCAGAGTTCATTTGAAATGCTTTCATGTCTTATGGTTCGAAACTTTGATACTTCGAAAGTGATTGTCCATTTTGTACACGAAGTGCATCAAGTTTTTGTCGTAACCCTCTCTACTTTTTGGAACATGCTATGTGGGTGAAATGATGAGACCATGCCAACTTTCAACCTTTTCAGAGTTCATTTTGAAATGCTTTCCAATTTCAAAGTCATTTAGCTCAAAGAATGAATTAATAGCAAACAGAATGAACTACAAAACTTTTATGAAAATAAAAACAATCAATTAAAATATTATGTTATGATCAACTAAAATAAAACTATAATATTCTTCAATAGCAAAAAGAATATAATTTCTGTGACCTAAAATCAAACTATAAGTATTTAATTGTAAGTATAAATAAAAAATAAATAGCAAAGAAGAAAAAAATTCTAATTTTATAGTAAAGTTATTCATAAACTAGTGATTCACACAAATTTTTAAAAATTCAAATTTAAACTATTTAAAATTTAAAACTAATGGCACTAACAGAAAGTTTATAATTTTTGTGACCTAAAAGCAAAAAGAAATCACTAAAAAACTATAAGTATTTAGTTTTAAGTAGAAATAAAAAATAAATAGAAAAAAATTCTAATTTTATAGTAAAGTTATTCATAAACTAGTGATTCACACAAATTTTTAAAAATTCAAATTTAAACTATTTAAAATTTAAAACTAATGGCACTAACAGAAAGTTTATAATTTTGTGACCTAAAAGCAAAAGGAAATCACTAAAAAACTGTAAGTATTTAGTTTTAAGTAGAAATAAAAAAAATAACAAACCAAAAAAATGTAGAAATAAAAAAGAAAAACCCAAAAAAAATGCCACCTACGGGGCCTCCACGGCCTGAATACGACTAGAAACCCTACATGGGCCAGGATTCAGGCCCGCAGAAGGCCCAATAGGCCCACAGGCAATGCAGTGTCAAATTAGGCCAATAGGCCTGCAGTTCAGAGGAGTTCGAGAGGGAGGAGGCAGCAGAGCTTATAAACTGGTGTTGGGCGCTGTCAACTAGCGATGTGGGACTAAACTTATGGGCACGGGGCAGCACAAGGGTATTGGTCCCGGTTGGTGGCACCAACCGGGACTAAAGGTGGCATTGGTCCCGGTTGGTGGCACCAGCCGTGGCCATTGCCCCCCTTTAGTCCCGGTTGGTGCCACCAACCTGGACCAATGGGCTTCGCTTCCCGCCCTTTGGGCTACCGAAAAGAGGCCATTGGTCTCGGTTCGTGGCACCAACCGGGACTAATGCACACCTTTAGTCTCGGTTGCTGCCACGAACCGAGACTAAAGCCTCTTCTATATAAGGCCACACTTTGGAATTTTTCATTCTCATCTTGCAGTTGCCGCCCCTGACGCCGCCCGCCCCCATCGTCGCCGTCGCCCGCGCCCATCGTCGCCGTCGCCCGCGACGCGCGCCGCCCCGGCCCGCCCCCGTCGCCGTCGCCCTCGTCCCTGCCCCGACGCGCACCGCCCCATCCCGCCCTCGCCGTCGCCCGCGCCGGCCCCTTGCCCGACGCCCGCCGCCCCGGCTACCGTCCCCATCACCGCGTGCCGCCCCAAGCCCGCCGTCCTCGTCGCCGGACTCCAGCCGTCGCCGCCCCCCTCAAAGTGAGCCCCCCTCTCGAGTGCCACTCTTGCGCCCGAGCGCCCTTGCTCCGCCCCTGCTCCATGGTCGCCGCCGCCCGAGCGCCCCGGCTCCGCCCCTGCGCCCTTGCTCCGCCCCTGCTCCGCCGGCCCCGAGCGCCCGAGGAGAAGTAGAGGAGAGGAGAAGTGGAGCAGCAGCAACGCGCTGTCCACTTTTCTGAATTTTTTGGAACAGGAGGAATTTTTTTGTCCATATAGAAGGTGTTTGATGAAATGCTAGATGGCTTTGGGCATTTTTGGAATTTTTTAAAAAAAATTGTGGTGAGGTACTGATGCAAGACAAAGGCGATGGCAAAATTTCAGAATTTTTGGAGAGGTTTAGAATAGGTTTTCAACAAGTTATTTAAATCCGATTCAAATTTCATTTGAATGAAATTTGAAAATTTTGAACTATGGATCAGAATATGCTAAATATGTCAAAAAAAAATTTATATGATGTTTTTTTTCATATATGTATTCATTTTTTTATTTAGGTTGTTAATTAGTAGATATCGATTTTAGGTTAGTGTAGAGGAAAAAGTAAAATAAGGAAAAGGAAGAAAAGAGGAAGAAGGAAGAAGAAGAAGAAGAAAAGGACGGAGTGGAAAAAGGAAAATAAGAAGAGGAAGGCTTCTTGTTTTTCTTCGATCTTCTCCTCTATTTTGTTCATGGATATATGCTAAAGAAAACGAGGGGGGTGATAGATGATGATGAGGGGTCGAGAGTGGGACGAGAGGTCGAGAGGTGTCGAGGGGAGAAAAAATATGTTATCAGGGACGAGGGTCATCGAGGGGTCGAGAGAGGGATGAGGGGTCGAGAGAACTAAATAAGAAGAAGAAGAGGAGAGGAAGAAGAGGAGAAATAAATAAGAAGAAGAAAAAAGAAGGGGAAGAAGAGGGAGAAGAAGAGGAGAGGAAGAAGAGGAAGTCTTCTCCTCTATTCTTTCTTTTCTTCTTTTTTCTTCTTCTTCTTCCTCTTTATTTTATCGGGAATGAGGGTCGTCGAGAGGTCGAGGAGCGGTAGAGGAGAAACCCTAAATAGAAAGTATCGTCGGTGTGAGATACATGTACCGTCAGTGTCGGACACTACACCCACATCCCACAAGTGGCGCGGGCTTCGACGCCCACGTCACTTGTGGGACGTGGATGTAGTGTCCGACACCGAAGGCCACATGTATCTCACACCCACGATACTTGCTAGCTATTTAGGGTTTCCTCTACCGAAAAGAAGAGGAGAAATAAATAAGAAGAAGAAAAAAGAAGAAAAAGAAGAGGAGAAGAAGAAAGGAATAGTGGAGAAGAAGAGAAAATAGAATATATTCTATTTTCTCTTCTTCTCCACTATTCCATTCTTCTTCTCCTCTTTTTTTTCTTCTTTTCTTCTTCTTCTTCTTCTTCTTCTTCTTCTTCTTCTTCTTATTAGCCGGAAGTAGAGAGAGGTTTCCTAGTGTCAAAGTATTGAAGAAATCCATGCCTTCATCATTAGCCGGAAGTAACCAGGGCATGTTGGTACGAAGTTCTGCAAAGTTATTCTGGAATGGAGTCCCGGATAGAATAATCCGCTTTTTGGTACGAATTCAGCAAAGGCCTTCCAAATAGCGATATTCGGAAGGCTCTTGCTGAACTTTGTACCAAAAAGCGAATTATCCTATCTGGGACTCCGTTCCAGAACAACTTTGAAGAGCTTCGTACCATCATGCACATGTTACTTTCGCCTAATGATGAAGACATGGTTTTGTTGAATCCTTTGACACTAGGCAACCTCCCGACCCCTCGGCGATCCTCTCGAACATGAGAGGAAGAAGAGGGTCGTCTAGGGGTCGAGGGTTCCAGGGTCATCGAGGGTTCGAGGGGTCGAGGATCGCCGAGGGGTCGAGAGAGGTTTCCTAGTGTCAAAGTATTGAAGAAATCCATGCCTTCATCATTAGCCGGAAGTAACCAGGGCATGTTGGTACAAAGTTCTGCAAAGTTATTCTGGAATGGAGTCCCGGATAGAATAATCCGCTTTTTGGTACGAATTCAGCAAAGGCCTTCCGAATAGCGATATTCGGAAGGCTCTTGCTGAACTTTGTACCAAAAAGCGAATTATCCTATCTGGGACTCCGTTCCAGAACAACTTTGAAGAGCTTCGTACCATCATGCACATGTTACTTTCGCCTAATGATGAAGACATGGTTTTGTTGAATCCTTTGACACTAGGCAACCTCCCGACCCCTCGGCGATCCTCTCGAACATGATGTAGTGTCGTCGTTGTCGATATATACCCCCTCCCGATAGCTTACTATGATTAGGTAGCTAGTTCTACGTTTGGCACTAATATATCCATCTGTCATGTTTGAATAATAATTGCCATGTTGTAAATATTTGTAGAAACTATGGACACCGCCCTAGACGAAGCAACAAAAGAAGCGTTGTTGAGGGACATAATCGCAGAAGGAAGTGATGCCATCTCGTTGTTTCTCAACGAAACCGATGGTCTGGAAGGAGAGGGTGAACAAGCTGGCTACAGTGACCTAATGCCGGTGCAAGAAGAAGAACATGAGGACGGCTCCGGTGACCCAATGCCGGTGCAAGAAGGAGACCGTGATGACGGCTCCGGTCACCGAACCGAGTCCGGCCAGGTATATATATTAGTTAAGCCTATGCTGACTAGCTGATTGATGCATTCATTGTTTTGGTATGTACACATATTAATTAAGTCTTTGTTCTTTTTTCTAGCCCTCCGAATCGAGCACAACTTCGGTAAAGAGACGAGGCCCGAAGAAAAAGTTGAGCTCAGATGAAAAGTTTGAGATCATAGCAATCGCGCCTGACGGCCAACCTATTGAACCCCTCCGGACAAAGAGCGCATTTGTTGCTCAGTGCGGGGTTCTGGTTAGGGACAAGATCCCGATAAGCATCCAGCAATGGTTTAAGCAGGCTACAGAAGACCCTGAGGTGTCTTATGTCAATGATATGTAGAAAAAAGATCTTTGGACTGAGCTGAAGTCAAATTTCACCCTACCGCCTGAGGATAATCCAGAGAACCCAGTTAAAGAGAAATTAATCAAGTCTTTTGCTCTGAAGAGGATGGCAGAACTATTCAGGAGGTTGAAGAAAGAGCTGAATAAGTTTGTCGAAAATAATGAGACACCAGAATTCAAGGGCAGATATGAGAAGATCAGAGATCACTGGCCCGCATTTGTGGCCCACAAGACATCAGAAAAGAGTAAGAAGATGTCGGCGACAAACAAGCAAAATGCTGCAAAGAAGAAGCTTCACCATCGCACGGGGTCAGGTGGCTACCTCGTAGCCCGGCCTAAGTGGTCCAAGGGTGAGAATGATCTGGTTCATAAAGGGATCGAACCAGAGACAAATAACTGGCGAGACTGTTGCCGGACTTGGTTCTTCGGGGCTGGCGGAACCCTGGACCCTGAAACAGGGAAGTGCATTTGGACGAACGATCAAATGGACATACCAGTCAGTAAGCTTAAGCAGTATATCGAAGCAGCGCAGGAAGGGACGTTCTTTCCAGACAGAGAGAACGACGAGCTCACAATGGTCCTCGGGAATCCTGAGCACCCTGGACGGACACGAGGCACGCCAGGCTCCGTTCCGTGGAAGGTTGGGTTTCCGGACGCAGGCGGTTACAAATCCCATGAGAGGAGGAAAAAAGTGCAGCAGACCCAAATGCAGGCGCTGCAAGCAAGGGTGGACGCGATAGAGGAACGAGAAGCAAATCGCAGCAAACGTACTGCCGAAGCCTCCCCCGAAGCTACCCCGCCATCTCAGCGCAGAAGCAGCGTGGCTTCCATCGAGCTGCTTCAGCCAGAGCATGCCTTGACGGCTCCTGCCAGCTATCCCGTGGATGCTATCACGGAGTCTCAAAATTGCCACCTTATGACGCAATGGATGAATTTGAAGGTCAAGGCGGCTGTTGGCTCTGTTTATCCTACTGAACCCGGCGCAACTTTTCACTGCCGGTCGATTCCAGAAGGATATGCTAGGGTGATGGTGGATGAGATAACGGAGGGATTTGAGGACCTCCAGCTTGACCACCCTAACGGTGAAGGAGAGACTCGGCTGGGGTCTGCTTTGAAGACTCCATGCCTATGGCGGAAGGAGCTCATCAACCTTCCGAACTGGACGCCTCCGCCTCCTCCTCCTCCTCCGGCGAGTCAGGGCACTCCGCCTCCACCGCCTCCTTCTCCGGCGAGTGACGATCAGGGCCCTCGGCCGGCTCCTTCTCCGGCGCGTGGTGGCACTCCGCCTCCTTCTCCGCCTGCGCCGACGCACCCGAGCAGCCAGCCTCCTCCTTCTCCTCCTCGTCAGCAAGGGCGGAAGAGACCTGCCGCCGCTCCAGCTGCTCTGGCGCATCGTAGTCCTTCTCCTCCGCCGCTTAAGCAAGTAAAGAAGACAACCGCTACGTCTGCTCGGTCGGCGTCTAGCAGTACAACCAGAGGCGGGAGGACATACAGATTCAGTCCTTCTCTGAAGACTCCAGAGAAGTTACCATACGAGAGGACCCAGGAGGAGAATGCCGAGATCGCGCGAGAAGAAGTGAAGAAATTCTTTGAAGGGGTGAAAGCAAAGAAACATCCACCTCCGGAGGAGAAGGTAGATCGGGTGAAAGTGAAGCGCACTCTGGCTGCCCTGACAAAACCACCGAAGTCTGATCCGCCGAAAGGAAACTATGACCGCATTATTGGAAAAGAATTTGCCAAAGCGGAGCGGTCGGGAAGTACTGTCAATGATCAAAGGCTGAAAGAACGACGAGCTGGGAAACAAATTGCCCAGCTCGGCGAACAAGCGAAGCAATCGTGCCCCCCGCTCAAGGTGCCTAGCCACAACGTCGATAATGATCCGAGGATGGTGCTCGGTTATAGCAATCTTGCAGATTACCTGCCCGACGAAGTACATTATGAACCCATGGACGTGCAGATACAAAGATACGAGTACGCGAAGCCTCTCGTCAAAGATGAAAGATCTCTATGAACGATGATGCGAAGATTGCATGATTGGTACTTGAAAATCTGCAGAGACTCTGGGGGAGGAGTACTTTGTATGCGAGAGTTAAACCGGAGCATGACCTCGTCGGAATTGATCTGTTGCCTGTTCCATTTGAGGAGTTCTATCAGTTTTTCAATCAATTGGCCCTCGATAAAACAACGGTCTCCTGCTACTGTCTGTAAGTAGTACTACTTCTGTCATTAAGTTTCTCTATATAGCTTAGCTCTTTCATTGCATGTATTTATAATCATCCTCACTATATCATGCAGATTGAAGATCGTCGAATTGAAGAAAAGACAAGTCGGTGATATTGGGTTCATTAACACATATCTCATAGATGCAACTCAGGTTAAACTTCATGCCGCAGCTACCAAGGCCAGCTTGCTACGATCGTTCGTAATAAATCAAAACAAAGATATAATACTCTTTCCTTACAACTTCAGGTGAGTGTTACTGTCTTGTGCGTATTCGGTTTCCCTTATATATTAGTCAAGGTTATAGTAATGTAATTGATGAGTTATGCATGTGTGTGCAGTTACCACTATATTCTCCTAGAGATTAAGCTTGAGCAGGGAGTAGTAACCGTCTTGGACTCTAAACGAAAATATCCCAAGGAGTATGCGGACATGACTGAAATCCTCAAGAAGTAAGTTAAATCGATCATTATCCACCATATCAGCAACTTTGTTCATTTCCTGATATCAAGTAATTGTTTTCTTTGTCCGGCAGGGTTTGGAGAAAATTCACCAAAACAGTTCCAGGACTGCCGAAGGAGCTGGAATTTAGACACCCGAAAGTAAGTACTATAGTAGCATGTTCCACGCATCTCCTAGTGATTCAAGCGCTAGTTTCATCAATACCATTTAGCATTCTTGCTTATCAGTTTGATTGACCTCTATTTCTTCTAAAGTGGTTGTGGCAGGAACAAGGGAATGATTTCTGTGGATACTACATCTGCGAGTCCATCCGCCACACGACCTGTGAGCGGGGCGGGTACTCTAACGAACAATATGAAGTACGTAAATAACAACATTCACAATTTTATTTTATTACCATCATTTGTGTTGAGTTTCATTCATTCATATATATATGTATTGACCCCCTTCTTCAAATTAGATGTTTCGGAAGCGGGATGAACACCTAGCACCAGCTCGCATGCGAGCAATTCAAGAGGAATTGGCGGCATTCTTTCTTGACCACGTGATCCCTGAAGACGGAGAATTCTATGTGGACCCTCAGTCCATATGATTATATTTGTAAGAGATAATTATTGTATATATGTAGCCAGTAGTGTCAGATAGATATACAAGAACTTGTTGTTCGACCAATCTCTCGGAGAAGGAGAGGTGGTCGATATCACTTCTCTCTGTATATATGCATATATGTTCATGACGATCTTCTGTTTCCTTCGTTTGCTTACTAGCTTGCTAGCGTGTCTAGTCCTCTCTATATACGTATGTATAGTACGTAGCGTCGACCAAGCACGGACATAAGAGAGGACACTTCTCTCTATTAATTATAACTAGCTAACACAATATATGAAACACCTAAATTAACCCCGCAAAACCCCCAACCCCCCCCCCTTTCAAAAAAAAACAAAAACCCCAGCCACAGAAGTGCTGACGCGTGGATGCCTATTGGTCCCGGTTGGTGCCACCAACCGGGACCAAAGGGTCTCCTGACTGGGCTCTGCGCACTGCCCACGTGGAGGGCCTTTAGTCCCGGTTCTGGATTGAACCGGGACTAAAGGGGGGAGGTATTACTACCGACACTTTAGTCCCGGTTCCGGAACCGGGACTAAAGGCCCTTACGAACCGGGACTATAGGCCCTTTTTCTACCAGTGTACATAAAAGAATTCAGAGAAGATTCAAATATTGTTCATAGATAATCTTGATCATAAACCCACAATCATCGGATCTCGACAAACACACCTCAAAAGAAGATTACATCGAATAGATCTCCAAGAGAATCGAGGAGAACTTTGTATTGAGATCCAAAGAGAGAGAAGAAGCCATATAACTAATAACTATGGACCCGAAGGTCTGAGGTAAACTACTCACACATCATCGGAGGGGCTATTGTGTTGATGTAGAAGCCCTCCATGATCAAATGCCCCCTCCGGCGGAGCACCGGAAAAGGCCCCAAGATGGGATCTCATGGGTACAGAAGGTTGCGGTGGTGGAATTAGGTTTTGGTGGTGCTCCTCAATGTTTTCAGGGTACGTAGGTATATTTAGGAGGAAGAAGTAGGTCGGTGGAGCCACGAGGGGCCCACGAGGGTGGAGGGTGCGCCCAGGGTGGGTAGGCGCGCCCCCTGCCTCGTGGCCTCCTCGTTGGTTGCTTGACGTCCACTCCAAGTCCTCTGGATCACGTTTGTTCCAAAAATCACGATCCCGAAGGTTTCATTCCGTTTGGACTCCGTTTGATATTCTTTTTCTGCGAACACTGAAATAGGCAAAAAAAACAGCAATTTGGGTTGGGCCTCCGGTTAATAGGTTAGCCCCAAAAATAATATAAAAGTGTATAAATTAGCCCATTAAACATCCAAAACAGAATATATAATAGCATGGAGCAATCAAAAATTATAGATACGTTGGAGACGTATCAAGCATCCCCAAGCTTAATTCATGCTCGTCCCCGAGTAGGTAAATGATAAAAACAAAAAAAATTATTTGGAATGCTTCCTAACATATTTCTCAATGTAATTTCTTTATTGTGGCATGAATGTTTATATCCGAAAGATTCAAGATAAAAGTTTAATATTGACATAAAAATAATAATACTTCAAGCATACTAACTAAGCAATCATGTCTTCTCAAAATAACATGGCGACAGAAACTTCATCCCTACAAAATCATATAGTTTGGTCATGCTCCATTTTCGTCACACAAGAATGCTCTCATCATGCACAACCCCGATGACAAGCCAAGCAATTGTTTCATACTTTAGTAATCTCAAACTTTTTTCAACCTTCACGCAAGACATGAGCGTGAGCCATGGATATAGCACTATGTGTGGAATAGAATATAATGAAGGGGGTTATGTGGAGAAGACAAAAAGGAGAAAGTCTCACATTGACGCGGCTAATCAATGGGCTAGGGAGATGCACATCAATTGATGTCAATGCAACGAGTACGGATTGCCATGCAACGGATGCACTAGAGCTATAAATGTATGAAAGCTCAACAAAAGAAACTAAGTGGGTGTGCATCCAACTTGCTTGCTCAGGAAGACCTAGGGCACTTGAGGAGGCCCATTGTTGGAATATACAAGCCAAGATATATAATCAAAAATTCCCACTAGTATATGAAAATGACAAAACAAGAGACTCTCTATCATAAAGATCATGGTGCTACTTTGAAGCACGAGTGTGGAAAAAAGATAGTAGCATTGCCCCTTTTATTTTCTTTATTTTTTGGGCCTTTTTTTATTTGGCATTTCTCTTTTTTGGGACAGTGCTCTATTAATGATGATCATCACACTTCTATTTATTTATTTACAACTCAATGATTACAACTCGATACTAGAACAAGAAATGACTATATGAATGCCTCCGGCGGTGTACGGCGATGTGCAATGACTCATGAGTGAGATGTATGAAAGAATTACGAATGGTGGCTTTGCCACAAATACGATGTGAACTACATGATCATGCAAGGCAATATGACAATGATGGTGCGTGTCATAATAAACGGAACGGTGGAAAGTTGCATGGCAATATATCTCGGAATGGCTATATAAATGCCATAATAGGTAGGTATGGTGTCTGTTCTGAGGAATATATAAGGAGGTTTATGTGTGATAGAGCGTATCGTATCACGGGGTTTGGATGCACCGGCGAAGTTTGCACCAACTCTCAAGGTGAGAAAGGGCAATGCACGGTACCGAAGAGGCTAGCAATGATGGAAGGGTGAGAGTGCGTATAATCCATGGAATCAACATTAGTCATAAAGAACTCACATACTTATTGAAAAAATCTACAAGTCATCAAAAACCAAGTATTACGCACATGCTCCTAGGGGGATAGATTGGTACGGAAAGACCATCGCTCGTGCCAGACTGCCACTCATAAGGAAGACAATCAAATAACACCTCATGTTTCAAATTTGTTACACAACGTTTACCATACGTGCATGCTACGGGACTTGCAAATTTCAACACAAGTATTTCTCAAATTCACAACTACTCAACTAGCATAACTTTAATATCACAATCTCCATGTCTCAAAACAATCATCGAGTATCAAACTTCTCTTAGTATTCAATGCACTTATATGAAAGTTTTTTACAATATCAAAAACAAATTACCATGCTGTTCTAAAGGACTCTCAAAATAATATAAGTGAAGCATGAGATATCAATTATTTCTATAAAATGAAACCACCACCGTGCTCTAAAATATATAAGTGAAGCACTAGAGCAAAAACTATATAACTCAAAAGATATAAGTGAAGCACATAGAGTATTCTAATAAATTCCGATTCATGTGTGTCTCTCTCAAAAGGTGTGTACAGCAAGGATGATTGTGGTAAACCAAAAAGCAAAGACTCAAATCATACAAGACGCTCCAAGCAAAACACATATCATGTGGTGAATAAAAATATAGCTCCAAGTAAAGTTACAGATGAACGAAGACAAAAGAGAGGGGATGCCTTCCGGGGCATACCCAAGCTTAGGCTTTTTGGTGTCCTTGGATTTTACCTTGGGGTGCCTCGGGCATCCCCAAGCTTAGGATCTTGGCACTCATTGTTCCATAATCCATCAAATCTTTACCCAAAACTTGAAAACTTCACAACACAAAACTTAACAGAAAATCTCGTGAGCTCCGTTAGCGGAAGAAAACAAAACACCACTTCAAGGTACTGTAATGAACTCATTATTTATTTATATTTGTGTTAAACCTACTGTATTCCAACTTTTATATGGTTTATAAACTCCATTACTAGCCATATATTCATCAAAATAAGCAAACAACACACGAAAAACCGAATCTGTCAAAAACAGAACAGTCTGTTGTAATCTGTATCAAACGCATACTTCTGCAACCCCAAAGATTCTAAAATAAATTGCTGGAAGTGAGAAATTATCTATTAATCATATGAAAAAAGAATTAACTAAATATAACTCTCCAATAAAAAATGGCAGCAATTCTCGTGAGCGCTAAAGTTTCTGTTTTTTACAGCAAGATCAAAAAGACTTTCCCCAAGTCTTCCCAACGGTTCTACTTGGCACAAACACTAATTAAACACAAAAAACACAACCAAAACATAGGCTAGATAAATTATTTATTGAATAACAGCAAGGAAAAATATTGAGTTGTCTCCCAACAAGCACTTTTCTTTAAAGCCTTTTAGCTAGGCAAAAGATTTCAACGATGCTCACATGAAAGACAGGAATTGAAGCACAAAGAGAGCATCATAAAACACGTGAAAAACACATCTAAGTCTAACATAATTCCTATGCATAGGCATCTTATACGTAAACAAATTATCAAGGCAAGCAAAAACTAGCATATGCAAGGAAGCGGAAAGAAACAATAGCAATCTCAACATAACGAGAGGTAATTTAGTAACATGAAAATTTCTACAACCATATTTTCCTCTCTCATAATAATTACATGTAGGATCATAAGAAAATTCAACAATATAGCTATCACATAAAATATTCTCAACATGATCCACATGCATGCAAAGTTGACACTCTTCCAAAATAGTGGGATTAACATTAACTAAAGTCATGACCTCTCCAAACCCACTTTTATCAAAAACTTCATAAGATTGAACATTCTCCAAATATGTGGGATCTAAAGTTGACACTCTTCCAAACCTACTTTCAATAATATTGCAAACACTATTATCAAAAGAAGAATCACCCCCATCATTATCATTGCAACAAGTAGAGGATATAGCAAAACTAGCATCACCAAGCTTAGGGTTTTGCATATTATAAGCACAATTGACATTAACAAAATTTATACTATCATCATTGCAATCATGCTTTCTATTCAAAGATCCACCGTGAATCACTCCATAAAGTACTTCATCACAATTTTGAGATTCATGAATTTCAAGCAAAACTTCATAAAGATAATCTAGTGCACAAGACTCACAAGCAATTGGTTCATCATAGTTGGATCTCTTAAAAAGATTAGCAAGCGGATGAGGATCCATAGATCTTAGGTTCTCTGTTTATCCATAAATAAACAACTATTCCAACCAAACGAGCAAACGAGCCAAGTAAGACATCAAAGCAAATGGAAAGATGAACAAAAGAAGGGCGAATAAAACGGCAAGGGTGAAGTGGGGGAGAGGAAAACGAGAGACAAATGGCAAATAATGTAATGTGAGGGATAAGAGTTTGTGATGGGTACTTGGTATGTCTTGACTTGTGCATAGACTCCCCGCCAATGGCGCCACAAGTCCTTCTTGCTACCTCTTGAGCATGCGTTGGTTTTCCCTTGAAGGGGAAAGGGTGATGCAGCAAAGCAGCGTAAGTATTGCCCTCAGTTTTTTAGAACCAAGGTATCAATCCAGTAGGAGACCACGCGCGAGTAACCTCGTACCTACACAAACAAATAAGAACCTCGCAACCAACGCGATAAATGGGTTGTCAATCCCTTCACGTCCACTTGCTAGAGTGAGATCTGATAGAGATAATAATAATAAGATAAATATTTTTGGTACTTTTATGATGTAGATTGAAAGTAAAGATTGCAAAATAAACGGTGCCAGAAATAGCTAGTTGACGGAAGATTAATATGATGGAAGATAGACCCGGGGGCCATAGGTTTCACTAGTGGCTTCTCTCAAGATAGCATAAGTATTACGGTGGGTGAACAAATTACTCTCGAGCAATTGATAGAAAAGTGAATAATTATGAGAATATCTAGGTATGATCATGTATATAGGCATCACGTCCGTGACAAGTAGACCGACTCCTGCCTGCATCTACTACTATTACTCCACACATCGACCGCTATCCAGCATGCATCTAGAGTATTAAGTTCGTAAGAATGGATTAACGCTTTAAGCAAGATGACATGATGTAGAGGGATAAACTCGTGCAATATGATATAAACCCCATCTTTTTATCCTCGATGGCAACAATACAATACGTGTCATTTCCCCTACTGTCACTGGGATCGAGCACCGCAAGATTGAACCCAAAGCTAAGCACTTCTCTCATTGCAAGAAAGATCAATCTAGTAGGCCAAACCAAACTGAAAACTCGAAGAGACTTGCAAAGATAACCAATCATACATAAAGGAATTCAGAGAAGATTCAAATATTGTTCATAGATAATCTTGATCATAAACCCACAATTCATCGGATCTCGACAAACACACCGCAAAAGAAGATTACGTCGAATAGATCTCCAAGAGAATCGAGGAGAACTTTGTATTGAGATCGAAAGAGAGAGAAGAAGCCATCTAGCTAATAATTATGGACCCGAAGGTCTGAGGTAAGCTACTCACACATCATCGGAGGGGCAATGGTGTTGATGTAGAAGCCCTCCGTGATCAATGCCCCCTTCGGCGGAGCGCCGGAAAAGGTACAAAGATGGGATCTCACGGGTACAGAAGGTTGCGGCGGTTGAATTAGGTTTTTGTGGTGCTCCTCGATGTTTTCAGGATATGTAGGTATATATAGGAGGAGGAAGTAGGTCGGTGGAGCCACCGGGGTGTAGTGCGCGCCCAGGGGGGTAGGCGCGCCCCCCTGCCTCGTGGCCTCCTCGTTGGTTGCTTGACGTCCACTCCAAGTCCTCTAGATCACATTTGTTCCAAAAATCACTCTCCCGAAGGTTTCATTCCGTTTGGACTCCGTTTGATACTCTTTTTCTGCGAAACACTGAAATAGGCAAAAAAACACCAATTTGGGCTGGGCCTCAGGTTAATAGGTTAGTCCCAAAAATAATACAAAAGTGTATAAATAAGCCCATTAAACATCCAGAAAAGAATATTTAATAGCATGGAGCAATCAAGAATTATGGATACGTTGGAGACGTATTAGATACTGTCATTGCCTAAGGAGCAAAATCACACGTTAACACTTTGTTATTACTATTGATTACAAACGATATTAACTCAATTCATGACAACCAAGATTGGGTCAATTCAATATGACTATTCTAATGTCATAATCTCAATGTTGTTTTAGGACTATCGTTACACTTAATGATATCCTAAGATCCAGAAAACGTGATCACCAACAACACCTGAGCTAGTCCCAAAGGCAAGACTACGAACCTTTTATTTAATTGTTTATCGTTTCACACGTGCATATGAGTTTTCCACTGAATCGCATATTCCAAGATCACAGAAGTTATAGCATTGAATATAAACTCTATAATTATGAATATGAAAAATATAATAATACAAATATTATTGCCTCTAGGGCATATTTCCAACAGTCTCCCACTTGCACTAGAGTCAATAATCTAGTTTACATAGTCT
The DNA here is from genome assembly GCF_056163025.1 of Triticum urartu. Taxonomy (NCBI): domain Eukaryota; kingdom Viridiplantae; phylum Streptophyta; class Magnoliopsida; order Poales; family Poaceae; genus Triticum; species Triticum urartu. The sequence continues at coordinate 10,065,398 of NC_141874.1, forward strand.
CTTTAACACCTATGACTATCCGGTGTTGCTCATGCTTCATTCGTGCTAAAGCCTTCGTCATTGGATCTGACACATTCAAATCCGTGTGAATCTTGAGAATCTTCACATAGCCCTTCTCAACATATTGTCGGACAATGTGATACTTGCGTTCAATGTGTCTGGACTTCATGTGTGATCTTGGTTCCTTTGCTTGAGCAATGACTCCACTATTATTACAATAGAGAGCCATTGAATACATCACACTCGGGACTAGACCAACTTCTTCAAGAAACTTCTTGATCCAGAACGTCTCCTTTGAAGCTTCTAAAGCTGTAATATACTCTACTTCTGTCGTAGAATGTGCAACAATATTTTGTTTGAAACTCTTCCAAACAACCACACCACCATTAAGTGTGAAAACATTACCTGATTGAGATTTATAGTCATCTATATCGGTCATGAATATAGTATGGGTGTAACAATTTACAACGAGTTCTTCATCTCCTGCATAAACAAGGAGCATGTACTTTGTTCTCCTAAGGTACTTTAGAATATTTTTAATTGCTGTCTAGTGAGCTACTCCTCGATCACTTTGGTATACGCAACTAACACTTAGCGCATAAGGAACATCTGGTCCTGTACATATCATATCATACATGATGGAGCCAATAGCAGAGGCATATGGAACTCCACTCATTTGCACTCACTCATCAATAGTCTTGGGACATTGATTTCCGCTAAGTGTTATGCCATTTGAGATTGGGAGAAACCTTTCTTGGCACTCCTCATTTTAAGTCTCTTTAAAACCTTGTTGATATGCCTCCAACGTATCTATAATTTTTGATTGCTCCATGCTATATTATCTATTGTTTTGGACATTATTGGGCTTTATTATCCACTTTTATATTATTTTTGGGACTAACCTATTAACCGGAGGCCCAGCCCAGAATTGTTGTTTTTTGCCTGTTTTAGGGTTTTGAAGAAAAGGAATATCAAACCGAGTCCAAACGGAATGAAACCTTCGGGAACATGATTTTCTCAACGAACAAGACCCGGGAGACTTGGACCCTATGTCAAGAAAAGAAATAGGAGGCCACGAGGTAGGGGTCGCGCCTGCCTACCCCAAGCGCGCCCTCCACCCTCGTGGGCCCCCTGTTGCTCCACCGACGTACTCCTTCCTCCTATATATACCTACGTACCCCCAAACGATCAGATACGGAGCCAAAAACCTAATTCCACCGCTGCAACTTTCTGTATCCATGAGATCCCATCTTGGGGCCTGTTCCGGAGCTCCGCCGGAGGGGGCATCGATCACGGAGGGCTTCTACATCAACACCATAGCCCCTCCAATGAAGTGTGAGTAGTGTACCTCATACCTACGTGTCCATAGTTATTAGCTAGATGGCTTCTTCTCCCTTTTTGGATCTCAATACAATGTTCTCCCCCTCTCTTGTGGAGAACTATTCGATGTAATCTTCTTTTGCGGTGTGTTTGTTAAGACCGATGAATTGTGGGTTTATGATCAAGTCTATATATGAATAATATTTGAATCTTCTCTGAATTCTTTTATGTATGATTGGTTATCTTTGCAAGTCTCTTCGAATTATCAGTTTGGTTTGGCCTACTAGATTGATCTTTCTTTCAATGGGAGAAGTGCCTAGCTTTGGGTTCAATCTTGCGGTGTCCTTTCCCAGTGACAGTAGGGGCAGCAAGGCACATATTGTATTGTTGCCATCGAGGATAACAAGATGGGGTTTTCTTAATATTGCATGCGTCTATCCCTCTACATCACGTCATCTTGCTTAAGGCGTTACTCTGTTTTTAACTTAATACTCTAGATGCATGCTGGATAGCGGTCGATGAGTGGAGTAATAGTAGTAGATGCAGGCAGGAGTCGGTCTACTTGTTTCGGACGTGATGCCTATATACATGATCATACCTAGATATTCCCATAACTATGCTCAATTCTGTCAATTGCTCAACAGTAATTTGTTCACCCACCGTAAAATACTTATACTCTCGAGAGAAGCCACTAGTGAAACCTATGGCCCCCGGGTCTATCTTTATCATATTGATCTCCTACTACTTAGTTATTTCCTTTGCTATTTACTTTGCCTTTATTTTACTTTGCGTCTTTATCATAAAAATACCAAAAAGATTATCCTATCATATCTGTCAGATCTCACTCTCGTAAGTGGCCTTATAGGGATTGACAACCCCTATTTGCGTTGGTTGCGAGGATTTATTTGTTTTGTGCAGGTATGAGGGACTCGCGCGTAGCCTCCTACTGGATTGATACCTTGGTTCTCAAAAGCTGAGGGAAATACTTACGCTACTTTGCTGCATCATCCCTTCCTCTTCGGAGAAAACCAACGCAGTGCTCAAGAGGTAGCACTTGTCAATGTACATGCTCTGATTTAGTGCTATTATACATATTGATCTATGTCTGTAGATATTTATGCCAATATATATGCAGCTTCACCTAAGTCTTTCATTGAAAATACACTCTTCAAATGGTATTTTATTGTGCCAAGATATTGATACATCTCTAATGTATATATATTTCCTGACTGTTTCAATTATATTATTAATCTTGTATATTTTATTTGCATTTTTATGCTATTTTATATCATTTTGGGAACTAACCTATTAACCAAGTACCTAGTCTCAGTTGTTCTTTTCTGTTTGTTTTGATTTTCTAGAAAATCAGTACCAAATGGAATCCAAACGCTACGAAAATTTTTTGGGGATTTTTTCCTGGACATAAGAGACCCTAAAAGCTTTAGGAGGAACCTAGACGTAAAGTGAGGATACTACTAGGCAACAGGGCGCGCCTAGGGGGTAGGGCGTGCCCTGTTACCTTCTGGATCCACATGGCCCCATCTGACCTAATTCCACTTCTATAAATTCTGAAATATAGGGAAACCCCTAGAGAGCCACCCGAAACACTTTTTCCGCTGTCGCAAACTTCTGTTCTTCCGCGACCCAATCTAGAGGCTTTTTCTTGTACTCTGCCGGAGGGGAGATCGATCGCGGAAGGCTTCTACATCATCCTTGCTGCCTTCCGATGAGGGGTGGGTAGTTTACCACAGACTTGCCCATAGCTAGTAGCTAGATGACTTCTTCTCTCTCCTTGATCTTCAATGTAATTTTTTCCACGATCTTCTTGGAGTTTTATCTGATGTAATCTTCTTTTGCGCAGTGTTTTTTGGGGTCCGGTGAATTGTGGGTTTATGATCAGATTATTCATTGAAAGTAAGTGAGTTTTTTCTTAACTTCATTATGCATGATTATGATAGCTTTGTATTTCTCTTTGATATATCCATTGGGTATGACCAATTAGATTGATTTATATTCAGTGGGAGAGGTGCTTTGTAATGGGTTCGATCTTGCGGTGTCTTCACCTTATGACAGAAGGGGTAGCGAGCCACGTATTGTATTGTTGCCATTAAGGATAAAATGATGTGGTTTATTCATATTGCTTGAGTTTTATTTTGTCTACATCATGTCATCTTGCTTCAAGCGTTACTCTATTTGTCATGAACTTAATACCATAGATGCATGCTGGATAGAAGTCGATTGATGGAGTAATAGTTGTAGATGCAGGCAGGAGTCGGCCTACTTGTCACGGATGTGATGCCTATATGTGTGATCATTGCCATGAATATCGTCATAACTATGCACTTTTCTATCAATTGCCCAACAATAATTTCTTTACCCACTGTATGCTATGTGTTCGAGAGCGAAGCCTCTAGTGAGAACTATGGCCCCTAGGTCTACTTTTATCATATTATTAAAACCAAAAATACTTTGATGTAATTTTATAATTTTTATTTACTTTTATTTTTATTTATCTATCTATCACTATTAGAATTAATCCTTGCAAGTATTTTCTTTTGTGTGTGTAGGTGCTGCTAACGAAGGTTTGCGTGGTTCTCTTATTCATTCGATAACTTTCGTTCTCACTGAGGGAAATACTTATCTCTACTGTATTGCTTCACCCCTCCTCTTCGGAGAAAATCCCAACACAATTTACAAGTAGCAGATATTTGGTGTCATTTTCAATCAACAATATGTTGTCTACATATAATATTAGAAATGCCAATGAGCTCCTACTAAACTTCTTGTATACACGAGCTTCCTCATCATTTTAAGCCAAACTCTTTTACCACTTCATCAAAACGTTCATTCCAGCTCCTTGATGCTCGCTTCATAGCATAGATTGAACTTTGAAGCTTGCACACCTTTCCAGTATTCTTTGGATCGACAAAAGCTTCTGCTCTGTCAGATTTCCATTTAAGAAAGCAGTTTTGACATCCATCTGTCATATCTGATAGTCGAAATATGTAGCTATATCCATCAAGAGCCATAAGGAAATACATCTCTGGATGGGCAAAACACACCAATGGGTGGTAGAAAAAAGTAAAGCAACGCCTCTCAACTATTATTGATGACCTCGATCAAACCGCAAAACTCGCATCTTCTCTCAACAAGAGATTGAGTTGAAAAATCAATCCAACGAGAAGATTGCACGTCTTTTTCATGAAGAGGAAATCAAATATTACCAAAGATCCAAAGCTGACATCATCCTGAAGGGAGACAGTAATACACGATATTTCCAATTGGTCGCCAACGGTCGGCATAGGAAGAAGTGTATTTTTAGTCTCCATCAAGACGACGGGAGGATCAAAGGTCAGGCAGAGATCAAGAGTTATATCACTAAATACTACAAATCTCTTTTCGGGGCACCAGATCAAGGGAATTTCACCCTTGACGAGACCAGAATAGATGATATTCCACAGGTCATGACAGAAGAGAATTCTATCATCACAGCACCTTTCTCTAAAGAGGAGGTGAGAGCTGCGGTATTCCAAATGGAACATAACAAAGCTCCTGGTCCTAATGGCTTCCCTGCAGAATTATATCAGAATTTCTAGGATGTCATCAAGACTGGCCTTTTGGAGTTGTTCAATTGTCTTCATGCCGGCCAACTTGAACTATTCAGGCTTGATTTTGGTGAGATCGTTTTGTTGTCGAAAATTAAGGAGGCTGAGTGGATTTAGCAATGCTGACCCATATGTCTCCTTAATGCCAGCTTCAATATTTTCACCAAAGTGGCTAGTAATAGGTTCAACATGATTGATGATCATGTCATACGGCCATCTCAAACAACTTCCATGCAAAGAAGAAATATACCTGATGGAGTAGTAATCCTAAATGAGACCGTTCACCAGATGCACCGAAAAAACATGAGTGGAGTAATTTTCAAGATTGCCTTTGAAAAGGCTTATGACAAGGTCAAATGGTCATTCTCTGATAAATGGCGTGAGTGGATCCAAAATTTTGTCACTGGAGGTAGTGTGGCCATCACTGGAGGTAGTGTAGGCCATTACTTTCAGACAAAAAAAAGGACTACGCCATGGTGACTCCATGTCTCCAATGTTATTTAACATTGTTGCTGACATGTTGACTATTCTGATTGATCGTGCCAAGCAAGATGGTCAGATTGCAGGAGTAGTGCCACACCTTGTGGATGGTGGCCTCGCTATTCTGCAATATGCCGATGATACATTTCTTTTTATGGAAATGACCTGAACAAGGCTCGAAACCTGAAACTATTGCTTTCAGCGTTTGAGCAAATGTCCGGCCTTAAAGTTAACTTCCATAAAAGTGAACTATACTGCTTTGAAGAAGCCAGTGAGTTGGCAGCCGACTACGCTGACCTGTTTGGGTGTGCGCAAGGCCAATTCCCAATTAAATATTTGGGAATACCAATTCATTATCGGCGTCACACAAATGTGGAATGGAAACATGTAGATGAGCGCTTGGAGAAACAGTTGAGCAGTTGGAAAGGCAATTTGCTCTCTGTTGGAGGACGACTAGTTTTGATCAATTATGTCCTCACAAATATGGTTCTCTATACGCTTTCTTTTTTCCAAATCCCAAAAGGGGTCTTGCAAAGGTTGGATTATTTTAGATCTATATTCTTTTGGCAAGGATATAGTCAAAAGAAAAAGTATAGGCTGATCAAATAGGGCTTGGTTTGTAGGCCAAAAGACCAAGGTGGCCTTGGCATTCATGACCTATAGGTCAAGAATCATGCATTACTTAGTAAATGGTTGTTCAAACTACTTACTAAGGATGGTGTTTGGCAAACCCTCCTGCGCAATATGTTTCTAGACCAAAAGGATATGTGTTAGGCCTATTGGAAACCTGGTGACTCACACTTTTTGGCTGGCCTAATGGCGGTAAAGAAGCATCTTTTCCATTTTGGATCATTTGCGATAAATGACGGCCCGGAGATTCGTTTATGGGAGGACAACTGACTAGGCAATGCCAGCCTCTGAGAACAATATCCTTCTCTGCACCGCATTGATCATAGTAAGAATGATACTCTCACACAGGTCCTCATTTCATCCCCGCTGAATATTTCTTTCGGGCGGGATTTGATCGGCCCCCGTCTTATGTCATGGCAAAATCTATTGTCTAGATTGGATTCGACTAAGCTGACACAAGGACGGGATGTGTCCGCTGGAACCTCCCTACATCTGGGTCCTTCACAATCGACTCTATGTACCATGCGCTCACGCATTCAGAGGTCCCAGTGGATAATGACAAGAAAATTTGGAAGTCGAAGATTACACTAAAAGTTAAAATCTTCATGTGGTATCTTCGAAGGAGGGTGTGCTCACCAAAGACAACCTTGCCCGTCGCAATTGGCAAGGAAGTAAGAAGTGTAGCTTTTGTACTCACAGTGAGACAATCAAAAAACTCTTTTTTCAGTGCAGCTTGCGCATTCTATATGGTCAATCATCCAAATAGCGTTCAATTTATATCCGCCCACAAGTGTTGACAATATTTTTGGTCATTGGTTGGACGCTATTTAAATAGGGTCAAAATGTTATTGAGGGTGGGAGCGTATGCCTTATTGTGGTCGCTTTGGCTATGTAGAAATAATTTGTTTTTAATAACATAAACTTTTCTGCTTTGCAGGTTATTTTCCGTTGTATGCACTTGCTTCGTATGTGGTCTACGCTACAACGAACGGAATACCAATCACTGTTCAAGGTGGTGTGTACGCGGTTGGAGCGGTTGGAGCGGGTGGCTAAGGAGGTTTTTACCCAACATGAGTGGGAGTATAATCTCCGGATCGGCCACCACCTTCTTCGACATCGGCAGAGTGTTGGTCCTATATGACTCTACTGTTGCTGATATGTCGGTTTCTCATTTATTTTCCTTTTTTTATCAAACTTTTGGTGTTTGGCTGTGTGCATCTTCGGTACGCAGAGACCGGGTGTTACTCATCATATTTTTGTATTCGCTTGATGCTACAATTTAAGTTAATAAAAACGCACCTTATCGAAAAAAGGTGAATGGGGTGTGATTAGACAAGGTGTACTTTGTCAAGATGCAAATGAAGCAGGAAAGAGAAAGCTGGAGAGGCGATGATGCACGACAGACGGCCCTCATGAGGACGGGCGCAGTTCCCGCGTGACCGTGTCTGGCGACTGCGACCGAGCACGCTCGCAGGCATACGCCTCCGCTTTGTTCCGGCTACTACGACAAGCATTGCTGTGGAGACTGATCGTGACGCTGATGAGAAGCACAATACAATGAAAATGATCAGGAAAGAATCAGGCGGTGCATCGAGACTTGGCATGTGAATTTTGAACCGGTTGAACCAGATTAGATATGTTAGTGGTGGCCTGTCAGATGGACTTGTATTGAGGGAAGTATGCAGCACAAGAAAGGTACGGGAGTTGGCCTATCAGATGAATTTTTAATTGACTTGTTGCCTCCTTTCTATAGCATGGCCCGCTTGAAAGAGCCGAGAGGAAGAGTTGGGGCACGGGAGTTAACGTAGGACCACCAACTGCAAACTTTATAATTAAGAAAGAGAAGATACTCCCTTCCCTTTGTCTCATAATGTAAAATCTTGTTACGTCCAATGAATATATTATATTGGATGTAATAATATCTTATATTATGACTCGTATTTAAGATCTTAAATTATACTCGCTCAATTTCTTTATAGAATGTGTGTTTGTTTTTTGATAAAATTTCAGAATGTAAGTTGCATTTTTTTCTAATTACCTTGTTAGCCCTTCAAAAAACGAAAAGTATCTCTCTTCTGATTATTTGTATCTCTCCAGAGGGAGTATGTGTTTGTGTTTGGTACAAAGAATCTCTGAATAAACTGATGCTCCTTACGGATGGAGTGGCTGGCTTATAGCTCAGCTGGCAACGGTGAAACGATACAGGGCGGCAGATGAACTGTTACAGTAAAAGTAAGTAACACTTCGGCGAAGTAGGCGAGCCACGCGAGCCGTCGGATCTCCAGAGCATCTTGAACATCAGCCGCATGTTAACTGACGAAGAATGACACTGGATCTGAATATGCAGGCCTGAGCCTGACACCGGCGAGCTCTACAAAGCTGCGCCGTTCTCTGTTTTTCAATGAGGATAACCAAAACTGAATGAGATCAGCGGTCAGTGTTTAGCCTACACCAACCTCCGGTTGCAGACAACGAGTAGAAAAGTTGGATTAAAGCGAATTGATCTGAGTGTGTTTGAATTAATTTGCTTGCAGTCGAACTTCAGGCACTGTTTTCATCTCTTTCGCGAGCATACAGCGTCGATCCAAATCTGTAGGTCCTGAATTAGCTGAAAGATTGTAAAGTCCACTTGCAGCCGGACACTAGATATGATCTGCATCAACAATTTTTCGCTCGGAAGTAATCAGAATCCTTTAACATATCAAGCAACCTTTCAATAGTATTTTGACTCCAATGATCCAATCAGACAAGGCAGAGAGAGAACGTGGAATTATCTAAAACCTTTGCTCGTTCAAGTGAATAGCTAGTGAATAGTGATAAACTCTCTTTCTAAATGTGAGACGTTTTTGCAGTTCAATTTGAACAGAGGGAGTACTATACTTGAGAACTCGAAGTGCAGACGAAAAAAGCAGGCTTCCTTTGCAGTAGACCATATCAATCGTCCCGACTCTCAAGTTACAGAGGGAGGAGACCCACCCATCTGCAGACGGCAAACATCAAGGAGGCGAGAAACTCGGCGGACCGTCACCCGTCAGAAGCTGGGGGATGCCCAGGACAAGCTAGAAGAGGCTCAGAATATGCCGCTGCTGGTGGAACCGTCCAACTCGCTGCTCAAGACCGATCTTAACGCTCTTGGCATTCTTAGGGTGGAGAGACTGAGCATGAACATCGAGAACTAACTAAGCTTAGAAGTTGAGCTAGCTGTTATGGAATTATGGTTTCTTGTTGCTCAAGTGTTGTAATATAAACTAAAATCCTACTATTTTGCTTCCAAATTTGGAATTCGATCCAAACAATTTCGACCATCTAACCTTGCAAGATAGAGCACATATATAATGATATTTAAAATTTACAAGTTGGCATGGAACAATATTTATTTGGACCTACCTACTGTGAATACTAAAAACAAAAGCCAACAATGTTTTTCGTGTCACTTAGGCAGTTGGCTTGTCATTCTCACATGTTTTTACTAGAAGAGCAACTTGTGTACTCCATGGGGGTGCTAGACCATTATACAATACAAGCACATGTAGTTTATAAGGATACATGTTAGCAGCCGTGTATGACCCACCCTCGAACTCGTCACAGCCAATTGTTTTGAGACTTTTCTATTGCGTGAGAAAACTCTGCAAGACTTTGCAGAGGCTAGTTAGTTTGTCCAGACGCCATAGACATCGACCAGCAGCTTCCTCATCGATTGTCTTCCTGCTTGCTATGGAGGCTGCCATATCTGTAGTCACAGCTGAGCTAGTAAGCCGTTTCATCTCCTTCCTGAAGAACAAGTACCAATCCTCCTTGAACCATGCCGAATCCGAGGAGAAGGTGGTGGAGAGATTGCAGCACCTCCTGACGAGAGTCAGCATCGTCGTTGAGGAGGCAGATGGGCGGTACATAACTAACTCTGGGATGTTATTGCAGCTGAAGATGCTCTCAGAGGCCATGTACAAAGGATACCGCGTGCTGGACACCTTGAGGTACAAAACCCTCCAAGACAGTGCATGCTTTGACAAGGTTAGCGTCAATGACTCATCTAGTAGCAGCTTGTATTTAGCCATTCCTTTCAAGCGTTCTCGAACATATCGTGAGAAGGATGACAAGGCCATGTGCCTCGAGTCAGATGGTGCCATGGAGAGCTTAGAAACTATTGTTGCTCATATGGCAGAATTTGTTGTTCTTCTTGGTGGATGTGAGCGCATGTCTCGTAGGCTATATGATGTTTATCTTTACAACAACAGCTACATGTTCGGCCGACATGCCGAAAAGCAAAGGCTCTTGACCTTCTTGTTGGAGCACAACATCCCTCCTGGCGATCATGCACTAGAAGTTCTTCCGATCATCGGTGGTGTTGGAGTTGGGAAGAAAACATTGGTTGCTCATGTGTGTGGCAACGAGAGGGTTCGCTCACGCTTCTCCTCTATTTTGCACTTGAATGGAGACAACCTCATGACGATACTTGACCATGGAAGGACCATGTTTGGGATGATGTTGGTAGTTATTGAGTTTGCCTCTGATGTGGATGACGATGACTGGAAAAGGTTTCACTCCTTTCTCATAAGAGTCAGCAGAGGAAGCAAAATCATCATCATAAGTAAACTTACAAGATTAGCCCGGTTTGGATCAGTGCAACCTATTTTTCAAAGTGTTTTGTCTTATGACGAGTTGAGATATCTTTTCAAGACTCTGGCATTCGGGAGCGTAGATCCCATAGAACATCCACGACTAGTACAAATAGCAGATGGGTTTGCCAAGGAGTTGCACACTATGCAAGGCGCACTTGTCGCAACAAATATGTACGCAGATGTCTTGAGAAGGAACCTCGATGTTCAGTTCTGGCGTTGCATATTGGACAGGGGAATAAGATATGTTAAAAGAAACATCTCCATATATGGCGTGCACCCAAGCACGCTTCTAGAACAAGGCCACCCAGTGGACATAACTGACTTTGCTTTGCACCCACTTAGCATGAGACGTTATACAATTAATGCTTCAATCAAGGAGGAATCAGCAAGTGTGACATTGGGGGAACTTCTAGCTGATCCTAGCGTTAGACCCAATGAAGATTTCATTCTAATTTCATGGGAATCAAGGATACCCCCTCGCAACACATTTGCCCGCTTTGTTACAAGTCATGCTGAGGACACAAGTGAAGGTAGTGCTTTACATCCCGGGAGGAAACGACGAGGAGCGCCCATTTAATTTTATTTCAATACTCGTGTAATGTAATTCTTTTGTAAATTACATTATACATTATAAACAAATGTGTTCATGTATACGGAGTACAGTTGAACTAAATGTATTACAGACCTCATGTAACGTACAGTAAACTTTTATGTTTTACAAGATCAAACTATTCACCACATGATATTCTAGTCTTTATTTCTAGTTGTTTCAGTAATTTTGCTTTACAAGAAAAAGGTGCATGCATGATCATCATCGCATTTTACTAAAGTTGATACCAGTGATGAAATGTGATGTGTTGTGCTGTTGTGTGGATGTGGATTTGATAAAAAACTTAGATCGGATCAGATTATAGTTGCAATTACAAGATAAATTGGATTAAGAAACCGACGCCAAAATCTGATAGGCCATCGCCTTCCATGAAATCAATAAATTTAGCTAGCTTTTAGAAAGTTAAACCATTTATATTTCAAATTACCAACGAACTCTGTCCTCTTTCGGGTGGTGAGATTGTCCTTGCGCCGCAAGGCTTGTGAGGCCTTGGCTCTCTCCTTCAAGCAAGCCATGGCGAGGTGAAAACAAAGAAGAAATTAAAGGCCATGTGAGGGAACGAAAACATGAAGTTCTTCCACGCCATTGCCTTGCAGTATTTCTAAAAAAACATGATCCACTCCCATGATGTCAGTTGCGACTTCGTGGTCGCGTATGCAGGCAAATCCGACAAGCTCCACATCTTCTACGGCGGCCTGCTAGCTGGGCCAATTGAGGACCACCGGCTAGAGCGTCGACCTGGCCACGCGGCAATCAATTTTTGAAACCTACACTCTGAAGGAAATATGCCCTAGACGCAATAATAAAGTTATTTTTTATTTCCTTATATCATGATAAATGTTTATTATTCATGTACATGTGTGAATACATAGACAAACAGGTTGTCACTAGTATGCCTCTACTTGACTAGCTCGTTGACCAAAAATGGTTATGTTTCCTAACCATGGACATGAGTTGTCATTTGATTAACGAGGTCACATCATTAGAAGAATGATGTGATTGACATGACCCATTCCGTTAGCTTAGCACCCGATCGTTTAGTATGTTGCTATTGCTTTCTTCATGACTTATACATGTTCCTATGACTATGAGATTATGCAAATCCCGTTTACCGGAGGAACACTTTGTGTGCTACCAAATGTCACAACGTAATTGGGTGATTATAAAGGTGCTCTACAGGTGTCTCCAAAGGTACTTGTTGGGTTGGCGTATTTCGAGATTAGGATTTGTCACTCCAATTGTCGGAGAGGTATCTCTGGGCCCTCTCGGTAATGCACATCACTTAAGCCTTGCAAGCATTGCAACTAATGAGTTAGTTGCAGGATGATGTATTACGGAATGAGTAAAGAGACTTGCCGATAACGAGATTGAACTAGGTATTGAGATACCGACGAACGAATCTCGGGCAAGTAACATACCGATGACAAAGGGAACAATGTATGTTGTTATGCAGTTTGACTGATAAAAGATCTTCGTAGAGTATGTGGGAGCCAATATGAGCATCCAGGTTCCGCTATTGGTTATTGACCGGAGACGTGTCTCGGTGATGTCTACATAGTTCTCGAACTCGTAGGGTCCGCACGCTTAACGTTTCGATGACAGTTATGTTATGAGTTTATATGTTTTGATGTACCGAAGGTTGTTCAGAGTTCCGGATGTGATCACAGACATGACGAGGAGTCTCGAAATGGTCGAGACATGAAGATTGATATATTGGAAGCCTATGTTTGTGTTGGGTTTCGTAGTAATTTCAAAAAATTTCCTACGCACACGCAAGATCATGGTGATGCATAGCAACGAGAGGGGAGAGTGTTGTCTACGTACCCTCGTAGACCGCAACGGAAGCGTTCACGCAACGTAGAGGAAGTAGTCGTACGTCTTCCCGATCCGAACCGTTACTCCGGCACCTCCGAGTTCTTAGCACACGTACAACTCGATGACGCTCCCCGGGCTCCGATCCAGCAAAGCTTCGGGGATGAGTTCCGTCAGCACAACGGCGTGGTGACGATGATGATGTTCTACCGACACAGGGCTTCGCCTAAGCACTACAACGATATGATCGAGGTGGAATATGGTGGCAGGGGGCACCGCACACGGCTAAGGAATGATCACGTAGATCAACTTGTGTGTCTAGGGGTGCCCCCCTGCCCCCGTATATAAAGGATCCAAGGGGGGGGGTGCGGTCGGCCCTATGGAGGCGCGCAGGAGGAGTCCTACTCCTATCGGGAGTAGGACTCCCCTCCCGTTCCTTGTCCAACTAGGAGAGGTGGAGGGAGAATAGGAAAGGGGGGGCGCCGCCCCTCCCTCCTTGTCCAATTCGGACTAGGGGGAGAGGGGGCGCGCGGCCTGCCCTGGCAGCCCCTTCCTCTTCCCCACATTAGGCCCATGAGGCCCATTAACCCCCCGGGGGGTTCCGATAACCCCCCGGTGCTCCGGTTTTATCCGAAACTTCTCCGGAACCTTTCCGGTGTCCGAATATAGTCATTCAATATATCAATCTTTATGCTCGACCATTTCGAGACTCCTCGTCTTGTCCGTGATCACATCCGGGACTCCGAACTAACTTCGGTACATCAAAATGCATAAACTCATAATAACTGTCATCGTAACGTAAAGCGTGCGGACCCTACGGTTCGAGAACAATGTAGACATGACTGAGACAAATCTCCGGTCAATAACCAATAGCGGGACCTGGATGCCCATATTGGCTCCTACATATTCTACGAAGATCTTTATCGGTCAGACCGCATAACAACATACGTTGTTCCCTTTGTCATCGGTATGTTACTTGCCCGAGATTCGATCGTCGGTATCCAATACCTAGTTCAATCTCGTTACCGGCAAGTCTCTTTACTCGTTCCATAATACATCATCTCACAACTAACTCATTAGTTGTAATGCTTGCAAGGCTTATGTGATGTGCATTACCGAGAGGGCCCAGAGATACCTCTCCGACAATCGGAGTGACAAATCCTAATCTCGAAATACGCCAACCCAACATCTACCTTTGGAGACACCTGTAGAGCACCTTTATAATCACCCATTTACGTTGTGACGTTTGGTTGCACACAAAGTGTTCCTCCGGCAAACGGGAGCTGCATAATCTCATAGTCATAGGAACATGTATAAGTCATGAAGAAAGCAATAGCAACATACTAAACGATCGGATGCTAAGCTAATGGAATGGGTCATGTCAATCAGATCATTCACCTAATGATGTGATCCCATTAATCAAATAACAACTCTTTGTTCATGGTTAGGAAACATAACCATCTTTGATTAATGAGCTAGTCAAGTAGAGGCATACTAGTGACACTTTGTTTGTATATGTATTCACACATGTATTATGTTTCCGGTTAATACAATTCTAGCATGAATAATAAACATTTATCATGATATAAGGAAATAAATAATAACTTTATTATTGCCTCTAGGGCATATTTCCTTCAGTCTCCCACTTGCACTAGAGTCAATAATCTAGATTACACAGTAATGATTCTAACACCCATGGAGCTTTGGTGATGATCATGTTTTGCTCGTGGAAGAGGCTTAGTCAATGGGTCTGCAACATTCAGATCCGTATGTATCTTGCAAATCTCTATGTCTCCCACCTGGACTAGATCCCGGATGGAATTGAAGCGTCTCTTGATGTGCTTGGTTCTCTTGTGAAATCTAGATTCCTTTGCTAAGGCAATTGCACCAGTATTATCACAAAAGATTTTCATTGGTCCCGATGCACTAGGTATGACACCTAGATCGGATATGAACTCCTTCATCCAGACTCCTTCATTTGCTGCTTCCGAAGCAGCTATGTACTCTGCTTCACATGTAGATCCCGCTACGACGCTTTGTTTAGAACTGCACCAACTGACAGCTCCACCGTTTAATGTAAACACGTATCTGGTTTGCGATTTAGAATCGTCCGGATCAGTGTCAAAGCTTGCATCAACGTAACCATTTACAATGAGCTCTTTGTCACCTCCATATACGAGAAACATATCCTTAGTCCTTTTCAGGTATTTCAGGATGTTCTTGACCGCTGTCCAGTGATCCACTCCTGGATTACTTTGGTACCTCCCTGCTAAGCTTATAGCAAGGCACACATCAGATCTGGTACACAGCATTGCATACATGATAGAGCCTATGGCTGAAGCATAGGGAACATCTTTCATTTTCTCTCTATCTTCTGCAGTGGTCGGGCATTGAGTCTGACTCAACTTCACACCTTGTAACACAGGCAAGAAACCTTTCTTTGCTTGATCCATTTTGAACTTTTTCAAAATCTTGTCAAGGTATGTGCTTTGTGAAAGTCCAATTAGGCGTCTTGATCTATCTCTATAGATCTTTATGCCTAATATGTAAGCAGCTTCACCGAGGTCTTTCGTTGAAAAACTCTTATTCAAGTATCCCTTTATGCTATCCAGAAATTCTATATCATTTCCAATCAGTAATATGTCATCCACATATAATATCAGAAATGCTACAGAGCTCCCACTCACTTTCTTGTAAATACAGGCTTCTCCGAAAGTCTGTATAAAACCAAATGCTTTGATCACACTATCAAAACGTTTATTCCAACTCCGAGAGGCTTGCACCAGTCCATAAATGGATCGCTGGAGCTTGCACACTTTGTTAGCTCCCTTTGGATCGACAAAACCTTCCGGTTGCATCATATACTACTCTTCTTCCAGAAATCCATTCAGGAATGCAGTTTTGACATCCATCTGCCAAATTTCATAATCATAAAATGCGGCAATTGCTAACATGATTCGGACAGACTTAAGCATCGCTACGGGTGAGAAGGTCTCATCGTAGTCAACCCCTTGAACTTGTCGAAAACCTTTTGCGACAAGTCGAGCTTTGTAGACAATAATATTACCGTCAGCGTCAGTCTTCTTCTTGAAGATCCATTTATTCTCAATTGCTTGCTGATCATCGGGCAAGTCAACCAAAGTCCATAATTTGTTCTCATACATGGATCCCATCTCAGATTTCATGGCTTCAAGCCATTTTGCGGAATCTGGGCTCACCATCGCATCTTCATAGTTCGTAGGTTCATCATGATCTAGTAGCATGACTTCCAGAACTGGATTACCGTACCACTCTGGCGCAGATCTCACTCTGGTTGATCTACGAGGTTCAGTAGTATCTTGTCCTAAAGTTTCATGATCATTATCATTAACTTCCTCACTTATTGGTGTAGGTGTCGCAGAAACAGTTTTCTGTGATGTACTACTTTCCAATAAAGGAGCAGGTACAGTTACCTCGTCAAGTTCTACTTTCCTCCCACTCACTTCTTTCGAGAGAAACTCCTTCTCCAGAAAGTTTCCGAATTTAGCAACAAAAGTCTTGCCTTAGGATTTGTGATAGAAGGTGTATCCAATAGTTTCCTTTGGATATCCTATGAAGACACATTTCTCCGATTTGGGTTCGAGCTTATCAGGTTGAAGCTTTTTCACATAAGCATCGCAGCCCCAAACTTTCAGAATCGACAACTTTGGTTTCTTGCCAAACCATAGTTCATAAGGCGTCGTCTCAACGGATTTTGATGGTGCCCTATTTAACGTGAATGCGGCCGTCTCTAGAGCGTATCCCCAAAACGATAGCGGTAAATCAGTAAGAGACATCATAGATCGCACCATACCTAGTAAAGTACGATTACGACGTTCGGACACACCATTACGCTGTGGTGTTCCGGGTGGCGTGAGTTGCGAAACTATTCCACAATTTTTCAAATGGACACCAAACTCGTAACTCAAATATTCTCCTCCATGATCAGATCGTAGAAACTTTATTTTCTTGTTACGATGATTTTCAACTTCACTCTGAAATTCTTTGAACTTTTCAAATGTTTCAGTCTTATGTTTCATTAAGTAGATGTACCCATATCTACTTAAGTCATCTGTGAAGGTGAGAAAATAACGATATCCGCCACGAGCCTCAACATTCATCGGACCACATACATCTATATATATGATTTCCAACAAATCTGTTGCTCTCTCCATAGTACCGGAGAACGGTGTTTTAGTCATCTTGCCCATGAGGCACGGTTCGCAAGTACCAAGTGATTCATAATCAAGTGGTTCCAAAAGTCCATCAGTATGGAGATTCTTCATGCGCTTTACAGCGATAAGACCTAAACGGTAGTGCCACAAATAAGTTGCACTATCATTATCAACTCTGCATCTTTTGGTTTCTACATTATGAATATTTGTATCACTACTATCGAGATTCAACAAGAATAGAACACTCTTCAAGGGAGCATGACCATAAAAGATATTACTCATATAAATAGAACAACCATTATTCTCTGATTTAAATGAATAACCATCTCGCATTAAACAAGATCCAGATATAATGTTCATGCTCAACGCTGGCACCAAATAACAATTATTTAGGTCTAATACTAATCCCGAAGGTAGCGTGCCGACCGCGATCACATCGACTTTGGAACCGTTTCCCACGCGCATCGTCACCTCGTCCTTAGCCAATCTTCGCTTAATCCGTAGTCCCTGTTTCGAGTTGCAAACATTAGCAACAGAACCAGTATCAAATACCCAGGTGCCACTACTGGAATCAGCTAATTTGCCATCTGCCAGCTCTTTACCGTCTGCTAGCTGACGGCAAAGAAGCTCTTTGCCATCAGCTACCAAAAAGCAGACGGCAAAGATCAGGCTGACGGCAAAGAAGCTCTTTGCCGTCCGCTAGATCTTTGCCGTCCGCCAGCAGACGGCAAAGAATCTTTGCCGTCAGCTGGCAGACGTTAAAGAGAGAGGTGGCCCCCACCCCCCGCCCGTTTGGGAAAAACTTAACGGCCCACCTCTTTGCCATCTGCCAGCAGACGGCAAAGAGGCAAAAGGGCGGACGGCAAAGAGGGCAGTATCTAACGGCCCATACCCCCCGCCCCTCTCTGTTCTCTCCTCGCCCCGCCACCACTTCCCACCCCACCGCCGCCGCCGCCGCCCGCCGCGCGCCGCCGCCTCTCGCCCCCGCTGCCGCCGCCCCGTCGCCCCGGCCGCCCCGTCGCCCCCCCCCCCCCCCGCCCCGGCCCCACGCCGCCCCGGCCCCCCGCCGCCCCGTGCCCCACCGCCCCGGGCCCGGCCCCCCGCCGCCCCAGGCTGCCCCGGCGCCCCGGCCAGCTCCTCCACCGCCACGCCCCCTCCTCCACCGGCCCTGCCCCAGGTGAGCCCCCCTCCTTTTTTCTGTTTTTTTTTTCTGTTTTTTTCTTTTTTAGTTTTAGTTTAGATTTAGTTTTAGTTTTAGTTTTAGTTTTAGTTTTAGTTTTAGTTTAGTTTTAGGTTTAGATTTAGTTTTTTCCTTTTTTTTCTGTTTTATTAGTTTTAGGTTTATGTTTAGTTTAGATTTAGTTTTAGTTTTAGTTTTAGGTTTAGTTTAGTTTGAGGAAAGAAGAAGAAGAAGAGAAAAGGAGAAGAGGAGGAGAAGAAGAGGAAAAAGGAAAGGAAGAAGAAGAAGAGGAGGAGGAGAAGAAAAAAGAAGAAGAGGAAGAAGAAGAAGAAAAAAGAGGAGAGGAGGGGAAGAAGAAGAGGAAAAAGGAAAGAAGAAGAAGAAGAAGAAGAAGAAGAAGAAGAAGAAGAAGAAGAAGAAGGAAGAAAAGGAAGAAAAGGAAGAATAGGAAGAAGAAGAAAAGGAAAAAAGAGGAAAAAACCCCGACCCGACACGGCACCCCGACCCGACACGGCACCCCGACCCCGACCCGGCACCCCGACATGACACCCCGACCCCTAGACCCCGACCCCGACCCCGACACCCCGACCCCGAGCCTGACCCGACACCCCGACCCCGACACCGACACGGCACCCCGACCCCGACCCGGCACCCCGACCTGACACCCCGACCCCGAGACCCCGACCCCGACACCGACACGACACCCCGACACCGACACCCTGACACCACACCCACCCTTACCCCGACACCGACACGGCACCCCGACCCCGACCCGGCACCCCGACCAGACACCCCGACCCTGAGACCCCGACCCCGAGCCTGACCCGACACCCCGACCCCGAGACCCGACCCCGACCCGGCACCCAACCCGACACCCTGACCCCGAGACCCGGACCCCGGGCGTGACCCGACACCCCGACCCCGACACTGACACGGCACCCCGACCCCGAGACCCCGACCCCGACCCCAACCCCGACACCCCGACCCCGAGCCGGACCCGACACCCCGACCCCGACACCGACACGGCACCCCGACCCCGACCCGGCACCCTGACCCGACACCCCGACCCCGAGACCCCGACACGGCACCCCGACACCGACAGGACACCCCGACCACCGACACCTCCCGAAAAGGTGTTCTTTGGCCTTCCAGAGGCCGACGGGGTCATATATTTGTGAATTATTAGTTAGGTCATATATTTTTCGATTTTGTTATGAAAAACATCATATATAATTGTGTTGATCGTGTAGTTTTAAATGTGCAATTGTTTCATCGCTGCGAGGTTTGGTGTTCGACGACCTCGCCGTGCGTTTGACGAGCTCTGCCCGTTCGTTCGTGGGTGAGCACAAATGACAAGTCCTCCTCCCCCATTAATTATTTGATCTATTCCGATGAAACTTGATAGCTAGCTATATATGTGTCTTGAATCATCAGTATGCGTAACCAATATGTGTCTCCCGTTCGAAAGCGTCATAGTTATAAATATGCATGCATTTGCATATTTATAACCTTGATTCTTTCGAATTGTCCAACGCTATCCATGGACAGCCCGAGTATGTGTAGATTGGGTTCGTTTTCCCATATGCTTTGCTCCGGATCCGACGCATATATTTCATCAGTGCCTCCCCTGTTGTTCTCCGGGTACACATCCTCTCTGTTTATTGCAGAGATGTGTATCAGGAGAACAGCGGGGAGGTGCTGCCGAAATTTTGCGTCGGATCCGGAGCATAGCATGGGAAAATAAACCCAATCTACACATACACGGGTGGGATTAGGACCTATCATTACCTATTAGAGCGTAGGTTGCATGGACGTAATAAAATTGACAAAGTAGATCAACTGATGAATATATACATGGTGAATTACATATATAATTGTTGTGTGTCTAGTAGCTCTGAAAGTCAAGATGAGCGACCGTGCTTGGATGTATACCGGTCACACTGGTCAGAACAAATGGAGCGCCGAATGGTTCACAAAAACTAAGGGGTTTGTGCAAGCCGCGTTTGCAAATGGCCAAAAGAAAACCTGGTGCCCCTGTTTCCGGTGCGGCAATTGGGAAAAGAAGACAGAGGCTGAAATGGGCAAACACCTGCAGAAGAGTGGTTTTACGCCCGATTATACGGTGTGGACATTTCATGGTGAGTCTGCCCAACGTGACCGAGCTGAGGTGGATCATCGTCGCACCGACGAGCATGGTACCGGGATGGAAAACATGGTGCAAGGCTATGATGATGCTCGGGATTCGGACGAGGAGATGGAGGAATCTGCAAAGGCCTTCAATGAAATGTTGGAGTCTTCGAAACGTCCGCTCCACGAGCACACAGAGCTTTGTCAGTTGGATGCCATCTCACAAGTAATGGCTCTGAAGGATCAGTTCAACTTGGGCAGAGAATGCTATGACGCAATTATGACAGTATTTGGACGCTTTCAACCCAAAGGCCATGTAATGCCTGCAAACCTGTACCAGTCGGACAAAATCCTCCGTGCACTGAAGATGCCCTATGAGAAGATACATGCCTGTGAGAAAGGATGTGCCTTATTTAGGCTTGACTATGCGGACTTGAACTATTGTCCCATTTGCAAGTCTTCCAGGTATATTGTGGTAGACAACGGTATGGGTGAGAAGACACAGACCAAAATCCCCGTTAGTGTTCTTCGGTATATGCCAATCGTACCAAGACTTCAGCGTCTTTTCATGGTCGAAGAGACGGCCAGACAGATGACATGGCACAAAACAGGCAAAAGAACCGAACTAGATGCAGATGGGAATCTGATGATGGTACACACATCGGATGGTGTTGCGTGGAAAAAGTTTGATGAATTACATGCTGACAAAGCGGCAGATCCGAGGCATCCTCGA
The DNA here is from genome assembly GCF_056163025.1 of Triticum urartu. Classification (NCBI taxonomy): domain Eukaryota; kingdom Viridiplantae; phylum Streptophyta; class Magnoliopsida; order Poales; family Poaceae; genus Triticum; species Triticum urartu. The sequence continues at coordinate 10,086,707 of NC_141874.1, forward strand.
GTCGGCATCAGCACGGATGGGTTCAGTGTGTTTGGTATGACGGCAGCCCAATACAGTTGTTGGCCCGTATTTGTCTTTCCACTCAATCTCCCCCCCGGACAGATCATGCAAAGAAAGAACATTTTCCTGACGTTGATAATTCCAGGACCCAACTATCCGGGCAAAAATATGAATGTGTACATGCAGCCGCTTAAGGACGAATTGCAAGAAGCCTGGGATAATGGGTTCAAGACATACGACGCCTTTAGCAAACGGAACTTCATAATGCGTGTCTGGTACATGTACTCAACGCATGACTTGCCGGCGTATGCGCTATTCGTTGGCTGGTGTGTGCATGGAAGGTTCCCGTGCCCCACATGCAAGGGAGCTCTTGAGTTTCGTTGGCTTCAGGCCGGTCGCAAGTTTTCTTGCTTCGACATGCATAGACAGTTCCTGGATCCTCGCCATAAGTTCAGGAAAGACAAGAAGAACTTCATCAGGGGTAGAGTTGTCAAAAACTCTGCACCACCTGCATTGACAGGCCAACAGACCCTGGATCAGTTAAACGCTCTCGAGCCAGATCCACAACGTCCAGGGTACTTCAAGGGGTATAATACTAAGCACGCGTGGACTCACAAAACATGCTTATGGGATCTGCCTTACTTCAAAGACCTCCTTTGCCCACACAACATCGACGTGATGCACACTGAGAAGAATATCGCCGAGGCACTTTTTGGTACATTGTTCGGCATAGATGGGAAGTCAAAGGATAATACTAAGGCTAGAGTCGATCTGGAGGCGCTATGTGATAGGCCGTTACAAAACATGAAAGAACCAAAAGGAAAGCAGAACTGGATGAAGCCAAAGGCATGGTTCAATCTTGGAAGGCCAGCTATGAGGGAAATTCTCTTGTGGGTGCAACAGCAGTTGATGTTCCCCGATGGGTATGCAGCGAATCTAAAGAGGGGAGCGAATCTTGATAAACTGAAGATATTTGGTCTCAAGAGTCATGATTGGCACATATGGATTGAGCGGGTAATGCCGGTGATGTTGCGTGGATTCATCCCTGAGGATGAATGGCTAGTACTGGCAGAACTCAGCTATTTCTTCCGTGTTCTTTGTGCGAAAGAACTATCGCCTGGCGTGCTAGAAGAAATGGAAGAGTTGGCGCCAGAGTTGATCTGCAAGTTAGAGAAGATCTTTCCACCGGGCTTCTTTAATCCAATGCAGCATTTGATTTTGCATCTCCCGACCGAGGCAAGATTGGGGGGGCCCGTGCAAAATCGTTGGTGCTACCCAACTGAGAGGATGCAGAAGACGCTTCGAGAAAAATGTAAAAATAAACGTAGAATTGAAGCATCGATGGCTGAGGTTTTCATCACAGAGGAGACGGCAAACTCCGTAACAGCGCACTACGAAGCCAAAAATCGTCATTTGCATAATCCGAAGCCTCGGTACAATGCTGACGAGCCTAAAAAGGGTGGATCCAACCTCAGCCTATTCAAAGGGAATCTCGCACCAGCTAGTGTTTCACATCCAGTATCTTTGGATAACGAAGAATGGCGGACCATTTCGTTGTATATCTTCAACAACCTGATAAAAGTGCGGCCGTACATCGAGTAAGTTCTCAGTACATTGTTTCGCAACTTCTATTTCCTTTGAACTACTCTTATTCCTGGATATGTCATATAGTCGATACGTCACCATATTCTCGTATGGAGCGGAGTGTTTACCGAAGCCTACTTTGCCGGAGCATTTTGCCGTCCGCGGCTGACGGCAAAGGCCTTTGCCGTCCGCCGTTCATTCCTTTGCCGTCCGCCGTGGCAGACGGCAAAGTAGCTGATTCCTGTAGTGTGCTACTGCGAGCATTAGTAAGGTACACATCAATAACATGTATATCACATATACCTTTGTTCACCTTGCCATCCTTCTTATCTGCCAAATACTTGGGGCAGTTCCGCTTCCAGTGACCAGTCTGCTTGCAATAGAAGCACTCAGTTTCAGGCTTAGGTCCAGACTTGGGTTTCTTCTCTTGAGCAGCAACTTGCTTGCCGTTCTTCTTGAAGTTCCCCTTCTTCTTCCCTTTGCCTTTTTTCTTGAAACTAGTGGTCTTGTTCACCATCAACACTTGATGCTCCTTTTTGATTTCTACCTCGGCAGCTTTCAGCATTGCGAAGAGCTCGGGAATAGTCTTGTTCATCCCTTGCATATTATAGTTCATCACAAAGCTCTTGTAGCTTGGTGGCAGTGATTGGAGAATTCTTTCAATGACACAATCATCTGGACGATTAACTCCCAATTGAATCAAGTGATTATTATACCCAGACATTTTGAGTATATGCTCACTGACAGAACTGTTCTCCTCCATCTTGCAGCTATAGAACTTATTGGAGACTTCATATCTCTCAATCCGGGCATTTGCTTGAAATATTAACTTCAACTCCTGGAACATCTCATATGCTCCATGACGTTCAAAACGTCGTTGAAGTCCCGGTTCTAAGCCGTAAAGCATGGCACACCGAACTATCGAGTAGTCATCAGCTTTGCTCTGCCAGACGTTCACAACATCTGGTGTTGCTCCAGCAGCAGGCCTGGCACCCAGCGGTGCTTCCAGGACATAATTCTTCTGTGCAGTAATGAGGATAATCCTCAAGTTACGGACCCAGTCCGTGTAATTGCTACCATCATCTTTCAACTTTGCTTTCTCAAGGAACGCATGAAAATTCAACGGAACAACAACACGGGCCATTTATCTACAATCATACATAAACAAGCAAGATACTATCAGGTACTAAGTTCATGATAAATTTAGGTTCAATTAATCATATTACTTAAAGAACTCCCACTTAGATAGACATCCCTCTAATCCTCTAAGTGTTTACGTGATCCAAATCAACTAAACCATGTCCGATCATCACGTGAGATGGAGTAGTTTCATTGGTGAACATCACTATGTTGATCATATCTACTATATGATTCACGCTCGACCTTTCGGTCTCCGTGTTCCGAGGCCATATCTGTATATGCTTGGCTCGTCAAGTATAACCTGAGTATTCTGCGTGTGCAACTGTTTTGCACCCGTTGTATTTGAACATAGAGCCTATCACACCCGATCATCACGTGGTGTCTCAGCACAAAGAACTTTTGCAATGGTGCATACATAGGGAGAACACTTCTTGATAATTTAGTGAGAGATCATCTTATAATGCTACCATCAATCAAAGCGAGATAAGATGCATAAAAGATAAACATCACATGCAATCAATATAAGTGATATGATATGGCCATCATCATCTTGTGCTTGTGATCTCCATCTTCGAAGCACCGTCATGATCACCATCGTCACCGGCGCGACACCTTGATATCCATCGTAGTATCGTTGTCATCTCGCCAATCTTATGCTTCCACGACTATCGCTACCGCTTAGTGATAAAGTAAAGCATTACATCGCGATTGCATTGCATACAATAAAGCAACAACCATATGGCTCCTGCCAGTTGCCGATAACTCGGTTACAAAACATGATCATCTCATACAATAAAATTTAGCAACATGTCTTGACCATATCACATCACAACATGCCCTGCAAAAACAAGTTAGACGTCCTCTACTTTGTTGTTGCAAGTTTTACGTGGCTGCTACGGGCTTAAGCAAGAATCAATCTCACCTACGCATCAAAACCACAACGATATTTTGCCAAGTTGATGCCGTTTTAACCTTCGCAAGGACCGGGCGTAGCCACACTTGGTTCAACTAAAGTTGGAGAAACAGTCGCCCGCAAGCCACCTTTGTGCAAAGCACGTCGGGAGAACAGGTCTCGCGTAAGCGTACGCGTAATGTCGTTCCGGGCCGCTTCATCCAACAATACCGCCGAACCAAAGTATGACATGCTGGTAGGCAGTATGAATTATATCGCCCACAACTCACTTGTGTTCTACTCGTGCATATAACATCAAACCATAAAACCTAGGATCGGATGCCACTGTTGGGTTTCGTAGTAATTTCAAAAAAATCCTATGCACACGCAAGATCATGGTGATGCATAGCAACGAGAGGGGAGAGTGTTGTCTACGTACCCTCGCAGACCGCAACGGAAGCGTTGACGCAACGTAGAGGAAGTAGTCGTACGTCTTCCCGATCCGACCGATCCAAGCACCGTTACTCCAGCACCTCCGAGTTCTTAGCACATGTACAGCTCGATGACGCTCCCCGGGCTCCGATCCAGCAAAGCTTCGGGGATGAGTTCCGTCAGCACAACGGCATGGTGACGATGATGATGTTCTACCGACGCAGGTCTTCGCCTAAGCACTACAATGATATGATCGAGGTGGAATATGGTGGCAGGGGGCACCGCACATGGCTAAGGAACGATCACGTAGATCAACTTGTGCGTCTAGGGGTGCCCCCCTGCCCCCGTATATAAAGGATCCAAGGGGGGGGGTGCGGCCGGCCCTATGGAGGCGCGCAGGAGGGGAGTAGGACTCCCCTCCCGAGTAGGACTCCCCTCCCGTTCCTTGTCCAACTAGGAGAGGTGGAGGGAGAATAGGAAAGGGGGGGCGCCGCCCCTCCCTCCTTGTCCAATTCGGACTAGGGGGAGAGGGGGCGCATGGCCTGCCCTGGCAGCCCCTTCCTCTTCTCCACATTAGGCCCATGAGGCCCATTAACCCCCCGGGGGGTTTCGGTAACCCCCCGGTGCTCCGGTTTTATCCGAAACTTCTCCGGAACCTTTCCGGTGTCCGAATATAGTCATCCAATATATCAATCTTTATGTCTCGACCATTTCGAGACTCCTCGTCATGTCCGTGATCACATCCGGGACTCCGAACTAACTTCGGTACATCAAAATGCATAAAGTCATAATAACTGTCATTGTAACGTTAAGTGTACGGACCCTACGGTTCGAGAACAATGTAGACATGACTGATACAAATCTCCGGTCAATAACCAATAGCGGGACCTGGATGCCCATATTGGCTCCTACATATTCTACGAAGATCTTTATCGGTCAGACTGCATAACAACATACGTTGTTCCCTTTGTCATCGGTATGTTACTTGCCCGAGATTCGATCGTCGGTATCCAATACCTAGTTCATCTCGTTACGGGCAAGTCTCTTTACTCGTTCCGTAATACATCATCTCACAACTAGCTCATTAGTTGTAATGCTTGCAAGGCTTATGTGATGTGCATTACCGAGAGGGCCCAGAGATACCTCTCCGACAATCGGAGTGACAAATCCTAATCTCAAAATACGCCAACCCAACATCTACCTTTGGAGACACCTGTAGAGCACCTTTATAATCACCCATTTATGTTGTGACGTTTTGTTGCACATAAAGTGTTCCTCCGGCAAACGGGAGCTGCATAATCTCATAGTCATAGGAACATGTATAAGTCATGAAGAAAGCAATAGCAACATACTAAACGATCGGATGCTAAGCTAATGGAATGGGTCTTGTCAATCAGATCATTCACCTAATGATGTGATCCCATTAATCAAATAACAACTCTTTGTTCATGGTTAGGAAACATAACCATCTTTTATTAATGATCTAGTCAAGTAGAGGCATACTAGTGACACTTTGTTTGTCTATGTATTCACACATGTATTATGTTTCCCGTTAATACAATTCTAGCATGAATAATAAACATTTATCATGATATAAGGAAATAAATAATAACTTTATTATTGCCTCTAGGGCATATTTCCTTCAGTTTGGATATCGGAAGTGTTCCGGGTGAAATCGGGATTTTACCGTAGTATGCCTCTACTTGCCTAGCTCGTTAATCAAAGATGGTTATGTTTCCTAACCATGAACAAAGAGTTGTTATTTGATTAACGAGATCACATCATTAGGAGAATGATACGATTGACATGACCCATTCCATTAGCTTAGCACCCGATCGTTTAGTATGTTGCTATTGCTTTCTTCATGACTTATACATGTTCCTATGACTATGAGATTATGCAATTCCCGTTTACCGGAGGAACACTTTGTGTGCTACCAAACGTCACAACGTAACTGGGTGATTATAAAGGAGCTCTACAGGTGTCTCCAAAGGTAAATGTTGGGTTGGCGTATTTACAGATTAGGATTTGTCACTCCGATTGTCGGAGAGGTATCTCTGGGCCCTCTCGGTAATGCACATCACATAAGCCTTGCAAGCATTGCAACTAATGAGTTAGTTGCGAGATGATGTATTACGGAACGAGTAAAGAGACTTGCCGGTAACGAGATTGAACTAGGTATTGAGATACCGAGGATCGAATCTCGAGCAAGTAACATACCGATGATGAAGGGAACAACGTATGTTGTTATGCGGTCTGACCGATAAAGATCTTCGTAGAATATGTGGGAGCCAATATGAGCATCCAGGTTCCGCTATTGGTTATTGACCGGAGACGTGTCTCGGTCATGTCTACATTGTTCTCGAACCCGTAGGGTCCGCACGCTTAAGGTTTCGATGACAGTTATGTTATGAGTTTATGCATTTTGATGTACCGAAGTTTGTTCGGAGTCCCGGATGTGATCACGGACATGACGAGGAGTCTCGAAATGGTCGAGACATAAAGATTCATATATTGGAAGCCTATATTTGGATATCGGAAGTATTCCGGGTGAAATCGGGATTTTACCGGAGTACCGGGAGGTTACCGGAACCCCCCGGGAGGTATATGGGCCTTAGTGGGCTTTAGTGGAAGAGAGGAGAGGTGACCAGGGCTGGGCTGCGCGCCCCTCCCCCCCTAGTCCGAATAGGACAAGGAGAGGGGGGGGCGCTCCCCTTCCTTCTCTCTGTCCTCTTTCCCACTCCCGAATCCTATTCCAACTAGGAAAGGGGGGGAATCCTACTCCCGGTGGGAGTAGGACTCCTCCTGGCGCGCCCTCCTCCTGGCCGGCCGCACCTCCCCTTGCTCCTTTATATACGGGGGCAGGGGGCACCCCTAGAGACACAAGTTGATCCTCGTGATCGTTTTCTTAGCCGTGTGCGGTGCCCCCTTCCACCATACTCCTCGATAATATTGTAGCGGTGCTTAGGTGAAGCCCTGCGACGGTAGAACATCAAGATCGTCACCACGCCGTCGTGCTGACGGAACTCTTCCCCGACACTTTACTGGATCGGAGTCCGGGGATCGTCATCGAGCTGAAAGTGTGCTAGAACTCGGAGGTGCCGTAGTTTCTGTGCTTGATCGGTTGGACCGTGAAGAAGTACGACTACATCAACCGCGTTGTGCTAACGCTTCCGCTGTCGGTCTACAAGGGTACGTAGATCACACTCTCCCCTCTCGTTGCTATGCATCACCATGATCTTGCGTGTGCGTAGGAAATTTTTTGAAATTACTACGTTACCCAACAGGAAAGGGGGGGGAGTCCTACTCACCGGGAGTAGGACCCCTCCTGGCGCGCCTCCTCCCTGGCCGGCCGCACCCCCCTTGCTCCTTTATATACGGGGGCAGGGGGCACCCCCATAGACACAACAATAGATCGTTTGATCTTTTAGTCGTGTGCGGTGCCCCCCTCCACCATAGTCCACCTCGATATTACTGTAGCGGTGCTTAGGCGAAGCCCATGCGTCGGTAGAACATCAACATCGTCACCACGCCATCGTGCTGATGAAACTCTCCCTCAACACTCGGCTGGATCGGAGTTCGAGGACGTCATCGGGCTGAACGTGTGCTGAACTCGGAGGTGTCGTACGTTCGGTACTTGATCGGTCGGATCGTTAAGACAACAACTACATCAACCGTGTTGTGCTAACGCTTCCGCTTTCGGTCTACGAGGGTACGTGGACAACACTCTCCCCTCTCGTTGTTATGCATCACCATGATCTTGCGTGTGCATAGAATTTTTTTGGAAATTACTATGTTCCCCAATAATGGCATCCGAGCCAGGTTTTATGCGTAGATGTCATATGCACGAGTAGAACACAAGTGAGTTGTCGGTGATATAAGTCATACTGCTTACCAGCATGTCATACTTTGGTTCGATGATATTGTTGGATGAAGCGGCCCGGACCGACATTACGCGTACGCTTACGCGAGACTGGTTCTACCGACGTGCTTTGCACACAGGTGGCTGGCGGGTGTCAGTTTCTCCAACTTTAGTTGAACCGAGTGTGGCTACGCCCGGTCCTTGCGAAGGTTAAAACAGCACCAACTTGACAAACTATCGTTGTGGTTTTAATGCGTAGGTAAGAACGGTTCTTGCTAAGCCCGTAGCAGCCACGTAAAACTTGCAACAACAAAGTAGAGGACGTCTAACTTGTTTTTGCAGGGCATGTTGTGATGTGATATGGTCAAGACATGATGCTAAATTTTATTGTATGAGATGATCATGTTTTGTAACCGAGTTATCGGCAACTGGCAGGAGCCATATGGTTGTCGCTTTATTGTATGCAATGCAATCGCCCTGTAATGCTTTACTTTATCACTAAGCGGTAGCGATAGTCGTGGAAGCATAAGTTTGGCGAGACGACAACAATGCTACGATGGAGATCAAGGTGTCGCGCCGGTGACGATGGTGATCAGGACGGTGCTTCGGAGATGGAGATCACAAGCACAAGATGATGATGGACATATCATATCACTTATATTGATTACATGTGATGACTATCTTTTATGCATCTTATCTTGCTTTGATTGATGATAGCATGATAAGAAGATCTCTCACTAAATTTCAAGATAAAAAGTGTTCTCCCTAAGTATGCACCATTGCCAAAGTTCGTCGTTCCCAGACACCACGTGATGATCAGGTGTGATAAGCTCTACGTCCATCTACAACGGGTGCAAACCAGTTTTGCACACGCAGAATACTCAGGTTAAACTTGACGAGCTTAGGATATGCAGATATGGCCTCGGAACACTGAGACCGAAAGGTCGAGCGTGAATCATATAGTAGATATTATCAACATAGTGATGTTCACCATTGAAAACTACTCCATTTCACGTGATGATCGGTTATGGTTTAGTTAATTTGGATCACGTGATCACTTAGAAGATTAGAGGGATGTCTTTCTAAGTGGGAGTTCTTAAGTAATATGATTAATTGAACTTAAATTTATCATGAACTTAGTACCTGATAGTATCTTGCTTGTCTATGGTTGATTGTAGATAGATGGCCCGTGCTGTTGTTCCATTGAATTTTAATGCGTTCCTTGAGAAAGCAAAGTTGAAAGATGATGGTAGCAATTACACGGACTAGGTCCGTAACTTGAGGATTATCCTCATTGCTGCTCAGAAGAATTACGTCCTGGAAGCACCTCTAAGTGTACCACCTGCGCCAGCAACTGCAGACATTGTGAATGCCTGGCAGTCACGTGTTGATGACTACATGATAGTTCAGTGTGCCATGCTTTACGGCTTAGAACCGGGACTTCAACGACGTTTTGAACGTCATGGAGCATATGAGATGTTCCGGGAGTTGAAGTTAATATTTCAAAAGAATGCCCGGATTGAGAGATATGAAGTCTCCAATAAGTTCTATAGCTGCAAGATGGAGGAGAATAGTTCTGTTAGTGAGCAAATACTCAAGATGTCTGGGTACTGCAATCAGTTGATTCAACTGGGAGTTAATCTTCTGAATGATAGCATCATTGACAGAATTCTCCAATCACTTCCACCAAGCTACAAGAGCTTCGTGATGAACTATAATATGCAAGGGATGGATAAGACAATTCCCGAGCTCTTCGCAATGCTAAAGGCAGCGGAGGTAGAAATCAAGAAGGAGGATCAAGTGTTGATGGTCAGTAAGATCACCAGTTTGAAGAAGGGCAAAGGGAAGAAGAAGGGGAACTTCAAGAAGAACAGCAAGCAAGTTGTTGCTCAGGAGAAGAAACCCAAGTCTGGAACTAAGCCTAAAACTGAGTGCTTCTACTGCAAGTAGACTGGTCACTGGAAGCGGAACTGCCCCAAGTATTTGGCGGATAAGAAGGATGGCAAAGTGAACAATGGTATATGTGATATACATGTTATTGATGTGTACCTTACTAGAGCTCGTAGTAGCACCTGGGTATTTGATACTGGTTCTGTTGCTAATATTTGCAGCTCGAAATAGGGACTACGGATTAAGAGAACACTCGCAAAGGACGAGGTGACGATGCACGTGGGAAATGGTTCCAAAGTCGATGTGATCGCGGTCGGCACGCTACCTCTACATCTACCTTTGGGATTAGTATTAGACCTAAATAATTGTTATTTGGTGCCAGCGTTGAGCATGAACATTATATCTGGATCTTGTTTGATGCGAGGCGGTTATTCATTTAAATCAGAGAATAATGGTTGTTCTATTTATATGAGTAATATCTTTTATGGTCATGCACCCTTGAAGAGTGGTCTATTTTTGATGAATCTCGATAGTAGTGATACACATATTCATAATGTTGAAGCCAAAAGATGCAGAGTTGATAATGATAGTGCAACTTATTTGTGGCACTGCCATTTAGGTCATATTGGTGTAAAGCGCATGAAGAAACTCCATACTGATGGACTTTTGGAACCACTTGATTATGAATCACTTGGTACTTGCGAACCGTGCCTCATGGGCAAGATGACTAAAACGCCGTTCTCCGGAACTATGGAGAGAGCAACAGATTTGTTGGAAATCATATATATAGATGTATGTGGTCTGATGAATGTTGAGGCTCGTGGCGGATATCGTTATTTTCTCACCTTCACAGATGATTTAAGCAGATATGGGTATATCTACTTAATGAAGCATAAGTCTGAAACATTTGAAAAGTTCAAAGAATTTCAGAGTGAAGTTGAAAATCATCGTAACAAGAATATAAAGTTTCTACGATCTGATCGTGGAGGAGAATATTTGAGTTACGAGTTTGGTCTACATTTGAAACAATGCGGAATAGTTACGCAACTCACGCCACCCGGAACACCACAGCGTAATGGTGTGTCCGAACGTCGTAATCATACTTTACTAGATATGGTGCGATCTATGATGTCTCTTACAGATTTACCGCTATCATTTTGGGGTTATGCTTTAGAGACGACCGCATTCACATTAAATAGGGCACCATCGAAATCCATTGAGACGACACCTTATGAACTGTGGTTTGACAAGAAACCAAAGTTGTCGTTTCTAAAAGTTTGGGGCTGCGATGCTTATGTGAAAAAGCTTCAACCTGATAAGCTCGAACCCAAATCAGAGAAATGTGTCTTCATAGGATACCCAAAGGAGACTGTTGGGTACACCTTCTGTCACAGATCCGAAGGCAAGACATTCGTTGCTAAGAATGGATCCTTTCTAGAGAAGGAGTTTCTGTCGAAAGAAGTGAGTGGGAGGAAAGTGGAACTTGATGAGGTAACTATACCTGCTCCTCTATTGGAAAGTAGTTCATCACAGAAACCAGTTTCTGTGATGCCTACACCAATTAGTGAGTAAGTTAATGATAATGATCATGGAACTTCAGATCAAGTTACTACTGAACCTCGTAGATCAATCCGAGTAAGATCTGCACCAGAGTGGTATGGTAATCCTATTCTGGAAGTCATGCTACTAGATCATGATGAACCTACGAACTATGAAGAAGCGATGGTGAGCCCAGATTCCGCAAAATGGCTTGAGGCCCTGAAATCTGAGATGGGATCCATGTATGAGAATAAAGTATGGACTTTGGTTGACTTGCCCGATGATCGTCAAGAAATTGAGAATAAATGGATCTTCAAGAAGAAGACTGACGCTGACGGTAATGTTACTATCTACAAAGCTCGACTTGTTGGGACAGGTTTTCGACAAGTTCAAGGGATTGACTACGATGAGACTTTCTCACCTGTAGCGATGCTTAAGTCTGTCTGAATCATGTTAGCAATTGCCGCATTTTATGATTATGAAATTTGGCAAATGGATGTCAAAACTGCATTCCTGAATGGATTTCTGGAAGAAGAGTTGTATATGATGCAACCAGAAGGTTTTGTCGATCCAAAGGGAGCTAACAAAGTGTGCAAGCTCCAGCGATCCATTTATGGACTAGTGCAAGCCTCTCGGAGTTGGAATAAACGCTTTGATAGTGTGATCAAAGAATTTGGTTTTATATAGAATTTTGGAGAAGCCTGTATTTATAAGAAAGTGAGTGGGAGCTCTGTAGCATTTCTAATATTATATGTGGATGACATATTGTTGATTGGAAATGATATAGAATTTCTGGATAGCATAAAGGGATACTTGAATAAGAGTTTTTCAATGAAAGACCTCGGTGAAGCTGCTTATATATTGGGCATCAAGATCTATAGAGATAGATCAAGCTACTTAATTGGACTTTCACAAAGCACATACCTTGACAAAGTTTTGAAGAAGTTCAAAATGGATCAAGCAAAGAAAGGGTTCTTGCCTGTGTTACAAGGTGTGAAGTTGAGTAAGACTCAATGCCCGACCACTTCAGAAGATAGAGAGAAAATGAAAGATGTTCCCTATGCTTCAGCCATAGGCTCTATCATGTATGCAATGCTGTGTACCAGACCTGATGTGTGTCTTGCTATAAGTCTAGCAGGGAGGTACCAAAGTAATCCAGGAGTGGATCACTCGACAGCGGTCAAGAACATCCTGAAATACCTGAAAAGGACTAAGGATATGTTTCTCGTATATGGAGGTGACAAAGAGCTCATAGTAAACGGTTACGTTGGTGCAAGCTTTGACACTGATCCGGAAGATTCTAAATCGCAAACCGGATACGTGTTTACATTGAACGGTGGAGCTGTGGTTTGGTGCAGTTCTAAACAAAGCATTGTGGCGGGATCTACATGTGAAGCGAAGTACATAGATGCTTCGGAAGCAGCAAATGAAGGAGTCTGGATGAAGGAGTTCATATCCGATCTAGGTGTCATACCTAGTGCATCGGGTCCAATGAAAATCTTTTGTGACAATACTGGTGCAATTGCCTTGGCGAAGGAATCCAGATTTCACAAGAGAACCAAGCACATCAAGAAACGCTTAAATTCCATCCGGGATTTAGTCCTGGTGGGAGACATGGAAATTTGCAAGATACATACGGATCTGAATGTTGCAGACCCGTTGACTAAGCCTCTTCCACGAGCAAAACATGATCAGCACCAAGGCTCCATGGGTTTTAGAATCATTACTGTGTAATCTAGATTATTGACTCTAGTGCAAGTGGGAGACTGAAGGAAATATGCCCTAGAGGCAATAATAAAGTTATTATTTATTTCCTTATATCATGGTAAATGTTTATTTTTCATGCTAGAATTGTATTAACCGGAAATATAATACATGTGTGAATACATAGACAAACAGGTTGTCACTAGTATGCCTCTACTTGACTAGCTCGTTGATCAAAGATGGTTATGTTTCCTAACCATGGACATGAGTTTTCATTTGATTAACGGGGTCACATCATTAGGAGAATGATGTGATTGACAGGACCAATTCCGTTAGCTTAGCACCCGATCGTTTAGTATGTTGCTATTGCCTTCTTCATGACTTATACATGTTCCTATGACTATGAGATTATGCAACTCCTGTTTACCGGAGGAACACTTTGTGTGCTACCAAACGTCACAACGTAACTGGGTGATTATAAAGGTGCTCTACAGGTGTCTCCAAAGGTACTTGTTGGGTTGGCGTATTTCGAGATTAGGATTTGTCACTTCGATTGTCGGAGAGGTATCTCTGGGCCCTCTCGGTAATGCACATCACTTAAGCCTTACAAGCATTGCAACTAATGAGTTAGTTGCGGGATGATGTATTGCGGAACGAGTAAAGAGACTTGCCGGTAATGAGATTGAACTAGGTATTGAGATACCGACGATCGAATCTCGGGCAAGTAACATACCGATGACAAAGGGAACAACGTATGTTGTTATGCGGTTTGACCGATAAAAGATCTTCGTATAAATATGTGGGAGCCAATATGAGCATCCAGGTTCCGCTATTGGTTATTGACCGGAGACGTGTCTCGGTCATGTCTACATAGTTCTCAAACCCGTAGGGTCCACACGCTTAACGTTTTGATGACAGTTATATTATGAGTTTATATGTTTTGATGTACCGAATGTTGTTCAGAGTTCCGGATGTGATCACAGACATGACGAGGAGTCTCGAAATGGTCGAGACATGAAGATTGATATATTGGAAGCCTATGTTTGGATATCGGAAGTGTTCCGGGTGAAATCAGGATTTTACCGGAGTACCGGGAGGTTACCGGAACCCCCCGAGGGATTAATGGGCCTACATGGGCCTTAGTGGAAAAAGAGGGCAGCAAGGGGAGTGTGGGGCGCGCCCCCGCAAGGCCCAAACCGATTTGGTTTAGGGCAAGGGGGGCTGCCCCCCTCTTTCCTTCTCCCCCTCTCTCTTTCCTTCTCCCAAGTCCTAATCCAACTAGGAAAGGGGGGGTCCTACTTCCGGTGGGAGTAGGACTCCTGCTGGCGCGCCTCCTTCCTGGCCGGCCGCACTCCCCCTTACTCCTTTATATACGGGGGCAGGGGGCACCCCACAACAATAGATCGTTTGATTTTTTAGCCGTGTGCGGTGCCCCCCTCCACCATAGTCCACCTCGATATTACTGTAGCGGTGCTTAGACGAAGCCCTGCGTTGGTAGAACATCAACATCGTCACCACGCCGTCGTGCTGACGAAACTCTCCCTCAACACTCGGCTGGATCGTAGTTCGAGGGACGTCATCGGACTAAACGTATGCTGAACTCGGAGGTGTCGTACGTTCGGTACTTGATCGGTCGGGTCGTGAAGACGTACGACTACATCAACCGCGTTGTGCTAACGCTTCCGCTTTCGGTCTACGAGGGTACGTGGACAACACTCTCCCCTCTCGTTGCTATGCATCACCATGATCTTGCGTGTGCGTAGGAATTTTTTTGAAATTACTACGTTCCCCAACATTGGCATCCGAGCCAGGTTTTATGCGTAGATGTCATATGCACGAGTAGAACACAAGTGAGTTGTGGGCGATATAAGTCATACTGCTTACCGGCATGTCATACTTTGGTTCGACGGTATTGTTGGATGAAGCGGCCCGGACCGACATTACGCGTACGCTTACGCGAGACTGGTTCTACCGACGTGCTTTGCACACAGGTGGCTGGCGGGTGTCAGTTTCTCCAACTTTAGTTGAACCGAGTGTGGCTACGTCCGCTCCATGCGAAGGTTAAAACAACACCAATTTGACAAACTATCGTTGTGGTTTTGATGCGTAGGTAAGAACGATTTTTACTAAGCCCGTAGCACCCACGTAAAACTTGCAACAACAAAGTAGAGGACGTCTAACTTGTTTTTGCAGGGCATGTTGTGATGTGATATGGTCAAGACATGATGCTAAATTTTATTGTATGAGATGATCATGTTTTGTAACCGAGTTATCGGCAACTGGCAGGAGTCATATGGTTGTCGCTTTATTGTATGCAATGCAATCGCCCTGTAATGCTTTACTTTATCACTAAGCGGTAGCGATAGTCGTGAAAGTATAAGTTTTACGAGACGACAACAATGGTACGATGGAGATCAAGGTGTCGCGCCGGTGACGATGGTGATCATGACGGTGCTTCGGAGATGAAGATCACAAGCACAAAATGATGATGGCCATATAATATCACTTATATTGATTACAATGAACAGGAGCTCCGCACTCGCTTCCCTCATGCCGCGGCTTAGGGTCAAGCCTTGTTAAGGAGGTGGGAATGTCATGGGCTAAGGCAGACTATCCAGCCCATCGGGCTGTCCCAACACTCTAAGAGGACAAAGCAGCCGTCCACACTGATTTGAAGTCGCGGACTACCTAAACCCCTGGTGCACAAACATAGGAACTCACTCATAAGTTTATCAATTTTATTTTTTGAAGTCGAGTGAAATAGAGTCACTTTATGGCCGAGATTATATGATTGTGTTTTTTTAGACAATCTCGTGAAGCCTTTATCTAAAACTTCACAATGTTTACATGAACTAAAGTAAGATCGCCCGAGTTGCCTAACCAAACATGGCCGCCAACACCGAGTGTAAGAGCATGCTTCGCTAAATTGCAAGCCTCGGTATACGAGCTCCTAAACTCATGACTAAAAATGCAATATTAAAATGATTAGAATGATCTATGATTTCCCGAATAATCGCACCATAAGAGCAACTCCAACGGCCGACCCAAACGGACGGCGTTTTTGTTCGCTTTTTGTCCGTTTGGGTCGGTCGTCCGCCCGCCGTCTGCCCTCTTTTAGTTTTGGGTCGGCAGTGCGCCCAACGGGCCGACCCATTTCATGACGGCGCGTGTTTAACATCATGCCGTCGCCTGGTTTTGGCGCTCCAGCGCGTGGGAAAGGTTCGCGCGCGGGGGAAAGCGGTCTAGCGCGCGCTGGTTTTGGCGCTCCAGCGCGCGGGAAAGGTTCGCGCGTGCACCGCGGACGGCGCTCGCTATAAAGAAGGCGCTCCCTCCATATTCTCTCGGCCGCCCCACTCTCGCCGCCTTTGCGCCATCATGTCGATCCGCCGCCTGGGCGCTTCGGATTTTCACGGAGTCCGCGAGCGCCGCTCCGGCGGCTTCTTCGCCGAGATCTGGTTTCGCGAGAAACGTCTCGTCCTCGGCACCTTCGACACTGCAGAGGAGGCAGCCCGCGGCAATGACACGGCGGCGTGGCGCCTCCTAAGGCCTCGTCGGGATATGAATTTTCCCAACGTGTCGAGCCAGCGGGCGCAGGATCTGGCGCCTCTCCCACGGCTTTTCACCGACGAGGATCGTTGTGTCCACCGGAGGCGGCAGCGTCGCCTCGCCATCGTAGAGAAGGACGTGGAAGCCTTGGTGGTGTGGCGTGGAGGCTTCCCGCAGAACATCGTCAACGAGCGCCAGTTCTATAAGCAATTGAGATCGGAGAGGGACGCGAGGAGGAGGGAGCGAGCTGCCTATCGGGAGGACAAGCGTTCGCGGAAGCAGGCAGCTCAATTGAAACTGAGGCTACGAGAAACGGCGGGTTGGGACTTTGAACACGAGGCGTATGCTGACGCCTACATTCAGACATCGGAGGAAGACATTACCGAGTCGGAGTCAGAAATCGACGAGTAGTGGTCTTTTCTTTTTATTTGTGTACGCTAAAATTATCTATGTATCCATTTTTATCTGAAAAAATGGTCGGCGGCGTCGGCGACGTAGCAGGCGGGCGAGGGTGTGAATTCAATGTGCCACCGACCAGATGCCCGGTGAGGAAAGAGGGCGAGCGCGCGCGTTCGTCTTGTGTCCGCGCCGACGTAAATCAGGCTCAAAAATGGGCCGGGAATGGGTTGGCAGGCGGACGAAAGTGGGCGCGCGTCCGTTTGGATTGGCGCGTTGGGCCAGCTTTTTTGTCCACGCCAACTCAAATGAACGACCGCGGATAAAATGGGTCGCCCCATTAGAGTTGCTCTAAACTGCCGCACTTATCTGCTTGATTTCGTCGGCGATGGTTTTTGCAATCTGAAGTAATACAGGTTCTCTGTTCATAGAGATCATCCGATAAAGATAGCGCTTCCCGGACTGCGAGGGCTTCAAGTGTGGATCCGAAATTCCCAGAAAGGTGATCGTCGAGGCTCCGATATAATTTCCCTGTGAATCCCTGCACACCGCAGAAACAACTCCTACCGATGCGTTCCTAGTTAGAGCAGCATCCACATTAATTTTCATCATATCCTCAGGTGTGCAATCCATCGGTTCTGTCTAGCCAGGGCCCCTCATCCTCTCCCGTGTGCTGGTTTTGCGAAAGCCTGTAGATCAGCTATGAAAGAAAATGATAAAAAGCTTTTGTCGCAAAAGGCGTCTGAATATGTGTTACATGGGAGAATTGTCACAAGCAGGGCTCACTAGTAGAAAACAGGGCCATGGTCCAGGCCGGCTCAGCCCATTAGTCCCGGTTCAGTGTAGAACCGGGACTAATGTGGGCATTGGTCCCGGTTCGTGAGCCCAGGGGGCCGGGCGGGCCACGTGGGCCATTGGTCCCGGTTCGTCTGGACCTTTTGGTCCCGGTTGGTGGGACGAACCGGGACCAATGGGCCTCGCTCCTGGCCCACCACCATTGGTCCCGGTTGGTGGCCTGAACCGGGACCAAAGGCTCCCCTTTAGTCCCGGTTCTTGCCACAAACCGGGACCAATGAGGTGCCTATATATACCCTCGCCCGCGAGCAGAGCACTCCAGTGCTCTGTTTTTCTCTGGCCGGCGAGGGGAGGGGTTTGTGGTGCTCTAGCTCACCTCCTATGCACATGAGGTGTTCGATGGAATGCCCGAGCCACACTACTTAAACTTTCTCCTCTCGAAGCTCGACCTCCAAGCTCCATTTTCCTCGAGATTTGTCTAGATTTAGCGGTCCATCATGCCACGTCCCCGTCTTCACCGCCGTCGATCACCCGCGCTGATCTCATCACCGACACCACCGTGGTGAGCCTCTTGTTCTTATCTTCTTTCTGAAAGGAAAAATATTCTTACTTGTCTGTTTAGATAGATACTTGTATCATTTTCTTACATTTATTATTGCATCTTATATAGTGCGATGGTTTTTGTATCCGCCCCCGTCGGCCCTCGTCCTGTCTATGATTCGGATTTGGTATGTATATTATCTTTATAACTATTGGTTCATTTATTGTTTATGAAAATTATGCCGACCAATGTGACATAGATTTTATTTATCTAGGATGTATGTGAATCGGAAATGCCAACCGACCCTATTGTCGAGAGGTTAAATTTAGTTGAATAAGAAAACAATTTGTTGAAGGAAAAAATAAAAAAAATTGAGGAGGAGAAGATGATATTGGATTTGCATGTTGCGGATGTCGTTGATGATCACAAGATCAAGATGGATGCAATGCGCTTGAAGATTAGAAAGATTCGAAAATATGCCATTCATACCGAGGCTTGGTATCATTATGCCGTTGGATCAATTGTTACCTTGGTTGCGATTATGATCGCATTTGTTTTCGCATTGAAATGTTTTACATAGTTTCAATGTATGGTTTAATTAATTAGATGCTCTGGAGAGCTATATGTTGTTAGATGAGAACTATGTATGCACTTTGGTTTTAATGTGATGATGAACTTCTATTAATTTGGACACTTAATTATATATAATGCACGCAGATGAACCGGCAATGGATGTACGGTGACAGACACACCCGCGAGTACATTAAGGGCGTGCATGAGTTTCTCGATGCGGCTGAGGCAAACAAGTAGAATGGTTTTATGTGTTGTCCATGCACTGAATGTGGGAATACGAGGTCTTACTCTAACCGGAAAATCCTTCACTCCCACCTGCTTTACAAGGGTTTCATGCCACACTATAATGTTTGGACGAGGCACGGAGAAATAGGGGTTATGATGGAAGACGGCGAAGAAGAAGAGTACGATGACAACTATGTGCCCCCTGAATACGGTGATGCTGCAACGGGGGGAGCTGGTGAAGATCAAGAGGAACCAGACGATGTGCCCAATGATGCTGCCACGGGTGAAGCTGCTGAAGATCAAGAGGAACCAGACGATGTGCCCGATGATGATGATCTCCGCTGGGTCATTGTCGATGCAAGGACGCAATGCATTAGTCAAAAGGAGAAGCTGAAGTTCGATCGCATGTTAGAGGATCACAAAAAAGGGTTATACCCCAATTGCGAAGATGGCAACACAAAGCTCGGTACCGTACTGGAATTGCTGCAGTGGAAGGCAGAGAATGCTGTGGCTGACAAAGGATTTGAGAAGGTACTGAAAATATAGAAGAAGAAGCTTCCAAACGATAACGAATTGCCCGACAGTACATACGCAGCAAAGAAGGTCGTATGCCCTCTAGAATTGGAGGTAGAGAAGATACATGCATGCCCTAATGACTGCATCCTCTACCGCGGTGCATACAAGGATCTGAACGCATGCCCGGTATGCGGTGCGTTGCGGTATAAGATCAGATGAGATGACCCTGGTGATGTTGACGGCGAGCCCCTCAGGAAGAGGGTTCCTGCGAAGGTGATGTGGTATGCTCCTATAATACCACGGTTGAAACGTCTGTTCAGAAACGAAGAGCATGCCAAGTTGATGCGATGGCACAGTGAGAACCGAAAGAAAGATGGGAAGTTGAGAGCACCCGCTGACGGGTCGCAGTGGAGAAAAATCGAGAGAAAGTACTGGGATGAGTTTGCAAAGGACCCAAGGAATGTATGGTTTGCTTTAAGCGTGGATGGCATTAATCCTTTCGGGGAGCAGAGCAGCAAACACAGCACCTGGCCCATGACTCTATGTATGTATAACCTTCCTCCTTGGATGTGCATGAAGCGGAAGTTCATTATGATGCCAGTTCTCATCCAAGGCCCTAAGCAACCCAGCAACGAAATTGATGTGTACCTAAGGCCATTAGTTGAAGAACTTTTACAGCTGTGGAATGGAAACGGTGTACGTACGTGGGATGAGCACAGACAGGAGGAATTTAACCTTAAGGCGTTGCTGTTCGTGACCATCAACGATTGGCCCGCTCTCAGTAACCTTTCAGGACAGACAAACAAAGGATACCACGCATGCACGCACTGTTTAGATGACACTGAAAGTATATACCTGGACAAATGCAGGAAGAATGTGTACCTGGGCCATCGTCGATTTCTTCCGACCAACCATCAATGTCGAAAGAAAGGCAAGCATTTCAAAGGCGAGGCAGATCACCGGAAGAAGCCCGCCATGCGCACCGGTGTTCACGTGCTTGCTATGGTCAATGATTTACACTACGTAATCTTTGGAAAGGGTCCTGGTGGACTAGCTGTTCCGAATGACGCTGAGGGACACGCACCCATGTGGAAGAAGAAATCTATATTTTGGGACCTACCCTACTGGAAAGACCTAGAGGTCCGCTCCTCAATCGACGTGATGCACGTGACGAAGAACCTTTGCGTGAACCTGCTAGGCTTCTTGGGCGTGTATGGGAAGACAAAAGATACACCCGAGGCACGAGAGGACCTGCAACATTTGCACGAAAAAGACGGCATGCCTCCGAAGCAGTATAAAGGTCCTGCCAGCTACGCTCTTACGAAAGAAGAGAAAGAAATCTTCTTTGAATGCCTGCTCAGTATGAAGGTCACGACTGGCTTCTCGTCGAATATAAAGGGAATAATAAATATGCCAGAGAAAAAGTTTCAGAACCTAAAGTCTCATGACTGCCACGTGATTATGACACAACTGCTTCCGGTTGCATTGAGGGGGCTTCTACCGGAAAACGTTCGATTAGCCATTGTGAAGCTATGTGCATTCCTCAATGCAATCTCTCAGAAGGTGATCGATCCAGAAATCGTACCAAGGCTAAGGAGTGATGTGGCGCAATGTCCTGTCAGTTTCGAGCTGGTGTTCCCACCATCCTTCTTCAATATCATGACGCACGTGCTAGTTCATCTAGTCGACGAGATTGTCATCCTGGGGCCCGTATTTCTACACAATATGTTCCCCTTTGAGAGGTTCATGGGAGTCCTAAAGAAATATGTCTGTAACCGCGCTAGGCCAGAAGGAAGCATCTCCATGGGCCATCAAACAGAGGATGTTATCGGGTTTTGTGTTGACTTCATTCCTAGCCTTAACAAGATAGGTCTCCCTAAATCGCGGTATGAGGGGAGACTGACTGGAAAAGGTACTCTGGGAAGAGACTCAATAATATGCAGGGACGGATATTCTTGGTCTCAAGCACACTACACAGTTCTACATAACTCTACCTTGGTGACCCCGTATGTCGATGAACACAAGAACAGTCTGCGCTCCAAACACCCGGAGCAGTCACGACTGGATTACATGTGAACACATCAGGACTTTCAGCAGTTGGTTGGAAACACGTCTCAGAGGTGACAACACTGTTTGTGATGAGTTGTACTTGTTGTCCAGGGGACCATCTTTGACTGTATTGACTTACAAAGGATACGAGATAAATGGGAATACATTTTACACGATCGCCCAAGATCAAAAGAGCACCAACCAAAACAGCGGTGTCCGCTTTGATGCAGCAACCGAGAGCGGAAAGGACACATATTATGGTTACATAGTGGACATATGGGAACTTGACTACGGACCTGATTTTAAGGTCCCTTTGTTTAAGTGCAAATGGGTCAATCTGTTAGGCGGGGGGGTACAGGTAGACCCACAGTACGGAATGACAACAGTGGATCTGAAAAATCTTGGGTACACTGACGAACCGTTCGTCCTAGCCAATGATGTGGCACAGGTTATCTATGTGAAGGACATGTCTACCAAACCGAGAAAAAGAAAAGATAAGGAAGCGAATACATCATACGATGAGCCAAAGCGCCACATAATTCTTTCAGGAAAAAGGGACATCCTGGGAGTGGACGGCAAGACAGACATGTCTGAAGATTATGAAAAGTTTCATGAAATTCCTCCCTTCAATGTCAAGGCAAAAAAGAAATCACTAAAAAACTGTAAGCATTTAGTTGTAAGTAGAAATAAAAAATAAATAGAAAAAAAATTCTAATTTTATAGTAAAGTTATTCATAAACTAGTGATTCACACAAATTTTTAAAAATTCAAATTTAAACTATTTAAAATTTAAAACTAATGGCACTAACAGAAAGTTTATAATTTTTGTGACCTAAAAGTAAAAAGAAATCACTAAAAAAACTGTAAGTATTTAGTTTTAAGTAGAAATAAAAAAATAAAAAACCAAAAAAATGTAGAAATAAAAAAGAAAAAACCAAAAAAAATGCCACCTACTGGGCCTCCATGGCGTGAATACGACTAGAAACCCTACATGGGCCAGGATTCAGGCCCGCAGAAGGCCCAATAGGCCCACAGGCAAAGCAGTGTCAAATTAGGCCCATAGGCCTGCAGTTCAGAGGAGTTCGAGAGGGAGGAGGCAGCAGAGCTTATAAACTGGTGTTGGGCGCTGTCAACTAGCGATGTGGGACTAAACTTTTGGGCGCGGGGCAGCACAAGGGTATTGGTCCCGGTTGGTGGCACCAACCGGGACTAAAGGTGGCATTGGTCCCGGTTGGTGGCACCAGCCGTGACCATTGCCCTCCTTTAGTCCCGGTTGGTGCCACCAACCGGGACCAATGGCCTTCGTTTCCCGCCCTTTGGGCTACCGAAAAGAGGCCTTTGGTCCCGGTTGGTGGCTCGAACCGGGACTAAAGGTGGCAATGGTCACAGTTGGTGCCACCAACCGGGACCAATGCTCATCTATATAAGCCACACTTGTGAAAATTTTGGTACAGTTTCTTCGATCGCCGCCAGGCTGCCCCTCTGCTCGCCTCGCCGTCGCCGCCATTTCCCCTGCCCCGCCCCCGAGCGCGCCCTGCCTCGCCGTCGTCGCCGACCCCGAGCCGCCCAGCCGTCGCCCTCGCCCTCGCCCTCGAGCTCCGCCGTCCCCGAGCCCCAAGCTCCTGCCCCGCGCGCCCCCGGCCCGAGCTCCGCCGTCCGCCGCCGCCGAGCGCGCCGCGCCGTCGCCCTCGCCCTCGCCGACCCCGAGCCCGTCCTCGTCGCCGTCGCCCCCGACGCCGGCCGCCCGCGTCTCCTCCCCGATCCCTCCGGAGAGGTAGCCCATCCTCTCCTTCCTTCCCTGCTCCAAATTTGCAAAATATTGATATGATTTAGATGTATGTATGTATGTATGAGTTGGGGAGAAAGTTTATAATTTTTGTTCATATATACTGTAGATGCATGTATGTATGATGAATTTTGATATTTTTTTGTTCATATATAATGTAGATGTATATGTATGTATGGAATGATATCGATGGATGTATGTATATACAACATTCGTAGAAAATATGACCAATGTCCCCCTCCGATTCACTCGGGAACACTATTCGTAAAAGGAGAAGAAGAAGGAGAAGACGAGGAGAGGAAGAAAAGGAAGAGGAGAAGAAGAAAGGAATAGAGGAGAAGAAGAGAAAATTAGAATATATATTCTATTTTCTATTTTCTCCTCTATTCCTTTCTTCTTCTCTTCTTTTTTTTCTTATTTTTTTGCTTCGACACATGGGGGGGTCGAGAACGTCGGACATTCATGAGAGAGGCGAGGAAGAAGGGGAAGAAGAGGGAGAAGAAGAGGAGAGGAAGAAGAGGAAGTCTTCTCCTCTATTCTTTCTTTTCTTCTTTTTTCTTCTTCTTCTTCCTCTTTATTTTATCGGGAACGAGGGTCGTCGAGAGGTCGAGGAGCGGTAGAGGAGAAACCCTAAATAGAAAGTATCGTCAGTGTGAGATACATGTACCGTCGGTGTCGGACACTACACCCACATCCCACAAGTGGCGCGGGCTTCGACGCCCACGTCACTTGTGGGACGTGGATGTAGTGTCCGACACCGAAGGCCACATGTATCTCACACCCACGAAACTTGCTAGCTATTTAGGGTTTCCTCTACCGAAAAGAAGAGGAGAAATAAATAAGAAGAAGAAAAAAGAAGAAAAAGAAGAGGAGAAGAAGAAAGGAATAGTGGAGAAACTATTCCTTTCTTCTTCTCCTCTTTTTTTTCTTCTTTTCTTCTTCTTATTCTTCTTCTTCTTCTTATTCTTATTAGCCGGAAGTAGAGAGAGGTTTCCTAGTGTCAAAGTATTGAAGAAATCCATGCCTTCATCATTAGTCGGAAGTAACCAGGGCATGTTGGTACGAAGTTCTGCAAAGTTGTTTTGGAATGGAGTCCCGGATAGAATAATCCGCCTTTTGGTACCAATTCAGCAAAGGCCTTCCAAATAGCGATATTCGGAAGGCTCTTGCTGAACTTTGTACCAAAAGGCGGATTATCCTATCTGGGAGTCCGTTCCAGAACAACTTTGAAGAGCTTCGTACCATCATGCACATGTTACTTTCGCCTAATGATGAAGACATGGTTTTGTTCAATCCTGAGACACTACGCAACCTCCCGACCCCTCGGCGATCCTATCGAACATGAGAGGAAGAAGAGGATAAAAAAAGAAGAGGAAGAAGAAAAAAAGAGGAGAAGAAAGAATAGAGGAGATCTTCTCCTCTATTCTTTCTTCTCCTCTTATTTTCTTCTTCTTCCTCTTTTTTTTATCGGGAACGAGGGTCGTCGAGGGACATAGATGTAGTGTCGTCGTTGTCGATATATACCCCCTCCCGATAGCTTACTATGATTAGGTAGCTAGTTCTACGTTTGGCACTAATATATCCATCTATCATGTTTGAATAATAATTGCCATGTTGTAAATATTTGTAGAAACTATGGACACCGCCCTAGACAAAGCAACAAAAGAAGCGTTGTTGAGGGACATAATCGCAGAAGGAAGTGATGCCATCTCGTTGTTTCTCAACGAAACCGATGGTCTGGAAGGAGAGGGTGAACAAGCTGGCTACGGTGACCTAATGCCGGTGCAAGAAGAAGAACATGAGGACGGCTCCGGTGACCGAACCGAGTCCGGCCAGGTATATATATTAGTTAAGCCTATGCTGACTAGCTGATTGATGCATTCATTGTTTTGGTATGTACACATATTAATTAAGTCTTTGTTCTTTTTTCTAGCCCTCCGGATCGAGCACAACTTCGGTAAAGAGACGAGGCCCGAAGAAAAAGTTGAGCTCGGATGAAAAGTTTGAGATCATAGCAATCGCGCCCGACGGCCAACCTATTGAACCCTTCCGGACAAAGAGCGCATTTGTTGCTCAGTGCGGGGTTCTGGTTAGGGACAAGATCCCGATAAGCATCCAGCAATGGTTTAAGCCGGCTACAGAAGACCTTGAGGTCTCTTATGTCAATGATATGCAGAAAAATGATCTTTGGACTAAGCTGAAGTCAAATTTCACCCTACCGCCTGAGGATAATCCAGAGAACCCAGTTAAAGAGAAATTAATCAAGTCTTTTGCTCTGAAGAGGATGGCAGAACTATTCAGGAGGTGGAAGAAAGAGCTGAATAAGTTTGTCGAAAATAATGAGACACCAGAATTTAAGGGCAGATATGAGAATATCAGAGATCACTGGCCCGCATTTGTGGCCCACAAGACATCGGAAAAGAGTAAGAAGATGTCGGCGACAAACAAGCAAAATGCTGCGAAGAAGAAGCTTCACCATCGCACGGGGTCAGGTGGCTACCTCGTAGCCCGGCCTAAGTGGTCCAAGACTGAGAATGATCTGGTTCATAAAGGGATCAAACCAGAGACAATTAACTGGCCAGACCGTTGCCGGACTTGGTTCTTCGGGGCTGGCGGAACACTGGACCCTGTAACAGGGAAGTGCATTTGGACGAACGATCAAATGGACATACCAGTCAGTAAGCTTAAGCAGTATATCGAAGCAGCGCGGGAAGGGACGTTCTTTCCAGACAGAGAGAACGACGAGCTCACAATGGCCCTCGGGAATCCTGAGCACCCTGGACGGACACGAGGCACGCCAGGCTCCATTCCGTGGAAGGTTGGGTTTCCGGACGCAGGCGGTTACAAATCCCATGAGAGGAGGAAAAAAGTGCAGCAGACCCAAATGCAGGCGCTGCAAGCAAGGGTAGACGCGATAGAGGAACGAGAAGCAAATCGCAGCAAACGTACTGCCGAAGCCTCCCCCGAAGCTACCCCGCCATCTCAGCGCAGAAGCAGCGTGGCTTCCACCGAGCTGCTTTAGCCGGAGCATGCCTTGACGGCTCCTGCCAGCTATCCCGTGGATGCTATAACAGAGTCTCAAAATTGCCACCTTATGACGCAATGGATGAATTTGAAGGTCAATGCGGCTGTTGGCTCTGTTTTTCCTACTGAACCCGGCGCAACTTTTCACTGCCGGCCGATTCCAGAAGGATATGCTAGGGTGATGGTGGATGAGATAACGGAGGGATTTGAGGACCTCCAGCTTGACCACCCTACCGGTGAAGGGGAGACTCGGCTGGGGTCTGCTCTGAAGACTCCACGCCTATGGCGGAAGGAGCTCATCAACCTTCCAAACTGGACGCCACCGCCTCCTCCTCCTCCTCCGGCGAGTCAGGGCACTCCGCCTCCACCGCCTCCTCCTCCGGCGAGTGACGATCAGGGCCCTCGGCCAGCTCCTTCTCCGGCGCGCGGCGGCACTCCGCCTCCTTCTCCGCCTGCGCCGACGCGCCCGAGCAGCCAGCCTCCTCCTTCTCCGCCTCGTCAGCAAGGGCGGAAGAGACCTGCCGCCGCTCCAGCTGCTCCGGCGCGTCGTACTCCTTCTCCTCCGCCTCTTAAGCAAGTAAAGAAGACAACCGCTACGTCTGCTCGGTCGGCGTCTAGCAGTACAACCAGAGGCGGGAGGACATACAGATTCGGTCCTTCTCTGAAGACTCCAGAGAAGTTACCATACGAGAGGACCCAGGAGGAGAACGCCGAGATCGCGCGAGAAGAAGTGAAGAAATTCTTTGAAGGGGTGAAAGCAAAGAAACATCCACCTCCGGAGGAGAAGGTAGATCGGGTGAAAGTGAAGCGCACTCTGGCTGCCCTGACAAAACCACCGAAGTCTGATTCGCCGAAAGGAAACTATGACCGCATTATTGGAAATGAATTTGCCGAAGCGGAGCAGTCGGGAAGTACTGTCAGTGATCAAAGGCTGAAAGAACGACGAGCTGGGAAACAAATTGCCCAGCTCGGCGAACAAGCGAAGCAATCGTGCCCCCCGCTCAAGGTGCCTAGCCACAACGTCGATAATGATCCGAGGATGGTGCCCGGTTATAGCAATCTTGCAGATTACCTGCCCGACGAAGTACATTATGAACCCATGGACGTGCAGATACAAAGATACGAGTACGGGAAGCCTCTCGTCAAAGATGAAAGATCTCTATCAACGATGATGCGAAGATTGCATGATTGGTACTTGAAAATCTGCAGAGACTCTGGGGGAGGAGTACTTTGTATGCGAGAGTTAAACCGGAGCATGACCTCGTTGGAATTGATCTGTTGCCTGTTCCATTTGAGGAGTTCTTTCAGTTTTTCAATCAATTGGCCCTCGATAAAGCAACGGTCACCTGCTACTGTCTGTAAGTAGTACTACTTCTGTCATTAAGTCTCTCTATATAGCTCAGCTCTTTCATTGCATGTATTTATAATTATCCTCACTATATTATGCAGATTGAAGATTGTCGAATTGAAGAAAAGACAAATCGGTGATATAGGGTTCATTAACACAAATATCATAGATGCAACTCAGGTTAAATTTCATGCCGCAGCTACCGAGGCCAACTTGCTACGATCGTTGGTAATAAATGAAAACAAAGATATAATACTCTTTCGTCACAACTTCAAGTGAGTGTTACTGTCTTGTGCATATTCGGTTTCCCTTATGTATTAGTCAAGGTTATAGTAATGTAATTGATGAGTTATGCATGCGTGTGCAGTTTCCACTAGTAACTGTCTTAGACTCAAGACGAAAAGATCCCCAGGACTATGCGGACATGACTCAAATGCTCGAGAAGTAAGTTAAATCGATCATTATCCAACATATCAGCAACTTTGTTCATTTCCTGATATATCAAGTAATTGTTTTGTTTGTCTGGCAGGGTTTGGAAAAAATTCACCAAAAAAGCTCCGGGACTCCCGAAGAAGCTGCAATTTAGACACCCGGAAGTAAGTACTATAGTAGCATGTTCCGCGCATCTCCTATTGATTCAAGCGCTAGTTTCATCAATACCATTTGGCATTCTTGCTTATCAGTTTGATTGACCTCTATTTCTTATAAAGTGTTTGTGGCAGGAACAAGGGAATGATTTCTGTGGATACTACATTTGCGAGTCCATCCGCCACACGACCTGTGAGCGGGGCTACTCTGACGAACAATATGAAGTGCGTAATAAACAACATTCACAATTTTATTTTATGACCATCATTTGTGTTGAGTTTCATTCATTCATATATATATATATATATATATATATATATATATATATATATATGTATGTATGTATTGACCCCCTTCTTCAAATTAGATGTTTCGGAAGCGGGATGAACTCCTAGCACCAGCTCGCATGCGAGCAATTCAAGAGGAATTGGCGGCATTCTTTCTTGACCACGTGATCCCTGAAGACGGAGAATTCTATGTGGGCCCTGAGTCCGTATGGTTACATTTGTAAGAGATAATTATTGTATATATGTAGCCGGTAGTGTCAGATAGATATACGAGAACTTGTTTTTCGACCAATCTCTCGGAGAAGGAGAGGTGGTCGATATCACTTCTCTCTGTATATATGCATATATGTTCATGACGATCTTCTGTTTCCTTCGTTTGCTTACTAGCTAGCTAGCGTGTCTAGTCCTCTCTATATACGTATGTATAGTACGTAGCGTCGACCAAGCACGGACATAAGAGAGGACACTTCTCTCTATTAATTATAACTAGCTAACACAATATATGAAACACCTAAATTAACCCCGCAAAACCCCCAACCCCCCCCCCCCCCCCCCCCCCCCCGCTTTCAAAAAAAACAAAAACCCCAGTCACAGAAGTGCTGACGCGTGGATGTCTATTGATCCCGGTTGGTGCCACCAACCGGGACCAAAGGGTCTTCTGACTGGGCTCTGCGCAATGCCCACGTGGAGGGCCTTTAGTCCCGGTTCTGGATTGAACCGGGACTAAAGGGGGGAGGTATTAGTACCGACACTTTAGTCCCGGTTCCGGAACCGGGACTAAAGGCCCTTACGAACCGGGACTATAGGCCCTTTTTCTACCAGTGGCTTGTTCGGGCCCAGAGTTCTGATGGCCCGTTTAAGAAAATCAGGTCAGGCCTGGTCCCCTAAAAAGTACTGTGCCTGTTGCGCATGGCCTCAGAAGCCCCACGACCTTCCTACTCGCGGGCCAGAGCTCCCACAAAGGGATGTTGCTTCCTCCGTATATTTGGCCGGCAGTCTCTCTACCTCTCGGAGGTGTGCCTATCTATCTCCCCTTCCTTTCGTCTCACTGCGCGGTACTTCAAACACCGTAAGCCGGCCACTAGCAAGATTGGATCTGGGTCAACAATCTTTTGATTCTTCGAATCAGACAAAAGCAGAGAGACTAACTTTCTAAATGCAGGAGTAGCAACTCCCAAGCCGTCCACATCGCATCATACCACATGTGCAGGGGCACCATTTGCAGGATAGCAGTAGTTTTATACTATAATACATAACATAATTGTACGTACGTGCATCCCACTGACAGCGTGCTGTCAAGTGGACATAACAATAAGAGAGAAAGATTTGGTGGATAAGAGAGCATACGAGCGAGGCCTTTTGGCTCTCGCCGCTCTCGGGCTTCACGGAGCATAAACTTTTCAAAAATCCAATAATCAACTGCGAAAGTTGCAACAATTCTGAAAATAAATGCATAAGTACTTACCATACTAGATGTGACTAACATTTTGTTACGAAATACATTTTGATGTGGGCTGTACAGAAAAACAAAATCATGCACTTTTATAGTGAATCATACAAGTATTAGAAATACAAGATTTTGTTATTTTTGTGTAGCTTGCACAAAAATACTTTTTGCCATGAAACATTATAGACAAGTAGTTCAACTCTATAGGCATATGTGTACTTTTTTCCAGAATTTTTTTAGGCCTAAATTTTGATTCTGAATTTTTCAAATTTCAGGCTCCATGGAGCTCGAGCTCCGTTAGCAATTCTCAAACACAGTAACTCAGTAATACTACTACTCTTCACAGTATAGCTCTATTCCTAACATAGTGGTGCATATCTCTTGTGATATCATTCATAAGAGGGAGGGAGGAAGATACCGACAGTCGAGGAGAGATCGCGCACGGCCAAGTGGCGCCCCGTCAGAATATTTGCACATGGAGCGTGTTACGCATGGATTGAAAACTGCTTAACTAATGAAATGCTGCCTCCCCTAGATCTCTCCCATACCCTTCCCTTTTTAAACCCTACCCTCCCAACTCAAGAGTACACCACTTGAGCTTGAGTAGCAGCAGTTGCACTGGCTAGCTACCTAGCTACGGGTGCAGCAGCTCAGTCGCGATGGCTCACGCCCTGGGCATCCACTCACTTGTCCTCCTCCTCCTCCTGGCCTCTTCGTCGGCGTCTAATGACATCGTGCTTGGCCGGAAGGCCGGCGCGGCTGTGGAGGCACGGCCAGCACCGGGGAAGTACGCGGTGATCATGGATGCCGGCAGCACTGGCACCCGCGTCCACGTCTTCAGGTTCGACAAGAGGATGGAGCTCGTCGACGTTGGCGACGACATTGAGGTCTTCGCCACGGTATGTATACATTACGCACAATTGCACATCCAGTCAGCCGTTCATGTGTTCATCTACACTAGTATGTTCTTATTGCCTTAATTATCCCGTAATTTGTTGGCGCAGGTGAATCCGGGACTGAGCTCGTACGCCGGACGGCCACAGGACGCTGCCAACTCCATCATGCCTCTGCTTGAGAAGGCCAACACCGCTGTGCCTCGGTCACTCATGAAGAGAACACCCATTAAACTTGGGGTTCGTCCCTCCATTCAATTCCAAGTTTAACTTTAAGACAAAGCTAATATGTGAAGTAAAAAATCAGAGGGAGAACTTGTATTGCTTTCTCCTCTTGGCCAACAAAATTGAAATAATGTGCAGGCGACCGCTGGACTTAGACTCATAGGAGACGAGCAGGCGGAGCAAATTCTTGAAGCGGTAAATAATTATTTTGATCACTTAATTAGAGGCTAACTGTATATTTTGATTATTTTTCCTAGTCTCGTTTTAACAGCTGTCAAAATTTAAAATGGACTTGCTAAAATCTAAAACATAACCGATTCCTAAAATACAGGTCAGGAGTGTTGTCCACACCAAGAGCAAGTTTCAGTACAATCCTAGTTGGATCAATGTGCTCGAGGGATCTCAGGAAGGATCTTACTTATGGGTATATACTACTGTACATGACATTCATATATTAGTATTACATACAGTACTCTGTATTAATTCACACAAATTAATAGCATATGCTAGAAAAATAAATAAATGTTGCAAATTGTAGGTTGCTCTAAACTATCTGTTGGATAAATTGGGAGGAGAGTACGCCAATACAGTAGGTGTGATTGACCTTGGAGGCGGATCCGTGCAAATGGCATATGCCATTTCTGCAGATGCTGCTGCTGCCGCTCCTGTGGTTAAGGATCCGTATGTTACCAAAGAGTATCTCAAAGGAAGAGATTACAATGTCTATGCTCACAGGTTACTCGTTGGACCCTCAGAATATCATTGCTTATTTTATTTACATCGAGATTAAATGTTACAAGGCCCTATGGTAGCTCCCCAAATTAATTGATGCCTTGATCAATGGTGAATTTTTAATTAAAAAGGGTTGCAGGCACTCAGTTTAAAAACAATATATGTGTGATAAATACTAGTGGGGCAAGCGGCATGTGAGGAATATACAAAGTCAACCTTTCATTTGATCCAGAAGATCTGGAATCAAACAAGATTGATCGTCCTTACAGTATATTTGGTTGGGAAATCTAAATACAAGATAGATCCTGATTTTAAGCAGATATCTATTTTAGAATAGAGAGGTGCAAAAATGTGTTGCAGGTACTCAGTTTAATAACAATAGACGTGTGATAAATACTAGTGGGGCAAACAGCATGAGAAGAATATACAAAGTTAAACTTTCATTTCATCCATAAGATCTGGAATCAAACAAGATTGATCATCCTTATATTTGGTTGGGAAATCTAAATACAAGATAGATCCGTATTTTAAGCAGATATCTTTTTTTTAAATAGAGAGGTGTAAAAATGTGTAGAACCAACTATTACTCCTTTTGCAGGAATATGTAAAACCAGTTATAGGTGTATTAAATCACTAATAATGATAGATAGTGAGTACAGATAGTGCAAAACCAGAATCAGAACTAATAACATGTACTCCATCTTTCCCAAAATGGGTGACTCAACTTTGCACTAACTTTAAAATCAGTGCAAAGCTGAGTCACTTATTTTGGGACGGAGAAAGTATTATGCATACTCATTTAAAGGAAAATATATATTATGCATACCAGTGGAAGATGTGTGGTATATTATAAAGTTCCACACCAAAGCAAAATGGTTTCGGAGTAGGGGTTGACGGTCTTGCACCTATGCAAGGCATATAGGCTAATGCAATAAACAGAAAAGTTTTAGAATTCTCTCGGGCTAGAATAGAAAAAAAAACAGGAAATAGGCTATTTCAATCATGTTATGTCGACCAATAAAATATGGACTGTCATAACTGGCAACCGTGTGACAGATTGCAAAAGTACCATACCATCCCCTCCCTTCGATCCTGCCTCGACCCCCTCCTCTCTCGAGAGGACCCCTCCTGATTTTTTGGGGCATCCCGCCTCAGGAACCCCTCCCTTCGATCCCACCCCTCTCGATTTTCTTTCGAACGAACCCCTCCCTTCGACCCCGCACCTCTGGAACGAACCCCCTCCCGATTTTCTGGGCCGTTGGCAGTTAAAAAGTAGACAAAAAATGGGACATCAGAGGATCAAACCCAGACCCTCCCATGCTAAATTGGATGAAATTTCCAGCTGAGCTAGCAAACTTTAGTGATTAGACACAATGTAAATGCTACTTGTATCTTCCTGAGACAAGATTGAACAAAAATAAAAGATTGTGATCATTGAAAATCCAAACTGATAGCCTTACCAAAAAATTACCGTGGTGTCTGTACTTATGTTATCAGGTATGGATTTCATATATTATCAGTTATTAGACATGTGGTTCGTATATTACTATATTATTTTCACATAAGTTACTGGCATATGTTTTTGAACAATATTTCCTCTTTTTGGTAAAAAAATTACCGCAATGTTTGGATGTAAGTTATCAGGGATGTTGTTCGTATGTTAGCATTCTATTTTCACATAAATTATTGAGGTATGTTTTCGACAACTTCTTTTCCTCCTTGGTCAAAATTAACGCAGTGTCTGTATGCAAGTTATCGGGTATGCGATTCGTGTATTACGGTGTTATTTTCACATAAATTATCAGGGTTATGTTTTTCAACAAATTTCCCTTAGTCAAAGTTACCGCGCTGTTTGTATGTAAATTATCGAGTATGTAGTTTGTATATTATCATGCTATTTTCACGTAAGTTTTCGGGGGTGTTTTCCCCCGGTAAAACTTACCATGTTGTTGCACGTAATTTATGAGGCGTGTGGTGCATAAAATATCATTTTATAAACATAATAGTTACCGGATATGTTTTAGTAAAAAAAATCTAAGTCCAAAAGGTAATCAGGCATGGGCGATGTAAGTTACCGCTCGTGCGGTATCTAACTTACTGCACATGCGACATGTAAATTACCATGGTGTTTACACCAGGACATGAAAATCTGAACTTTTTTCAAAGTTATCAACCTTTTGTTGGGGTCAAAAGT
This sequence comes from Triticum urartu, assembly GCF_056163025.1. Lineage (NCBI taxonomy): Eukaryota > Viridiplantae > Streptophyta > Magnoliopsida > Poales > Poaceae > Triticum > Triticum urartu. The sequence continues at coordinate 10,120,915 of NC_141874.1, forward strand.
TATCGTCCGATACTAACAAAAGTCACCAATATTTTTCATTTGTTGTTAGCAACAAAAATGTATTGCTAAAATGCTCTCATTTCATCAGTAGTTACCAAACGAGCAACAATTGTAACATCATATACAACTAAACAAAACTCTCATTTCTTATGCCTTCAAAAACAAAACCAATCAGTTTCTTTGTAGCAGCGATGCAAAATTCAGCAGAACAAGGCCAACAAAGATCATCCTTTCTATAGAATAGAGGAACATAAGGTACTACTGTACCTTTTTTAGTAGAAGAAAAACGATATGCTATTTTCTACGTATATTATTAGGTATGCGGGTCATACATTACCGTGCTATTTTCACATAAGTTATTGGGGTATGTTTTAAACAACTATTTTCCCCTTGGTCAAAGTTACTACGCAGCTTTTACGTAAGTTATCGGGTATGCAGTTCATACATTACCGTGCTATTTTCACGTAAGTTGTCGCGGTATAGTTTTCAACAACCTTTTCCCCTCGTTGGTCAAAGTTACTGCACAAGTTATTGGGTATGCGGTTCGTATATTACCGCTATTTTCATTTAAATTTAGGGAGCTATGTTTCAACAATTTTTCTACTCGGGTTCAAATTTCCCTGATGTTATCATCTAAGTTATTAGGTCTGCGGTGCGTATATTATCATGCTATTTACACTTAATTTACGAGATGTATCTTTTCAATAATTTTCTTTCCCATGGTCAAAGTTAACATGATGTTCGTACGTAGGTTATCACGTCTGTGGTGCCTATATTATCATGCTATTTACACAAAATTACCGGGGTATATTTTCAACAATCCTCTCATGGTCATAGTTACTACGGTGTTTATACGTAAATTATCAGGTATATGGTGCATATATACCATACTACTTACAAAGAATTTACAATGGGTATGTTTTCAATAACTTTTTCTTCGGGTCTAAAAATATCCCGGTGTTTGCACCTACATTACAGGTTTGCAATGCACATATTACCGTGTTATTTACACAAAAGTTACCCTGGTTATTTTTTCAACAAATAGAAATAGAATATGGATATGGTTAATATGGGCAACATATGTTCATGACACGTCAAGCAGAAATGAAATAAAATGTAATTTTGCTTGTTTAGAATGTCATGCTAAGATGCTAACCCAGGTCAAGTACTCTCACAACAAACATTCTGATGTGAGCATGTTACTTTATAGAAGGCTAATGGAGTTTCTGCATATGTACTAGATGAAAAATCTCACGAGGCAGCATTATATGGTTCCTTGAACTAGCAGCAGGATGGTCTAAGAAGGTCACATCCAGAATAGAGCTTGGACTTTTAGTTTCTTGTTCACAACATACATATAACCCACCATATAAACTATAGGCTAATCATGTGCGCGTCGAAGACAATCAAAACTGTCAAGTATCGTATGAATGGCTCATGGCTGAACCAGATGTGGAGAAGAAATCATACTCAATTAGACGAAACTATAAAATTTTGGAAAAAGAACAACGACAAATAATCTTGATTATGTTCTGTTCTGTCAAGGCATATTAGCAATACATCATAATAATGTGGTTATGCCACTGATACATGTGCTACATCTGTGCATATATATCAATCATTTTTGCACACCGGGATCCAACACACTCAGGCGGCTTATTCTCTACTAGCTACTCTGCTAGTACATCAGAATTCAGAAAAGCACCCACCTAGAATTAGTTACTTTGCTAGCACAACAAAATCCAGAAAACTCACCTACCTAGAATTCAGATCTTACCTAGAATTTATACCTTACGGTTGATGTAATGGAGGGTTGCAGCCGGCACCCGGACCTATCAGTCCATGAAGGTGCTGTCTAGCTTCCACACCTGCACCTTCAGACGAATGCTGCTATTGTGTGGGACGAGCATGGCAAGGACGAGCTCGGACGTGTTTACAAGGAGGAGTTTCCTCGCTCACCTCAAAAGGAACAAGCAAAACAGGGACGAGCATAGATGGGAACCAGAACAGCGATGATCTCGGAGGTCAGCTCAGACGGGGAAAGCGGCCAAGCCGGCGGTGTACGAGCGGAGTGGCTGTGAGGTCGAAGACGAGCGGCGGAGTTGAGATCGAAGTCGAATGACTGGGCGTTGATGGAGAAGTCTACAGGGACAACCGGCCCGGACGGCAGTGAGATTGAGGACGAGCTATGGGATCGAGGTGGAGGAATACAATGTATTGACGACCGCGGCGAATAGGAGTTCCATCTTATCGCGGCATGGTGAGAGAGGAAAGGAACCGCTTCACTTTGGTCGAACGAATCGGTACGCGTTCACTTCACGGTGGCATGCATGCGTAAATATGTCTCTACTCCATCTTCTCCCTTTCCAGCAACCCAGTGGCGAGATCGCGACCGTACGATCAAAAAACCGATGGCATCCATCTCGTGCGTCGGATTTGAAATGGATGGCTTCCAGGTGGTGTGGCATTTTTGCAATCTGTCACAGGGTTGCCAAATACATATTTCGATAAAATATAGTACAATTCAAATTAGAAAAAAATTTGTGAAAAATTGTGAAGCTAATGAAAATATAAAACAAATGACTGGATGCAGTTAAAAGGTAGCCAGAAGCTCTATGTAGCCACACAAGTAAGAATGATAAATAAACAATGTTTTCATTAATGTTCATACTTTTTTCATAAACTTATATCAAACACTATAAACTTTGAGTTATGAAAAATCTTATATGCACTATAATTTGACATAGAGGGGGTACTTTGCTTGCATTATTTGACTACTTGAATTTACGCTACTAGATTCATCAATAACTTATTTGTGCTAATGGAAAATTTAATGGTGTTTCCATTTCAGCTACTTGTACTACGGCGCAATGGCTGCTCGAGGAGAGATTTTCAAGGCAAAGAATGGACCATTCAGCTACTGCATGCTGCGTGGATTCATTGGTAATTTAAATTACACATGCATGAACACCTTCCTACTTTGGTTGAGTAAGTTCGTAATCAAGGATAGCTCCATCTGATATATAAATATTTATCTTTGAAGGTAAATACACCTACAACGGAGATAAGTACGACGCCATTGCATCGCCAACAGGAGCAGCATATGACAAGTGCAAAGATGATGTGACCAAGGCACTAAAGTTGAGTGCACCCTGTGAAGCGAAGAACTGCACCTTCAATGGCGTGTGGAACGGCGGCGGCGGTGCTGGCCAGGCTGATCTCTATGCCGCCTCCAGTTTCTACTACATGGCATCAAGGGTGAGCCACTGGCTAATTTAATTTCAAAACATCTTTGTGAGAATAATTAATAAACTGTTGTATTTGTGTCTCTCTTTTTGGCTGAGACAGGTTGGATTAATCGACAGTGAGGCTACCAGTGGGAAGACCACCCCTGCAGCGTACAGGGCCGCTGCCGAGAAGATTTGCACGCTGAGCCTGGAGGAAGCAAAGGCGGCATACCCAAAGGCCCGAGCCACCGACGTGCCCTACCTTTGCATGGACCTCGTCTACCAGTACTCCTTGCTTGTGGATGGGTTCGGTAAGTAGCTACATATAGTAGTCTTCAGTCTTTGCCGGTGATGGATTTTTAGCGCGTGGTTGCTAGTGTTTTCTGGCAATGTGATGATAACCAGTTAGACCTGGTTTAGCTGATATGAATCATATGGTGAGTGCAGGTTTGGAGCCAACCAAGGAGATCACAGTGGTGGAGAAGGTGAAGCACGGAGAATACTTCATCGAAGCCAAGTGGCCCCTCGGAGAAGCTATAGAGGCTGTGTCACCCACCAAGCGGCTCCATGACGCATGATTATATTGCTAGTACCTCGCAATAAGGTGCTCATGCCCACACAATAAGATGAATGCATGGACGCCATCCCCAATTCTAGTTTATTTTTACTTATTCTTTTCCTTTGAGACATATTGAGTAAATGGGGTAGACATTCACACAGTACACTCATATAATGTTTACCCAAAACTAGAATCATGATGATTGATGAAGTCACCATAAACATCTCGTTGTCAATAGAAATGCTGCCTACACTGGAAAAATGACCAGCTATATAGGACATACATGTGGTCTTAGATAGGGATTTGGCCTAGTGGACCGGTACCACAACCACTCTCCTAATTCCTAGCCAACCAGCCAATGGTTGCTTATTGTTTTATATCATCCATGGATCAACATTGTTTTATGTGATAATATCTGTGACTGGACTCCCCCTGATTCAGTTTGTTCTTTCTAAAACGCGAGATACAAGATAAGCAGAACTCCTTTAGCCAGGTTCAGATAATTTCAGGTCCTTGTCCGCCAAAATGGTAAAAGGAAAATACACATTTATTTCTTACACTACTCGGAATATTGTCAAGAAAATGGTAAAACGTGAGTTATAAACTAATAGGAATGAAGAACATATGTGTATTGCCAAAAATATATTGCTATGTTTTGAACCTTTATCTTAAAAAAACATCAGATGTACAATCATTGTCATCTTCACACGCCTCATGCCCACGTCCTGGCTCTGCTCCTGCCATGGCCTCCCGCGCCCTCTGCCTCGCACGACAGGTACATCACGCCATAACCTCAACGGACAGGCCACCAAGGGCATTTACCAACGAAGGGGCTATGCTTCCACCATGGCTTTTGAACGCCAGATGGACCACACCACCTTCAACAAGGCAGCAGCGACGCGCCTCGTGCCGGATCCAAGTGCCATTTGTACGGACGCTATAGATTTCCGCCTGATCGAGTCTGACCGCTGTATGGCATTCTCCTTACAGGTGCGGGTGGAGCACAACTCGTACGACCATCTTCTCCTCGGGCCTGCTTGGGATGAGCTCCTAGTCCATAGGTATGGTGACCGAGGACTCTGATCTGCGACCCACCATGTCGGAGAAGGTCGTAGATCGCTAGATGAAAGCTTGGGGACAGAGTGGAGTATAGTGGCTAGGGTTTGGTCCGGAGAACGGATGAGAACGAATATATGTGAGGTTGGGGTGCGCCAATATGGGCCGGAACCGACGTAGCGAACGTGCTCGGGCGTACCTAGATATGAGGGTGCCGGTCAACCCGGACATTTGATACCTGTATGAGGGATCCGTCTGGTCAGATTTCTTTTTTTACCAGGCTGTCCGCCCAGACGTATATAGAAAGGGTTTGGCAAACCGTCTGTAAATGCTCTGACCGAACAATGCAGCCGCCATCGGCAGACGACGATTTCAAGGAGCAGACCAAGAAGTTTCCCAATCGATGACTCAACAATGCAGCCGCTGACAATGGACGATGAATCAACGGTGGAGAGGAGACTGCCAATGGCATATGAAGACTTCAAGTGTGTTTGCCTTGCCCATGAGGTAGAGGAGATTGAGGTTGGACACGAAGAACTAATTAAGTTAAGCAGGCGTGCTAAGGCGTCGAGCACTTCAATTAGTTCGTTTATTCTAACCCCGTGTGTTATATTAAACTTCAATTAGTTTTGCACTGGAAGCCCACGTTATAAACCAGTAACCTGCATAACTAGGATCTCAATTTTCTTAGCTATTACAGATCTCAAATATTTTTATCAACAAAGAATGGACTTTTATTAGTTTAAAATGAAGCATCAAGGGATACAAACATAATAAACATGCCATCCAATAGCAAAATCATATAAGATCAAAGCTATGCATAAGTAAGGAAAGAAAACCCAAAGCACTCAGATATGTGATCGGTAAACTACAACAATGACCATATCCGCATCTATCAACTCATGACAATAGATAGAGGTTCTTCAACAACAATGCCTTCAAGGAAAGGAATGCCACTCAGGCATCATTGTTACCGGATCCAACAACCCACCTGCTCTTCTTAGATACCGTGAACTAAATGTACTACAGATATTCGTAAGAAGAAAGAGGCAAATGTGCTGGAATTTTGTCTACCTTGGGCCTAGCCCAATAGCAGTTTAAAAAATTCCTAATAAATCCTAGAGGCCCACGCAGCCCATTTGTGCAAGGCAAGAAGTGAAACAAAAGTTTAGTCCCACATTGCTGGTTTAGAGGGAGTTGGACCTCTTTATAAGGGTGGTTCTTTCCCCACATGTATGAGCATGAGAATAAGAGGGACATCCACGCGCGCTCCTCCTCCGCCGCCCGCCTCGCCACGACACGCCGCGGGTTGCGGGAATGAGCCGCGCGACTACTGGCTACGTGTTATTCTCCTTTCTGTTAGAGGTCCTGTTGCAGTTCCTTGTTCTAGTATTTGCCCTACATATGTTAGACTCTATATGCAACTTGCTTTACTGGCTGCTCTAGATGTGTTCAGTTACATTCCATATATGAAGATGATGTTTACCTTCTCTTTGTCAAATCGCATGACTTGTTTTATCTCTACTATATTAGTCATGCTTTATCTAATATTTCTGCTAATAAAATCATTTGGTAAATTGCTCATATTTCCAACAAAATGCATCATCATCAAAGGAGGATGGAGCTCAGCTATATGATTAGATTAAAAAGTCAGCTCGTTTGGATACGAGAAGCTCAATACTTTTTTGCAAAATCTCGCAAATCAAAACAGGCGTTAGTTAAATTATAGAGGAATCAATTTTGAAGACTCGGGGTCCGGGAGCACCATGGCGTCGCACTGCATCTGCCGGGCACAGTTACAGTCGGTCTAACTAGGCCCATCCCCTCCCCTCCCTCCCTCTCGTTGTGCCCCTACTTGAAGTCGGCGACCACCATCGCTTTGTACGAGGCGTGGCGGCGATGCTACGTGCTGAGTGGCGCGTGGCTCGACACCGGCTGTCGCTATTTGTGTGTTTGGGGAAGAAGATTCGGGATGAACTAATCATCATTTGTAGGGGACTGAGCATTGTGCCGCACATGAAAACAGAAACGGTATGGCTTTTGTTAACTCTCTGCTGGGCTAGGTCCCACACGTCAAAGGCACAACAAGTTGGTCCAAAATTTCTCTCAGCCAAGAAAATGGACAACTCTGGCTCTAATTTTTCTATGCACAACTGAGAAAATTAAAATTAATGTACGTACAGAAACTTTACATCTTTTGGGGTCGTCATCATCAGTCTGGCGAAGAAGATCAACTCACTCATAAGTTACGGGGAGTCATTTTGAGCTGGCAAGATTTTGAACTGATCCTTGCAAGAACATGGCTAAGGGACCTGTTAACGAACCTCGAATATAGCATAAAGTCACATATACATCTCCGCACCTTCTGGTTTTCGGACTGCATCCATCGGCTCAAATCTTCACTTGCTCCGGCAGGATTACATGAACGCATGGCGGGACGTGCTGTAGTTGTTGCAAAGGACGTGTGTCCTTTTTAAAGTCTTTATGAAACAACCTGAAAAACTTACAGTATAAGATTTTAGTAAAAAGATATACCGGCACAATGATAAATTTATATGTTTTCAAAATGATTAAATTAACATTTTGACCAGGAAAAAATGCCAATGCCAAAATAAAAGGCATGATGGGGTGCACGAGATTCTGTCTATGAGCAAAAAAAAAAAAAATACCCTACCTCAGATCAAACCTCACATGTATATGTATGGGGTTCTTGGAATTTGACTTTGCAAATTCTGAAGCTCATCAACTTCAGTCTTCACATTTATTTCCAGGAAGTAGCTCACTTTTGCTAAGATGGACGCCTGCACAAGGATGTTGCAAGAGCCCTCTGGTACCACCAGCGAGGTGCTGCACTGGCTGGACGCGTAGCACCCCGGTTACAACACGCAACTCGTCCATCACTAGCTTCTCTGCAAGAATTTGGGCCAAAATTCTCAGTCAGTAAATTTCAGAATGCCTGATGCAAATTACAGGGAACAAATATACAGGGCGACAAAAACAATTTCATTTACGCAAACAAGTCATTACCATTTTCCTATTTCCATTTTTGCTATTTTGGGGGTCAACATCAGGTCAAGCCTGAACCCTGTAGAATGCATAAGATGTGACAGTCCCCGATAAATACTGAACTAGCACAAAGGAGTAAGCCTGAACCCTGTAGACTGATTGGGTTATGAAGAAACCAACCAAAGGAGTAAATATGTTAAATACATGTTCCCTGCATGATTGCTGAAGCATGGAGTTGTGATTGCCTCCACTGAAGTTGCGCTCTGCTTCAGTGATCTGCTTTCCTCCACTGACCAAAATAAAAGGGCACACAGAGTTGCGCTCTGCTTTCCTCCACTGAAGTTCATCTGCAAAAGCCCAGTCAGTTTCCACGGTCAAACTATGCTAGAGTAGAGTGCACATATACTGGATATGCCGTGTAAAATGTAAAACGAGTCCGATGAAAGACAAACGCCAAAAATTAACTTAAACATACATGTCGATATGTTTTTTTTTCGAAAAGGGGTTTACCCCAGCCTCTGCATCAGAAAGATGCATACGGCTCATATTATTAAAAACATAATCCAGTAGCAAAGTCGCCAAGTATCGAGGTGCAAAAATAAACAAAAAGCTCGAAAGAGCTAAAACCCAAAGCCACAACCGGCTGTCAAACACAATAGGAGCACTACATGCATATCCTATTACATGACCGCCATCCAAACCGGTTGAAAATATCCCGCGCTACAATCTCCCATCGGGTAGACGCAGTAACCAAACGCTCCCTGGCCTCTGTCGGAGTGAGTAGCGACCACATACGGATGAATGCCGTGGCCCTGAAGATAACCTGCAAAAAGTGAATGTTTGTTGATCTGTTAAATACTAAATCATTTCTGCAGTTCCATACTGTCCAAAGTAAAGCACAAACGCCAACACGAATGTGTCTTGCAGTATCAGAATCAACTCCGTCAAGCCATGCTCCAAATAACATGTTGATAGAGGTGGGCTGATTAATATTAAACGCAATATGAATCGACCGCCACAGAATCTTAGCCAACGGACAATCGAGAAAGAGGTGTTTGATGTTTTCGTTATGATCGCAAAAGCTACACCGAGAAGAGCCCATCCAGTTGCGTTTTGCCAGGTTATCCTTAGTCAAAATGACTTGTTTATGCACAAACCACATAAACACTTTGATTCGTAAGGAAACCTTTACTTTCCAAACGTGAATCGAGGAAGGGACAACGCTAGAGTTAATGACATCCAGATACATAGATTTAACCGAGAACACACCGTTCTTAGTAAGTTTCCAATACAGCTGATCTGGTTGCTGGGACAACCGGACCTCCATCAAACCTCTAACAAGGTGGAGCCAGGCCTCCCAACGATTTCCAACTAGCGTCCTCTGAAAACTAATATTGAGGGGAGTGGATTGTAAAACAGTTGCAACGTAGGCTTCTCTACGTCGCACAATGTTGTACAAAGTAGGATATTGAAGTGCAAGAGGAGTCTCCCCAAGCCACTGAAGGAAATATGCCCTAGAGGCAATAATAAAGTTATTATTTATTTCCTTATTTCATGATAAATGTTTATTATTCATGCTAGAATTGTATTAACCGGAAACATAATACATGTGTGAATACATAGACAAACAGAGTGTCACTAGTATGCCTCTACTTGACTAGCTCGTTAATCAAAGATGGTTATGTTTCCTAACCATGGACAAAAGAGTTGTTATTTGATTAACGAGATCACATCATTAGTTGAATGATCTGATTGACATGACCCATTCCATTAGCTTAGCACCCGATCGTTTAGTATGTTGCTATTGCTTTCTTCATGACTTATACATGTTCCTATGACTATGAGATTATGCAACTCCCGTTTGCCGGAGAAACACTTTGGGTGCTACCAAACGTCACAACGTAACTGGGTGATTATAAAGGAGCATTACAGGTGTCTCCAAAGGTAGATGTTGGGTTGGCGTATTTTGAGATTAGGATTTGTCACTCCGATTGTCGGAGAGGTATCTCTGGGCCCTCTCGGTAATGCACATCACTTAAGCCTTGCAAGCATTGCAACTAATGAGTTAGTTGCGGGATGATGTATTACGAAACGAGTAAAGAGACTTGCCGGTAACGAGATTGAACTAGGTATTGGATACCGACGATCGAATCTCGGGCAAGTAACATACCGATGACAAAGGGAACAACGTATGTTGTTATGCGGTTTGACCGATAAAAGATCTTCGTAGAATATGTAGGAGCCAATATGGGCATCCAGGTCCCGCTATTGGTTATTGACCGGAGACGTGTCTCGGTCATGTCTACATTGTTCTCGAACCGTAGGGTCAGCACGCTTAAGGTTTCAATGACAGTTATATTATGAGTTTTGATGTACCGAAGGAGTTCGGAGTCCTGGATGAGATCGGGGACATGACGAGGAGTCTCGAAATGGTCGAGACGTAAAGATCGATATATTGGAGTACCGGAGAGTAACGGGAATTCGCCGGGAGAAGTATTGGGCCTTGATGGGCTTTAGTGGGAAGAGGAGAAAGGGCCTGCTGCGCCCCCCCTCCCCTCTAGTCCGAATTGGACTAGGGAAAAGGGGGCCGACCACCTTTCCTTCTCCTCCACTTCCTTCTCCCTTCCTCCCCTCTTGGTGGACTCCTACTAGGACTTCGAGTCCTAGTAGGACTCCACATCCTGGCCGCATCTAGCCTTGGCCGGCCTCCTCCTCCTCCATCCTTTATATACGGAGGAAGGGGGCACCTCTAGACACACAAGTTGATCCTTGAGATCGTTCCTTAGCCGTGTGCGGTGCACCCTGCCACCATATTCCACCTCGATCATATCGTTGTAGTGCTTAGGCGAAGCCCTGCGTCGGTAGAACATCATCATCGTCACCACGCCGTTGTGCTGACGGAACTCATCCCCGAAGCTTTGCTGGATCGGAGCGTCATCGAGCTGTACGTGTGCTAAGAACTCGGAGGTGCCGGAGTAACGGTGCTTGGATCGGTCGGATCGGGAAGACGTACGACTACTTCCTCTATGTTGCGTCAACGCTTCCGCAGTCGGTCTGCGTGGGTACGTAGACAACACTCTCCCCTCTCGTTGCTATGCATCACCATGATCTTGCGTGTGCGTAGGAAATTTTTGAAATTACTGCGTTCCCCAACAGTGGCATCCGAGCCTAGGTTTTATGGTTTGATGTTATATGCACGAGTAGAACACAAGTGAGTTGTGGGCGATATAAGTCATACTACCTACCAGCATGTCATACTTTGGTTCGGCGGTATTGTTGGATGAAGCGGCCCGGACCGACATTACGCATACGCTTACGCGAGACCGGTTTCCCCGACGTGCTTTGCACATAGGTGACTTGCGGGTGACTGTTTCTCCAACTTTAGTTGAACCGAGTGTGGCTACGCCCGGTCCTTGCGAAGGTTAAAACGGAGTCAAATTGACAAACTATCGTTGTGCTTTTGATGCGTAGGTAAGAACGGTTCTTGCTAAAGCCCAGTAGCAGCCACATAAAACTTGCAACAACAAAGTAGAGGACGTCTAACTTGTTTTTGCAGGGCATGTTGTGATGTGAAATGGTCAAGACGTGATGAGATATAAGTTGTTGTATGAGATGATCATGTTTTTTTGAAGTTATCGGCAACTGGCAAAAGCCTTATGGTTGTCTGTCTATTGCATAAGATGCAAGCGCCAAATAATTGCTTTACTTTATCGCTATGCGATAGCAATAGTTGCAAGAGCAATTGTTGACGAGACGACCATGTGACGACACATTGATAGAGATCAAGATGATGGAGATCATGTTGTCATGCCGGTGACGATGGAGATCATGACGATGCTTTGGAGATGGAGATCAAAGGCACAAGATGATGATGGCCATATCATGTCACATATTTTGATTGCATGTGATGTTTATCTTTTATGCATCTTATCTTGCTTTGATTGACGGTAGCATTATAAGATGATTCCTCACTAAATTTCAAGATAAAAGTGTTCTCCCTGAGTATGCACCGTTGCCAAAGTTCGTCCTGCCCAGACACCACGTGATGATCGGGTGTGATAAGCTCTACGTCCATCTACAACGGGTGCAAGCCAGTTTTGCACACGCAGAATACTCAGGTTAAACTTGACGAGCCTAGCATATGCAGATATGGCCTCGGAACACGGAGACCGAAAGGTCGAGCGTGAATCATATAGTAGATATGATCAACATAACGATGTTCACCATTGAAAACTACTCCATCTCACGTGATGATCGGTTATGGTTTAGTTGATTTGGATCACGTGATCACTTAGAGGATTAGAGGGATGTCTATCTAAGTGGGAGTTCTTAAGTAATATGATTAAATTGAACTTAAATTTATCATGAACTTAGTCCTGGTAGTATTTTGCAAATTATGTTGTAGATCAATAGCTTGCGTTGTTGCTTCCCTGTGTTTATTTTGACATGTTCTGAGAGAAAATTGTGTTGAAAGATGTTAGTAGCAATGATGCGGATTGGATCCGTGATCTGAGGTTTATCCTCATTGCCGCACAGAAGAATTATGTCCTTGATGCACCGCTAGGTGAGAGACCTATTGCAGGAGCAGATACAGACGTTATGAACGTTTGGCTAGCTCAATATGATGACTACTTGATAGTTTAAGTGCACCATGCTTAACGGCTTAGAATCGGGACTTCAAAGACGTTTTGAATGTCATGGATCATATGAGATGTTCCAGGAGTTGAAGTTAATATTTCAAGCAAATACCCGAGTTGAGAGATATGAAGTCGCCAACAAGTTCTATAGCTAAAAGATGGAGGAGAATCGCTCAACTAGTGAGCATGTTCTCAGATTGTCTGGGTACTACAATTGCTTGAATCAAGTGGGAGTTAATCTTCCAGATAAGATAGTGATTGATAGAATTCTCTAGTCACCATCACCAAGTTAGTAGAACTTCGTGATAAACTATAATATGCAAGGGATAACGGAAACAACTCCCAAGCTCTTCGTGATGCTGAAATCAACGAAGGTAGAAATCAAGAAAAACATCAAGTGTTGATGGTTGACAAGATCACTAGTTTCAAGTAAAGGGCAGAGGGAAGAAGGGGAACTTCAAGAAGAACAGCAAGCAAGTTGCTACTAAAGTGAAGAAGCCCAAGTCTGGTACTAAGCCTGAGACCAAGTGCTTCTACTGCAAAGAGACTGGTCACTGGAAGCGGAACTACCCCAAGTGATTGGCGGATAAGAAGGATGGCATAGTGAACATAAGTATATTTGATATACATGTTATTGATGTGTACTTTACTAGTGTTTATAGCAAACCCTCAGTATTTGATACTAGTTCAGTTGCTAAGATTAGTAACTCGAAACGGGAGTTGCAGAATAAACAGAGACTAGTTAAGGGTGAAGTGATGATGTATGTTGGAAATGGTTCCAAGGTTGATATGATAATCATCGTACACTCCCTATAATTTTGGGATTAGTGTTGAACCTAAATAAGTGTTATTTAGTGTTTACATTGAGCATGAATATGATTTGATCATGTTTATTGTAATACGGTTATTCATTTAAGTAAGAGAATAAATTGTTGTTCTGTTTACATGAATAAAACCTTATATGGTTACACACCCAATGAAAATAGTTCGTTGGATCTCGATCATAGTGATACACATAATCATAATATTGAAACCAAAGGATGCAAAGTTAATAATGATAGTGCAACTTATTTGTAGCACTGCCGTTTAGGTCATATTGGTGTAAAGCGCATGAAGAAACTCCATGCTGATGGGCTTTTGGAATCACTTGATTATGAATCAGTTGATGCTTGCGAACCATGCCTCATGGGCAAGATGACTAAGACTTTGTTCTTCGGAACAATGGAGCGAGCAACAGATTTGTTGGAAATCATACATACTGATGTATGTGGTCCGATGAATATTGAGGCTCGCGACAGGTATCATTATTTTCTGATCTTCACAGATGATTTGAGTAGATATGAGTATATCTACTTGATGAAACGTAAGTCTGAAACATTTGAAAAGTTCAAAGAATTTCAGAGTAAGGTGAAAAATCATCGTAACAAGAAAATAAAGTTTCTACGATCTGATCGTAGAGAAGAGTATTTGAGTTACGAGTTTGGCCTTCGGTTCAAAGCAATGTGAAACAGTTTCACTACTCATGCCACCTGGAACACCACAGTGTAATGGTGTGTCCGAACGTCATAACCGTACTTTATTAGATATGGTGCCATCTATGATGTCTCTTACCGATCTACTACTATCATTTTGGGGTTATTCATTAAAGACAGCTGCATTCACGTTAAAAGGGCACCATCAAAATTCGTTGAGACGACGCCTTATGAACTGTGGTTTGGCAAGAAACCAAAGTTGTCGTTTCTGAAAGTTTGGGGCTGCGATGCTTATGTGAAAAAGCTTCAACCTGATAAGCTCGAACCCAAATCGGAGAAATGTGTCTTCATAGGATATCCAAAAGAAACTATTGGATACACCTTCTATCACAAGACCGAAGGCAAGACTTTTGTTGCTAAATTCGGAAACTTTCTAGAGAAGGAGTTTCTCTCGAAAGAAGTGAGTGGGAGGAAAGTAGAAAACTTGATAAGGTAATTATACCTTCTCCCTTATTGGAAAGTAGTTCATCACAGAAATCTGTTCTTGTGACTACTACACCAATTAGCGAGGAAGCTAATGATGATGATCATGTAAACTTCAGATCAAGTTACTACCGAATCTCGTAGGTAAACCAGAGTGAGACCCGCACAAGAGTGGTACGGTAATCCTGTTCTGGAAGTCATGTTACTAGACCATGACGAACTTGCGAACTATGAGGAAGCGATGATGAGCCCAGATTCCGCGAAATGGTTTGAGGCCATGAAATCTGAGATATGATCCATGTATGAGAACAAAGTTTGGACTTTGGTTGACTTGCCCGATGATCGGCAAGCAATTGAGAATAAATGGATCTTCAAGAGGAAGACGGACGCTGATAGTAGTGTTACTATCTACAAAGCTAGAATTGTCGCAAAAAGGTTTTCGACAAGTTCAAGGTGTTGACTACGATGAGAGCTTCTCACTCGTATCTATGCTTGAGTCTATCCGAATCATGTTAGTAATTGCCGCATTTTATGAAATCTGGCAAATGGATAAACAAAACTGCATTCCTTAATGGATTTATTAAAGAAGAGTTGTATATGATGCAACCAGAAGGTTTTGTCAATCCGAAAGGTGCTAACAAAAAGTGCAAGCTCCAGCGATCCATCTATGGACTGGTGCAAGCATCTCGGAGTTGGAATATACGCTTTGATGAGTTGATCAAACCATATAGTTTTATACAGACTTGCGGTGAAGCCTGTATTTACAAGAAAGTGAGTGGGAGCACTACAGCATTTCTGATAAGTATATGTGAATGACATATTGTTGATCGGAAATAATGTAGAATTATTCTGTAAAGCATAAAGGAGTGTTTGAAAGGAGTTTTTCAAAGAAAGACTTCGGTGAAGCTGCTTACATATTGAGCTCCAAGATCTATAGAGATAGACCAAGACGGTTGATTAGTTTTTTCAATGAGTACATACCTTGACAAGATTTTGAAGTAGTTCAAAATGGAGCAGTCAAAGAAAGAGTTCTTGCCTGTGTTACAAGGTGTGAAGTTGAGTAAGACTCAAAGCCCGACCACGGCAGAAGATAGAAAGAGAATGAAAGTCATTCCCTATGTCTCAGTCATAGGTTCTATAAAGTATGCCATGCTGTGTACCAGATCTATTGTATACCATACACTGTGTTAAGAGAGGGAGTACAATAGTGATCTAGGAGTAGATGAATGGACAGCGGTCAAAATTATCCTTACTGGAATAAGGATATGTTTCTCGATTACGGAGGTGACAAAAGGTTCGTCGTAAAGGGTTACGTCGATGCAAGTTTTGACACTAATCTAGATGAATCTAAGTCTCAATCTAGATACATATTAAAAGTGGGAGAAATTAGCTAGAGTAGCTCCGTGCAGAGCATTGTTGACATAAATATTTGCAAAATACTTACGGATCTGAATATAACAGACCCGGTGACTAAAATTATCTCACAAGCAAAACATAATCACACCTTAGTACTCTTTGGGTGTTAATCACATAGCAATGTGAACTAGATTACTGACTCTAGTAAACATTTTGGGTATTGGTCACATATCGATGTGGACTATGGGTGTTAATCACATGGTGATGTGAACTATTGCTGTTAAATCACATGGCGATGTGAACTAGATTATTGACTCTAGTGCAAGTGGGAGACTGAAGGAAATATGCCCTAGAGGCAATAATAAAGTTATTATTTATTTCCTTATTTCATGATAAATGTTTATTATTCATGCTAGAATTGTATTAACCAGAAACATAATACATGTGTGAATACATAGACAAACAGAGTGTCACTAGTATGCCTCTACTTGACTAGCTCGTTAATCAAAGATGGTTATGTTTCCTAACCATGGACAAAAGAGTTGTTATTTGATTAACGAGATCACATCATTAGTTGAATGATCTGATTGACATGACCCATTCCATTAGCTTAGCACCCGATCGTTTAGTATGTTGCTATTGCTTTCTTCATGACTTATACATGTTCCTATGACTATGAGATTATGCAACTCCCGTTTGCCGGAGAAACACTTTGGGTGCTACCAAACGTCACAACGTAACTGGGTGATTATAAAGGAGCATTACAGGTGTCTCCAAAGGTAGATGTTGGGTTGGCGTATTTCGAGATTAGGATTTGTCACTCCGATTGTCGGAGAGGTATCTCTGGGCCCTCTCGGTAATGCACATCACTTAAGCCTTGCAAGCATTGCAACTAATGAGTTAGTTGCGGGATGATGTATTATGGAACGAGTAAAGAGACTTGCCGATAACGAGAGTGAACTAGGTATTGGATACCGACGATCGAATCTCGGGCAAGTAACATACCGATGACAAAGGGAACAACGTATGTTGTTATGCGGTCTGACCGATAAAAGATCTTCGTAGAATATGTAGGAGCCAATATGGGCATCCAGGTCCCGCTATTGGTTATTGACCGGAGACGTGTCTCGGTCATGTATACATTGTTCTCGAACCGTAGGGTCCGCACGCTTAAGGTTTCGATGACAGTTATATTATGAGTTTTGATGTACCGAAGGAGTACGGAGTCCCGGATGAGATCGGGGACATGGCGAGGAGTCTCGAAATGGTCGAGACGTAAAGATCGATATATTGGATGACTATATTCGGAATTCGGAAAGGTTCCGAGTGATTCGGGTATTTTTCGGAGTACCGGAGAGTTACGGGAATTCGCCGGGAGAAGTATTGGGCCTTGATGGGCTTTAGTGGGAAGAGGAGAAAGGGCCTGCTGCGCCACCCCTCCCCTCTAGTCCGAATTGGACTAGGCAAAAGGGGGCCGGCCACCTTTCCTTCTCCTCCACTTCCTTCTCCGTTCCTCCCCTCTTGGTGGACTCCTACTAGGACTTGGAGTCCTAGTAGGACTCCACATCCTGGCCGCATCTAGCCTTGGCCGGCCTCCTCCTCCTCCATCCTTTATATACGGAGGCAGGGGGCACCTCTAGACACACAAGTTGATCCTTGAGATCGTTCCTTAGCCGTGTGCGGTGCCCCCTGCCACCATATTCCACCTCGATCATATCGTTGTAGTGCTGAGGCGAAGCCCTGCGTCGGTAGAACATCATCATCGTCACCATGCCGTTGTGCTGACAGAACTCATCCCCGAAGCTTTACTGGATCGGAGCCCGGGGAGCGTCATCGAGCTGTACGTGTGCTAAGAACTCGGAGGTGCCGGAGTAACGGTGCTTGGATCGGTCGGATCGGGAAGACGTACGACTACTTCCTCTACGTTGTGTCAACGCTTCCGCAGTCGGTCTGCGTGGGTACGTAGACAACACTCTCCCCTCTCGTTGCTATGCATCACCATGATCTTGCGTGTGCGTAGGAAATTTTTGAAATTACTGCGTTCCCCAACAGCCACGTATCCTCCCAAAATCTCGTAGTGGCACCATTCCCGACAATAAATTTTGACTTGTTGAAAAAAAGTTGTTTGGCTCTCATTAAACCCTTCCAAAAAGGTGAGTCGGAAGGCCTCACATTTACCTGGGCCAAGGTCTTAGCATAAAGATACTTATTGTGCAAAATCTGTGCCCAAGTAGCGTCCGTCTCAGACGATAGTTTAAATAGCCATTTGCTAAGGAGACATATGTTTTTGACTTCCAAATTTTCAATACCTAGACCCCCTTGGTCCTTCGGCCTATAGATTATATCCCACTTAGCGAGCCTATACTTTCGTTTGAGCTCATCATTCTGCCAAAAGAATCGAGATCGGTAAAAATCTAACCTTTTCCTGACTCCCATCGGAACCTGGAAAAAGGATAAAAGAAACATAGGCATACTGGTGAGGACCGAATTAATCAGAATCAATCGTCCTCCGTATGACATGAGCTTCCCTTTCCAAGAGCTCAGTTTCTTTTCAAAGCGATCCTCGATGCATTTCCACTCCAAGTTAGTCAGCTTACGATGATGAATGGGTATACCTAAGTACGTAAACGGTAAGGAGCCCAATTCACATCCGAACAATTGTTTATACGTGTCCTGGTCATCCTTTGCTCTTCCGAAGCAAAACAATTCGCTCTTGTGGAAGTTAATTTTGAGACCAGATAATTGTTCAAATAAGCATAACAACAGCTTCATGTTTCTTGCTTTCGCCAAGTCGTGCTCCATAAAGATGATAGTATCATCAGCATACTGAAGAATGGAAATCCCTCCGTCAACTAGATGTGGGACCAGGCCGCCTACCTGCCCTGCATCCTTTGCCCGACCAATTAAAATAGTCAGCATATCAGCCACTATGTTAAACAGGATTGGTGACATCGGGTCTCCTTGCCTTAGCCCCTTGTGTGTTTGGAAATAGCGACCTATGTCGTCATTCACTTTAATCCCTACACTCCCTTTTTGCGTAAAGGAGTCAATCTGGTTTCTCCAAGCCGGATCAAAACCTTTCATACGCAAAGCTTGTTGAAGGAACGGCCATTTAACTTTATCATATGCTTTTTCAAAATCCACTTTAAAAACTACGCCATCAAGTTTTTTTGAGTGGATTTCATGGAGCGTTTCATGCAAGACAACAACCCCTTCAAGGATATTTCTATCAAGCATGAAAGCAGTCTGGGACGGATGAACCAGAGAATGCGCAATCTGCGTAAGTCTGTTCATCCCGGCCTTGGTGAAGATTTTGAAACTCACATTAAGCAGACATATAGGTCTGAACTGCTCAATGCGAACAGCGTCTATCTTCTTAGGAAGAAGAGTTATCGTTCTAAAATTCAGCTTAAACAACTGAAGTTGTCCCTTAAAAAAATCGTGGAACATGGGCATCAAATCTCCCTTTATAAAATGCCAGCACTTTTTGTAGAACTCCGCCGGGAACCCATCCGGTCCTGGAGCCTTATTATTCTCCATTTGTGCAATGGCTTCAAACACCTCTTTCTTAGAGAAAGGAGCAGTCAGGAGCTCATTCTCGGCAGTCTCAAGTTGAGGAACATCCTCAACCCTAGACTCATCTAAGGACACAAAATTCTCTTCCGGGGGACCAAACAACTGCTTATAATAATTGGTAATATAGACTTTCAGATTGTCTTGACCAACTATCGTCCCTTCGTCTTGTTCAAGCTGGAAAATTCTCTTTTTATGATGCTTCCCATTAGCAATCATATGAAAGAATTGAGTATTGTCCTCGCCTTGTACTATCTTGCGAACTTTAGCTCGCAACGCCCACTTCAATTCCTCCTCTCAAAGAAGCTGTTTAAGTCGCATCTCCGCCTCTATCTTTGTTTCCAACTCACTGGAATCCAAGATAGAAGTTTCAGCTTTAACTTCAAGGTTTTGAATAAGTAGAAGAAGTCTCTCCTTCTCCGCCTTATAAATACCATGCGTGTGCTTAGCCCATCCTCGAAGGAACCTTCGTAGATGACGAATCTTGCCTTGCCATCGCTCGATAGGCGTCCTTCCTCCTGAGTCTTTAGCCCACTCCCGAGCTAACAACTCGAGGAACCCTTCTCTTTCAAACCAGGCAAGTTCAAACGAGAAAATGTTCTTGTTGCCCACAAAAGTTAGATCTCCTGAATCGACTAGTAACGGTGTATGATCAGAGACACCTCTTATCAATGCCTGCACGGTTACCAAAGGAAACTTCTGTTCCCATTCGACACTGGCTAGGACACGGTCAAGTTTCTCAAACGTCGGGACCGGTAACGAATTAGCCCAAGTGAATTTCCTACCCGAAAGCTCTATCTCTCTGAGATCCAAGCTTTCGATAATAGTGTTGAACATAAACAACCATCGGCCGTCAAAATTGTCATTATTCTTTTCCTCCTTCCTACGGATAATGTTGAAACCCCCCCCCACTAAGAGGGGGAGCTGTTCGTTACCACAAATACGAACCAGATCCGCCAAAAAGTCTGGCTTGAGCTCTGGTTGCGCAGCTCCGTACACCGCCACCAAAGCCCAATCAAACCCATCTGCCTTAGTTCTAACTCGAAACTTGACAGCAAAATCCCCCAAAACTACACTCCGAACTTCCAACGTTTCGCACTTAACCCCAAGTAAAACCCCACCGGATCTTCCTCGAGGGGGGAGGCAATGCCAGTCAAAATCTACCCCCCCCCCGGACAAAGTGGCAAGAAATTGTGAAGTGAAGTTGCTTCTTCCAGTCTCAGACAATGCAATAAAATCCAAATGATGTTCAAGAGAAGCCTCCGCTAGAAATCTTCTTTTAGCCAAGTCTCTAAGACCTCTGCTATTCCAGAAATAGCCTCTCATAATTCATCATGAAATTTTTTTGCAGTGCGGATCCTAGCATTCCTACGTGCTGCCGAGATGGGATAAACCTTCCGTTTCCATGTCCGTTTTGGCTTAAGGAGACCATCAGCCTGATCAGCACAGTCATTCTCTGCTTCTAGCGCCTCGGGCTCGTCTACATGAAGAGACACCTCAGGAATGGTGTCCTCCTCCGTCTCGGGTAATGCAGGGTCAAGATCGGCACACAAGCCATCAAGAACCCTAACCCCAAGCGCATCTATCTCCGAGTCGTTCATAGGTTTAACAGCAACAATGTGCCGGATCATATCTACCGCACGATCAGCTTCCAAATCAAGAATGTCATCAACCGACCTAGATATGTCACTATCATTATTACCAAGTGAAACTCCTATTTGATTTGCATTATGAATAATTTCAACATCAGTAAAATGCAAAATGGAATTTGACTTATTAACGGACATACCAGTGGAGGTCTCGACGTCGCGCAACTTGGCAGCTCTCAAAGCACACCTCAGCTGCATGTCATCAACGTCCGGCTACTCCTGCGGCCTCCCGCTGACCCGCCTCCCCTAGGAGACAGGATCCGGGATACCGCCAAAGGCGATGGCCTCCTCGCGTGAAGCTCTGCTAGGGGAAAGGCCTCCTGCCCGTCCCCCAACAGCGGCACCCCGGGCCGTAGCCACTGGGGCAGGAGAGCAGCACGGCGACGACTCCCGTGGCCTGTCCACGGGCGACCCGCCGGCAACAGGGCCCGGGGATACCCTCGCACGGTGCTCCGGAGAAGAGGCCGGTGAGGCAGGCGCATCACCTAACCCGCCCACCGCAATGGGGCAAAGAGTGACGGCGGCCTCCTGCCGAGCCACCCCTCCTCCCGCGCGCGGCGACGTGGGGGAGAGCGCCGAGTCCGCCGTGTGCGCCGTCGGTGTCGTCATCACAGGGGACCAGGCCTCCTGCCCGTCACCTCTAGCCATAGCCGCAAGCACAGCACCATCCACGGTAGTCATCAGCGAGGTAGGAGATGTGGGAAGGGCCACCTGCCCCTCGGTATCTCCCAACTCAAGAACTGCCGGCGCACAAAGGGGAGCCGCGGGATCCATGGAGCCCGGATAGACGCCCCGAAGCCGAGGCGGAGCAGAGAACGGTCCCAAGGACCCAAGCTGCAAGGTGGACGTCGGAGCCACACCAGATGACCGAGCAGGAGCAGTATCACTAGAATCAGACGGACCGACCGGCTCCTTGGCCCCATCATCATCACCCATAGCTAAATCATCCTGGTTCCCCGGGGCACCTCCGCC
Source organism: Triticum urartu (assembly GCF_056163025.1). Lineage (NCBI taxonomy): Eukaryota > Viridiplantae > Streptophyta > Magnoliopsida > Poales > Poaceae > Triticum > Triticum urartu. The sequence continues at coordinate 10,142,905 of NC_141874.1, forward strand.
CTTAGTTGTGTCCATAGGATTATCATCCTCAAACTCATCGAACAAATTAGGATCCTCATACAGAACGTCCAGCTGATACAGAACACCATCGTACGTCCAAGGCACCACGTTCGGCAAGAATTCAGTATTAGCAACACTGACAAGTAAACGTGCCACCCCGTTGGCCCAACTAAATGGCATATCCACCTGTTCAGTCTTACCGATCAAAGACCCCAAACTCCACGTCACCAAGAAGCTAACCAGGGAATCAGATGGCGCCCCGGAGAAACAAACCCAAATCTGCCTCAACGGCGTGCCCTGCGGCTCCTTCTTTTTCTATTCATCAAACTGCAACACAAAACTAGTGCCTGTGACCCTGCTCATACCGAACTTGAGGATTCGCAACTGATCCTCCTTAGACGGAAAATCAACTTTGTAAGACGTATCATTTAGCTTGAGCAACGACCACTGAAAATTACCCGGAGCGAGTTCCCGCAGCTGCTGAATAATTTGCGCCTCGGTCAACGGTCCATGAACTACCTTCACCACCCCTGGGAAAGAGGTCTCTACCGCTCGTGCCAGAGGTGCCACACTGGGAGACTCGAAGAACATCAACTCCGAGCAATAGACCCCGTATATCTGAAGAGTAGGCTTAGGCCCAAGCATAAGAGGGCACTCGGCAGCGGTATGCTTAGGTTTCCGGAACAGGTCACATAATTCCGCAGTGCACTCAGCCATAAAGTGTCCCGTGTCACCACATTGAAAACAAGTAAGCTTCTTCTTCTTTGTCGCCCACTTGGACAACTTGTCAGCCTCAGATTTGTCCGTACCATTCTCAGAAGTAGAATCACCAGTCTGCATGGGTTCTGGCACTGTGACTTCGGCCAGGGCCTGAACCGTTTCCACCGCCACCTGCGGTAGAACCGATCCTCCGCCAGCCACCACCGCAGTCTCAACCGTAGGCTTCGGATGCCTAGGCGGGTAGTTACGTCTGTGCCTGCCCCGACCTCCGCGGAATCGGCCCCGGAAGGAGCGGTTATTAGGAGTGACCGCCCCCTCCACAAAGTTACCGGGCGGACCCTGAAAACCCTGGTTGGCATTGCCGTCGTCTGTCCAAGCATGACCACGGCCACCGCCGGAGGATGAAGAACCCCGATGCAGTCCAGCACCATAGGCGTCGTAACCGTCGTCGCCCCACCTGCCTCGCGGGGGATTCCGGTCATCTCCCGGTGATGCCGCAACCCCACGGCCGAGCGGGCCTTGTCCAGGGCTACTGCGGCCGGCCGCCATTTGCCGCCGCCACGGCCTTTGGGTCGGCTGCGGCTTAGCTCTAGGCGGTAGCGACGGATCAGCCCTAGGCTGGTTCGGCTGCGGCTCAGCCCTAGACGGAGGCGGCGAAGCAGCCCTAGGCTGCTGTGGCAGCGGAGGCAAGGCCCGGGTCGGCGGTGGAGGAGGCACCGCCCGAGGCGGCGGTGGAGCCGCCCGATGCGGCGGCGGAACCGCCCGGGGCGGAGGTGCCGCACGCGCGGGACCCAGCGCAACAGAGCCCGCCGCTGGAGTGGCCAAGCCACCCGTGCCCCGGACTGGCTTCTCGCCATTGGTGGCACCCGCGGCGGCGGCTTGGGCGGCATGGCTGGCCGTCGAAAGATAGGAGGCAGGCCGGTCGACTCCGGCCAATCTTAGCGAAGAACGGCACGAGGGGGCCGAAGGAAAACCCACACGCCCGCGGCGCCGAACCCTAGCAGAGACAAGCGGAGGGAGAAGGGGGGTACGTGCATGCAGAGGCGATGGATCCAAGGCCCCCTCATGCACGTCGCTAGCCCTCGCTGCGTCGTTTGCCTGGCCAGCCCCCTGGGCCTCAAGCCCAGTACTGACCAAGCCTACGTCACAAGCACCCACAGGCATCCCAACTGAGCCCAACAACTCATTCAAACGCTCAGATCTGGCCGCCCGAATATCACACGGCACGGCCACTGCCGGCGAGCTCTGTGACACCATCGAACCACATTTTTTCTTTCGCCGAGTCACTCTCGTCCAACAATCGGGACGGAAAAAATCCGACAAAGTGATGGCCGACGGCCCATCCTTTGGCAACGGACCCTTCCATGGTTTCACTTTCGACTTCTGCGAAGGAACTGAAGTATCCAACGAATCCGACTTCTTAGCACTCACCTTAGTTTTAGATCCCGAGGTAGATGTAGCCTCAACAAGTGTAGATGGTAACTTCACCGGCGCATCCGGCAGATCCTCATCATCGTCTTCTTCATCATCAGCTAGTATCCAAAAACGCCCCCCCCGACCCGCTGCGCAGGCTTGGGTTTCTCGGCGTCCGTCGTAAGATCCACGAACTCAATTTGCTCATCGCATTCTCTGGGTGCCTGCACACACTCAAGAACTTCGATATGGAAAATATCGATAATAAAACTCTTACCAACAGCAATATCTTCGCCAGCATAGAGATGTCGTCCGGCTAAAATGTCTCCTTCTTCATCGCGGATCGTCATCCACCGGGACGGGTGCGAGTAGATCAGGCCATTGATCCATCTCCCCGCCCTTCTATCGTCCTGAAAACGCACATACCATTTTGTATGATTCCAAAACTCCCAATCCCGATTTGCCGTCAAGGGATCCGGGCTAGACGACGAGGAGAGAGGGATATCGGGCGCCGCCTCCGCAACCGGCCTCCACTCCTTTTGGATCGGATCCGGCGCAAGTCGCCGGGGCGACGGCGGCGGAGGATCCGCACCGCGGGCGAGCGGCGGAGAGGAAAGCCCCTTCCCGATGGCACACAACCCTACCCCGTCCGCCGTCGAGATGGGCGGCGGTGGCTCCGGCAGGATTGGCGTCGTCGGGGGCTCACGGCCGCCGCCCGTCGAATCGCCCGAGGGGTCGCCCGCGGAGTCGTCCATCCCTATCGATCAGTTACTCAAATTGAATAGTGGGTAGGATGTCGCCTTTTAAAATGGGGGAGAATTTTACTTCCCCGGCCTCTGCACCAACTAGGGATGCATACGGCCATTTTAGTATGAGTATCAAGATAAACATGGTCCTCAGAATTTTTTAAAATGAGTATCAAGATATATTTTGATAAGTGGTTTCACCACACACCAAACTTGATCCTTAATAAATGGGGGAATAAATAGGAACCTAAATTCGCCTCCTTGAGAATTCAAACCCAGGTGTTGGGTTTGTACATCCACTCCCCCAACCAGTTGAGCTAGGCTCACTCCCACAATACATGTCGATATGTGAAAATTAAAGATATGTTTACATGTTTCATGGACAGTTGCGGATATAACTGTACAAAGTTTCCAAGGTTAGGCAATAATTAATCTGGACCTACTTACTGTGGATATTATAAATATATGTCAACTGTTTCATGCTGCTTGGATAGTTGGCATGTCCCTGTCACATGTCAGCCACCCTTGTCTGAATCAAACTCCGGAGACTTTTCTATTTTGCCAAGAATCTCTGCAAGATTTGGCAGAGGCCAGCCTAGTTAAATTTGTCTAGACAGAACGACCTCATCAATCCCAGCCATGGAGGCTGCCATGTCTGCAGTTGCAGGTGAACTCCTAAGCCGGTTCATCTCCTTCCTGATCAACAAGTACCACTACTCCAGCCATACACAATCAGAGAAGGCGGTGGAGAGGTTGCAGCATCTTCTGATGAGAGCTTGCACCATCGTCGAGGAGGCGGACACACGATACATAACCAACTCTGGGATGATGATGCAGCTCAAGATGCTCTCAGAGGCCATGTACAGAGGATACAGCGTGATGGATGCCTTGAGGTACCAAACCCTCCAGGACAGTGCAGGCTTCGACGAGGTTAGCACTAACGACACATCTAGCAGCAGCTTGCATTTCACCATTCCTTTCAAGCGTTCTCGAACAATAACTCAGAAAGATGGCAAGGCCATGCGCCATGAGCCATATGGTGCCTTGGAAAGATTAGAAGTTGCTCTTGCTAATATGGCAGAATTTGTTGTGCTTCTGGGTGGATGCGAACGCATGTCTCGCAGGCCGTACGACCTTTATCTTTACACCGACAACTTCATGTTCGGCCGACACACTGAAAAACAATATCTTTTGAGCTTCTTGTTGCAGCAAAACCCTCCTGGTGATGCACCGCTTGTTCTTCCGATCATAGGTGGTGCCAAAGTTGGGAAGAAAACTTTGGTTGCTCATGCATGTGGCGACGCAAGGGTTCGTTCACGCTTTTCTTCTGTATTGCACTTGAATGGAGACAACCTATTGAGAATACTTGACCATGGAAAGACCATGTTTGGGTTGACGATGTTGGTTGTTATTGAGTTTGCTTCTGATGTCTGCGATGCTGACTGGAAAAAGTTTCAATCATTTTTCATAAGAATGGACAGAGGGAGTAAGATCATAATCATAAGTAAGCTTAAAATATTAGCCCGGTTTGGATCAGTGAAACCAATTTTCCTTAAGGTTCTATCTTATGATGAGATGAGGTACCTTTTCAAGGCAATGGCATTCGGGAGCGTAGACCCCGAAGAACATCCACAGCTAGTACAAATAGCAGATGAATTTGTTAAGGTGGTGCATGATGTGCGAGGTTCACTCGTCGAAATAAATGTGTTTGCGGATGTGCTGAGAAGGAACCTCAATGTTCAATTTTGGCGTTGCATATTGAACAAGGGGGTAAGATACTTTAGAAGGAACCTCTCCATATATGGTGTGCACCCTGGCATTCTTATAGAACAAGGCCATCTAGTGGACATTTCTGACTTTGCTCTGCATCCACTTAGCATGACATTAGGGGAACCGCCACTTAATGTTTCAATCAAGGGGGAACCGCCACCAAGTGTTATATTGGGGGAACTTCTAGCAAATCCTAGCGTGAGACCGGAAGGAGACTTCACCTTAATTGCATGGAAATCAAGGATAGCGCCTCATAAATCATTCACTCATTATGTTACAAGTCATGCTCCAGAAACATATGAAGGTGCCAAGTTGGAAGGTAGTGCCTTGCCAAGGAGGAAGCGACGAGGAGTGCCAATCTAATTTTGTTTCAGAACTCCGTGTAATGTAACTCTTGTTGTATTTCCGACACATGACAAACGGTTGTGTTTATCATTGAACTAAGTGTAACAATTACTGCACAATAGAATTGTATGTTTTATCATATCCAACAAACCAGCACCTTCTCTTCTTAGATGACAATTACTGCATCTAAAGTGGCAGTACCTACTGGGCTATTCTCAGTAAGGTGGCTTACAGTTAAAGATGGCTTCCAGTTAAAGATTGGCTTACAGTTAAAGAGTAGCTTAAGTCTGCTGGGCGACTCGGGAGCCTCCAACCCTTGCGCACCGCCGCCGCCCTCTCCTTCTTCCCTCCTCGCGCCGCCGCTGGGTGACGCCGCCGGGTGAAACCCACGTGGCAGACGGCGGCGGCGGGGGGACTCCCTCTCCCGACTCCCCTTCTTCCGCGGGCGGCGGATCTAGGCGGCAGGTGGCGGTGTCCTGCGGCGGCAGGCCTCGGCGAGCGGTGGCGGGGCACGGGGCACGCGGCGGCGAGCCTCGGCAGGTGGTGACAACTGCGCGCGGGACTGACTCCGGGGCGGCGGCGCGGGCATGGATCCATCGCGGATCTGACCTGCTCGGCCGGCGGGTCTCGGTGGGGGGGGCTTCTCCGTGCTGAGATCTGGCAAGCGGGATCATCCAGATCCCGGCAAGGACGGTGGCAACCCGTGCACGAGAGATGGAGATCTTCGATCAGATCTGGGTGAAAACCTGCTATTGGCTATTGCCAAGGCCGGCGATGGCGACGTTGTCTGCGTCGTTCCCTTCCTCAAGGCATCGCCGTGGAGATGTTCAAGGCCACTCTCTGCTACCTCCGGGGGAAACCCTAGATCAATAGATCGGATGACGGCGGCTCTCTGGTGTCGTTTCCCCCCTGGGGGCGTCATTCTTGGAGGTGCACACGGACTCGAGGGACTAGAGGACGGCAACTTTGGTGGAGCGGTGCTTCATCTTACACATTGATGGTGGCGGATCTCGGCGGCATGGTGCTGTGGAGACTCGGCGTCTGATGCGCGGAGATGGACTCGTGCAGGAGGAGGAAGCTGTCTGGCGTCATGGGGGCGTCGATTGCAGAGTGGCCAGACAAGGTAGAAGCCTCAATATGATCTGAAGACGGACCTGTGGAAGATGGCGGCGACGACACACGAGTGTGTCTGACCGGATTGTGCCCCAGACCCGGTATGTGGCTCGGCTGGGGCTTCCGGCTTTTGATGTTAGGCTTAGGTGAGTGGTTTGGATAGTGGCCCAGCTAGCACCCCTTCATCATATGGATAGGAGTAATGGCATATGTTGTCAAGATGGTGGATTCAGGTATATTGTTTGTAATACTTTGTAAGGTCCTCGAGAATAATCAATAAAATGGCCGTATGCATCTCCCAGATGCAGAGGCCGGGGATCATCCTCCTTTTCTAAAAAAAAGTCTGCTGGGCGACAGCACCCTTCCCAGGCCAGTACCTCCCATAAAAGCAGTAATTTTCTAACAGAATTTGGGAAACTGAAACAATACAAATTACTGAGGCAATTTCGAAGAACGTTGCCGTCGGCGCGGCTAGTGCACCAGCCCTTAATTCAACACCATTTCTCACTCAACCTGTGGTTTCTTATGAATACTAAAGACACACATAACGCCCGTTGACATCCTAGCTAGGAGCAATGTTTCAGTGACCAAATTATACTGTACATTTGTGCAGTTTTTTATTGCAATGATTTGTGATAAAAAAAAGATATCAAAATTACATAAATTCAGCTCTGAAGGTTTGGGCTGTGGGCAAATGTATCCCTATATATATTAGTTGAGTTCACTATTCTACCCAAAGGTAAGCACTAACCACTCTTATTATATATTCTGCTCAACTTGGTCCTAAACAGCTGGTAAATTCCTTTTTAGCTAGCCATCCCCAAAGATCATGGGAATCATGGTCGTGGACACGTGGCTAATTGCCTTGTACTGTTTTTATCCAGCTGATGGTTGACTGAAATACAGATGAAACACATATTACCAAGAAATTGAGTTTTTAAACCAACATACATGAATTTCAGTTGATTACAGCCATAGCAAACAGTGTGGAACCGGTACTGTTTTGCCAAGACCTTTGGATCGACAGTGTCAATGGAAGTTCAGAGCAGCTTCCAGCCAAAAAGATAGAGCTAGACATCATCACAAAGAGTGGTAAACATGTTAGAACAGATGGAGCAGTTGCACAATTGATCGAGCAGGTTGTGAACGTAAGCAGATGATGATTGAGAGCTGTGTGCGAAGTACTATCGTGGGCATGTCAGCGAGCTCCTTTTTAACCAACACATAACGAATCCCTGGTGTGGCAGGTGCACTGGTGCAGAAACAAAACCATGATGCATGTGATGTTTACATGTCAACTAGCACAGAGCTATCAAAGCGTATCCCCCAATTGTGTTATTGGATTACACAGAGTTTCTTTTACTTGGGACCAATGTGACCATTATCTAATAAGCAACAAAATCACGGGAATTTTAGAAACAATTGATTGTGATGGCTATATCAATCACAGTCATCATCTGCTTACGCTCACACCTTCTCCATTGTGCAACTCATCTAACCTGTTTACCACTATTTGTTTTCTGTTTTTACGTACTAATGGCTAGCACTATCTTCCCAGAAGTTGGTGGCGGTTCTTGGCCCAGCCCAATCTTTCTGCCGGCCGCCGGAATGTGCTCGTGGCAGAACCTCGGTGTCGGAGTAATTGAGGAGGAGGAGCAATGTGTCTGAGATTTGGTCTGGGAGGCTTTCTTCCTTTTCACTACTCTCTACTGAGAGCGTTTCATTGATTTCATACTAAGTACGGAGTAATAGAATACTACCTATCTTCTCTAGACAAAACCACTTCATGATATCACCATGGAGTGGTTGGAACAGTGATCGAAGACCACTATTCCCTACATGCCGCATGGGTCATGATTGTGGCACAGCCGTGCGGTGTGGGCCACCCCATGTGTAGTCAACACATGGGGGCCCACCCCACGTGCGGCGCACATGGGGCCTGACGCAAACTTCCTTCCCAAGAACCTCCTTCTCAGGATAGCCCTTCCGGGAGACTGGGTCCAACATTCTCCCCCTCAACCTTATCTCTGGGGTTGGATATCGATGATCCTGATCTTGTCGCGCAGTTCTTGGAGCCGGTCGTGGCCAAGAACCTTTGTCAGGATGTCGGCCTTCTACTCACCAGTTCTGATGAACTCCACGATGACCTTGCCCTTCTCGACGTAGTCACGTATGAGGTGATAGTGGAGATCGATGTGCTTGTTGCGGTCGTGGTGAGCACAGGGGTGGTGTCATGGTTCAGCATCTCGCGGAGAAGGCGAGCAAGCCAGATGCCTTGACAAGCCGTTGTAGCTGTCGCGATGTACTCCGCCTCACACGAAGATGCGGCGACAACCCTCTGCCTTATAGATTGGCAGCTGACGGGGCTACCCCCGAGAAGAAACAACATGCCCGAGGTGCACTTCTGGGAGTCCACGTCACCAGCATGGTCGGAGTTGCTATATCCGACCAAGCTCTCGCCGACGCCACGACACACATCCATGTGTGAGCGTACCCGTGATGTACCGAAGTAGGTGCTTGATGGCAGCGAGGTGATCACTGCTTTCTGGATTCCTCCAGGCCAGAGCGATGCAGACCGGAAGGCAAAGACGTCTCTTCTGGCTGATCTTTGTTGCTCTTACTTGGACACTATGGACCACCGGAAATAAGATGGTGATCGAGAGGGTCTTTCTACGACGTGCCTCTAGCTTTTTCTTGAAATTTCTTTGCGTTCTTGTAGCACTGACCCTGCTAGCTAGGCAACGGGATCAGGTGCGCCTAGAACGGATGTTGGATGCGCTGCAGGCCTCGGCGCGTGGACTAGTTTCGCCAGCGTCCACTTGATAGGATGACCCATTGGTGATCTTGTTTATGCTTTCTCTTATGTTTTCTGGGCGTGCTTGTGATGTGGCCGCACCAGACAATCTATGTATGTATGTTGCAACTTGATGTTACAACAGTTGGTTGCTTCATTTATAAAGCAGGATGAAAGTTTGTTCTGAGAAACCACCTAAAATAGAGTTTGGGGGGGGGGGGGGGGTGATTTGTCCGTATTTGTAATGTTTAGGGGGCTAGATACCCTATTTCACAGTTGAGGGGGTTAAGTAGTCTACGGATGAAATCTCCGGCTGTAGTACTATTCATCCCTCTTTCCATTCTCATTCTCATCCCGTTCCTTTTTCTCCGTTTGTTCGTTGATCTATGGATTCATCCACAATTTGTTGCTAGATCCTGCCAAAGGAGTGGAGATTTTATATACAAGGCCACATAAAACAATTTTTCCATACCACTGTTATTAGTGCAGAGTATATGTAATACTCCCTTCATTTACATCTATATAAAGCCACCAATAGTAATCGAGGCAAAAATTAATTATGTTTCCTCGTACTAGTGACTTGTTAATACATGCATGCATGTAGTCATAATGACACTCACTTACTTGCTCCACTCAATTTTCTTGCATGCATGTGGTGTATTAATGATCCCAATAAACGGGAAAAAAGTTGGGTTGCAAAACATGTATTAAATTTCACCTTGATACCTGCAATTTGAGTTTGTGGCCTTGTATATAAAAATGGAGGGAGTATGAAAGTTCTTGCTCAAATTAGTAGAATGTACTTAGCACATGTTATAATTTCTTGATATATATCACAATAATCGCAGTAATACTTGTCAGTTTCCTTTGTAGTTAGTTTGTGTCAGTCAAACCACGATCATTTGAATATTTTCGTGGAGATCTCTTAGAGTCATTGTCGTGAAAAACTAACTAAAGTTAGAGACCCGAAGAAGTTGAGAGACATAAATAGATATGGTTCCATTATAACTGATATTACTCAGTTGTCACTACATGTCTGAGGGTCCTGTTCCTCAAGAAGTGGTGATACCATCTCTAAGAAGAAGTTTGATGCATTAACTAACTTCTCTGCTTTATGTGCCTCATTCTAGTAAGTTATTCAGTGTTCTCCTTTTGGGAAATATTTCTAGTGCTCCTTATGTATTGCTATATATCTCGATCATTTTTGGTAACTTTCTTCAGCCGAGTACCTGCACACATGGAGTTAGTCAAGTTAAACTATTATTTTACATTGGTGAATAAATATGAGTCACGGATCATTTGTTGATCAATAATAAAATATAGCATTCCATACCTGTAAAAGCTAAGAAGATTTGTCCTAACTTCGTCGGTCGTCCAGTTGCACTCACATTCACGGTTTTGCGTACCGCCTGAGAAAAACGGTTACCGCACAGTTACCGAGATTCTCGTCGCCCCCCGAGAAAGGCATATGCCCAGCAAAAAATCCCGAAATTTTTGAATTTTTACCTCCAACCCATATTAGTATAGATTAACATCTCAAGAATATAACAATTGTTAGCTGTGGCGTGGGGGTAACCATGTACTTCCTTCATCAAGACGACGCAGGTTCGAGTCCTCATTGTTGCATAACCATTTTATTGTTTATTTTTCAAAACATGTGTTTACTTTTCAAAATAACAAAATATGTACGTGAAAAAGAAGGTCCACGGGAGGAGTTGAAATAGCGTCATCTTTGCATAGGGCGTATAGATGTTCCACAGAGATAATATCTCTTTTGTGATCAATACCAGTTCAACCGCTATCTATATCGAGGCTAAAAGAATTTGAATTCAAAATTAATAATAAATTTCGTCCGAAATATATTCGGTATTTCTCGGTAACCATGGTAACTGAGAATCCCCCCCCCCCCCCCCCCCCCCCCAAACGAGAAAATATGTCCATTCGGAATCCAAAACCTTGCTCACATTACATTTTTGATGTTTGTCTGTTATCACAGAACTCAATTTTTTGTTGGTGATGCTTTGGTCAGGTAGTAAAATTTGTTTTGCAGTGTTCGATTTTGTTGATGTTACTCTGCCCGGGTAGCAGATTATGGAAGACTTTGATTTTGTTGGTGGTGCTTTCAGTCGGATAGCAGATTTGCAGACTTGGATTTGTGTAGAATTGGTTGACTCTGACTCTTGGGCGTTCTTTGGATGTGGCTAACTGAGTGCCTTTCTATTTTGTTGCCTTGACCGACTCTATGTAGAGTTCTTTTTATCCTATACTCCATGTGGAGTTCTATTAATGGAGTCCCTGCAGATAGGACGGAACCGAATCAAGAATTGGTACGTGTCCTATGTTAACACGTTTTCACGGTTCCTTTGTTTATTTCTGAGAGTTCTTTGTCATACACATGTCTATACTTGTATAGTTGTACGTTGTCCTTCTAATCAGGCACATTAGAATCCGGTTGATATTTGTTTGTTCCCAACGGAAGTACACTTGCTCTTTTTTTGTGTGAAAAGGTTGTATACGTGACATATCCTATATACTATATGCCTAAATAGTTTATCCCGTGATCTTTGTTATCTTAGCATGCACACATATCACCTCATGGCCCATCAAACAGGCATGCGAAAAAGGTTTTCATTATTAATTAATCCCATGCGCACATCTTATCTCACCGCACATGTCATTTCATCAAAGGTCCACTTAACATGCACGGGAAAAGGATTTTCATTATATAATGTCATTGTTTCAAATATTTTTTGACTACAGTAGTCAAATATAATATATAATATTTACTCTTAGTTTTGTGTTGACTCATTTGTATTCTGTTTTTATCATAGTATGATAACAGATGCTCAACCCTATAAACGCATGCACACACATCCTATCCTCATGAGCACCTACGAGATACTGAGCCGGCACATCATCGACTTGAACCTGATGGGTTGGGGATACCATTGTTCACCTAACCATCTAATCACGAGTTGGTTCACGTCTTCTGTTTTAATTATATAGTAGGTACATTGGGTCTATGTCTTATTCTGAAATTTATTCAGGTGGAAAATCCCCCCCACCCAAAACAAAAACATAATACAAATTTACAGTACGTTAATTTATCATGTATCGATCCCAAAATACAACAAGAGTTACATTACACGAGTCCCAAAACAAAATTAGATTGGCACACCCCGTCGCTTTCTCCCTGGCAAGGTACTACTACCTTCATGTGTATCCTGAGCACGGCTTGTAACCAAATGAACAAATGATTTATGAGGGGGTATCCTTGATTCATATCTAATTAGAGTGAAGTCTCCTTCTGGTCTAACACTAGGATTTGCTAGAAGCTCTGCAAATGTCACACTTGGTGATTCCTCCTTGATTGGAATATTACTTGTATAACTTGTCATGGTAAGTGGATGCAAAGCAAAGTCCGTTATGTCGACTGGAAGGCCTTGTTCCATAAGCTTGCTGGGGTGTGCACCATGTATGTAGAGGTTTCTTTTAACATGCCTTGTCATCTTGTCAAATATGCAACACCAAAACTGAGTAGTGAGGTTCATTCTCAACACATGTGAGAACGTATTTATTGCTACAAGTGAACCTTGCTTATTGTGCAGCTGATTGGCAAACTCATCTGCTAATTCCAGTAGTCGTGGATGTTCTGCAGGGTCTACGCTCCCGAATGCTAGGGTCTTAAAAAGATACCTAAACTCATCATAAGACAAAACACTTAAGAAAATAGGATGCACCGATCCAAACCGGGCTAATCCTTTAAGTTTACTTATGATGATGATCTTGCTTCCTCTGTTCATTCTTACGAGAAACAAGTGAAACTTTTTCGAGTCATCATCGCCTATATCAGAAACAAACTCTATAACTACCAAGATCATCCCAAACATGGTTCCTCCATGGTCAAGTACCGTCAAGAGGTTGTCTCCATTCAAGTGCAAAGTAGTGGAGAATTGTGAGCGAACCCTTTCGTCTGCACACACATGAGCAACCAATGTTTTCTTCCCAACTCCAACACCACCTATGATTGGAAGAACTGCTGGTGCATGAAAATCGTTGTGCTCCAACAAGAAGGTCAAGAGATTTTGCTTTTCAGCATGTCGGCAGAACATGAAGTTGTTGGTGTGAAGATAAATGTCATATGGCCTACGAGACATGCGCTCACATCCACCCAGAAACACAACAAATTCTGTCATATTAGCAACAACAATTTCTAAGCTTTCCAAGGCACCATCTGACTCGAGGCGCATGGCCTTGTCATCCATCTCAGTTTTTGTCCGAGAACGCTTGAAAGGAATGGATAAATACAAGTTGTTGCTAGATGAGTCGTTGATTCTAACCTGGTCAAAGCATGCACTCTCTTGGTGGTTCTGGAACCTCAGGGTGTCCAGCATGCAGTATCCTTTGTACATGGCCCCTGAGAGCATTTTGAGCTGCAATAACATCCCAGAGTTGGTTATGTACTGCACATCCGCCTCCTCGATGACGATGCTGACTCTCATCAGGAGGTCCTGCAATCTCTCCTCCATCTTCTCTGATTGTGCACGCCTCAAGGAGGAGTTGTACTTGTTTTTGAGGAAGGAGATGAAACGACTCACTAGTTCACCCGTGACTACGGATATGACAGCCTCCATGGCAAGCAAGAAGACAGTCGATGATGGAAGTTGTTGGTGATCTCTATGGACTCTGGAGAAATTGACTAGCCTCTGCAAGTCTTATAGAGATTCTTCACCAAATATAAGTCTCCAAACTATTGATGGCGATATGTTCAAAGGTGGGCGACACACGGCGGTAAACGTGTATCCTTGCTTTTTTCGAACGGTCACCGGGGGAGATAGCTTCCACACCTGAAAGTCAATGTATCCTTGTAAACTACATCTATTTGTAATCTTTATTATTGGCCTAGCAGCACCGCATGGAATACATAACTTGCGCTTCTAGCAAAAACGTGTGAGAATGACAAGCCAACTGCCTAAGCAACACGAAAACATTGACTTTCTCTTTCAATATTTTTAATCTTGTCCACAGTGTTGCTCTGGTGCAATCAGTATGCCGGTTTCTGATGTAATCTGTTGTAATAATGGATTTGGTCCGATTTATAACTTGGGTTTCGAGTGCAAAACTAATTGAAGTTTACTATACAACACAGGGAGTGGGAATACCTGTAGAAGAATAATAAACAAACTAATCGAAGTGCGCTACGGCTTAGCACGCCTGCTTAGCTTAATTAGACACTTGACACTTGACGTATTCATATACGCCATCGGCAGCGTGTCAACCTCAACCATATAGACACTTGACGTATTCATACACGCCATTGGCAGCGTCTCAACTGTTGATTCGTCGTCCACCGACGGCGGCTGCGTGGTTGGGTCATCGTGGAACTTCTTGGCCTCCTCCTTAAGATCGGTCCTCGTCCGCCGACGGCGGCTACACCGTAGGGTCGTCGTGGAACTTCTTGGCCAGCTCTGAGTCTCTGACCGTGAAACGGTTCTGGTACAGCATGCGAACTCTCAAACGAGAAGGCGTAGTGGCCTCCATGTGTTTTCTTGCATTTCATTGAAACCCTGGCCGGCCTGACCTGAAGAAGGCGTACACATCATAAAGCACATCCTTTCTACTCTGCTGGGTCGCTCGCGTTTTTCCTAGTCAGTGATTACGCGATACTCCCTCGGTTCTCCATAATTGAAGTTGTAGGTTTATCCTGAGTCAAACGACATGCTGCTCGATGCCCAGCACAAGCTAGCGGAGGCTCAGGACCCGCTGCTCAGGACCGAGTTGCTCAAACCCGCTGCTCAGGACCGAGTTGCAGGAGCTCTTCGAGCTATTAGAAACACCAGAAACCTACGAGAAGCAGGGCCGCCCCTACACGTTACCATCCGAGTCTTCACACATCTGGCAACTTTCGTGACTAGGGGCTGCAACCAAGGTTGTCAGAATCGTAATTTTGAATTGAATCGGAGCTTCGATGGCAGGATCGCAAATCGTAGAATCTTCACTATCAGGGTCGTAGAAACGTAGATTCTAAAAAGTAAAATCGTAGAATCATAGATGTTAGCTTGGATCGTAAAGTCGTAGAATCGTATAACAGAATCGCGATTCTGACAACCTTAGCTGCAACATTGAGAACATGCGGCTCTTCGCCACGCCACGCATGGACAAGTACCTGGAGCAAGCCAGTAAGTTCCTCGACGAACCATCAACGATGCTGCCATCGGCGGTAGATGACGACGTCAAGGAGGAGGTGGCTGATCTTACAATTAATTAGTGTTGTTATTAGTAGTGAAAAGGACACAAAGACATTGATCGGATGGACATGGAAGAGGACTAAGCAGGCATGTTGCATAGCGGTTACTATTTTTTTTTGACGCGTCAACGGCGGGCTTACGCCGGCCTGAACCATATATTACTTAAAAGAGATGTTTACACAGGAGGTTACAAGGGGGTTGCGAGAGGAGAGAGAGAGAGAGGGGGGGGGGGTAGTCAAAGAATACATAGCGTTACAATCTCGCGGCAATGTTTGACAACATAGAGCTCCATTCTTGGAGGAGCGATTTGCGCCGGGCATTCTTGCATCGTTGAGACCAAAGCTTGAGATCATCCGCCGCAATCCTAGCAATGTGGTGAATGTGCAGGGTCTCCTGGCGAAAGACCTTGGCGTTTCGGCGCTTCCATGTGTTCCAGAAGATTGCGATGAGAACTGTAGAGCGAACTTTATCCCTCGGAGCCATCCGCCAGATATCTGCAATGTTGTTGGGCGAGCCCCTGTAGAGGCTATCGAGCTCATCCCATAGCGGCCGTAGAGAGGGGCAGCGGAGGAGGAGGTGAGTGATACTCTCGCAAGTGCCACAGAGCGGGCAGGCATCCGAGGTAGCGATGGAGCGACGCAGCCTTCGTTCGTTAGTGTATACACGATCCTTGTGAGCCAGCCACATGAATAATCTACACTTGTTGGGCGCATAGTTCTTCCATATCGCATCTGCCATTGGGTCTGTCGGGTGTTCATTCCAGACCGCCGCGTAGGCCAGACTTGTGGAGAGAGCTTTGCCCTCCCGCCTGCAAACCCTTTTATCGTCCACCTGCGGATCCAAGTTAACTGTAGCCATAATATTACGCAAGGTAGCCAGTTCGTTCTCCGCTACAAGGGATAACCGAGGCGCAAGATCAAGGTTTAGCTCTGGCGAGTCCAGCACCCACGCGACCGAGGCCGATTGCCTATTGGAGTGTGAGTAAAGCGCAGCATATTGGCAGGCGAGAGTAGTCTGGGTGTGTGGGAGCCAAAGGTCATTCCAGAATGAGGTGGTGGCCCCATTCCCAAGATTGACCGAGGTGATGAACCTGAAGAAGTCTATATGTTTGATAATATCGCGCCACACTGGTGAAGCGTGAGAATCCCCAGCTCCCAAGTCCTGAGTAGGGGACCAGCCATATTTGTTAACCAAGTAGGATGCTGCCAGAGTAGAGTTAGAATCGTGTAGCTTTGACAGGTGTCTAAGAAGAAGGCATACATTCATGTGTTTGAGAGAGGAGAAACCTAGACCCCCATTTTTGAACGGAGCGCACACTAGGTCCCAGGCCACTTTGCACTGCCCTCCAGTGGTTTTATCTTGGCCGGACCAAAAGAAGGCCCTGCAACGTTTGTCAATCTCCTGAAGCGTCCCTATAGGCAGCAGGAGCGCGCTCATAGCGTATATGGGTAGGGCACGAAGAGCCGCCCGAACTAGAATTGCCCTCCCTGCTAAGGATAGCAGGAGGCCCCGCCATCCAGCCATCCTACGGTCAATTTTATCGATCAAAAAGCAAAAGGCTGAGATGTTTAGTTTGGAGGTGGTGTTGGGGAACGTTGCAGAAAACAAAAATTTTCCTACGGTTTCACCAAGATCCATCTATGAGTTCATCTAGCAACGAGTGATCGGATGCGTCTACATACCTTTGTAGATCGCGAGCGGAAGCGTTTAAAGAACGGGGATGAGGTAGTCGAACACGACGTGATCCAAATCACCGGAGATCCTAGCGCCGAACGGACGGCACCTCCGCGTTCAACACACGTACGGTTAGCATAATGTCTCCTTCTTCTTGATCCAGCAAGGGGGAAGGAGAGGTTGAGGAATATGGCTCCAGCAGCAGCACGACGGCGTGGTGATGGTGGAGCTGCAGTACTCCGTCAGGGCTTCGCCAAGCACTTTGGAGGAGGAGGAGGTGTTGGAGAGGGAGAAGGAGGCAACCAAAGGCATGTCTGAAGAGCCCTCCTTCCCCACTATATATAGGAGGGCCAGGGGGGCGCCGGCCCTAGGAGATCCAATCTCCTAGGGGGGGGCGGCGGCCAGGGAGGTTTCCCTCCCCCCCAAGGCACCTAGGGGTGCCTTCCACTAGTGGGACTCCTCCCCTTTGGAAACCCTAGGCGCATGGGCCTATTGGGGCTGGTGCCCTTGGCCCATGTAGGCCAAGGCGCACCCCCTACAGCCCATGTGGCCCCCCGGGGCAGGTGGCCCCACCCGGTGGGCCCCCGGGACCCTTCCGGTGGTCCCGGTATAATACCGGTGACCCCGAAACTTGTCCCGATGCCCGAAATAGCACTTCCTATATATAATTCTTTATCTCCGGACCATTCTGGAACTCCTCGTGACGTCCGGGATCTCATCCGGGACTCCGAACAACATTCGGGTTACTGCACATACATATCCCTACAACCCTAGCGTCACCGAACCTTAAGTGTGTAGACCCTATGGGTTCGGGAGACATGCAGACATGACCGAGACGACTCTCTGGTTAATAACCAACAGCGGGATCTGGATACCCATGTTGGCTCCCACATACTCCACGATGATCTCATCGGATGAACCACGATGTCGAGGATTAAACAACCCTGTATACAATTCCCTTTGTCAATCGGTACGTTACTTGCCCGAGACTCGATCGTCGGTATCCCAATACCTCGTTCAGTCTCGTTACTGGCAAGTCACTTTACTCATACCGTAATGCATGATCCCGTGATCAACCACTTGGTCACTTCGAGCTCATTATGATGATGCATTACCGAGTGGGCCCAGAGATACCTCTCCGTCATACGGAGTGACAAATCCCAGTCTCGATCCGTGTCAACCCAACAGACACTTTCGGAGATACCTGTAGTGCACCTTTATAGTCACCCAGTTACGTTGTGACGTTTGGTACACCCAAAGCACTCCTACGGTATCCGGGAGTTACACGATCTCATGGTCAAAGGAAAAGATACTTGACATTGGAAAAGCTCTAGCAAACGAACTACACGATCTTGTGCTATGCTTAGGATTGGGTCTTGTCCATCACATCATTCTCCTAATGATGTGATCCCGTTATCAATGACATCCAATGTCCATAGCCAGGAAACCATGACTATCTGTTGATCAACGAGCTAGTCAACTAGAGGCTTACTAGGGACATATTATGGTCTATGTATTCACACGTGTATTACGATTTCCGGATAATACAGTTATAGCATGAATAAAGACAATTATCATGAAGAAAGAAATATAATACTAATACTTTTATTATTGCCTCTAGGGCATATTTCCAACAGTCTCCCACTTGCACTAGAGTCAATAATCTAGTTACATTGTGATGAATCGAACACCCATAGAGTTCTGGTGTTGATCATGTTTTGCTCGCGAGAGAGGTTTAGTCAACGGATCTGCGACATTCAAATCCGTGTGCACTTTGCAAATTTCTATGTCTCCATCTTGAACATTTTCACGAATGGAGTTGAAGCAACGCTTGATGTGCCTGGTCTTCTTGTGAAACCTGGGCTCCTTGGCGAGTGCAATAGCTCCAGTGTTGTCACAGAAGAGTTTGATCGGCCCCGACACATTGGGTATGACTCCTAGGTCGGTGATGAACTCCTTCACCCAAATTGCTTCATGCGCTGCCTCCGAGGCTGCCATGTACTCCTCTTCACATGTAGACCCCGCCACGACGCTCTGCTTGCAGCTGCACCAGCTCACTGCTCCACCATTCAACATATACACGTATCCGGTTTGTGACTTAGAGTCATCTAGATCTGTGTCGAAGCTAGCGTCGACGTAACCCTTTACGACGAGCTCTTCGTCACCTCCATAAACGAGAAACATGTCCTTTGTCCTTTTCAGGTACTTCAGGATATTCTTGACCGCTGTCCAGTGTTCCTTGCCGGGATTACTTTGGTACCTTCCTACCAAACTTACGGCAAGGTTTACATCAGGTCTGGTACACAGCATGGCATACATAATAGATCCTATGGCTGAAGCATAGGGGATGACACTCATCTCTTCTTTATCTTTTGCCGTGGTCGGGCATTGAGTCGAGCTCAATCTCACACCTTGCAAAACAGGGAAGAACCCTTTCTTGGACTGATCCATTTTGAACTTCTTCAAAATCTTATCAAGGTATGTGCTTTGTGAAAGACCTATGAGGCGTCTCGATCTATCTCTATAGATCTTGATGCCTAATATATAAGCAGCTTCTCCAAGGTCCTTCATTGAAAAACTCTTATTCAAGTAGGCCTTGATGCTATCCAAGAGTTCTATATCATTCCCATCAAAAGTATGTCATCTACATATAATATGAGAAATGCTACAGAGCTCCCACTCACTTTCTTGTAAACGCAGGCTTCTCCATAAGTCTGTGTAAACCCAAACGCTTTGATCATCTCATCAAAGCGAATGTTCCAACTCCGAGATGCTTGCACCAGCCCATAAATCGAGCGTTGGAGCTTGCACACTTTGTCAGCATTCTTAGGATCGACAAAACCTTCCGGCTGCATCATATACAATTCTTCCTTAAGGAAACCATTAAGGAATGCCGTTTTGACGTCCATTTGCCATATCTCATAATCGTAAAATGCGGCAATTGCTAACATGATTCGGACGGACTTTAGCTTCGCTACCGGTGAGAAAGTCTCATCGTAGTCAACCCCTTGAACTTGTCGATAACCCTTAGCGACAAGCCGAGCTTTATAGATGGTCACATTACCATCCGCGTCTGTCTTCTTCTTAAAGATCCATTTATTTTCTATGGCTCGCCGTTCAACGGGCAAGACAGTCAAAGTCCATACTTCGTTTTCATACATGATCCTATCTCGGATTTCATGGCTTCTAGCCATTTGTCGGAATCCGGGTCCGCCATCGCTTCTTCATAGTTCGAAGGTTCACCGTTGTCTAACAACATGATTTCCAAGACAGGGTTGCCGTACCACTCTAGTGCGGAACGTGTCCTTGTGGACCTTGGGATTTCAGTAGGAGATTGATCAGAAGTATCTTGATCATCATCAATAACTTCCTCTCTAGTCGGTGCAGGCACCTTAGGAATATTTTCTTGAGTTGTGCCATTTTCTGGTTCAAGAGGTAATACTTCATCAAGTTCTACTTTCCTCCCACTTACTTCTTTCGAGAGAAACTCTTTCTCTAGAAAGAATCCATTCTTGGCAACAAAGATCTTGCCTTCGGATCTGAGGTAGAAGGTATACCCAACAGTTTCTTTAGGGTATCCTATGAAGACGCATTTTTCCAACTTGGGTTCGAGCTTTTCAGGTTGAAGTTTCTTGACATAAGCATCGCATCCCCAAACTTTTAGAAATGACAGCTTAGGTTTCTTGCCAAACCATAATTCATACGGTGTCGTCTCAACGGATTTAGACGGAGCCCTATTTAAAGTGAATGTAGCTGTCTCTAGAGCGTATCCCCAAAATGATAGCGGTAAATCGGTAAGAGACATCATAGACCGCACCATATCCAATAGAGTGCGATTACGACGTTCGGACACACCGTTATGCTGAGGTGTTCCAGGCGGCATGAGTTGTGAAATGATTCCACATTTCCTTAAGTGTGTACCAAATTCGTGACTTAAATATTCTCCCCCACGATCTGATCGTAGGAACTTTATCTTTCGGTCACGTTGATTCTCTACCTCATTCTGAAATTCCTTGAACTTTTCAAAGGTCTCAGACTTGTGTTTTATTAAGTAGACATACCCATATCTACTCAAGTCATTAGTGAGAGTGAGAACATAACGATATCCTCCGCGAGCCTCAACGCTCATTGGACCACACACATCAGTATGTATGATTTCCAACAAGTTGGTCGCTCGCTCCATTGTTCCGGAGAATGGAGTCTTGGTCATCTTGCCCATGATGCATGGCTCGCATGTGTCAAACGATTCATAATCTAGAGACTCTAAAAGTCCATCAGCATGGAGCTTCTTCATGCGCTTGACACCAATGTGACCAAGGCGGCAGTGCCACAAGTATGTGGGACTATCGTTATCAACTTTACATCTTTTTGTATTCACACTATGAATATGTGTAATATTACGTTCGAGATTCATTAAGAATAAACCATTGACCATCGGAGCATGACCATAAAACATATCTCTCATATAAATAGAACAACCATTATTCTCGGATTTAAATGAGTAGCCATCTCGTATTAAACGAGATCC
Organism: Triticum urartu; assembly: GCF_056163025.1. Lineage (NCBI taxonomy): Eukaryota > Viridiplantae > Streptophyta > Magnoliopsida > Poales > Poaceae > Triticum > Triticum urartu. The sequence goes on from NC_141874.1 coordinate 10,164,256, forward strand.
TGATACAATGTTCATGCTCAAACTTGGCACTAAATAACAATTATTGAGGTTTATAACTAATCCCGTAGGTAAATGTAGAGGTAGCGTGCCGACGGCGATCACATCGACCTTGGAACCATTCCCGACGCGCATCGTCACCTCGTCCTTCACCAGTCTCCGTTTATTCCGCAGCTCCTGCTGTGAGTTACAAATATGAGCAACGGCACCGGTATCAAATACCCAGGAGTTACTACGAGTACTGGTAAGGTACACATCAATTACATGTATATCAAATATACCTTTGGTGTTGCCTGCCTTCTTGTCCGCTAAGTATTTGGGGCAGTTCCGCTTCTAGTGACCCTTCCCTTTGCAATAAAAGCACTCCGTCTCAGGCTTGGGTCCATTCTTTGGCTTCTTCCCGGCAGCTTTCTTGCCAGGCGCGGCAACTTACTTGCCGTCCTTCTTGAAGTTCTTTTTACCCTTGCCCTTTTTGAACTTAGTGGTTTTATTTACCATCAACACTTGATGTTCCTTCTTGACTTCTACCTCTGCTGATTTCAGCATTGCAAATACCTCAGGAATGGTCTTTTGCATCCCCTGCATATTGAAGTTCATCACAAAGCTCTTGTAGCTTGGTGGAAGCGACTGGAGGATTCTGTCAATGACCGCATCATCCGGGAGATTAACTCCCAGCTGAGTCAAGCGGTTATGTAACCCAGACATAGTGAGTATGTGCTCACTGACAGAACTATTTTCCTCCATCTTACAGCTAAAGAATTTGTTGGAGACTTCATATCTCTCGACCCGGGCATGAGCTTGAAAAACCAATTTCAGCTCTTTGAACATCTCATATGCTCCATGTCTCTCAAAACGCTTTTGGAGCCCCGGCTCTAAACTGTAAAGCATGCCGCACTGAACGAGGGAGTAGTCATCAGCACGTGTCTGCCAAGCGTTCATAACGTCTTGGTTCTGTGGGACGGGTGGATCACCGAGCGGTGCTTGTAGGACATAATCTTTCTTGGCAGCTATGAGGATGATCCTCAGGTTCCGGACCCAGTCCGTATAGTTGCTGCCATCGTCTTTCAGCTTGGTTTTCTCTAGGAACGCATTGAAATTGAAGACAACATTGGCCATTTGATCTACAAGACATATTGCAAAGATTTTAGACTAAGTTCATGATAATTAAGTTCATCTATTCAATGAACTCCCACTTAGATAGACATCCCTCTGCTAGTCATCTAAGTATAACATGATCCGAGTCAACTAGGCCGTGTCCGATCATCACGTGAGACGGACTAGTCAACGTCGGTGAACATCTTCATGTTGATCGTATCTTCTATACGACTCATGCTCGACCTTTCGGTCTTCTGTGTTCCGAGGCCATGTCTGTACATGCTAGGCTCGTCAAGTTAACCCTAAGTGTTTTGCATGTGTAAAACTGTCTTACACCCGTTGTATGTGAACGTAAGGATCTATCACACCCGATCATCACGTGGTGCTTCGAAACGACAAACTTTAGCAACGGTGCACAGTTAGGGGAGAACACTTCTTGAAAGTGTTGTAAGGGCTCATCTTATTTACTACCGTCGTTCTAAGTAAACAAGATGCATAAACATAATAAACATCACATGCAATTATATAGTAGTGACATGATATGGCCAATATCACATAGCTCCTTCGATCTCCATCTTCGGGGCTCCATGATCATCTTCGTCACCGGCATGACACCATGATCTCCATCATCATGATCTCCATCATCGTGTCTTCATGAAGTTGTCACGCCAACGACTACTTCTACTTCTATGGCTAACGCATTTAGCAATAAAGTAAAGTAATTTACATGGCGTTCTTTAATGACACGCAGGTCATACAAAAATAAAGACAACTCCTATGGCTCCTGCCGGTTGTCATACTCATCGACATGCAAGTCGTGATTCCTATTACAAGAACATGATCTCATACATCACATATATATCATTCATCATTCATCACAACTTTGGCCATATCACATCACAAGACACTTGCTGCAAAAACAAGTTAGACGTCCTCTAATTGTTGTTGCAAGTTTTACGTGGCTGAATTAGGGTTCTAGCAAGAACGTTTTCTTACCTACGTGAAAGCCACAACGTGATTTGTCAACTTCTATTTACCCTTCATAAGGACCCTTTTCATCGAATCCGCTTCAACTAAAGTAGGAGAGACAGACACCCGCCAGCCACCTTATGCAACTAGTGCATGTTAGTCGGTGGAACCGGTCTCACGTAAGCATACGTGTAAGGTTGGTCCGGGCCGCTTCATCCCACAATACCGTTGAAGCAAGATAAGACTAGTAGCGGCAAGAAAGTTGACAACATCTACGCCCACAACAAATTGTGTTCTACTCGCGCAAGAAGAACTACGCATAAACCTGGTTCTGATACCACTGTTGGGGAACGTTGCAGAAAACAAAAATTTTCCTACGGTTTCACCAAGATCCATCTATGAGTTCATCTAGCAACGAGTGATCGGATGCGTCTACATACCTTTGTAGATCGCGAACGGAAGCGTTCAAAGAACGGGGATGAGGCAGTCGAACACGACGTGATCCAAATCACCGGAGATCCTAGCGCCGAACGGACGGCACCTCCGCGTTCAACACACGTACGATTATCGTAACGTCTCCTTCTTCTTGATCCAGCAAGGGGGAAGAAGAGGTTGAGGAAGATGGCTCCAGTAGCAGCACGACGGCGTGGTGATGGTGGAGCTGCAGTACTCTGTCAGGACTTCGCCAAGCACTTTGGAGGAGGAGGAGGTGTTGGAGAGGGAGAAGGAGGCAACCAAAGGCATGTCTGAAGAGCCCTCCTTCCCCACTATATATAGGAGGGCTAGGGGGGGCGCCGGCCCTAGGAGATCCAATCTCCTAGGGGGGGCGGCGGCCAGGGAGGTTTCCCTCCCCCCCAAGGCACCTAGGGGTGCCTTCCACTAGTGGGACTCCTCCCCTTTGGAAACCCTAGGCGCATGGGCCTATTGGGGCTGGTGCCCTTGGCCCATGTAGGCCAAGGCGCACCCCCTACAGCCCATGTGGCCCCCCGGGGCAGGTGGCCCCACCCGGTGGGCCCCCGGGACCCTTCCGGTGGTCCCGGTATAATACCGGTGACCCCGAAACTTGTCCCGATGCCCGAAATAGCACTTCCTATATATAATTCTTTATCTCCGGACCATTCCGGAACTCCTCGTGACGTCCGGGATCTCATCCGGGACTTCGAACAACATTCGGGTTACTGCACATACATATCCCTACAACCCTAGCGTCACCGAACCTTAAGTGTGTAGACCCTACGGGTTCGGGAGACATGCAGACATGACCGAGACGACTCTCTGGTCAATAACCAACAGCGGGATGTGGATACCCATGTTGGCTCCCACATACTCCACGATGATCTCATCGGATGAACCACGATGTCGAGGATTAAACAACCCTGTATACAATTCCCTTTGTCAATCGGTACGTTACTTGCCCGAGACTCGATCGTCGGTATCCCAATACCTCGTTCAGTCTCGTTACTGGCAAGTCACTTTACTCGTACCGTAATGCATGATCCCGTGATCAACCACTTGGTCACTTCGAGCTCATTATGATGATGCATTACCGAGTGGGCCCAGAGATACCTCTCCGTCATACGGAGTGACAAATCCCAGTCTCGATCCGTGTCAACCCAACAGACACTTTCGGAGATACCTGTAGTGCACCTTTATAGTCACCCAGTTACGTTGTGACGTTTGGTACACCCAAAGCACTCCTACGGTATCCGGGAGTTACACGATCTCATGGTCAAAGGAAAAGATACTTGACATTGGAAAAGCTCTAGCAAACGAACTACACGATCTTGTGCTATGCTTAGGATTGGGTCTTGTCCATCACATCATTCTCCTAATGATGTGATCCCGTTATCAATGACATCCAATGTCCATAGCCAGGAAACCATGACTATCTGTTGATCAACGAGCTAGTCAACTAGAGGCTTACTAGGGACATATTATGGTCTATGTATTCACACGTGTATTACGATTTCCGGATAATACAGTTATAGCATGAATAAAGACAATTATCATGAAGAAAGAAATATAATAATAATACTTTTATTATTGCCTCTAGGGCATATTTCCAACAGGTGGACAGTGGCAAGCCAAGGTAGGACTGCGGGAAACTGGCGACCGCGCAACCGAGGATCGCCGCAAGAGTACGGGAGGTTTCCGGCTCAACATGGATAGGGGCGAACGTGCTTTTGCGGAAATTGATAGTGAGGCCAGTGGCCGCGGAGAATTGAGACAACAACTGCTTGAGGTGGTGCAACTACTCTATGATCGCCGGTAGCACGATCAGCGTGTCATCTGCGTATTGCAGTACCGGGCATGGGAGGTTTTCGTCTAGAGGGTGGGGGAGTAGTCCAGATTGAGAAGCGTGAAGGATCATATGCTGAAGAACGTCGGCGATCACCAGGAAAAGGTACGGGGAGAGGGAATCCCCTTGCCTAAGCCCACATTTGCATGGGAACCACGGGCTGGGTCGTCCATTTAGCAAGATGGCGGAGTTTGCGGAATCGTTGAGAGATCGAATCCAGCCATCCCAGCACAAAGGAAAGCCTTTGGCACGTAGGATGGCGGTTAGTGCGTCCCAGGAGACCGAATCAAAGGCTTTATGAAAGTCCAGTTTGAGGACGATAGATGGTTTTTTCCTTTTGAAACACGTTTGGACGATGTCGGCGGCAAGGAGGAAGTTATCAGCAATCCCTCTCCCTCTAATGAAGCCAGATTGCCCAAAGTATATAATATCTGGCATGTAATCTTGGGCCCTATTTGCCAAGCACTTTGAGGCTATTTTGACCGCGCAGTTTTGAAGCGATACGGGCCTAAAATCTCGGGTTGCGTAGCCCCCAGCTTTTTTGGAAGAAGCACTATATAGGCCTTGTTGATGCGTCTTAAGTCGGCCTTACCGCTATGAAAGTCGTTTAGGAGATTGAGCAAGTCGTTTTTTACTAGATTCCAATTTACTTTGTAGAAGGCGGGTCCAAAACCATCGGGACCGGGGCTTGCGTTGTCATTCATGCCCCATAGAGCAAGCTTAATTTCCTCCATCGTGAAAGGACGCACGATATCCCTAGCCTGAGAGGTGGATAGGGAGGAGCCAGCCAACAGAGACGGAAGATCAAAGGAAAAGGACGCCCGAACCACGGTGCCGACGAGGTTTTTGAAGAAATCTAGAAGGATGCGCTCCTTGTCCACTTGAGAGGTGTAAGAGACGCCGTCCACCTCAAGAGATTTGATTTGGTTCTTCCTGTAGCGCACGGAGGCACAAACGTGGAGGTAGGCCGAATTTTCGTCACCAAGAACGCAGTCTTTGATTTTAGCTCGTTGCCGCCAGTAGGCAGCCAGATCGGCATTGTAGCGGTGTAAGGATAATTTGACTGCGGTCCGAAGATGAAGCTCAATGGGCGAAAGCATGCGGGATTCTTCCATCTTATCTAAGAGGTTGATCATGGTGTGGCAGTTCTTTGCCAGAGTAGTGGGTAGAGAAAGTTAGCTGACCACTTCTTGGCCATATCTCGAGTTCGCTTGAGGCGCAAGGCAAGCATCCCAACCGAACCCCTCTCCAGGTGACGGGACCCTACGCTGGCCCAGTTTGAAGCCACCTTGATCCGGAAAGAGGGATTGGCTAGAAGGGCACTATTGAGCCGGAAGATCTGGGGCTTTGGGATTTGAGTGGCCGCCGACAGTTGGATTGGGACGTGGTCTGACGTGGATCGAGTGGAGGAGGTGAGAGCGCTATCTGGGAAGTGCTAAGCCCATGTCACGTTGACTAGAGCCCGGTCTAAACGTACGAGGATGGGAGCGTCTTGTTGGTTGGACCAAGTATATAGCCGGTCGAGGAGGGGGAGGTCTTGCAGTCTCATGGATTGGATAGCGTCAGAGAAAAGCATGGCCTCAATCGAGTTGAAGTTTGGGGAAGATTTATCTGAGCGGCGGAGGATGAGGTTGAAGTCGCCAATGATAGCCCAAGGGCCGGTAATTGTGGAAGAGAGACTTATGAGCAAGTCTAAGAAAGCACGTTTTTCAGACGGGTCGCAAGGGCCGTACACATTAGTTAAGGTAAATGAGAGGTCATCCACCTTGGATTCAAAGGAGCAAGAGATGAAGAACTGATTTTAAGATACCGATGAGCAAGTCCAGAGATTACCGTCCCAAGCAGTTAGAATACCTCCAGAGGAGCCTAAGGATGGGATGAAATCAAAGTCTCTGAGATTTGGTGGGAGGAACGTCATAGCCTTAAAGCGGTCGATGTCAACAAGTTTGGTTTCTTGGCAGCAGGCGATCGAACACATAGTGGCGACAATTCCTGCCTTAATGTCGGTGCATTTTTTGTGCCTACCTAGGCCCCGGACGTTCCAAGAGGAAATAATTAAGTTCTTAATCATTGACTAACAGCATAACAACTGGGGAGGTGGGGGCGAGGACCGCGATAAAGGAACAGGGTGGACAAACGAATACAACCAGGTGAAAGACAACAGAGTGAGCGGCTCGGGAGAGCGCCATGCAATGCCGAACTAGGGATAGACTAAAAGAAAAACAGTGGGTTAGAAGACCCAAATTAGAAGCGGGGGGGAAGCCTGTCTAGGGTGCAAGCTGACTAAAAAACCACCCCTAAAATTGTTGGAGGAGGCATGGTTGCAATGAGAGCTCGTCAGCGGACAGCAGCACCGGCAGGCGCAGGTCGTCGGGTGTTCACACATCATCACCGGAGGGCATCAGGTTGAGGTCGAGCTCTGGCACGACGCATGCTCTACCCAGCTCGATGGCGTCCTTGCGGGGGAGCGGAGGGGCCCCTTCCGCAGCTATCTCGAGGAGCTCCACTTCTGGAAGGAGAAGATCCGGCACCTTGGCCGGCTTTTTCCCTTCCATCTTCATCTTCTTGCGCAGCTTGGTCTTTTCTAACATAGTCAGGCGGGTCGGTTCCTCTTGCCGGAGAGGCGCGCACTGCGGCGCGCAGCAGCGCTGCGGCGGGTGTAGAAGATGGTAGGTGAGGCTGCGCGTGGTGGCAGATCAGCGATGTCGGTTGTGCGCGGAGGCAGCTCGTCGATGGCGATCTCGGCCTGGGAGACAGAAGAGTCGCAGATGAGGCCACCCATCGCAGGCGGGGATGGCAGAGCAGAGGGCGGGATGGGCGGCAGGCCGGCGTCGAAGCGGGCCACGGCCTCCATGACCTGGTCCTCCCCTTCCACAGAAGGCGCGAGGGCACGGCCACGCAGGTCGCAGCAGAAGACGTCAGCGTCCGTGCACGGCCTGCGTGACGGCCCGACCGTGGCGACGCGGTCGAGGTATCCAATGGAGCAGGCCGCGAGGTTGGCGACGACGAGCTTTGGGGAGCCGGCAGGACGCATCGGGATGCGGTAGAAGCCATGCTCACCGCCCGTCCCTTGAACCCGCACGTCGTAGAAGCCGCGGTAGAGCTTGACCTCCACCGACTTGGGCCGAGCTGTGAGCGGGGTGGCGAGGACGAGCAGCTTGTGGTTAGCCATCATGGTGAGGCCTCCCGGGAGACGTACCACCTTGTCATCATGGCCTTCATCCGTCGGCGGCGGCGGGGGGGCGGACAAGTTGGGGTCCATGCCAGCCGGAAAGTCGCCTCCCGCCCCGTCACCACCGTCCCCATCGTTGTCGTCGTCGTCGGAGTCCGGGGCCCCGAAAGCGGGGTCCGGGGGGAGTTCTTGGGAGCGGACGACCATGACGGTCGCGATGGCGCCAAGGCCAGAGTAGCCGTGGACTGGGATGGAGTGAGGAACATCGGTGAGAGAGCGGCTCTTTACCGAGACGAGAACCGCAGAGTAGTCGACCCCAGTTAGGCAAACAAAATCGACTTCGATGGGACAGGCGAAAGGGACAATGGAGTTGATTATGGTGGGGGTGAACCAATATTCAATGGGAAAGTCCTCTATGTTTAGGGCGGAGACCGTGCCAAGGCGGAAGATGAACCTGTTTTCAGTGTCCTCGTGGCGAACGAGTTCAACGGTGTTGATGGGGCAGGTGAAAGTGCTAGACAGGAGGGAGATCTCCCGTTCGTACGCTGAGCCGAAAACTACAAGTCCAGACCCATAGGACGATGCGCGGAGCGCAACGGGTGGGACGCCCTCGCCAGCATGGAGGGCCCGGCGAATGCATGCATGGGGAGAGGGGTGTGGAGGGTTTACAATGGCATAGGCAAGGTTTTGGAAGTGCTCTAGAGGGGTGTATGGCATGAAAACATTGGAGAAAGCCCGGCGATGGCGCGGTGGGGATTGGGGAAACAGGGTTTGGGTGGCGTCCGAGTCGGTGGATTCCTCCCCCGATTCGAAATCCACCTCATCCGGGTCCTCCTCCTCCTCCACGGCCTCCCCCGCGGCCTCCTCCGCCGCCTCGGTTTGCTCGGGGAAAGAGAAGACACGGTGGTTGGGGGAAGGGATGGGGGAGAGCTCTGGTTCCACGTCGGAGTCCGACCTAGCAAGTGGGATGAAGTCGGCCATGGGGCGCAGATGGACGGGAGGGGAGCTAGGGGAGCTAGGGAGGGAGGCGGGAGTGGTAGATGTAGAAGGAGAGCTGTGGGAGGTCGAGGGCGAGGTAGCTTGTGTGGGGATTTGAGGCTGGGGAGGGTGGTTTAATATAGCATGGCAGCTAGGGCTTGCATGGCCAAGTTGCCAGCAGCGGCGGCATCGCACCGGATCACGGCAGTCCCGCACCCTGTGATCGCGAGCCAAGCAACGGAAGCAGCGGCCCATGTGGCTAAAGTTTTTGGGAGGGGCAGAGAGGCTACGCCGGGGGGAGGGCTGGGGCTGCATGCTATAAGGGGAAGAAAGGAGGGCTTGGGCGTAGGAGGCCAGACGGCCAGGGCTAGAGCTGCATGGGCGAGATGGCGTGGGCGGCAGTCCAGAGGGCGGTGAAGGGTCCGAATTGGGTTCCCCGTTGTCACTTCTCGTGAGCTGCATGCATGGGAGGGAGAGGTTGTCGCAAGCGGGCGTCGTCGACGCGGGGGATAGGGTTGACCCCAGGGGCGGACCCACTGGGCACGGCAGGAGGCCAGGGGCACAAGAGTCCAACACCGGGCGCCTCCTTTTCGCAGCCAGATGCAAACTGGTGGAACGGGACAGCAATCCTGGAGAATCCAGAGTGACATGCATGGCGCGCGAGGTCAGCCTCGCAGGAGCAGTGAGGAGACCAATCCGTGAGCCTGCCTGGGGTTGAGCGACGCCGACAGGGGACCTCGCCAGCTGCACTAGTTGAACCGGGCCAAGCGGCAAGGGCAGGATACCCGGGGCGGTGATATCGAGGATGGGAATCCGGCTCGCGTGCCCGTGGCGGCAGGCCAAGGCGACCGGGCGAGACAGTGCTGACGTGGGGTTGCGGGCGACCAAGTGGCGTTCATGGGGGGGATGCTACAGGAGAGGGAAGCCTGGCTGACTCGAGTCTCGTGTAACCAGTGGGAAGCAGGCTGTGGTCTGGAGAGGGAGAAAGAGGAGATCGACCCATATCGCGCTGGTTGTCCGTAGCGCTGGGAGCCACAGAGGCGGGCTTGTCAACAGGAGTAGCACGCGCAACAGAGAGAGCAGAGGCCACTGTAGACATAGCAGCAGGGGGTGGAGACGCCTCGTCCTGAGGAGGAGACTGACGAGGTGGGACAAGCAATGGGGCGACAAAAAACCTAGGCTGCCTACCGTTCGCAGGGGGTGGATTTGCAAGGAAACGGACCACAATCTGCCTATAATTAATCCCTTCCAGCGAGAGAATGAACTTGGCAACGCGCGAATTAGCAACAGTAAACGAGAATAAGCGGGGTTGACAAACAGGATTAACGGGCGAGCCAGCGAAGACCCAATCCAACCATTGACCAAGGCGACGATGGCCGCCGGCGGCGGTGGCGGCGCCGGCAGGAGCACTTCGAGCCAGACCGCAGTTGGAGAGGAGAGCGGCGACTCGTCAGATAGAGGAGAACATTCCGGCAAGGAGAAGTATAGCATGCAGTATTGAAGCAGCGCATCCCCCGGCGTCCGCAGCTTCGGCTCGTTACCCCCAGACGATGGGCGGCGCAGCATGCCGGGAGTCGAAGCCGCAAGGAAGCCAGAGCGAAGAGGCCTCCCCTGCGCCAGGTCGAGGGGAGAGGCGTTGGAGATGTCCGTCGCCATGGAACCCGGCGGTTGGGTGGGCACCGGAGCGCCAGCCCCCACGGGATGGGGAGCCGCGGTGGAGCTCAGTCCTGTGGACAGCCTCATCGGGGCGGACGCCGGCCTGGTGGCCGCCGTGGCCGGGGCGGCCAGCGGCGGTGGCGGAGCCGTCTGGTCGCCTATCCTATCGCCTGATATTGTGCTTTTTTTCCTGTAGGTTGATGAAGCATTTCATGATCCACCCTCCATAGCGGTTACTATATCTTGAGGACCTAAATTAAGCTCTGGTAGCAGTGGGATGGTCAAGAGCCGTGCTGCTTGGGTATGTTTCTCGTACACTATCTCCTATTTGTCCACTGGATGATCCGTCCACCCTATTTGGCTCCCAAGGTTTGAATTTGATTCATTCAGTTTGTCTTCAGAATAGTTCCCCAGACAGTAATACTTGGGCACACCCGATCTACCTTGCGGCTTCACGGAGTACAGAGGAGCATACCGACGGTACTAACAGTGATCACGGTGAGCTACTCGTTATTTATTTTGTGATACATAGAAATTAATAATAGGTGACTTCGAAAAAAATCACTAAACCATTAACAATAGTAGCCAATAGCATATTAAAAATATTTCGGTAACTGATACAAAACTTTGATAACAAATGAGTTTTACAAACATCACTGAGCCACTAGTAATAGTATCTGTAGCACATCAAGAATAAACTGGCAGCCGACAAACAAGAACCTTAAAACAAACTGGTAATCTGCAAGCGATTAGAATCAAGGAAACCTGAAGCTACTAGAGTATTTGTCCATGGAAAGCAAAGATAGAACAAATGCAGTTGATATAACGCTAAGACGTAGCAAAAATAAAATATATAATTGACAAAACTTACCTCGACGCAAGGTTGTACACCTGTCATTATTCATTGGACAGAGCTGGCAGTTTGTATGGCCTGGTTCTGGAAGATGCTAATGTTCCATTCTGAGAAAAACACAGAAGTAGCTTCTTGCCCCAAAAGCCAGTATTGAGAGTGTTTCAAAAATCCTTTTCGGAGCCCGGGCTCATCCGCACCCGTGTTCAATAAAAAATTCAAAACAAATACTACAAACATTCCAAAAATTCCAATTTTTTTCTCATGGCAGACAATTTGGTGCGTGAGGTCCGACCCAATTTTCATATGATTTGGACAACCGAGCAACTCTCGGCAAAAAAGATAAATTCAGGGTCTATAAAACAGTTTAGTGTTCACGTACTGTTTTGATCCGATTTGTCTTTTTTGCTGAGAGTTACTCAGATTTCCAAATGACCTAATATTTGGAGAAAACATCACGCAATAAATTGTCTACCATGGGAAAAAACTTTGGAATTTTTGAATTTTTCTAGTATTTTTTTGATTTTTTTTCCTAATTGGGTGCAGATGAGCCTGGGCACCGAATCGCTGCAAGTAACACTTCTATTTCAGCTCGACTTCAGTGCAACCGAAATCGGTATTATGTAGAGCTTGCGAACGTGCTGAGTATTCCCTGCACTGAGATATATATGACCCTTGAAACAACAAAACCATGGCGCCCAGGGAAATCAATGAACCAGAAAATACTTGTTTCCTTTTTAGCATCACCAATCTAAAAAAAAACTTTATACAGGCCATGTAGCAAGAAACTTCTGGCACAGGCATAGCAAATCGATGAGAGCAGAGAATCTGTCTTGATTCAAACTATTTCTTCTGCGTGAATCGATAAATTGATATGAAATGGGGAGGGTAAATGTAGATGTAGCAGAGATGTTTAGACTAATGGTCAGCTCACCGGGAACAGAGGATGCGTTTCTTCTTGCTCAGGAAGGTGGGCAAAACGCATACGGTTGAGGGAGGCAAGCGAGGGCGTGCCCCAAGCTGAAGGCCTGGCTCGGGGTTGGAGCCGCGCTGCCGTCCTCGGAGCCGGCGCCTCGCTGGAGCAGGGTCAAGGGTCCTTCTATACGGTGCAGCATACGCCACGGAGCGGACGCACGCGCACCCCCATTGTCCCCGCGCACCTATTTTGGGCCGGCCCATGATCGGCAGCGCGAAGCCCCCTATTGTCTTGTTTTGTTTTTCTTCTATTTTTGTTTTTTCTTCTTAAAATAATTCGGGATTTCGAAAACTTTCCAAAATTCAAAAAATAATGCGAATTTCAAAAAAGTTCGTGGAGCCAAAATAATTCTCTGAATTCGAATAATGTTCATGAATTTAAAAAAATGTTTGTTATTTCAAATAATTATAGTGAATTTGGATATTCATAATATTTCTTAAATTTGGTGAATATTTCTAAAAATTATTCTTAACAAATTTGAATATGGTGAATTTTTTTTGTTAGATGTACATTTTAAAAAACATGCATGAATTTATTTGAATTTCATGATTTTTTTTAAATTGATTAGAAAATACCGATTTTGAGAATTTTTTTAAATTTTTTTGAATTTTGATGAACATTTTTAAATCTCTAGGAACAAATTTTGAATTTGATGAACATTTTTTTAATTCAATGAACAACATTTAAATTCAATGAAGATTATTTTATTTTGATGAACAAAAAATATTAATGGATTTGAAATGAAAATTCGCAAAAAAAGGTGAACAAGTAAAGAAGAAAAATAAAAAGGGAAAGGAAATGAAAACAAAAAGGAAAACGAAAAAAAAAAGAAAAAATTAATGGAAAACAGAAAAGGGAAAAAAGAATAAATAAAAAACGAAAAGGTAAAAAAACAGAAAAATCCGGTTCAGAGAAGGTCCTGGAACCTACCCAAAATTAGTTGGTGTTAAATCCCGAATTTAATGGGGTGACCCATAGAAATTCCAGCGGTCGAGGGTGGTGCACGCTTTGTAGCGGGCGACCTACGCGCAGTACAGGAACCACCCAGCCTCATAGGAATAATGCCGGAGATCTGGGGAGAGGGTGACCTCGGGGAATGGTACAGACCGCACCATGGGTGGGCCAGCTTGCTGAGCACACCATGGGCCTCAGTGTCCCAATAAGGAAAGCACTGAGCTACCTGCTTTTCAGCTGCTCTGCTGTATCTCAAATGGGTAGTCCATCAATAAGACACATCGACCTTCGTGGCCCAAACACACTAATGCTGAGAGAAATAAAGGTTTCGAATTTACTAAACCCACTTTAAGCTGTGTTTGGTTGGACAGATTGTCCCAACTTCTGCTTTGTAGAAGCTAAAAGCTAGCCAAAGGGGTAAATTTCCGAAGCAGCTTCTAATAATTTGTAGCTTTTACGTAGTACAATTTTCATAGCCGCGGTATCCCCAACTTTTACAACTTCTAAACCAACCACTTTCAGCTGTCCCCATAAAATTGATAGTATTTACCCACCAATGCCACTCTCAAGTGATACCTATTCGATCTATTTTTCTCAACTCTCACAGGAACGAAGCAAAGAACGCATCAGAGCTAGGGTTGGCCGCCGCTGCCCCTGCTGCCGCCAACGCCGCCGGCTCTGGCGATCCTCCGCCGTCGCCCGCTCCGGCGAATCTCCGCCGCCGCCCCCTCTGTACCAAGGTAATTTACCCCCAACCTCCATCCCGCTCCCTCCTCCATGCTCCTCCCTTCCCTTGCTGTTACCGGCGGCCCAGCTCCGACGAGCTGTCCTCGTCGGCGCACTGGCAAATTCTCTCCTGCCTCCTACCTCCTCCCCTCTTCCTTCATCCTCCCTCCATCCTCCTCCCTGCTCGTCCCTTCTAGCCCACCTGTTCCCGGCGGCCTAGGTCCGGCCGGCCAGCTGGCAGCACCAGCTCACCGGCCTCTTCCTCCTAGCCCCCCTCCCCAATTTCCTGGTCCCTCCTACCCACCCACCCACCCCCTCTCCTTCCTCCTCACCCTCCCTATTCCCATCCCCTGTTCAGGTTTCTTTGATTTTTTTTGTACAATTTTGTTTATGTAATGTTTAATTGCTTGTATACATAATATCTATAGAAGATAATGTTTTACTGCTTGTATACATAATATGTACAGAAGCTGAACATGATATAACTAATTTTTTAATTCATGTATAAGCTTGTATGACATTGAAGGAAATATGCCCTAGAGGCAATAATAAAGTTATTATTTATTTCCTTATATCATGATAAATGTTTATTATTCATGCTAGAATTGTATTAACTGGAAACATAATACATGTGTGAATACATAGACAAACAGAGTGTCACTAGTATGCCTCTACTTGACTAGCTCGTTAATCAAAGATGGTTATGTTTCCTAACCATGAACAAAGAGTTGTTATTTGATTAACAAGGTCACATCATTAGATAAATGATCTGATTGACATGACCCATTCCATTAGCTTAGCACCCGATCGTTTAGTATGTTGCTATTGTTTTATTCATGACTTATACATGTTCCTATGACTATGAGATTATGCAACTCCCGTTTGCCGGAGGAACACTTTGTGTGCTACCAAACGTCACAACATAACTGGGTGATTATAAAGGAGCTCTACAGGTGTCTCCAATGGTAGATGTTGGGTTGGCGTATTTCGAGATTAGGATTTGTCACTCCGATTGTCGGAGAGGTATCTCTGGGCCCTCTCGATAATGCACATCACATAAGCCTTGCAAGCATTGCAACTAATGAGTTGGTTGCGGGATGATGTATTACAGAACGAGTAAAGAGACTTGCCGGTAACGAGATTGAACTAGGTATTGGATACCGACGATCGAATCTCGGGCAAGTAACATACCGATGACAAAGGGAACAACGTGTGTTGTTATGCGGTCTGACCGATAAAGATCTTCGTAGAATATGTAGGAGCCAATATGGGCATCCAGGTCCCGCTATTGGTTATTGACCGGAGACGTGTCTCGGTCATGTCTACATTGTTCTCGAACCGTAGGGTCCGCACGCTTAACGTTACGATGACAGTTATTATGAGTTTATGCATTTTGATGTACCGAAGTTAGTTCGGAGTCCCGGATGTGATCACGGACATGACGAGGAGTCTCGAAATGGTCGAGACATAAAGATTGATATATTGGAAGCCTATGTTTGGATATCGGAAGTGTTCCGGGTGAAATCGGGATTTTACCGGAGTACCGGGAGGTTACCGAAACCCCCCGGAAGCTAGATGGGCCTTAGTGGGCTTTAGTGGAAAGGTGAAAGGGGCAGCCCAAGGTGGGTTGTGCGCCTCCCCCCTCCCCTAGTCCTATTAGGACAAGGAGAGGTGGCCGGCCCCCTCTCTCTCTCTCCCCCTTCGGGAATCCTATTCCAACTAGGATTGGGGGGGGGGAGTCCTACTCCCGGTAGGAGTAGGACTCCTCCTGCGCCACCATAGGGCCGGCCGAACCCCTCCCCCTTGGATCCTTTATATACAGGGGCAGGGGGGCACCTCTAGACACACAAGTTGATCCTTGAGATCGTTCCTTAGCCGTGTGCGGTGCCCCCTGGCACCATATTCCACCTCGATCATATTGTAGCGGTGCTTAGGCGAAGTCCTGCGACGGTAGAACATCAAGATCGTCACCACGCCGTCGTGCTGACGGAACTCTTCCCCGATGCTTTGCTGGATCGGAGCCCGGGGATCGTCATCGAGTTGTACGTGTGCTAAGAACTCGGAGGTGCCGGAGGAACGGTGCTTGGATCGGTCGGATCGGGAAGACGTACGATTACTTCCTCTACATTGCGTCAATGCTTCCGCAGTCGGTCTGCGTGGGTACGTAGACAACACTCTCCCCTCTTGTTGCTATGCATCACCATGATCTTGCGTGTGCGTAGGAAATTTTTTGAAATTACCGCGTTCCCCAACAGTGGCATCCGAGCCTAGGTTTTATGGTTTGATGTTATATGCACGAGTAGAACACAAGTGAGTTGTGGGCGATATAAGTCATACTGCCTACCAGCATGTCATACTTTGGTTCAGCGGTATTGTTGGACGGGACGCCCCGGACCAACATTACGCGTACGCTTACGCGAGACCTATTCCCCCGACATGCCTTGCACATAGGTGGATTGCGGGCGACTGTCTCTCCAACTTTAGTTGAACCGAGTGTGGCTACGCCCGGTCCTTGCGAAGGTTAAAACGGAGTCTATTTGACAAACTATCGTTGTGGTTTTGATGCGTAGGTGAGATTGGTTCTTGCTTAAGCCCGTAGCAGCCACGTAAAACTTGCAACAACAAAGTAGAGGACGTCTAACTTGTTTTTGCAGGGCATGTTGTGATGTGATATGGTCAAGGCATGATGCTGAATTTTATTGTATGAGATGATCATGTTTTGTAACCGAGTTATCGGCAACTGGCAGGAGCCATATGGTTGTCGCTTTATTGTATGCAATGCAATCGCGATGTAATGCTTTACTTTATCACTAAGCGGCAGCGTTAGTCGTGGAAGCATAAGATTGGCGAGACGACAACGATGCTACGATGGAGATCAAGGTGTCGCGCCGGTGACGATGGTGATCATGACGGTGCTTTGGAGATGGAGATCACAAGCACAAGATGATGATGGCCATATCATATCACTTATATTGATTGCATGTGATGTTTATCTTTTTATGCATCTTATCTTGCTTTGATTGACGGTAGCATTATAAGATGATCTCTCACTAAATTATCAAGAAGTGTTCTCCCTGAGTATGCACCGTTGCCAAAGTTCGTCGTGCCCAGACACCATGTGATGATCGGGTGTGATAAGCTCTACGTCCATCTACAACGGGTGCAAGCCAGTTTTGCACACGCAAAATACTCAGGTTAAACTTGACGAGCCTAGCATATGCAGATATGGCCTCGGAACACGGAGACCGAAAGGTCGAGCGTGAATCATATAGTAGATATGATCAACATAACGATGTTCACCATTGAAAACTACTCCATTTCACGTGATGATCGGTTATGGTTTAGTTGATTTGGATCACGTGATCACTTAGAGGATTAGAGGGATGTCTATCTAAGTGGGAGTTCTTAAGTAATATGATTAATTGAAATTTAATTTATCATGAACTTAGTCCTGGTAGTATTAGCATATCTATGTTGTAGATCAATAGCTCGCGTTGTTGCTTTCATATGTTTATTTTGATATGTTCCTAGAGAAAATTGTGTTGAAAGATGTTAGTAGCAATGATGCGGATTGGATCCGTGATCTGAGGTTTATCCTCATTGCTACACAGAAGAATTATGTCCTTGATGCACCGCTAGGTGACGGACCTATTGCAGGAGCAGATGCAGACGTTATGAACGTTTGGCTAGCTCAATATGATGACTACTTGATAGTTTAGTGCACCATACTTAATGGCTTAGAATCGGGACTTCAAAGACGTTTTGAACGTCATGGAGCATATGAGATGTTCCAGGAGTTGAAGTTAATATTTCAAGCAAATACCCGAGTTGAGAGATATGAAGTCTCTAACAAGTTCTATAGCTAAAAGATGGAGGAGAATTGCTCAACTAGTGAGCATATGACCAGATTGTCTGGGTACTACAATTACTTGAATCAAGTGGGAGTTAATCTTCCAGATAAAATAGTGATTGACAGAATTCTCTAGTCACCATCACCAAGTTAGTAGAACTTCGTGATGAACTATAATATGCAAGGGATAACGGAAACAACTCCCAAGCTCTTCGTGATGCTAAAATCAACGAAGGTAGAAATCAAGAAAAAACATCAAGTGTTGATGGTTGACAAGATCACTAGTTTCAAGAAAAGGGCAGAGGGAAGAAGGGGAACTTCAAGAAGAACAGCAAGCAAGTTGCTGCTCAAGTGAAGAAGCCCAAGTCTGGTCCTAAGCCTGAGACTAAGTGCTTCTACTGCAAAGGGACTGGTCACTGGAAGCGGAACTACCCCAAGTGATTGGCGGAAAAGAATGATGGCAAAGTGAACATAAGTATATTTGATATACATGTTATTGATGTGTACTTTACTAGTGTTTATAGCAAACCCTCAGTATTTGATACTAGTTCAGTTGCTAAGATTAGTAACTCGAAACAAGAGTTGCAGAATAAACAGAGACTAGTTAAGGGTGAAGTGACGATGTGTGTTGGAAGTGGTTCCAAGATTGATATGATCATCATCGCACACTCCCTATAATTTCGGGATTATTGTTGAACCTAAATAAGTGTTATTTAGTGTTTGCGTTGAGCATGAATATGATTTGATCATGTTTATTGTAATATAGTTATTCATTTAAGTAAGAGAATAAATTGTTATTCTGTTTACATGAATAAAACCTTATATGGTTACACACCCAATGAAAATAGTTCGTTGGATCTCGATCATAGTGATACACATAATCATAATATTGAAACCAAAGGATGCAAAGTTAATAATGATAGTGCAACTTATTTGTAGCACTGCCGTTTAGGTCATATTGGTGTAAAGCGCATGAAGAAACTCCATGCTGATGGGCTTTTGGAATCACTTGATTATGAATCAGTTGATGCTTGCGAACCATGCCTCATGGGCAAGATGACTAAGACTCTGTTCTTCGGAACAATGGAGCGAGCAACAGATTTGTTGGAAATCATACATACTGATGTATGTGGTCCGATGAATATTGAGGCTCGCGACAGGTATCATTATTTTCTGATCTTCACAGATGACTTAAGCAGATATGGGTATATCTACTTAATGAAACATAAGTCTGAAACATTTGAAAAGTTCAAAGAATTTCAGAGTGAAGTTGAAAATCATCGTAACAAGAAAATAAAGTTTCTACGATCTGATCGTGGAGGAGAATATTTGAGTTACGAGTTTGGTGTACATTTGAAAAATTATGGAATAGTTTCGCAACTCACGCCACCCGGAACACCAAAGCGTAATGGTGTGTCCGAACGTCGTAATCGTACTTTATTTGATATGGTGCGATCTATGATGTCTCTTACTGATTTACCGCTATCTTTTTGGGGTTATGCTTTAGAGACGGCCGCATTCACGTTAAATAGGGCACCATCAAAATCCGTTGAGACGACGCCTTATGAACTGTGGTTTGGCAAGAAACCAAAGTTGTCGTTTCTTAAAGTTTGGGGCTGCGATGCTTATGTGAAAAAGCTTCAACCTGATAAGCTCGAACCCAAATCGGAGAAATGTGTCTTCATAGGATACCCAAAGGAGACTGTTGGGTACACCTTCTATCACAGATCCGAAGGCAAGATATTCGTTGCTAAGAATGGATCCTTTCTAGAGAAGGAGTTTCTCTCGAAAGAAGTGAGTGGGAGGAAAGTAGAACTTGACGAGGTAACTGTACCTGCTCCCTTGTTGGAAAGTAGTATATCACAGAAAACTGTTTCTGTGACACCTACACCAATGAGTGAGGAAGTTAATGATAATGATCATGAAACTTCAGAACAAGATGCTACTGAACCTCATAGATCAACCAGAGTGAGATCCGCGCCAGAGTGGTACGGTAATCTAGTTCTGGAAGTCATACTACTAGATCATGATGAACCTACGAACTATGAAGAAGCGATGATGAGCCCAGATTCCGCGAAATGGTTTGAGACCATGAAATCTGAGATATGATCCATGTATGAGAACAAAGTATGGACTTTGATGGATTTGCCCGTTGATCGGCAAGCCATAGAAAATAAATGGATCTTCAAGAGGAAGACGGATGCTGATAGTAGTGTTACTATCTACAAAGCTAGAATTGTCGAAAAAGGTTTTCGACAAGTTCAAGGTGTTGACTACGATGAGAGTTTCTCACTCGTATCTATGCTTAAGTCTGTCCGAATCATGTTAGTAATTGCCGCATTTTATGAAATCTGGCAAATGGATAAACAAAACTTCATTCCTTAATGGATTTATTAAAGAAGAGTTGTATACGATGCAACTAGAAGGTTTTGTCGATCCTAAAGGTGTTAACAAAATGTGCAAGCTCCAGCGATCCATCTGTGGACTGGTGCAAGCGTCTCGGAGTTGGAATATACGCTTTGATGAGTTGATCAAAGCATATAGTTTTATACAGACTTGCGGTGAAGCCTGTATTTACAAGAAAGTGAGTGGGAGCACTACAGCATTTCTGATAAGTATATGTATGACATATTGTTGATCGGAGATGATGTAGAATTATTCTGCAAAGCATAAAGGAATGTTTGAGAAGAGTTTTTTCAAAGAAAGACCTCGGTGAAGCTGCTTACATATTGAGCATCAAGATCTATAGAGATAGATCAAGACGCTTGATAAGTTTTTCAATGAGTACATACCTTGACAAGATTTTGAAGTAGTTCAAAATAGAACAGTCAAAGAAAGAGTTCTTGCCTGTGTTACAAGGTGTGAAATTGAGTAAGACTCAAAGCCCGACCAAGGCAGAAGATAGAAAGAGAATGAAAGTCATTCCCTATGCCTCAGCCATAGGTTCTATAAAGTATGCCATGCTGTGTACCAGATCTATTGTATACCATACACTATGTTAAGAGAGGGAGTACAATAGTGATCTAGGAGTAGATCAATGGACAGCGGTCAAAATTATCCTTACTGGAATAAGGATATGTTTCTCGATTACGGAGGTGACAAAAGGTTCGTCGTAAAGGGTTACGTCGATGCAAGTTTTGACACTAATCTAGATGAATCTAAGTCTCAATCTAGATACATATTAAAAGTGGGAGCAATTAGCTAGAGTAGCTCCGTGCAGAGCATTGTTGACATAAATATTTGGAAAATACTTACGGATCTGAATATAACAGACCCGGTGACTAAAATTATCTCACAAGCAAAACATGATCACACCTTAGTACTCTTTGGGTGTTAATCACATAGCGATGTGAACTAGATTACTGACTCTAGTAAACCCTTTGGGTGTTGGTCACATGACGATGTGAACTATGGGTGTTAATCACATGATGATGTGAACTATCGATGTTAATCACATGGTGATGTGATCTAGATTATTGACTCTAGTGCAAGTGGGAGACTGAAGGAAATATGCCCTAGAGGCAATAATAAAGTTATTATTTATTTCCTTATATCATGATAAATGTTTATTATTCATGCTAGAATTGTATTAACCGGAAACATAATACATGTGTGAATACATAGACAAACAGAGTGTCACTAGTATGCCTCTACTTGACTAGCTCGTTAATCAAAGATGGTTATGTTTCCTAACCATGAACAAAGAGTTGTTATTTGATTAACGAGGTCACATCATTAGATGAATGATCTGATTGACATGACCCATTCCATTGTTGGGGAACGTAGCAGAAATTCAAAATTTTCCTACGTGTCACCAAGATCTATCTATGGAGAAACCAGCAACGAGGGGAAGGAGAGTGCATCTATATACCCTTGTAGATCGCTATGCGGAAGCATTCAAGAGAACGGGGTTGAAGGAGTCGTACTCGTCGTGATCCAAATCACCGGAGATCCTAGTGCCGAACGGACGGCACCTCCGCGTTCAACACACGTACAGCCCGGTGACGTCTCCCATGCCTTGATCCGGCAAGGAGAGAGGGAGAGGTTGAGGAAGACTCCATCCAGCAGCAGCACAACGGCGTGGTGGTGGTGGAGGAGTGTGGCCATCCTGCAGGGCTTCGCCAAGCACCACGGGATATGAGGAGAAAGAGAGGGAGGGCTGCACCAACGAGAGAGATCAAATCGCGTATCTTGGGCAGCCCCTAGGCCTCACTATATATAGGGGAGAGGGAGGAGGGTGCGCCCCCTCTAGGGTTCCCACCCCTAGAGGTGGCGGCCAGCCTAGATCCCATCTAAGGGGGGCGGCCAAGGGGGAGGGGCAGAGGGAGGCGCACCAGGATGGGCCTTAGGGCCCATCTGCCCTAGGGTTTGCCCCCTCTCCTCTCCCTTGCGCCTTGGGCCCTTGCGGGGGGGCGCACCAGCCCACCTGGGGCTGGTCCCCTTCCACACTTGGCCCATGAAGCCCTCTGGTGCTGGTGGCCCCACTTGGTGGACCCCCGGGACCCTCCCGGTGGTCCCGGTACGTTACCGATAAACCCCGAAACTTTTCCAGTGACCAAAACAGGACTTCCCATATATAAATCTTTACCTCCGGAACTCCTCGTGACGTCCGGGATCTCATCTGGGACTCCGAACAGCATTCGGTAACCACATACAAACTTCCTTTATAACCCTAGCGTCATCGAACCTTAAGTGTGTAGACCCTACGGGTTCGGCAGACATGCAGACATGACCGAGACGTTCTCCAGTCAATAACCAACAGCGGGATCTGGATACCCATGTTGGCTCCCACATGTTCCACGATGATCTCATCGGATGAACCACGATGTCAAGGACTTAATCAATCCCGTATACAATTCCCTTTGTCTATCGGTACGATACTTGCCCGAGACTCGATCGTCGGTATCCCGATACCTTGTTCAATCTCGTTACCAGCAAGTCTCTTTACTCGTTCCGTAACACATCATCCCGTGATCAACTCCTTGGTCACATTGTGCACATTATGATGATGTCCTACCGAGTGGGCCCAGAGATACCTCTCCGTCACACGGAGTGACAAATCCCAGTCTCGATTCGTGCCAACCCAACAGACACTTTCGGAGATACCCGTAGTGTACCTTTATAGCCACCCAGTTACGTTGTGACGTCTGGCACACCCAAAGCACTCCTACGGTATCCGGGAGTTGCACAATCTCATGGTCTAAGGAAATGATACTTGACATTAGAAAAGCTTTAGCATACGAACTACACGATCTAGTGCTATGCTTAGGATTGGGTCTTGTCCATCACATCATTCTCCTAATGATGTGATCCCGTTATCAACGACATCCAATGTCCATGGTCAGGAAACCGTAACCATCTATTGATCAACGAGCTAGTCAACTAGAGGCTTACTAGGGACATTGTGTTGTCTATGTATCCACACATGTATCTGAGTTTCCTATCAATACAATTCTAGCATGGATAATAAACGATTATCATGAACAAGGAAATATAATAATAATCAATTTATTATTGCCTCTAGGGCATATTTCCAACATCCATTAGCTTAGCACCCGATCGTTTAGTATGTTGCTATTGCTTTCTTCATGACTTATACATGTTCCTATGACTATGAGATTATGCAAATCCCGTTTGTCGGAGGAACACTTTGTGTGCTACCAAACGTCACAACGTAACTGGGTGATTATAAAGGAGCTCTACAAGTGTCTCCAATGGTAGATGTTGGGTTGGCGTATTTCGAGATTAGGATTTGTCACTCCGATTGTCGGAGAGGTATCTCTGGGCCCTCTCGGTAATGCACATCACATAAGCCTTGCAAGCATTGCAACTAATGAGTTGGTTGCGGGATGATGTATTACAGAACGAGTAAAGAGACTTGCCGGTAACGAGATTGAACTAGGTATTGGATACCGACGATCGAATCTCGGGCAAGTAACATACCGATGACAAAGGGAACAACGTGTGTTGTTATGCGGTCTGACCGATAAAGATCTTCGTAGAATATGTAGGAGCCAATATGGGCATCCAGGTCCCGCTATTGGTTATTGACCGGAGACGTGTCTCGGTCATGTCTACATTGTTCTCGAACCGTAGGGTCCGCACGCTTAACGTTACGATGACAGTTATTATGAGTTTATGCATTTTGATGTACCGAAGTTAGTTCGGAGTCTCGGATGTGATCACGGACATGACGAGGAGTCTCGAAATGGTCGAGACATAAAGATTGATATATTGGAAGCCTATGTTTGGATATCGGAAGTGTTCCGGGTGAAATCGGGATTTTACCGGAGTACCGGGAGGTTACCGGAACCCCCCGGAAGCTAGATGGGCCTTAGTGGGCTTTAGTGGAAAGGTGAAAGGGGCAGCCCAAGGTGGGCTGTGCGCCTCCCCCCTCCCCTGGTCCTATTAGGACAAGGAGAGGTGGCCGGCCCCCTCTCTCTCTCTCTCTCTCCCCCTTCGGGAATCCTATTCCAACTAGGATTGGGGGGGGGGAGTCCTACTCCCGGTAGGAGTAGGACTCCTCCTGTGCCACCATAGGGACGGCCGAACCCCTCCCCCTTGGATCCTTTATATACAGGGGCAGGGGGCACCTCTAGACACACAAGTTGATCCTTGAGATCGTTCCTTAGCCGTGTGCGGTGCCCCCTGCCACCATATTCCACCTCGATCATATTGTAGCGGTGCTTAGGCGAAGCCCTGCGACGGTAGAACATCAAGATCGTCACCACGCCGACGGAACTCTTCCCCGACGCTTTGCTGGATCGGAGCCCGGGGATCGTCATCGAGCTGTACGTGTGCTAAGAACTCGGAGGTGCCGAAGTAACGGTGCTTGGATCGGTCGGATCGGGAAGACGTACGATTACTTCCTCTACGTTGCGTCAACGCTTCCACAGTCGGTCTGCGTGGGTACGTAGACAACACTCTCCCCTCTCGTTGCTATGCATCACCATGATCTTGCGTGTGCGTAGGAAATTTTTTGAAATTACTGCGTTCCCCAACAGACATGCCATCTATAAGGACAACAAACAACATTCACAAAAAATTCTTGTACATAGATATTCTGTTTGTTACTTATACATACTATTAGAGTACTTGCGGCATATTGCTATGCGTCAGATGATTTTTTGATATTATGTAATGGATTGTTCTTGATGTACTTTTCTCATATTGCTTTATTGAAGTATGACTGAGAAGGCGGTGTGGGATGATGCCCATCTGAAGAAACTCATTGACATATTGAGAGAAGAGGTTGAAAAAGGGAATAGGCCCTTAGGTTATTTAAATAAGAAGGGTTGGGCAAACGTTTTGGGGAAATGGGAAGCAAGAACGGGAAAGAAGTATCCCAAGTATAAATTCAAGAACAAGTGGGATGCCATAAAAAATGAGTACACTTGGTTCATGGAGTTGAAAAATGAAGCAACTGGGCTTGGATGGGATGATGCAAAGAGAACCATTGATTGCTCTTAAGAATGGTGGGATGAACATATCAAGGTAGGACTAGCCATTTTGGTTTTTATTTGGCATGGTTCTATATGACTGCGGTATCTCACTTGTACATTAAAATCCATTTCAGAGATGCCAAGAGAGTACAGGAAAGAAATGCAATCATATGAAGTTCAAAAAACCGGGACCAAAGCACCTTGAAGATTTACACGTCATATTTGACAAAGTACATGTTACTAGGGCTAGTGCTTCTTGTGCTGGAGATATATCTTCTGATGAATCAAGTGATGATAATGGAGTTCCTTTGGAGAAACCCAATGATATTGCTGAAATGAAGGAGGCATCTTCGACGAAACCAAAACCAAGCAAGAAGCGCAAGCAACCTTCTAATGCAAATGAGGAGAAGGAAGAGAAGAGTCCATTCTTACGATTGTACAAGCAGACATGCGAGAAAATAGAAAGTGGAGTGGAGCAGATAACTTCAAGTGTTGAAGCATCATCCGCTCCTCCAACAAATCATGTCCCTACCATTTCAGAAGTCATGAAGATGGTCAAAGAATGTGGTGTGAAGGAAAAACTGCTCTCATGCACACAACCCTCACTCTTATAGTGAAACCCGAGTTTAGGGAAATCTTCAATGTTATTGAAACAAAAGAAGGGAGGTTTGATTTTTTGGAGAGGGAGCATGAGAAGGAGATGTTGAAGCACGTGTAGTGAATCATGTTCGTTTTTTGGAGACCTATATTTGCTTTTGTTGTGGACCAAATTTGGTTATGTTGTGGACCATATTTGCTTTCGTTGTGGATGTATTTGCTTTTGTGTGGACCATATTTGCTTATGTTGATTTATCGTACTTATGTTGTGAGAAATATTTGCTTGTGTCGGTAACCATATTTATGTTGTGAGAAATATTTGCTCGTGTTGGTAACCACATTTATGGTGTGAGAAATATTTGCTCGTGTTGGTAACCACATTTATGTTGTGAGAAATATTTGCTCGTGTTGTTAACCATATTTATGTTGTGAGAAATATTTGCTTGTGCTATTAACCATATTTATGTTGTGAGAAATATTTGCTCGTGTTGTTAACCATATTTATGTTGTGAGAAATATTTGCTCGTGTAGTTTGACCATATTTATGTTATGACCATGACTATTTTAATAGATTTATATTCTTATGTAGATGGATGAAAGGATGGAAGAAGTTGCCATAAAGGGACAAGAGGGAATGAAACTTCTAGCTGAACTTGCGAAGCAGGGTGCTATCATGGGAAACCTAGGTAACCTCTATGTTGAGCGATACTTGAAACATGCAGAGTGCCTCAGCAAACAGGACTCCAATGGTTCATGGAGTGTTACGGTCGACCTAGATATTTCTATAAAATGTTTCGAATGGGCACTAATGTTTTCATGGCACTTCATGATTTTCTTGTCTCTACATATGGGTTGACATCAACCACTAATGTTTCATCAATTGAGTCACTGGCCATGTTCTTATGGATTGTTGGAGGCCCTCAATCATTTGCTCAAGCCGAGAACCGTTTTGTACGGTCACTTTGGACAGTTCCTACTTTTAGCCATGAGCATGAAATTTTTTAAGGAAGAGCGTTTCTGGCCTCATTTCAAAGGTGCTATTGGTGCCATAGATGGATCACATGTGCCAGTTTCAGTGCCTGCAGTTGATGCGGTTAACCATAGATGCCGGCATGGTTTTACATCTCATAATGTGCTTGCAGTATGTGACTTTGACATGAGGTTTACCTTTGTGGTTGCGGGTTGGCCGGGCTGTGCACATGATACAAGGGTCTTGAATCACGCATTAGCACACTTCCCTTCATTTCCTATACCTCCCAAAGGTATAATGTACTAACAGATGTCGTCATTAATTATATTCTTATGTGCGATGCTAACTTTCTGTTCTTTTTCAGGGAAATACTACCTTGTGGACTCTGGGTATCCAAACCGAACGGGTTACCTTGCTCGTTTTAAGGGGAGTACATACCATTTGCCGGAATTTCGTCTTCGCCGTCACCGTCCACCTGAAGGGAAGTATGAGTTGTTTAACTCTTCACATTCATCCCATCGAAATATCGTTAAGCGTGCTTTTGGGGTACTCAAGCAAAAATGGCACATCTTGAAAGGGGTCCCATGTTTCTCACCTCGTACACAGAAGCATATCATCATTGCTTGCATGGCATTGCACAATTTCATTCGTGATATCATGTTGAGTGACAAAGTTTTTGATAAATGTGATGCCGATGATGAGTATGTACCTCCAGTGCTACGAAAGGAGGTGGCACCAACACAAGTGGATCCCGTTGAAGAAGAGGAGAACGAAGATACCATGAACAATATTCGTAGTAGGATAGCTGATGCTTGTCTTGCGATGGCAAGATAGGTTAGTTATGTCAATGAAGGTCATCATCATGTGAACCATATGTGTTTTGCATGTGCTCCATGTCTTCCATAATAATATTATGGCGTAACTATCTGTTTGGATGTATGAAACATCAAAGCATATTCATTAAATTGCGTATGTGTTAGATATGAATCATTTTAATTCTCATAATTTTCCTTTGCAAAATGGTTGTTAAATTGCCTACCATATACGTATAACTACTCTACGGTCAACTAGTAAATTAACACATTTCACTATGACCTAAGGGGCATTACAGAACATTCACAGCCAAAACTACAGTTTCACAGATGTTTCAACCAAACGGCTTCCAGCTTTTCCACAGCAGAAAGTTCACAGCAGCTTTTTCACAGCTCACAGCTCACAGTAGCTTTTACAGAATCTGCAGCTCAACCAAACACAGCCTTAAATTCGGACAAATTGCACGGGTGCTTATTATCGCCCGTTCTTATTCCTATTACACAGCTCATCTACAGCGCCACACGAAAATAAAAAAGCTTGCCTACAGCATGGCGGTATTTCAACCAGCCTAATAACGCAGTTGCGCCCGGGTTTTTTCTTTAGTTTGTTCACTGCTTTGCATCGTTTATTGGGGTTTATTTGGGGGCTTTCATTTATCCTTTTATTATTTTTTTACTATGTTGTGTTTTCTCTTTCCGTTTCTATTTTGGATTTCACATGTTTTCTTCATGTATTTTTTCCTATTCATGTATAGTTTTTCCATACACATTGTATATTTTTTATATATCAGGAATGCATTTTATACATTTTTAATTTTTTTAAACGTTATTAACATTTCCTCCAATATATGTTTTGATTTCTACTTTTTTTCATACACATTGTACATCTTTTGTATACACTAAATCATTTTTCAAATATATGACCAAATTTTTTGAAATAATTGTTTTAACTATTTTTTGAAATAGGTGTTGAAAATTTTCAAATACATGTTGAAACTTTTTTGTATGATACTAATCATTTTTTATCACATTATGCAAACATTATGTTAAATGGAATAAATATTTTTTCAATCTCACAAAACTTTTGTTTCAAATGAATCATCATTTGTTTATGGTCAAAACCTTGTTTTAGTACACGGACCTTTTTTATATTGTATAATTTTTGTAAACTTTCCCGTAATTTTTTTAAAAATGGGAGAGTGTTTTGAAATCTCACATAGATTTGGTGAATGGTAAAAATATTTTCTCTAAGTTGAATGAACTTATTTTTTACACTGTGTTTACATTTTAAAAAATGTGCAATGAACACTTTTTAAAGAATTACTGATTTATTTTTTCGTAATGTATGCATTTAGTATTTAATTTTAAAAATATAAACAAAAGTGAAGAAAAAACAGTCGTGATATCAGTGTGGCGTTAGCATGACAAGACCACTTGCTAACTGGGCCAACCCACTACTTGTTCTCTGTAGGCGATACTGCCTTATGTCTCTCATATGGCGAGAAATAGACTTTCCCCAGAAATTTTATCGGATTTTGGAGGACATGTTGCTCTTACCCTATATATTGTTTATCTATCCTTGTGTTTGGGAATCACGTGAATTGAATAGGCCATAAAAACGGTTTATTATAATTTGTAGCTTCTTATTCTACTTCATGACTATAGTTATTGCACTGCCATTTTATTACAGAAAGATGTGTAGAAGAAGCACAAGCTGTTGTACTGGCGTACTGCTCCCAGCGCTAACATGAGGTGGTAGGGTTGGACCTTACGAATCTAAAGGTTACCCGTTTACTCTACTAGGAGGTGCACAACCTTTAGGGCACGCTTGGATCGTTATTTTGATATCCCATACCTCCGTATAATATGGAGCTTATTTTTTTTTCCCGAACCGAGCCAATTGGATTGCTGGATTATTTTCCTCCTCCATCGGCTTTGCCCTGGTAAATTTTATAAGTCGAGCGAGGACACAAGACAAAGATAATGAAGGCGACCAAGACTTTAGGATGAGCTAGCCGGCGGAAACTTGAGTCGACTGTCCTCCCCTACACCATTGACTCGCCACTGTAGTCTGGAGGCCACCGGCGCTTTGGATGGTGGAACATTTGGAGCTCCCCTCCAACTTTGTCGTGCTGAGGAGGCCGATCTAGAGTTCGACGACCACTACGGGACTTTTCTACGACCATGTGCCGCAGAGGCAATGCTTTGGGTCGCGCCCAATAAGATGTTATCTTGAGATCGATCTGCGATAGTGCAACATCAGTCTTGGACGTGATGGGCATTGTCTCCTCGTTGTTTGGGGGATGGCGGCGGATTATAGGGGAAAATATATTTAGTTGTATTTTACTGGTACAATAAGATACATGAGTAACCATTCATGTTTTATATTTCGAAGGCAATCCAAGTGGGGCTTTAACCTAACAATTTCCTACAGGTTCTAAGGTCCAACACCAAGGATGAACCAGATCGTATCACTTTAATTTCGACAGCCGGATAACCCCCGCCCTGCCCTAGTAACTAAACCTGTTGTAAAGGGGAATAAGATTTTTAAAATCTATTGCAACTTATCACCGTTTTACAAATCACTCATGTATGATGGATTTCAATCGATTTTTAATGCCGACTAATTCTAAGATAGAAGAATGATGCAAACTTCTCTAGCCCTTTCATGCCAATAAGAAAGTGAATAAACGTTTTACATGCAACTTTTTAAGCACAAAATATGTATTATTGAAAGCGTCAGTTTATTTTTCTCTTTATAGTTCAAAGTGTTCTTTTGCATGTCCTTTTTATGTAACATCCAAAATTTGCCATTTGGAATGTTTTAAAATTATAGCTAAGCATCTATTGCATTTTGATTGAAGTGTTGTGGCAGTTGAATTTTTAGAGGCAATTGGGTTACGGTATCAGTTTTGACTTCATTTCAAAATAGCATTTGATTATATTGCAAAAAGAATCCCTGACAAAATACTTTTGTCAAAAAGTATGAGAGGAGGTAGCATGACAACGAAAATTATAAGAAAATAATGTCAAAAGAAATGAAAGTCAAATAGTGTTTTATTTGGATTTTTCTAAAAAATAATTTTTACTTCGTTTTTATTTTGCCTCTTGAAAATAGTCCATGTTTTAGGATTTATTCTCCTGATCATTCCGAAATACAATATGTATATATATTATTTTTATTTTCTACTCTTTTTGTTTCTTTTATTTCTCTATTATTTTCAAAATGGAAATGTTTAATAAATAAAGGACCCCCCCCCCCCCCCCCCCCGCGTGGCCCACACCCCTCTCTCCCCCCCCCCTCATCTAGAGAAAACCGAAGTAGCCTCCCCGTGGACCACCGAGCCCTGGGAGCCCCCTCCACCGTAGGATCTAAATCGCACGACCATAATAGAATGAATTTTTTTATTTAGGTCTGAACCATTTTCTCTAGAGCTCAGTCGTCCGCCCGCATCCGAAGTTCGGTCACTAGCCGCAGCCAATAGTGCTTTGTCACGTAGCCCATCAACCGACTCGTAGTTTTTTTTCCTTCCTGGTTTCTTTTTAGATTTCGGAATAGTTCCTATTTTTAGAAAATCCATATATTCTAGAGTTTTTAATATTTTTAGTGATTCTTTTTGCATTAGGTTAGAAATTTTATGAAGTTTCTGTAGAGGACAAGTTTGACTATTTTTAAAAGTTAGAAATCTGAATTTGCATGAATTTCATTCAAACACTTGATTACAAATATATTTTGTTTGAAAATAGAATTTAAGTTGATTCTTTTTGAAGTTTGTCCCAAAAATAGTAGTTTATTCAGTAGCACTCATGATTTTGTTTTTAATTTATTTTATAAATTTTCTTTTAGCAAAATAGTATTGTTTTAGTATTTTATATGATTAGTGCTATTTTCTTTGCTTTTAATTGTTTTAAATTATTTGCTTTAGTCCTTTTTTTGACAAGTTCTATTTAGTTTCTGTTATGTTAACCGTAGCCCAATTATATGTAGTAAAAAAATGCTTGTATTACTTTGTTTCTTTTATCTTTCTTGAAAACTAGTTTTGATCATTATGGGAGTTTTATAAATGATTTTACTATGATTCCTTTTGCATGGAAATTTTGAGTTGATTTTATTTCTGTTATGTAGTAAAAACTTTGTTTTTCTTTCTGTTAAAATTTATTAGTGCCAGAAAATTTGTTTGTAGCCTGTTTTACTTGTACTAAGACTTTGCATTGAGTTTTATTGTTTTCGTTGGCTTTGTTTTTAGGTTTCTTTGTGTGTATTCATTGACTGTTTTATTATTAGTTTTACTTACTGTTATAGTATTATTTTGTATGATGGTATGCTTATGTATGTCTTGTTTGTTTCGATAGAGTACCCGGAGTGCGAGGCTTGTTAGTACCATTCTGTAGAGTTTGAAGATCGTCACCAAGGCAAGTCATTTGATCGTGTATTTTATTACCTAGTATTTTTATTTCATTAGTTGATATCCTGCCCACCATGCATGCAAGTAGGTGAATTTGATTTTCTGTTCTTGAGTAGTATCATGTGGTAGGTTGAACCCAAACCCCCTTGTCACCAATGCATGAGAGCGTTGTAGTTATTTTGCTATGCTTAGTAGACGGGGGTGGTTGAGTGAATTACATGGGAATTGTGAGAGTTAAGTTGATGGCTACAACCCAAAGACTTCAAGATCTCAAGATGAACTTAAATGTCACTACTGGATTGAGGACAGATGGAAGGGCACCCTGGAGTACCTAGTGGTTGAGCCAGGGATGCATGGAGAAGCGCCATGACATCTTGCGGAAAGCTTCACCGAGGCTCGAAGACACGGATGAATATACCTTGACCGGAAGCTTACATGTGCAGCCACAAGTCACTATGGGCTTTGGCTTGGTTGACCCTAGTTGTGACTTTGGACGGACTGTGCCAACAGATGTAGAAGAATAGTAGGAAATGGATGGGCAACGGCAGTGGCCCAGAGGAACTCTATGGAAGAATCGTTTGTCCCGTCCTCAAACATCTAGCAGTGCGAGGACACAAAAGGAGGGAACGATTCTTGTGGGTGAAGTGCAGAAGACTCTGCAGAGTGGAAAACTAAAAAATTTGCTTTTCACAAAAACTTAAACTTAGAGTCCCACAACCAAAATTGCTTATAGTGATAGCATTTTATTATTGTTTCCTCTCTATGACTTGCCGGCATATCCAAAATGCCGACCTACACGGCTGCGACATGTCATGTTGCAGAGGTTTGTTCCGACCAGGAGTGTGGCTACGATCTACGCTCGGTGATATGCCCTTGGAGTCGGATGGACTCGCTATCTTCTATGTCTTCTGCAGTAGTTTATCTCATGAGTTGGCCTTCGGCCGAATTTATTTTATTGTAAGAAAGACTCTATATGAGATTCGATGTAATAAAGCAGGTGTGATTGAACTTTGATATATACATTAATGTACTGTGTGTGCGATTGAACTTTCATATATACATTAATGTACTCTGTGCTACAGCCTGATCTTGGGACGGTACAGATACACAGAGACTTGACCATTTCGGGTGGGGTCGGTACATTTACTTCCGCATGTATTGTATATTTTGTTTTAACACTCATTAGTGATTGCACACCAGAATTGCGAGCCATTTTATTCTCCCATATAGTATGATCTTACTTTCTTTTTTTAATGAAAATTTAGTATTTGGCACATGATATATCACTGAAATAGCATGTTACTCTTAATGTATATGCATCTTGTGTCAGCAACCGTGTTGTGATTAGAGCTGGACCAGTCTTGTATTAAGCCTGGTCTTTGATTAAAAAAAGTTCAATGGGATGGGCGGCACTACAAGCCAGCTCAAGAGATAATCCACTTTTAGAACCTGCCACACTCGTGTCACTTGTGTTGTCCCATATGAACTGATACACACAGAACATCTAACCATAAAAACAGAAGCCCACAACTAGAGTGATGTGTCAACTGGTAACTATAACAATTAGTCTTTTTTGTGGAATAACTGTAATAATTAGTCAATGGTCCACTGAGGATTTTTTTGAATGTAACTAATTCTGATAAACTTGTTTAATGCTTCAAATCTAACCTTTAAGCACAAATTCCATAAAGAACAAACAAGTATTTATGTTTAATTTTTTTAGTTTAAATCACCGGGCACATAAAGAATTCAAATATTTTCTTACAAATAATTTTCTATAGTTAACAAGTTCAGGATTTGTGCTGCTCCTGTTGTAGGCACACACAACTGGTGTTCATGGTTAATCCACATCTAGTCTCGAGCAGCTCGTCTGAGTTATTATTTTAAATTTAGCTAGCTGCTAAAGGCTTGCTGAAACGACAGGTTTAGAATTTACATTGGCCTTATGTGGTTATAGATGACATCATATTGCTTCTTTGAGATGACGTCGCTCCTCTGTGCATTTGTTGGCTGCTAAAAGCAAGACATTTAAGCATTCAAGAGCAGCAGGTGAAATCATAAGGACAAGCAAGTTGGTCATTATTTTCCTAATAGTATTTTCTAGCTGAACATCCATTCATGAATGTCCCCTTAATCTCGAGTGTCGTCGAGTGCCTACTTTGCCGGGTATGGTGCCAAGTTTGTAATAAGAAATACTACTATAGAGTACAACGACGCACGCAACAAAGCTGTAAGTATATGTCCCAGTGCTCACCATAGAGCTATATTCTACAGATCAATCATATACAAAAGTTGGCACGATAGATCATCTCCACAAAATTTAGGAGAAAGAAACAAGCCAGCAAGTTTGTGCTACATATCGTGGGCCATATTTCTAGTTAATTATACTAGTACAAGAAGACGTACAACGTCAAAATTTAATCCATATGGTCCGAGCTGCCAGTTGCCTAGAATCAGAATATATGTTTTCCTACCTTGTGCTTCTCTTGTCTCCATGTTGCTTGCCTTCCCGTGCCTTGGGTGTCTCAGCTTTCTTCTAGATGTGTGCACCTACTAATAGAAAGATCTTGGCCACAAATACTCCACTTTTCATGATAGACATATATTCACCAATGATTGGTTGGGCTAAATACTACATTTATTTGCTCAGAAGAGGAAAGTTGGCTGTGCTCGTATGTAGTTTTTCCTAGGACCATTCCAACAAGATGCTCAGAGGTGGGTGGAGAAAAAGCTCAAAAGCCATAGTTCATGTGCTTTCAGAGGATGTAAATCAGTCTTCATCCTTTCGCTTTTCAAAGCCCTTGAAATAAATACTTAATTTTGTTTATCAGAAATTCACAGATTCTCGATCTCCTTGAAAGAAAATGTGTTCCATCAGAGGGGTGGGGGTAATTTTGCCGAGAACAATGTCCCTAGATTTGGCGGTAAATGGCAGGTGTGTGAGTTCCTTGTGTCATAAAAAGCTATGTACCCGCCACTATATCTGTTAGAGGATATAACGTTAATATATTTCCACAACACATTAGAAGTCAGATCTACCTATAACAAGAAGCACCATCATTTCTTGAGTTGAATTATGTACTTCCTCCATTTCTATTACCAGGTATCTTTTATGTGCATGGTGACCAAGACATTGTTGTGAGGATTATTTCACCTGGTTATAATGTTGATTAGAGCAGTAATTACCAGTAGCTAATTAATGATTCTTCAAGTTTAGATTAGGGATATGAAGTCATACTCTTTCGACAACAAATTGAAATTCTGATCTACCTATAACCTAACAACTGTCATTGCTAGAGTTGAATTCATATACCCCCTCTGTTTCTTTTATCAAGACTCTTATTTTGTGCATGGTTACCAATACATTTATTTGAGGATTATTTCCCCTGCTTACATGTTGCTTGCACTACTAACTAACGATAGCTAGTTAGAGTGAGGCATTTTGAAGCCTAGACACCATGAAGTTTTTTTTAAATCTCAAAATGTATACTTTAAATCTTTAAAATATCCAGTAATATTTTCTACATGTTTATATGGATATTTATATGAAGGGTATAAAGAATTACAATGAAGTACATTAACATGTGAGCTACATAAAAAATTTAAAAAATTGTGCATTTTTATAGTGAATACTAGTATGTGTATTGTTCCCTATTTTTTAAATCACATATTTTTCTTTGTGTGTAGATCTCACCTTAATGTACATCATCATCAAACTTTACACATGTAGTATACATCCTTATGAAGGTGCACTATTGTTTTCAGAATTCTTTGAAACTTTAAAATGTTTTTTTTAAACTGAGATCCATGGAGCTTGAGCTCTATTTTGGACTTGCATAGCTAATTGACGAGTCTTACAGTTTCTGGGGAATAGACTAGAATCCACAAGAGGAAGAAGGAAAGATACCTAAAAATTCAAAAATTATCTCAGAAACAATACATTTAATAAAAAGGACTGGATGCATCATGTATGGATGGCCACTTATATTCCAAAAACATTAAAAAATGAGCAAAGGTGAAAATGAAGTAAAATAGAAACTGGGAAGGAATAATGAAAATAGGTGGAAATTATCTGGTGCGCTCAGTACGTCAACCTCCACTGGGCTCCCACGAGGACGACTATTACCTACTGGCTCAAATGAGAAATTTCCGTGTACTCTGGCCCCGTTCATATTTAGGTCAAAATAGTAATAAGCTCGCTCCGAAATACATCACATACTTTTTTGAAGGATCAGTCTTTGAACAAAAAATATTCTACTTTAGGCAAAAATTAATGTCCCATCAAGTAATAGTAATAAGCTAGCTACGAAGTATTTTATGTCAGTGAGTAATAATATGGTTAATTAATTTCCCATCAAGACTTGACATCTACGTATGTATCGACGAATATTATGTTTAAATGACACAAGCAGGAATGGATCTTCTTTTTGTAAACTATTCTCTCCGTTCAATAATATAACATGTTCTAAGTTTTTTCTGAATCGGCTGTATATAGAGACGTTCTAGTGTGTTTGCCACTCATTTAAGTCTGTATGTTGTCTATATTGAAATATCCAAAACATCTTATATATGTGAATGGATGGGCTACACAACAATAATATATACTGATATGTATCTGAAATTTAAATGCACTCAGTGATATGTTTTTTACCAGCAATTGCTTCTGGGGACATGGCTGGTTTGTAAAAATAAAACACTATTGTGGATTACAAGGACGCACACAAAACTGTAGCTATTTTTTTTCCACCGGTCGCTATTGAACTAAATTATACAGCTCATCATACACAAGTTGACAAGTTGGCACGATCGATCATCTCCGCAGAATCAAACAAGCAAGCACGTAATAAATTTTGTAGGCTATATTCTATTGAAATTTTGTACTATATGCATACGGTCGGGGTCAAAATTTATTCCATGTGGCCTGAGCTACCTGCTCGCTGCATGTTCATAGGAAGTGAGGAATTATGCAAGAGACTCTTTGACGACATGCCGTCAATACCTATCAGGTCATGTATATTTGTCTTTCTTGACGGCCTTCGCTGCATCATTTGTTAGAGAGACTCTCTGTAAGAGTCCGTATGCATGCATGTCTTGAAGTCCCAACTACTAAGTCACGATAAACTAGTCGAGAGAAATGGAGATAGGAAATCTAACGAATCACTAACTGCCAAATGAATGAATATACAACGTGTGCATGTCCTACTCATAGTCGCCGTGGTTAACTTACGGGTGCTTCTAGTTCTACCTGTCGTTGGTTCATGCCCCACGGCCTACAGTCTCATAATTTTTGCTTACTCCACATGAGCGTGCACTTTTGTTATATTATATAGATCCTGGACAATTTTTTGTCTACTTTACGGCTTGTCTGTGTGGATACCTGTGAGCATTAATGCATGGGTGTATTGCTATCTTATATCCCTATTTAGATTGGCTTTTAAACATTAATTTGTATAGTTGTATCTTTAACCGGACATGATTCCATGCTTATCTTATTTTTTCTTTTGACACACGCTTAAACTTAATAGGAATCCTGCTATTTTTGCATTTGTAGCTTATTTTCGAGCTTGACAAGAAAATATTTGTAAGCATTAACATATGCTTGCATTGATTTTTTTATATGCCTATTTGGATTACTGAATTTGTAAATAAGCATATTCCAATATTTGTATCTTAGTTGGACACGACTCCATGGTTAAAATGAATTGGAATTCTACCATCTGTCTCTAGAAGCAATCGTGTATGTGAATGTTATTCTTGCACCATATATATTGACGGTGCAAATATGATACTCCCTCTGTAAAGAAATATTAAGAGAGCTTAGATCACTATTTAGTGATCTAAACACACTTATATTTCTTTACAGAGAGAGT
The DNA here is from genome assembly GCF_056163025.1 of Triticum urartu. NCBI lineage: Eukaryota > Viridiplantae > Streptophyta > Magnoliopsida > Poales > Poaceae > Triticum > Triticum urartu. The sequence goes on from NC_141874.1 coordinate 10,201,875, forward strand.
ACGTGCAAGCGAAAGAAGAGAGCCAGAAGAGCACCATGTACAATACTGAAAGTGAAGTGTCGAAAAAGAATATGAAGGAATTTGAAACATTGAAGGAATACAAGATGTCATATGACAATGTGTTCTACCAGTATATGTGTGCCCTTCTTTGTTTCCACGACATTAAAAATGTGGAAATATAATTCTGTATTCATATTATACATATTAATGATACAAAACTATTTATCTTCCCTCCATACGTATTTCTTCACCAGTCTTCATCTTATTTTCTCGTAGATAATTGTATTTAGATACTAAGAGGTGAATAATTATAGGTTATTCCGCTGGTTGTCACATTGTAATAAACATTAGCTTTGTACATTTATGATGCGAAGGTGGTAGGCGACAAATAATTTTATAATTCCATGAACTGTTTGCAGAGTATCATAATGCTAAGTGCATACAATAGATTTAGTTCGACAATACAATAAAATAACAAATTTTGCTGCTTCTGCCCACACAAACAGTGCACACAGCCCAACAACACACATTACATTAGCATTGTCATTGCTTTATTTCTACAGACACACGTTGTTCCCTTTTGTTTTTTGAAGAACCGAGGAAGGCACGACCACTGAGGACATGGGATCTACAAAATTCTTATTAGGATATATATTCCTGATAATTGGTTAAAACATGCATTAACTCTATTAAATTTTCTCATAGAGATGTGCGGCCAGCCGTGGTTTAGCTTGCAGAATCAGGGGTTCAGCTAAGGCAAGGGCGCCGGTATTGCTTTCTTGGAGACTGATTCTGTCAACTCCAGGGGGCTTCGTCCAGGTGAATCCCTGCAACATCCTCGCAAACAACATCACTGTGACTGAGGTACCAAGTGAAATTCCGGGACAACCCCTCCTCCCACTACTAAATGAAATAAAACGCAGTCCTGGTTCACTGAGGAGCACATTTGCGGTATTCAAATGCCTCTCGGGCTGAAAATCAAGTGGTTCGTTCCAGATCTTGGGGTTCCGACCGAGTCCCATCCGGCTTAAAATGACATTGCTATCCTTAGGGATGGTGTAGCCAGCGATAGTGGTGTCTACCATGGCGACATGGGGTGGGCTAAAAGCATGGTATGGGTGTATGCGGAAAGCCTCTCGGATGCATGACTTGAGATAGTTTAGTCGTGGAATGTCAGACTCCTGGACTAGTTTATCTTTACCGACAACGGCGTTGATTTCATCAGTTGCTTTTTTCATCACCTCTGGCTTGTTCACCATCTCAGCGAGCGCCCACTCGACAGCATTTGATGGGTTGTCGATTGTTGCATACATCATTTCCTACATCGATATAGGAAAAAAAAAGGTCAGTTTTCTATCAAAAGAAAAATGGGGGATCAAATTCTTCTTGCACTTCACGAATGCATGCATGGTTGTTTGTTGGATTACTGAATAGTGATAGAGGTTGAAATGCGCACTAACCACTATCTGTGCCCGGATATCATCCACGGACAACAATGGTTGGCCATCTGCATCATCTAGATAAACCAGGACGTCCAGAAAGTCTCTGGCCTCTTTGCTTTCACCACCATTCCGAAGATTCGACCTTTCGATGATCCTCTTCTCAATGATGGGGTCATGAAACCGGTTGAGTATTCCCATGACATCATTGGAAACCTTCTCATGGCCCTCCAAATCAAGCCCTACGAGAGCTGGGAAGTAGTCGGACACGCAGAAGTTGTAGAGATAGTTGAGGAGCGTGAAGAGAGCGGCGACATGTGCCATCTCATCATGTCCGGGTCCGCTAGCTGACGAACCCGGCAGCTCGCTGCCAAAGTATCTCTTACCCAACACGAGCCTTCTTATCATGTTACCACAGAAATGTTGGGCAACATGTCGCACGTCGACTAGGCTGTTTGGACATGACATGCAGGTGTTGTTGATGTACGTCACGAGGTGGTCACACTCCTCCTGCCGGAGATGATGGAGTTTCTGCTCCATGGACGCGGTGAGGATCTCCGAGGTGAGGACGCGCCTCATCTTCTTCCACTGCACTCCATGTGGTGTCACGATGGTGCCCTTGTACCCGAAGCTGAACGAACCCGATGCAAAGGTTGCCGGACGGGAGGCCAGCACCTCATCCTTCTTCCGCAGCACCTCGCATGCTATCTCCGGGCATGTCACGGCGACGACATGAATGGCTCCGAGACGGAGGCACATGATGTCTGTGTCCATCTCCTGGAGCAGGCGATGGATCCACTGGAATACAGCCGGCTTGTTCCACATCATCTGGTGAATGTTGCCGATGAAGGGCAGCGTGGGAGGCCCGGGTGGGAGCTGGTGTTGCTCACTTTTGACGGACAGTAAAACTTTTCTATTTTTCAGTGCAAAAAACACAAGTACGGTGGCCATGGTAATGACCAGCGTAGCAAAAGTCGTAAGACTTGAGAATCCGTACATTGTTTGCGAACTCATTCTGCATGAGCTAGCTGTACGGATGCTATGAAGTAGGATATATAGATGGAAAGTTGTGCAATAGGATGTACTGAATAGATGTGCTGAGATTTGTGTTGGGAGACACTCTTGCTCTTGGTGCATCTAGCTCGTTTCAGAGGGTATTAATAGGACGATGTGCTAGCTAGGCTCCAACTGGCCCACGTACTAAAGAAAAATAAACAGATGTCTAAACATCGTAAGGAGCTAGCTCCTCTCCATATCTATACATATGTTATATGAATATTTATTTATTGATTGATTGATTGGAGACTCTTTCAGTACACCAGATTAACTCACATCATTCAACTTGTCGCCACGGTTGGATGTAAGCTAAATGGCTAAAATAAAATAAGGATGTGACTTAACTATTAAATTACCAAAACTAGAGACAAACATGCCACCATGTTCATCTCATCGTCTGTACAGGCTAAACTATCTTCCGAATTATCTCTCCTTAATTAATAATAAAGCACGGATTCAATCTTCGGGATCACCATAGCGACGTTTTTACACAAAGGTCCATGTATTTTCTGACAATTAAACCCGTAGTCCTAATGATCCTGAACCGATACGACCGATAGAAAAGAAAAAAAAAGAACCCACCCGTGCGCACTACCCACAACCCTACCTCGCCATCTTCAACCTCCAGCGCAACGCCACTCCTACTACTCGACCGCGCGCCGCCGGTCCCCGCCCCGCCGCCGCGCACTGCCTACCCCGGCGGTGCTCATACCCCTACCCGTCCGTCCACACCTTCAGTTGCCCTTTTTTTTACTTGAAAAAAGAGACCCGGAGCATAGCAGAGATGGGGATCCACCGACAGATTAGCTTCGATTCAAAGATGCTGCCGCACGAGGAGGAGCAACCCGTGGCCGTTCCTTTTTCCACCACTGAGTTCTTACCATGGCACTATCACGGGCATACGCACGCAGCAACACATGCTGCTTCTCCCAGCCCCGGATCTGCTCCTCTCCGCCACCTGTGACCGCGGTCAACAATCCACGACGGCCACTCCCTGTCCCGTGCATCTCCTAACCCTAGGCGCACCCTCCCCGGAAACAGCCCTGACCTCGCCTGCATCATCTCCAGAGAGGCCAGCTCCATGCTTGGCGTCATGTGCTGCAGGTTCCGCCGCCCGCCCTCGACCGTTCACGACGCCGCTGGGACCGAGCGCCCGCCCGCGACCGTTGATGATGCCGCTGGGGCCGAGCACCCGCACACATCGTCGCCCCTCAAGGCCCTTCGCCGCCTCGGCTTCTCCCCCACCGCCCCTCGCCTTTGGTCCCGTTGCCACGCTTCGACCCCACCTCGACGCCATTGAGGCTACTGATGAGGAGGCCGTCTTGATGTACCTGGGGCCTTGAGATCCTTGCCGCCCCAACGATGGAACACCAGCACATCTGCTCCACGCATCCACCACGATCACACGTTCATCCGTGCAGTACTGCTTTCAATGTCTTGCGACGGTGATGTCCATCGCAAACGACGACAACAGCTGCTTCACTAGTAGAAAACAGGCTTTGGTTCAGGCCGGGTCAGCTCATTAGTCCCGATTCAGTCTAGAACCGGGACCAATGGAGGCATTGGTCCCGGTTCGTGAGCCCAGGGGGCCGGCCGGCCCATGTGGGCCATTGGTCCCGGTTCATCTGGACCTTTTGGTCCCGGTTGGTGGGATGAACCGGGACCAATGGACCTCGCTTCTGGCCCACCATCATTGGTCCCGGTTGGTGGCTTGAACCGAGACCAAAGGCTCACCTGTAGTCCCGGTTCATGCCACCAACCGGGACCAATGAAGTGCCTATATATACCCCCTCGCGTGAGAGCAGAGCAGACTGCTCTGTTTTTTTCTGGCCAAGGGGGAGAGGGCTTGGTGGTGCTCTAGCTCACCGCCTATGCACACAAGGTGTTCAATGGAATGCCCGAGCCACACTACTTAAGCTTTCTCCTTTCCAAGCTCGACCTCCAAACTCCATTTTCCACAATATTTGTCTAGGTTTAGCGGTCTGTCACGCCCCGTCCCCGTCTTCACCGCCGTCGATCACCCGCGCCGAGCTCATCGCCGGCACCACCGTGGTGAGCCTCTTGTTTTTATCTTCTATTTGAAAGGAAAAATATTCTTACTTGTATATTTACATAGATACTTGTATTATTTCCTTACTTTTATTATTGCATCTTATATAGTGCGATGGTTTTGGTATCCGCCCCCGTCGGCCCTCGTCCTGTCTATGATTCGGATGTGGTATATATATTATCTTTATAACTATTGGTTCATTTATTGTTTATGAAAATTATGCCGACCAACGTGACATAGATTTTATTTATGTAGGATGTATGTGAATTGGAAATGCCAACCGACCCTATTGTTGAGAGGTTAAATTTAGTTGAAGTAGAAAACAATTTGTTGAAGGAAAAAATAAAAAAAATTAAGGAGGAGAAGATGATATTGAAGTTGCATGTTGCGGATGTCCTCGATGATCACAAGACCAAGATGGATGCAATTCGCTTGAAGATTAGAAAGATTAGAAAATAAGCCATTCATACCGAGGCTTGGTATCATTATGTCGTTGGATCAATTGTTACCTTGGTTGCGATTATGATCGTATTTGTTTTCGCATTGAAATGTTTTACATAGTTTCAATGTAAGGTTTAATTAATTAGATGCTCTGGAGAGCTATATGTTGTTAGATGAGAACTATGTATGCACTTTGGTTTTAATGTGATGATGAACTTCTATTAATTTGGGCACTTAATTATATATAATGCACGCAGATGAACCGGCAATGGATGTACGGTGACAGACACACCTGCGAGTACATTAAGGGCGTGCATGAGTTTCTTGATGCGGCTGAGGCAAACAAGCAGAATGGTTTTATGTGTTGTCCATGCACTGAATGTGGGAATACGAGGTCTTACTCTAACCGGAAAATCCTTCACTCCCACCTGCTTTACAAGGGTTTCATGCCACACTATAATGTTTGGACGAGGCACGGAGAAATAGGGGTTATGATGGAAGACGACGAAGAAGAAGAGTACGATGACAACTATGTGGCCCCTGAATACGGTGATGCTGCAACGGGGGGAGCTGGTGAAGATCAAGGGGAACCAGACGATGTGCCCAATGATGCTGCAACGGGTGAAGCCGCTGAAGATCAAGAGGAACCAGACGATGTGCCCGATGATGATGATCTCCGCCGGGTCATTGTCGATGCAAGGACGCAATGTGAAAGTCACAAGGAGAATCTGAAGTTCGATCGCATGTTAGAGGATCACAGAAAAGGGTTGTACCCCAATTGCGAAGATGGCAACACAAAGCTCGGTACCGTACTAGAATTGCTGCAGTGGAAGGCAGAGAATGCTGTGGCTGACAAAGGATTTGAGAAGCTACTGAAAATATTGAAGAAGAAGCTTCCAAAGGATAACGAATTGCCTGACAGTACATACGCAGCAAAGAAGGTCGTATGCCCTCTAGGATTAGAGGTGGAGAAGATACATGCATGCCCTAATGACTGCATCCTCTACCGCGGTGCATACAAGGATCTGAATGCATGCCCGGTATGCGGTGCATGGCGGTATAAGATCAGACGAGATGACCCTGGTGATGTTGACGGCGAGCCCCCGAGGAAGAGGGTTCATGCGAAGGTGATGTGGTATGCTCCCATAATACCAGAGTTGAAACGTCTGTTCAGAAACGAAGAGCATGCCAAGTTGATGCGATGGCACAGTGAGAACCGAAAGAAAGATGGGAAGTTGAGAGCACCCGCTGACGGGTCGCAATGGAGAAAAATCGAGAAAAATTACTGGGATGAGTTTGCAAAGGACCCAAGGAATGTATGGTTTGCTTTAAGCGCGGATGGCATTAATCCTTTTGGGGAGCAGAGCAGCAATCACAGCACCTGGCCCGTGACTCTATGTATGTATAACCTTCCTCCTTGGATGTGCATGGAGCGGAAGTTCATTATGATGCCAGTTCTCATCCAAGGTCCTAATCAACCCGGCAACGACATTGATGTGTACCTAAGGCCATTAGTTGAAGAACTTTTACAGCTGTGGAATGGAAACGGTGTACGTACGTGGGATGAGCACAGACAGGAGGAATTTAACCTTAAGGCGTTGCTATTCGTGACCATCAACGATTGGCCCGCTCTCAGTAACCTTTCAGGACAGACAAACAAAGGATACCACACATGCACGCACTGTTTAGATGACACTGAAATTATATACCTGGATAAATGCAGGAAGAATGTGTACCTGGCTCATCGTCGATTTCTTCCGACCAACCATCAATGTCGAAAGAAAGGCAAGCATTTCAAAGGCGAGGCAGATCACCGGAAGAAGCCCGCCATGCGCACCGGTGTTCACGTCCTTGCTATGGTCAATGATTTACACTACGTAATCTTTGGAAAGGGTCCCGGTGGACTAGCTGTTCCGAATGACGCTGAGGGACACGCACCCATGTGGAAGAAGAAATCTATATTTTGGGACCTACCCTACTGGAAAGACCTAGAGGTCCGCTCCTCAATCGACGTGATGCACGTGACGAAGAACCTTTGTGTGAACCTGCTAGGCTTCTTGGGCATGTATGGGAAGACAAAAGATACACCCGAGGCACGAGAGGACCTGCAACGTTTGCACGAAAAAGACGGCATGCCTCCGAAGCAGTATAAAGGTCCTGCCAGCTACGCTCTTATGAAAGAAGAGAAAGAAATCTTCTTTGAATGCCTGCTCAGTATGAAGGTCACGACTGGCTTCTCGTCGAATATAAAGGGAATAATAAATATGCCAGAGAAAAAGTTTCAGAACCTAAAGTCTCATGACTGCCACGTGATTATGACGCAACTGCTTCCGGTTGCATTGAGGGGGCTTCTACCGGAAAACGTCCGATTAGCCATTGTGAAGCTATGTGCATTCCTCAATGCAATCTCTCAGAAGGTGATCGATCCAGAAATCGTACCAAGGCTAAGGAGTGATGTGGCACAATGTCTTGTCAGTTTTGAGCTGGTGTTCCCACCATCCTTCTTCAATATCATGACGCACGTCCTAGTTCATCTAGTCGACGAGATTGTCATCCTGGGGCCCGTATTTCTACACAATATGTTCTCCTTTGAGAGGTTCATGGGAGTCCTAAAGAAATATGTCCGTAACCGCGCTAGGCCAGAAGGAAGAATCTCCATGGGCCATCAAACAGAGGATGTTATCGGGTTTTGTGTTGACTTCATTCCTGGCCTTAACAAGATAGGTCTCCCTAAATCGCGGTATGAGGGGAGACTGACTGGAAAAGGCACTCTTGGAAGAGACTCAATAATATGCAGGGACGGATATTCTTGGTCTCAAGCACACTACACAGTTGTACAGAACTCTACCTTGGTGACCCCGTATGTCGATGAACACAAGAACAGTCTGCGCTCCAAACACCCGGAGCAGTGCGACGACTGGATTACATGTGAACACATCAGGACTTTCAGCAGTTGGTTGGAAACACGTCTCAGAGGTGACAACACTGTTTGTGATGAGTTGTACTTGTTGTCCAGGGGACTATCTTTGGCTGTATTGACTTACAAAGGATACGAGATAAATGGGAATACATTTTACACGATCGCCCAAGATCAAAAGAGCACCAACCAAAACAACAGTGTCCGCTTTGAAGCAGCAACCGAGAGCGGAAAGGATACATATTATGGTTACATAGTGGACATATGGGAACTTGACTACGGACCTGATTTTAAGGTCCCTTTGTTTAAGTGCAAATGGGTCAATCTGTTAGGCGGCGGGGTACAGGCAGACCCACAGTACGGAATGACAACAGCGGATCTAAAAAGTCTTGGGTACATTGACGAACCGTTCGTCCTAGCCAATGATGTGGCACAGGTTATCTATGTGAAGGACATGTCTACCAAACCGAGAAAAAGAAAAGATAAGGGAGCGAATACATCATACGATGAGCCAAAGCGCCACATAGTTCTTTCAGGAAAAAGGGACATCCTGGGAGTGGACGGCAAGACAGACATGTTTGAAGATTATGAAAAGTTTCATGAAATTCCTCCCTTGAATGTCAAGGCTGACCCAAGCATCCTGATAAACAATGAAGATTATCCATGGTTACGGCGCAATAAGCAAATGACACAAGCGAAGAAAAAGTGTAGACTTTCTCCCGCAACTTTGTAACACACGAACATGCTACCATTGTCCGTTTTGTACATGCACATGCTATGTGGGTGAAATTATGATACCATCCCAACTTTCAACTTTTTCAGAGTTCATTTGAAATGCTTTCATGTCTTATGGTTCGGCCCTCATAATACCATGACCATTAGTCCCTGGCCCATGCCAACTTTCAACTTTCAACTTTCTAAAACTAATGGCACTAACAGAAAGTTTATAATTTTGCTCCTCGCCCCTGGCCCATGACCATTAGTCCCGATTTGTGCCACAAACCGGGACTAAAGGGTTGGTCCTCGTTGCGGGCCGAGTTTAGTCCCACCTCGCCAACCGAAGGGGGCTCACACTGGTTTATAAGCCCTTCCCTCTCTGCCTTGTTGAGCTCCTCTCAAAGTGAAAATAGATGCCCTAATAGAGAAAAGTTTAACCTAAATTCATAGTGAATTTCTCTGAAATTCATAGAAATTTACTAGGAATTTAGGTTGAATTTTCTCTATCAGTGCATCTATTCTCATTTTTTTAGTAAGTTAATCACAAACTTGTGATTCAAACAATTTACAAAGAATTCAAATTTTAACTAGTCAAATTTGAAAACTAATGGCACTAACAGAAAGTTTATAATTTTGCTGACCTAAAAGCAAAAATAATTAAAAAATAAAGCAAAAAACAAAACAAAATAAATAATACAGAAAAAAAAACAAAAAAACTGGAAAAAAATAAAAATAGCAACAATAAGTATTTTGTTGTAAGTAGAAACAAAATAAAATAAATAAAGCAACAAAGAAAACAAAAAAACTAAAAAAGTGTTTTCAAATTTGAAAACTAATGGCACTAACAGAAAGTTTATATTTTTTCTAAAACTAAAAGCAAAAAGAATTAAAAAATAAAGCAAAAAACAAAAGGAAATAAATAATGCAGAAAACAAAACAAAAAAACTGGAAAAAATAGGGCTCACCCCTATAATATTTGTTATGACTAACTAAAATTACAAAATTGAGTATAATGATAAAACACAGTAATATTAAATAGCAGGAAAAAGATTGACTCAAAAATCAATTTTTATAGTAAAGTTATTCATAAACTAGTGATTCACAGAAATTGAAAAAAAATCAAATTTAAACTATTCAAATTTTAAAACTAATGGCACTAACAGAAAGTTTATAATTTTTGTGACCTAAAATAAAAAAGAAATCACTACAAAACTATAAGTATTTAGTTGTAAGTAGAAACAAAAAAAACAAAAAAAGTGCCACCTACTGGACCCCCACGGTCTGAATACGACTAGAAACCCTACCATGGGCCAGGATTCAGGCCCGCGGGAGGCCCAGTAGGCCCACATGCACAGATTGCAGTGTTAGGCCCGAAAGCCTGCTTCAGAGAGGAGCTCGAGAGGGAAGGCGCACCGCACCTTATAAAGAGGTGCGCCTCCCTCTCAACTAGCGAGGTGGGACTAAATATTTGGGTTCGGGGCAGCACAGGCCTTTGGTCCCGGTTGGTGGCACCAACCGGGACTAAAGGGGGCATTGGTCCTGATTCGTGGCACCAACCGTGACCAATGCCCCCCTTTAGTCCCGGTTGGTGCCACCAACCGGGACCAAAGGCTGCCGCTTCCCGCCCTTTGGGCTGCTGAAAAGAGGCCTTTGGTCCCGGTTGGTGGCACCAACCGGGACCAAAGGGGGGCATTGGTCACGGTTCGTGCCAAGAACCGGGACCATTGCTCTGGGTATATATGGTAGCACTGTGAAAATTTCGCCAACCGCTCCCATTCGCCCCCGACGCCCCCAGGCCGTTTGTCATCGTCGTCGCCGCCCCGAGCCCGTCGTCGCCCCGCGCCGCCGCAGGCCTTGTCCCCGTCGCTGCTTGCGCCGTCGCCGGCCTCTTCCTCGTCGCTGCGTGCGCCATCGCCGGCCCCCTCCTCGTCGCCCCGCGCCGCGTCGCCGGCCTCCCCCGCACCGTCGCCCCTGCCCCGCTCGTCTCCGTCACCCCGCCCCACCCGTCGCCGTCGCCCCGCCCCGCCCGTAACCGTCGCCTCGGCCCGCCCGTTGTCGTCGCCCTGCCCGTTGGTCCGGCCGGTGCCCCTCCCCTGTTTTTTTATATATTATATATGCTTGTGTATATTGCCTCTTTGTGTAGATTATGTATATATGTATTGTGTATATTGCTTCTTTTCAGATTTTTTTTCATATATATGTTTGTATTTTGTATTTTTCTTTTTTATAAAAATGTATATATGTTTTCATGTTCTCTGTGTATATATGTTCATATATGCAAAAGTTAGGTTTAAATATTTAGAAAAGGATTATCTATATATGTTCTCTGATTTAGTACATTTTAGGTTACTTTCATTTTTAGAAAAGTTTTATATATTTAGGAGAGGAAAAAGGAAAATAAGAAGAGGAAAAAGGAGAAGAAGAGGAGAGGAAGAAAAGGAAGAGGAGAAGAAGAAAGGAATAGAGGAGAAGAAGAAAAAATAGAATTTATTTTTTATTTTTTCTTCTTCTCCTCTATTCCTTTCTTCTTCTCCTCTTTTTTTCTTCTTTTTTTTCTTCGATCTTCTCCCCCTCCCGATAGGGAAGTTTTATATAGAAAGTTACAATTTTAGATCTTCTCCCCCTCCCGATAGGGAAGTTTTATATAGAAAGTTACAATTTTAGATCTTCTCCCCCTCGGCGATCCTCTCGAACATGAGAGGAAGAAGAGGATAAAAAAAGAAGAGGAAGAAGAAAAAAAAGAGGAGAAGAAAGAATAGAGGAGTTCTTCTCCTCTATTCTTTCTTCTCCTCTTTTTTTCTTCTTCTTCCTCTTTTTTTATCGGGAACGAGGGTCGTCGAGGGACATAGATGTAGTGTCGTCGTTGTCGATATATACCCCCTCCCGATAGCTTACTATGATTAGGTAGCTAGTTCTACGTTTGGCACTAATATATCCATCTGTCATGTTTGAATAATATTTGCCATGTTGTAAATATTTGTAGAAACTATGGACACCGCCCTAGACGAAGCAACAAAAGAAGCGTTGTTGAGGGACATAATCGCAGAAGGAAGTGATGCCATCTCGTTGTTTCTCAACGAAACCGATGGTCTGGAAGGAGAGGGTGAACAAGCTGGCTATGGTGACCTAATGCCGGTGCAAGAAGAAGAACATGAGGACGGCTCCGGTGACCCAATGCCGGTGCAAGAAGGAGACCGTGATGACGGCTCCGGTGACCGAAACGAGTCCGGCCAGGTATATATATTAGTTAAGCCTATGCTGACTAGCTGACTGATGCATTCATTGTTTTGGTATCTACACATATTAATCAAGTCTTTGTTCTTTTTTCTAGCCCTCTGGATCGAGCACAACTTCGGTAAAGACACGAGGCCCGAAGAAAAAGTTGAGCTCGGATGAAAAGTTTGAGATCATAGCAATCGCGCCCGACGGCCAACCGATTGAACCCCTCCGGACAAAGAGCGCATTTGTTGCTCAGTGCGGGGTTCTGGTTAGGGACAAGATCCCGATAAGCATCCAGCAATGGTTTAAGCCGGCTACACAAGACCCTGAGGAGTCTTATGTCAATGATATGTAGAAAAATGATCTTTGGACTGAGCTGAAGTCAAATTTCACCCTACCGCCAGAGGATAATCCAGAGAACCCCGTTAAAGAGAAATTAATCAAGTCTTTTGCTCTTAAGAGGATGGCAGAACTATTCAGGCGGTGGAAGAAAGAGCTGAATAAGTTTGTCGAAAATAATGAGACACCAGAATTCAAGGGCAGATATGAGAAGATCAGAGATCACTGGCCCGCATTTGTGGCCCACAAGACATCGGAAAAGAGTAAGAAGATGTCGGTGACAAACAAGCAAAATGCTGCGAAGAAGAAGCTTCACCATCGCACGGGGTCAGGTGGCTACCTCGTAGCCCGGCCTAAGTGGTCCAAGACTGAGAATGATCTGGTTGACAAAAGGGATCGAACCAGAGACAATTAACTGGCCAGACCGTTGCTGGACTTGGTTCTTCGGGGTTGGCGGAACCTTGGACCCTGTAACAGGGAAGTGCATTTGGACGAACGATCAAATGGACATACCAGTCAGGAAGCTTAAGCAGTATATCAAAGCAGCGCAGGAAGGGACGTTCTTTCCAGACAGAGAGAACGACGAGCTCACAATGGCCCTCGGGAATCCTGAGCACCCTGGACGGACACGAGGCACGCCAGGCTCCATTCCGTGGAAGGTTGGGTTTCCGGACGCAGGCGGTTACAAATCCGATGGGAGGAGGAAAAAAGTGCAGCAGACCCAAATGCAGGCGCTGCAAGCAAGGGTAGACGCGATAGAGGAACGAGAAGCAAATCGCAGCAAACGTACTGCCGAAGCCTCCCCCGAAGCGACCCCGCCATCTCAGCGCAGAAGCAGCGTGGCTTCCACCGAGCTGCTTCAGCCGGAGCATGCCTTGACGGCTCCTGCCAGCTATCCCGTGGATGCTATCACGGAGTCTCAAAATTGCCACCTTATGACGCAATGGATGAATTTGAAGGTCAAGGCAGCTGTTGGCTCTGTTTATCCTACTGAACCCGGCGCAACTTTTCACTACCGGCCAATTCCAAAAGGATATGCTAGGGTGATGGTGGATGAAATAACGGAGGGATTTGAGGACCTCCAGCTTGACCACCCTACCGATGAAGGGGAGACTCGGCTGGGGTCTGCTCTGAAGACTACATGCCTATGGCGGAAGGAGCTCATCAACCTTCTGAACTGGACGCCTCCGCCTCCTCCTCCTCCTCCGGCGAGTCAGGGCACTCCGCCTCCTCCACCGCCTCCTCCTCCGGTGAGTGACGATCAGGGCCCTCGGCCAGCTCCTTCTCCGGCGCGTGGCGGCACTCCGCCTCCTTCTCCGCCTGCGCCGACGCGCCCGAGAAGCCAGCCTCCTCCTTCTCCGCCTCGTCAGCAAGGGCGGAAGAGACCTGCCACCGCTCCAGCTGCTCCGGCGCGTCGTAGTCCTTCTCCTCCGCCTCGGAAGCAAGTAAAGAAGACAAACGCTCCGTCTGCTCGGTCGGTGTCTAGCAGTACAACCAAAGGCTGGAGGACATACAGATTCGGTCCTTCTCTGAAGACTCCAGAGAAGTTACCATATGAGAGGACCCCGGAGGAGAACGCTGAGATTGCACGAACCGAAGTGGATGAGTGGTTTCAAGGGTTGAAAGCAAAGAGACATCCACCTCCGGAGGAGAAGGTAGATCCGGTGAAGGTGAAGCGCACTCTGGCTGCCCTGACAAAACCGGCGGAGACTACGAGTGCATTATTGGAAAGGAATTTGCCGAAGCGGAGCGGTCGGGAAGTACTGTCAGTGACCAAAGGCTGAAAGAACGACGAGCTGGGAAACAAATTGCCCAGCTCGGCGAAAAAGCGAAGCAATCGTGCCGCCTGCTCAAGGTGCCTAGCCACAACGTCGCTAATGATCCGAGGATGGTGCCCGGTTATAGCAATCTTGCAGATTACCTGCCCGACGATGTACATTATGAACCCATGGACGTGCAGATACAAAGGTACGAGTACGGGAAGCCTCTCGTCAAAGATAAAAGATCTCTATCAACGATGATGCGAAGATTGCATGATTGGTACTTGAAAATCTGCAGAGACTCTGGGGGGAGGAGTACTTTGTATGTGAAAGTTAAAAAGGAGCATGACCTCGTTGGAATTGAACTATTGCCTGTTCCATTTGAGGAGTTCTATCAGTTTTTCAATCAATTGGCCCTCGATAAAACAACGGTCGCCTGCTACTGTCTGTAAGTAGTACTACTTCTGTCATTAAGTTTCTCTATATAGCTTAGCTCTTTCATTGTATGTATTTATAATCATCCTCACTATATTATGCAGATTGAAGATCGCCGAATTGAAGAAAAGACAAGTCGGTGATATTGGGTTCATTAACACATATCTCATAGATGCAACTCAGGTTAAATTTCATTCCGCAGCTACCGAGGCCAACTTGCTACGATCATTCGTAATAAATGAAAACAAAGATATAATACTCTTTCCTTACAACTTCAAGTGAGTGTTACTGTCTTGTGCGTATTCGGTTTCCCTTATATATTAGTCAAGGTTATAGTAATGTAATTGATGAGTTATCCATGCGTGTGCAGTTTCCACTATATTCTCCTAGAGATTAAGCTTGAGCAGGGACTAGTAACCGTCCTAGACTCAGGACGAAAAGATCCCCAGGACTATGCAGACATGACTCAAATACTCGAGAAGTAAGTTAAATCGATCATTATCCACCATATCAGCAACTTTGTTCATTTCCTGATATATCAAGTAATTGTTTTCTTTGTCCGGCAGGGTTTGGAGAAAATTCACCAGAAAAGCTTCGGGACTGCCGAAGGAGCTGCAATTTAGACACCCGAAAGTAAGTACTATAGTAGCACCTTAAGCGCATCGACTAGTCATTCAAGCGCTAGTTTCATCAATACCTTTTCGCATTCTTGCTTATCTGTTTGATTAACCTCTATTTCTTGTAAAGTGGTTGTGGCAGGAACAAGGGAATGATTTCTGTGGATACTACGTTTGCGAGTCCATCCGCCACACGACCTGTGAGCGGGGCTACACTGACGAACAATATGAAGTACGTAAATAACAACATTCACAATTTTATTTTATTACCATCATTTGTGTTGAGTTTCATTCATTCATATATATATATGTATTGACCCCCTTCTTTAAATTAGATGTTTCGGAAGCGGGATGAACTCCTAGCACCGGCTCGCATGCGAGAAATTCAAAAGGAATTGGCGGCATTCTTTCTTGACCACGTGATCCCTGAAGACGGAGAATTCTATGTGGACCCTGAGTCCGTATGATTATATTTATAAGAGATAATTATTGTATATATGTAGCCGGTAGTGTCAGATAGATATACGAGAACTTGTTGTTCGACCAATCTCTCGGAGAAGGAGAGGTGGTCGATATCACTTCTCTCTGTATGCATATATGTTCATGACGATCTTCTGTTTCCTTCGTTTGCTTACTAGCTAGCTAGCGTGTCTAGTCCTCTCTATACGTATGTATAGTACGTAGTGTCGACCAAGCACGGACATAAGAGAGGACACTTCTCTCTATTAATTATAGCTAGCTAACACAATATATGAAACACCTAAATTAACCCCCCAAAACCCCCAAACCCCCCCCCTTCAAAAAAAAACAAAAACCCCAGCCACAGAAATGCTGACGCGTGGATGCCTATTGGTCCCGGTTGGTGCCACCAACCGGGACCAAAGGGTCTCCTGCCTGGGCTTTGCGCACTGCCCACGTGGAGGCCCATCAGTCCTGGTTCTGGATTGAACCGGGACTAAAGGGTCGGGGCATTAGTACCAACACTTTAGTCCCGGTTCAGGAACCGGGACTAAAGGCCCTTACGAACCGGGACTATAGGCCCTTTTTCTACTTGTGAATACTCTTTCCTTACAACTTCAGGTGAGTGTTACTGTCTTGTGCGTATTCGGTTTCCCTTATATATTAGTCAAGGTTATAGTAATGTAATTGATGAGTTATGCATGCGTGTGCAGTTACCACTATATTCTCCTAGAGATTAAGCTTGAGCAGGACTAGTAACCGTCTTAGACTCAAGACGAAAAGATCCCCAGGAATATGCGGACATGACTCAAATGCTCGAGAAGTAAGTTAAATCGATCATTATCCACCATATCAACAACTTTGTTCATTTCCTGATATATCAAGTAATTGTTTTCTTTGTCTGGGAGGGTTTGGAAAAAATTCACCAAAAAAGCTCCAGGACTTCCGAAGAAGCTGCAATTTAGACACCCGAAAGTAAGTACTATAGTAGCATGTTCCGCGCATCTCCTATTGATTCAAGCGCTAGTTTCATCAATACCATTTGGCATTCTTGCTTATCAGTTTGATTGACCTCTATTTCTTGTAAAGTGGTTGTGGCAGGAACAAGGGAATGATTTCTGTGGATACTATGTTTGCGAGTCCATCCGCCACACGACCTGTGAGCGGGGCTACACTGACGAACAATATGAAGTACGTAAATAACAACATTCACAATTTTATTTTATTACCATCATTTGTGTTGAGTTTCATTCATTCATATATATATGTATTGACCCCCTTCTTCAAATTAGATGTTTCGGAAGCGGGATGAACTCCTAGCACCAGCTCGCATGCGAGCAATTCAAGAGGAATTGGCGGCATTCTTTCTTGACCACGTGATCGCTGAAGACGGAGAATACTATGTGGACCATGAGTCCGTATGATTATATTTGTAAGAGATAATTATTGTATATATGTAGCTGGTAGTGTCGGATAGATATACAAGAACTTGTTGTTCGACCAATCTCTCGGAGAAGGAGAGGTGCTCGATATCACTTCTCTCTGTATGCATATATGTTCATGCATGACGATCTTCTGTTTTTTTCGTTTGCTTCCTAGCTAGCTAGCGTGTCTAGTCCACTCTATACGTATGTATAGTACGTAGCGTCGACCAAGCACGGACATAAGAGAGGACACTTCTCTCTATTAATTATAGCTAGCTAACACAATATATGAAACACCTAAATTAACCCCCCAAAACCCCCAACCCCCCCCCCTTTAAAAAAAACAAAAACCCCAGCCACAGAAATGCTGACACGTGGATGCCTATTGGTCCCGGTTGGTGCCACCAACCGGGACCAAAGGGTCTCCTGCCTGAGCTCCGCGCACAGGCGACGTGGAGGCCCATATGTCCCGGTTCTGGATTGAACTGGGACTAAAGGGACAGGGCATTAGTACCGACCCTTTAGTCCCGGTTCAGGAACCGGGACAAAAGGCCCTTACGAACCGGGACAACAGGCCCTTTTTCTACCAGTGCTTGCTCCTGTTTCAAGGGAAAGACGGGGCAACATGGAGTAGGTAATCTGATTGGAGATTCAGACAATATGAGCCAGAGGGATCTGACAGTGGTATTTTTGTATTGCAAGGCATGAACCACACATTATGATATATTTCCCGTCAACAGTTTGGCTACTGAAAATGTTTACTTAATGCTAATTATGGTTAAGAGACCAACTTATCTGATTCTGATGCATACTTCCTTCACCTTGTGCAAGATTTTATCAAGGACCATTTTGTTGCATATGAAATGAGAACAATTTGGTATTAAATGGGGTTGGCGATTCACCATCATTAGGTTTGGTATGACATATCCTTGACCTCTTCTTCTCATGACTAACCAACGGCACTATCCACTGTTTTCTTCATTAAAGTTTATTATTTGGTCTATCAGTGTGTTATGTATTTGCTTGGTTGTGTCAAGTATAAGGATTATCTGTTGATAAATGAAAGGCTGGTTTAACTAATTAATATAAGAAAATAATACGATGAAGCCATGCTTGTGCATCACCAATAACATTCTTCCTGGCTAAGTTAGGAAGAGTAATATTTGGTACAATATTTGTGGATTACAACCGGGGAGAAGGATTGATGACGGAGATTTCATTTGTGATGAGCCAAAAATCGAACGATAGATGAAGAAGAGACAACATGCCTTTTCATGTGCGACAACTCAGAGTTGAACTTACACATGAACTGAGGGTTGGGGTGAGGTAAATGAATTATTTGTACATATATGCCGTTTGAGCTATATCTCTTTTCCCGTGGCAACGCACGGGCATTTTTGCTAGTAACCTCTGAAATCTATCACACGTAAGATGATATAACTACATATATATAAAATGAATATTAAGTGCATATGTAATATAATTCTGTCTTGTCTATGGATTTTGAACATAAGAATAATCTCAAATTAGTTGTATACCGAAAAATGCCTTCGCCCCGCTTTATATATAAAGCAACAACCAACAACATCTCGATACAAACTCACGCCCCACCAACACACACACACCCCCAAGGCGGATACAATGGCGTTGTGCGTAGCAACGCCACCCCTACCACTACAAGAGCAACCGGGGTTCTCAACCGTTAACACGCCACTGCGAAGTAAACCACATACGACAAAGCATGAGCTCAAAAGTGGTGCCTTCAGGAAGGGTGCGACACCAATGTGTCGTCACCGCCCGATCCGAGGATCAGGGTTTCCCCTGGAGCAACACGATGGGCAAAGAGTGCCATAACGACGCCTTCAAGGGCACGAACATCGCCACTGCCGGCCTGCCCGAAGGCAAAACATATTTTCACCCCGGCCCACACACATCGCTGCCGACATAGGTACGAACGCCGCACCACCGCCACCGAACATCACACCCCGGCCGCCACGCTGCCCACACGGCAATGGCCACCAGGCAGCACCGAAGAAACGAGCTCCGCCCATGAGACCCACGCCCCCACCACCAGAGTCGTCGCCCCAGCATACAAGACCACCCAAACCACCTTAACATTGTCCACTGACACTGTCGCCAGAAAAGTGGGCCCTTTTGGTAAGTACGGGGGCCCCACATGCCGGAGCAGGGTAGGGTGAGGCCACCGGCAGCTTCCAGTCACGTCGCAACCGATGTGCTATTTCTTGAACCGGGGCAGGTCGCTGTCACCACCCCTGGCAACAGCAGGACCGGAGGCACCCCTGCCACCGAGGCCAGCCAAAGGCGAGAAGTGCAAAACCGCCGCGCTCCACCCGCCGAACGCACCTCCGAGCCCCCAAAGATCCAAAGAAGCTGTGGCCGAACCTCTGCCACTGCGCCACCACCCCGACCAACTAAGGAGGCCCCTGTCAAGGCGACCGACAGCAGCCCAAGCTGCCCACGGCCCGCACTGCTGCGAAGCCGGGTATGGCAGATGTAGCCACCATCACGACCTCTAGCACCCACCACTACCCACCTCTACCATCGAGGAAGGCCATGGCAAAGGTGGCCACCTGCCGCCTGATACGTCTCCAACATATCTACAATTTATGAAGTATTCATGCTATTATATTATCCTTCTAGGATGTTTTATATGCATTTATATGCTATTTTATATGATTTTTGGGACTAACCTATTAACCTAGAGCCCGGTACCAGTGCCACTTTCTGTTTTTTCCTTGTTTTTGAGTTTTACAGAAAAGGAATACCAAACGGAGTCCAATTGACATGCCAATTTTTGATGATTTTTTATGGACCAAAAGAAGCCCCCGGAGTGAAAGAGTTGGGCCAGAAGAGTGCCGGGCTATCCACGAGGTTGGGGGGCGCCCCCCCCGAGCGCGTGAACCTCCTTGACGTGAGACCTACCCCAAAAATTCCTATAAATACTGAAACCTCCAGAAAATAACCTAGATCGGGAGTTCCGCCGCCGCAAGCCTCTGTAGCCAACAAAAAACAATCGGGACCCTGTTCCGGTACCCTGCCGGAGGGGGGATCCCTCACCGGTGGCCATCTTCATCATCCCGGCGCTCTCCATGACGAGGAAGTTGTAGTTCACCCTCGGGGCTGAGGGTATGTACGAGTAGCTATGTGTTCGATCTCTCTCTCTCTCTCTCTCGTGTTCTTGATTCGGCACGATCTTGATGTATCGCGAGCTTTGCTATTATAGTTGGATCTTATGATGTTTCTCACCCTCTACTCTCTTATAATGGATTGAGTTTTCCCTTTGAAGTTATCTTATCAGATTGAGTCTTTAAGGATTTGAGAACACTTGATGTATGTTTTGGTGATCAACTTGCGGGTTCCATTTCTGAACTTATGCATAGGGGTTGGCACATATTTTCGTCTTGACTCTACGGTAGAAACTTTGGGGGCACATATACGAGAACTTGTTGTTCGACCAATCTCTCGGAGAAGTAGAGGTGGTCGATATCACTTCTCTCTGTATGCATATATGTTCATGCATGACGATCTTCTGTTTCTTTTGTTTGCTTACTAGCTAGCTAGCGTGTCTAGTCCTCTCTATACGTATGTATAGTACGTAGCGTCGACCAAGCACGGACATAAGAGAGGACACTTCTCTCTATTAATTATAGCTAGCTAACACAATATATGAAACACCTAAATTAACCCCCCAAAACCCCAAACCCCCCCCCCCTTTAAAAAAAACAAAAACCCCAGCCACAGAAATGCTGACACGTGGATGCCTATTGGTCCCGGTTGGTGCCACCAACCGGGACCAAAGGGTCTCCTGCCTGAGCTCCGCGCACAGGCGACGTGGAGGCCCATATGTCCCGGTTCTGGATTGAATTGGGACTAAAGGGACAGGGCATTAGTACCGACCCTTTAGTCCCGGTTCAGGAACCGGGACAAAAGGCCCTTACGAACCGGGACAACAGGCCCTTTTTCTACCAGTGCTTGCTCCTGTTTCAAGGGAAAGACGGGGCAACATGGAGTAGGTAATCTGATTGGAGATTCAGACAATATGAGCCAGAGGGATCTGATAGTGGTATTTTTGTATTGCAAGGCATGAACCACACATTATGATATATTTCCCATCAACAGTTTGGCTACTGAAAATGTTTACTTAATGCTAATTATGGTTAAGAGACCAACTTATCTGATTCTGATGCATACTTCCTTCACCTTGTGCAAGATTTTATCAAGGACCATTTTGTTGCATATGAAATGAGAACAATTTGGTATTAAATGGGGTTGGCGATTCACCATCATTAGGTTTGGTATGACATATCCTTGACCTCTTCTTCTCATGACTAACCAACGGCACTATCCACTGTTTTCTTCATTAAAGTTTATTATTTGGTCTATCAGTGTGTTATGTATTTGCTTGGTTGTGTCAAGTATAAGGATTATCTGTTGATAAATGAAAGGCTGGTTTAACTAATTAATATAAGAAAATAATACGATGAAGCCATGCTTGTGCATCACCAATAACATTCTTCCTGGCTAAGTTAGGAAGAGTAATATTTGGTACAATATTTGTGGATTACAACCGGGGAGAAGGATTGATGACGGAGATTTCATTTGTGATGAGCCAAAAATCGAACGATAGATGAAGAAGAGACAACATGCCTTTTCATGTGCGACAACTCAGAGTTGAACTTACACATGAACTGAGGGTTGGGGTGAGGTAAATGAATTATTTGTACATATATGCCGTTTGAGCTATATCTCTTTTCCCGTGGCAACGCACGGGCATTTTTGCTAGTAACCTCTGAAAACTATCACACGTAAGATGATATAACTACATATATATAAAATGAATATTAAGTGCATATGTAATATAATTCTGTCTTGTCTATGGATTTTGAACATAAGAATAATCTCAAATTAGTTGTATACCGAAAAATGCCTTCGCCCCGCTTTATATATAAAGCAACAACCAACAACATCTCGATACAAACTCACGCCCCACCAACACACACACACCCCCAAGGCGGATACAATGGCGTTGTGCGTAGCAACGCCACCCCTACCACTACAAGAGCAACCGGGGTTCTCAACCGTTAACACGCCACTGCGAAGTAAACCACATACGACAAAGCATGAGCTCAAAAGTGGTGCCTTCAGGAAGGGTGCGACACCAATGTGTCGTCACCGCCCGATCCGAGGATCAGGGTTTCCCCTGGAGCAACACGATGGGCAAAGAGTGCCATAACGACGCCTTCAAGGGCACGAACATCGCCACTGCCGGCCTGCCCGAAGGCAAAACATATTTTCACCCCGGCCCACACACATCGCTGCCGACATAGGTACGAACGCCGCACCACCGCCACCGAACATCACACCCCGGCCGCCACGCTGCCCACACGGCAATGGCCACCAGGCAGCACCGAAGAAACGAGCTCCGCCCATGAGACCCACGCCCCCACCACCAGAGTCGTCGCCCCAGCATACAAGACCACCCAAACCACCTTAACATTGTCCACTGACACTGTCGCCAGAAAAGTGGGCCCTTTTGGTAAGTACGGGGGCCCCACATGCCGGAGCAGGGTAGGGTGAGGCCACCGGCAGCTTCCAGTCACGTCGCAACCGATGTGCTATTTCTTGAACCGGGGCAGGTCGCTGTCACCACCCCTGGCAACAGCAGGACCGGAGGCACCCCTGCCACCGAGGCCAGCCAAAGGCGAGAAGTGCAAAACCGCCGCGCTCCACCCGCCGAACGCACCTCCGAGCCCCCAAAGATCCAAAGAAGCTGTGGCCGAACCTCTGCCACTGCGCCACCACCCCGACCAACTAAGGAGGCCCCTGTCAAGGCGACCGACAGCAGCCCAAGCTACCCACGGCCCGCACTGCTGCGAAGCCGGGTATGGCAGATGTAGCCACCATCACGACCTCTAGCACCCACCACTACCCACCTCTACCATCGAGGAAGGCCATGGCAAAGGTGGCCACCTGCCGCCTGATACGTCTCCAACATATCTACAATTTATGAAGTATTCATGCTATTATATTATCCTTCTAGGATGTTTTATATGCATTTATATGCTATTTTATATGATTTTTGGGACTAACCTATTAACCTAGAGCCCGGTACCAGTGCCACTTTCTGTTTTTTCCTTGTTTTTGAGTTTTACAGAAAAGGAATACCAAACGGAGTCCAATTGACATGCCAATTTTTGATGATTTTTTATGGACCAAAAGAAGCCCCCGGAGTGAAAGAGTTGGGCCAGAAGAGTGCCGGGCTATCCACGAGGTTGGGGGGCGCCCCCCCCGGGCGCGTGAACCTCCTTGACGTGAGACCTACCCCAAAAATTCCTATAAATACTGAAACCTCCAGAAAATAACCTAGATCGGGAGTTCCGCCGCCGCAAGCCTCTGTAGCCAACAAAAAACAATCGGGACCCTGTTCCGGTACCCTGCCGGAGGGGGGATCCCTCACCGGTGGCCATCTTCATCATCCCGGCGCTCTCCATGACGAGGAAGTTGTAGTTCACCCTCGGGGCTGAGGGTATGTACGAGTAGCTATGTGTTCGATCTCTCTCTCTCTCTCTCTCGTGTTCTTGATTCGGCACGATCTTGATGTATCGCGAGCTTTGCTATTATAGTTGGATCTTATGATGTTTCTCACCCTCTACTCTCTTATAATGGATTGAGTTTTCCCTTTGAAGTTATCTTATCAGATTGAGTCTTTAAGGATTTGAGAACACTTGATGTATGTTTTGGTGATCAACTTGCGGGTTCCATTTCTGAACTTATGCATAGGGGTTGGCACATATTTTCGTCTTGACTCTACGGTAGAAACTTTGGGGGCACATATACGAGAACTTGTTGTTCGACCAATCTGTCGGAGAAGTAGAGGTGGTCGATATCACTTCTCTCTGTATGCATATATGTTCATGCATGACGATCTTCTGTTTCTTTTGTTTGCTTACTAGCTAGCTAGCGTGTCTAGTCCTCTCTATACGTATGTATAGTACGTAGCGTCGACCAAGCACGGACATAAGAGAGGACACTTCTCTCTATTAATTATAGCTAGCTAACACAATATATGAAACACCTAAATTAACCCCCCAAAACCCCAAACCCCCCCCCTTTAAAAAAAACAAAAACCCCAGCCACAGAAATGCTGACACGTGGATGCCTATTGGTCCCGGTTGGTGCCACCAACCGGGACCAAAGGGTCTCCTGCCTGAGCTCCGCGCACAGGCGACGTGGAGGCCCATATGTCCCGGTTCTGGATTGAATTGGGACTAAAGGGACAGGGCATTAGTACCGACCCTTTAGTCCCGGTTCAGGAACCGGGACAAAAGGCCCTTACGAACCGGGACAACAGGCCCTTTTTCTACCAGTGCTTGCTCCTGTTTCAAGGGAAAGACGGGGCAACATGGAGTAGGTAATCTGATTGGAGATTCAGACAATATGAGCCAGAGGGATCTGATAGTGGTATTTTTGTATTGCAAGGCATGAACCACACATTATGATATATTTCCCATCAACAGTTTGGCTACTGAAAATGTTTACTTAATGCTAATTATGGTTAAGAGACCAACTTATCTGATTCTGATGCATACTTCCTTCACCTTGTGCAAGATTTTATCAAGGACCATTTTGTTGCATATGAAATGAGAACAATTTGGTATTAAATGGGGTTGGCGATTCACCATCATTAGGTTTGGAATGACATATCCTTGACCTCTTCTTCTCATGACTAACCAACGGCACTATCCACTGTTTTCTTCATTAAAGTTTATTATTTGGTCTATCAGTGTGTTATGTATTTGCTTGGTTGTGTCAAGTATAAGGATTATCTGTTGATAAATGAAAGGCTGGTTTAACTAATTAATATAAGAAAATAATACGATGAAGCCATGCTTGTGCATCACCAATAACATTCTTCCTGGCTAAGTTAGGAAGAGTAATATTTGGTACAATATTTGTGGATTACAACCGGGGAGAAGGATTGATGACGGAGATTTCATTTGTGATGAGCCAAAAATCGAACGATAGATGAAGAAGAGACAACATGCCTTTTCATGTGCGACAACTCAGAGTTGAACTTACACATGAACTGAGGGTTGGGGTGAGGTAAATGAATTATTTGTACATATATGCCGTTTGAGCTATATCTCTTTTCCCGTTGCAACGCACGGGCATTTTTGCTAGTAACCTCTGAAATCTATCACACGTAAGATGATATAACTACATATATATAAAATGAATATTAAGTGCATATGTAATATAATTCTGTCTTGTCTATGGATTTTGAACATAAGAATAATCTCAAATTAGTTGTATACCGAAAAATGCCTTCGCCCCGCTTTATATATAAAGCAACAACCAACAACATCTCGATACAAACTCACGCCCCACCAACACACACACACCCCCAAGGCGGATACAATGGCGTTGTGCGTAGCAACGCCACCCCTACCACTACAAGAGCAACCGGGGTTCTCAACCGTTAACACGCCACTGCGAAGTAAACCACATACGACAAAGCATGAGCTCAAAAGTGGTGCCTTCAGGAAGGGTGCGACACCAATGTGTCGTCACCGCCCGATCCGAGGATCAGGGTTTCCCCTGGAGCAACACGATGGGCAAAGAGTGCCATAACGACGCCTTCAAGGGCACGAACATCGCCACTGCCGGCCTGCCCGAAGGCAAAACATATTTTCACCCCGGCCCACACACATCGCTGCCGACATAGGTACGAACGCCGCACCACCGCCACCGAACATCACACCCCGGCCGCCACGCTGCCCACACGGCAATGGCCACCAGGCAGCACCGAAGAAACGAGCTCCGCCCATGAGACCCACGCCCCCACCACCAGAGTCGTCGCCCCAGCATACAAGACCACCCAAACCACCTTAACATTGTCCACTGACACTGTCGCCAGAAAAGTGGGCCCTTTTGGTAAGTACGGGGGCCCCACATGCCGGAGCAGGGTAGGGTGAGGCCACCGGCAGCTTCCAGTCACGTCGCAACCGATGTGCTATTTCTTGAACCGGGGCAGGTCGCTGTCACCACCCCTGGCAACAGCAGGACCGGAGGCACCCCTGCCACCGAGGCCAGCCAAAGGCGAGAAGTGCAAAACCGCCGCGCTCCACCCGCCGAACGCACCTCCGAGCCCCCAAAGATCCAAAGAAGCTGTGGCCGAACCTCTGCCACTGCGCCACCACCCCGACCAACTAAGGAGGCCCCTGTCAAGGCGACCGACAGCAGCCCAAGCTGCCCACGGCCCGCACTGCTGCGAAGCCGGGTATGGCAGATGTAGCCACCATCACGACCTCTAGCACCCACCACTACCCACCTCTACCATCGAGGAAGGCCATGGCAAAGGTGGCCACCTGCCGCCTGATACGTCTCCAACATATCTACAATTTATGAAGTATTCATGCTATTACATTATCCTTCTAGGATGTTTTATATGCATTTATATGCTATTTTATATGATTTTTGGGACTAACCTATTAACCTAGAGCCCGGTACCAGTGCCACTTTCTGTTTTTTCCTTGTTTTTGAGTTTTACAGAAAAGGAATACCAAACGGAGTCCAATTGACATGCCAATTTTTGATGATTTTTTATGGACCAAAAGAAGCCCCCGGAGTGAAAGAGTTGGGCCAGAAGAGTGCCGGGCTATCCACGAGGTTGGGGGGCGCCCCCCCCGGGCGCGTGAACCTCCTTGACGTGAGACCTACCCCAAAAATTCCTATAAATACTGAAACCTCCAGAAAATAACCTAGATCGGGAGTTCCGCCGCCGCAAGCCTCTGTAGCCAACAAAAAACAATCGGGACCCTGTTCCGGTACCCTGCCGGAGGGGGGATCCCTCACCGGTGGCCATCTTCATCATCCCGGCGCTCTCCATGACGAGGAAGTTGTAGTTCACCCTCGGGGCTGAGGGTATGTACGAGTAGCTATGTGTTCGATCTCTCTCTCTCTCTCTCTCTCGTGTTCTTGATTCAGCACGATCTTGATGTATCGCGAGCTTTGCTATTATAGTTGGATCTTATGATGTTTCTCACCCTCTACTCGCTTATAATGGATTGAGTTTTCCCTTTGAAGTTATCTTATCAGATTGAGTCTTTAAGGATTTGAGAACACTTGATGTATGTTTTGGTGATCAACTTGCGGGTTCCATTTGTGAACTTATGCATAGGGGTTGGCACATATTTTCGTCTTGACTCTGCGGTAGAAACTTTGCGGGCACTCTTTGAAGTACT
Organism: Triticum urartu; assembly: GCF_056163025.1. Classification (NCBI taxonomy): domain Eukaryota; kingdom Viridiplantae; phylum Streptophyta; class Magnoliopsida; order Poales; family Poaceae; genus Triticum; species Triticum urartu. The sequence goes on from NC_141874.1 coordinate 10,229,013, forward strand.
TTGTGTTGGTTGAATAGATGAATCTGAGACTGTATGATGCATATCGTATAATCATACCCACGGATACTCGAGGTGACATTGGAGTATCTAGGTGACATTAGAGTTTTGGTTGATTTGTATCTTATGGTCTTATTCTAGTATGAACTCTATGATAGATCTAACAGAAAGAATAGCTTCGTGTTATTTTACTATGGACTCTTGAATAGATCGCTCAGAAAGGATAACTTTGAGGTGGTTTCGTACCCTATAATAATCTCTTCATTTGTTCTCTGCTATTAGTGACTTTGGAGTGACTCTTTGTTGCATGTTGAGGGATAGTTATATGATCCAATTATGTTATTATTGTTGAGAGAACTTGCACTAGTGAAAGTATGAACCCTAGGCCTTGTTTCCTAGCATTGCAATACCGATTGTGCTCACTTTTATCATTAGTTACCTTGCTGTTTTTATATTTTCATATTACAAATACACATATCTACCATCCATATTGCACTTGTATCACCATCTCTTCGCCGAACTAGTGCACCTATACAATTTACCATTGTATTGGTGTGCTGGGGACACAAGAGATTCTTTGTTATTTGGTTGTAGGGTTGTTTGACAGAGACCGTCTTCATCCTACGCCTCCCATGGATTGATAAACCTTAGGTCATCCACTTGATGGAAATTTGCTAATGTCCTACAAACCTCTGCACTTGGAGGCCCAACAACGTCTACAAGAAGAAGGTTGCATAGTAGACATGCAGCTCTTTTCTAGCGCCATTGCCGGGGAGGTGAGTGCTTGAAGGTATATCTTTAGATCTTGTAATCGAATCTTTTAGTTTCTTGTATTATCACTAGTTTAGTTTATAAAAGAAAACTAAAAAATTGGGATTAAGGTTGCCTCATATGCTTCATCTTTTTAATATCTTTCGTGAAGATGATGGAATGGAAAATTGTGCCCAAGTACTAGAAGAAGAATGCATTAAAATGTTTGGCACTAAATCTTTGAATGATGAGCATGATTGTAGTGTTGTCAGTACGAATTCTTTGAATACCCATGATGTTAATGATATGCAAAGCCACAAGCTTGGGGATGCTATGTTTGATAAAGATGATATGTTTAGTCCCCCAAGTTTTGATGAGCAAATTTATTATGATGAAAGCATGCCTCCTATTTAATTATGATGATTATTGTGATGACACGTATGCTATAAAGAATAAAGATAACCATGAAACTTGTCATCATGATTTTAATTTTCAATTGTATTATGCTTCACATGATAGTTATTTAGTTGAGTTTGCTCCCACTACTATTGATGAGAATAAATTAGCTTGTGTGGAGAGTAGTAAAATTTCTATGCTTGTGCACCATGAAAATAATGCTTTATGTGATGGTTATATTGTTGAATTCATTCATGATGCTACTGAAATTTATTATGAGGGAGCAATATATGCTTGTAAGAATTGCAATAATATCAAGTTTCCTCTCTTTGTGCTTAAAGTTTTGAAGTTATGCTTGTTTTGCCTTCCTATGCTAGTTGATTATTGTTCCCATAAGTTGTTTGCTCACAAAATCCCTATGCATAGGAAGTGGGTCAGACTTAAATGTGCTAGTCATATTTTTCATGATGCTCTCTTTATGTTTCAATTCTTATCTTTTATGTGAGCATCATTGAAATCATAATGGCTAGCTAGGGGCGTTAAACGTTAGCGCTTGTTGGGAGGCAACCCAATTTTATTTTAGTTCCTTGCCTTTTGTTCCTGTTTAGTAATAAATAAATCATCTAGCCTCTGGTTAGATGTGGTTTTATGTTTTAATTAGTGTTTGTGCCAAGTAAGACCTATAGGATCTTCTGGGATGATAATTATTTGATCTTGCTGAAAAAGACAGAAACTTTCTGCTCACGAAAACAATTGTTAAAAATCACCAGAAAGTGATAAAATACTGATTCCAATTGCAGTAGATCAATAATAAAATTATCTAGGTCGTCCTATTTTGGAAGATGTTTCTGAGTTCCAGACGTTTGCGTTTGATACAGATTACTACAGACTGTTCTGTTTTTCATAGATTCTTTTTTCATTGTGTTGTTTGCTTATTTTGATGAATCTATGAGTAGTGTCGGAGGGTATGAACCATAGAGAAGTTGGAATACAGTAGATATTACACCAATATGAATTTATAATGAGTTCACAATAGTACCTAAGTGGTGGTTTGTTTTCTTTCGCTAACGGAGCTCATGAGATTTCCTGTTGAGTTTTGTGTTGTGAAGTTTTCAAGTTTTGGGTAAAGATTCGATGGACTATGGAATAAGGAGTGGCAAGAGCCTTAGCTTGGGGATGCCTAAGGCACCCCAAGGTAATATTCAAGGACAACCAAGAGCCTAAGCTTGGGGATGCCCCGGATGGCATCCCCTCTTTCGTCTTCGTTCATCGGTAACTTTACTTGGAGCTATATTTTTATTCACCACATGATATGTGTTTTGCTTGGAGCGTCATTTTATTTTGTTAGTATTAGCTTTCTGTTATTTAGAATAATGTTTTTCATCTCTATTTTCAATAAAAATTTCAAGGATAGCCTTTACCATGCATATTTTGCAGGTGTACATGTCGCTGTTTCAAAACAGAAAGTTTATCCCTGTTGCAAAAATTCCATAGAAAAGCCAGATTATGATAAAATGTTGAAACTTTTTGCATAATAAGATCTGATAAATTTTATACAATGTGGTAGAATTTCATAATTTTTGGAGTTAGGGAAGTATGATGAATCTTGCATTCTTTACAGACTGTACTGTTTTGGCAGATTGCTGTTATGTTTGCATTGTTTGCATATGTTTGCTTGTTTAATGATTCTATTTGAGGATAAGAGTATTAAGTACGCAGAGGCATTTAGTATGCAATGTTGAATAATAATTTTAGCGATTTGTTACAGTAGAAAATGATAAGGTTTTGCATTGGTTTATACTAACTTATCTCACGAGTTCTTGCTGAGTTTGGTGTGGATGAAGCTTTCGAGATTTAGGAAACCGTGATATGAGAGGAATTAAGGAGACACAAAAGCTCAAGCTTGGGGATGCCCAAGGCACCCCAAGATAATATTTCAAGAAGTCTCAAGCATCTAAGCTTGGGGATGCCCCGGTAGGCATCCCACCTTTCTTCTTCAACAATTATCGGTTAGTATCAATTATCGGTTAGTATCGGTTGAGGCTAAGTTTTTGCTTCTTCACATGATGAGTGCTATCCTTGAAATGTTGTTTTATTTTGTTTTGCTTGCTGTTTGAATAATATCCCAAGATCTGAAATTCTTAAATGAGAGAGAGTCTTCACATAGCTACATAATTATTTAACTACTCATTGATCTTCAATTATATCTTTTTGGAATAGTTTGTCATTTACTCGTGTGCTTCACTTATAACTATGAGTAAATGGTTGAATGATTTGAATGTCATAAATCTGAAATTATATATGTTTGATATGCCTTTCCCATGGGGAGTAATGCCTTCACATATAAGAAGTAGAGGTGATAAATTTATTGAAGGTTAGCAAACATTGTATTGGTCACTTGAACAATTCATGAAAGAATATTGAAGGAAGAGAGATTTCACATATAAATATACTATCTTGGACATATTCTATGATTGTGAGCCCCATTAATTATTTTCAAACCTGAGAAAATTAGTTGAAGTTGGACAAGGAAGACAACATAATGAGTTATGCTTGGGTATATTTGTATAGAAGTTATATTGTTATGGATCCTCTAACATGTGGTGCTTGCTATTTAAAATCCCGTGCCATACAAAATATCTGTACTAAGTGGGAGTACTGCTTGTGCATCCAAATTCCTTGAACCAAGTTTCTTCCATGAGTGTCCACCATATCTACCTATATGCGGTATTTACCTGCCGTTCCAAGTAAATTTGCATGTGCCAAACTCTAAACCTTCAAATAATAATCTGTTTTGTATGCCCGAGTCGCTCATGTAGCGACTAGGGGCTGCCAGTATCTTCCATGCTAGGTGGGTTATTCTCACGATGAGTGGACTCCGCTCATCATTCACGGGAAAATGGCTGGTAACTGGGATGCCCAGTCATATGATCAATAGATCAAAAACAAATTCGCAAATAATTTAAACAAACTCCCCCAGGATTGTTGATAGTTGGACGGCACCCTTTGTTTCAGACAAGCCGTGGAGTGTGATTGTTGGTGGAGGGGGAGTAAAATCTAGTATGGAAGATATTCGGAACTCTTGGTCGTTATGTTGACAATGAAAGCATGCCTCTCCAAATTATTTTCATCTCCGTTTTAAAGCTTCGAGCTCTGCCACCTCTGCAAATTCCTGCTTCCCTCTGCGAAGGGTCTATCTTTTACTTTTATGCAAGAGTCAGTAGTATTCCTTCTCATTCCAACCTACTCTTTAGTTGGCAAGCATCATGTGGTGGAGAAAGATCTTAGCATATATGGCCATTCAAATATATTTGATCATGAATTATTATTGTTGACAATTATCTATATGATAGATAAGCTGGGAGGCGAAACATTAAGCCCCTATATTTCTCTGAGCTTGATGGATGCTATTTGTTCTAAAAATATGCTTTGAGTGGTAATGTCTACTACGCAACCTTCTTGTAGACATTGTTGGGCCTCCAAGTGCAGAGGTTTGTAGGACAGTAGCAAATTTACCTCAAGTGGATGACATAAGGTTTATCAATCCGTGGGAGGCGTAGGATGAAGATGGTCTCTCTCAAGCAACCCTGCAACCAAATAACAAAGAGTCTCTTGTGTCCCCAACACACCCAATACAATGGTTAATTTTATAGGTGCACTAGTTTGGCGAAGAGATGGTGATACAAGTGGTATATGGATGGTAGATAAAGGTATTTGTAATCTGAAAATATAAAAACAGCAAGGTAACTAATGGTAAACGTGAGCATAAACGGTATTGCAATGATAGGAAACAAGGCCTAGGGTTCATACTTTCACTAGTGCAAGTTCTCTCAACAATAATAACATAATTGGATCACATAACTATCCCTCAACATGCAACAAGGAGTCACTCCAAAGTCACTAATAGCAGAGAGCAAACGAAGAGATTATGGTAGGGTACGAAACCACCTCAAAGTTATTCTTTCCAATCAATCCATTGGGCTATTCCTATAAGTGTCGCAAACAGCCCTAGAGTTCGTACTAGAATAACACCTGAAGACACAAATCAACCAAAACCCTAATGTCACCTAGATACTCCAATGCCACCTCAAGTATCCGTGGGTATGATTATACGATATGCATCACACAATCTCAGATTCATCTATTCAACCAACACATAGAACCTCAAAGAGTGCCCCAAAGTTTCTACCGGAGAATCACGACGAAATCGTGTGCCAACCCCTATGCATAGGTTCATGGGAGGAACCCGCAAGTTGATCACCAAAACATACATCAAGTGAATCATGTGATATCCCATCGTCACCACAGATATGCACGACAAGACATACATCAACTGTTCTCAAATCTTTAAAGACTCAATCCGATAAGATAACTTCAAAGGGGAAACTCAATCCATTACAAGAGAGTAGAGGGGCAGAAGAAGCATAAGATCCAACTATAACAGCAAAGCTCACGATACATCAAGATCGTGCCAAATCAAGAACACAAGAGAGAGAGAGATCAAACACATAGCTACTGGTACATACCCTCAGCCCCGAGGGTGAACTACTCCCTTGTCATCATGGAGAGCGCAGGGATGATGAAGATGGCCACCGGAGAGGGATTCCCCCTCCGGCAGGGTGCCGGAATGGGTCTAGATTAGCTTTAGGTGGCTACGGAGGCTTCTGGCGGCGAAACTCCTGATCTATTGTGATACCCGATCGTTTTAGGGTATATGGAGATAAATAGGTGGAAGAGATACGCCAGGGGAGCCACGAGGGGCCCACGAGGGTGGAGGGCGCGCCCAAGGGGTGGGCGCACCCCCTACCTCGTGGCTTCCTCGAAGCTTCCTTGACGTGGACTCCAAGTCTCCCGGCTTGCTTTCCTTCCAAAAATAACTTCTCCAGAAGGTTTCATTCCATTTCGACTCCATTTGATATTCCTTTTCTTCGAAACACTGAAACAAGGGAAAAAACAAGAGCTGGCACTGAGCTCTGGGTCAATAGGTTAGTCCCAAAAGTAATATAAAAGTGTATAATAAAGCACAAAAATGTCCGAGATGGATAATATAATAGCATGGAACAATAAAAAATTATAGATACGTTGGAGACGTATCAGCATCCCCAAGCTTAATTCCTGCTCGTCCTCGAGTAGGTAAATGATAAAAACAGAATTTTTGATGTGGAATGCTACTTGGCATAATTTCTATGTAATTCTTCCTAATTGTGGTATGAATATTCATATCCAAAAGATTCAAGATAAAAGTTCATATTGACATAAAAATAATAATACTTCAAGCATACTAACTAGGCAATTATGTCCTCTCAAAATAACATGGCCAAAGAAAGTTCATCCCTACAAAATCATATAGTTTAGTCATGCTCCATTTTCGTCACACAAGAATGCTCTCATCATGCACAACCCCGATGACAAGACAAGCAATTGTTTCATCCTTTAGTAATCTCAAACTTTATAAACCTTCACGCAATACATGAGCACGAGCCATGGATATAGCATATGGGTGGAATAGAATATGATGATGGGGGTTATGTGGAGAAGAAAAAAAAGGAGAAAGTCTCACATCAACGAGGCTAATCAATGAGATATGGAGATGCCCATCGATTGATGTTAATGCAAGGAGTAGGGATTGCCATGCAACCGATGCACTAGAGCTATAAATGTATGAAATCTCCACAAAAGAAACTAAGTGGGTGTGCATCCAACTTGCTTGATCACGAAGACCTAGGGCATTTGAGGAAGCCCATCATTGGAATATACAAGCCAAGTTCTATAATGAAAAGTTCTCACTAGTATATGAAAGTGACAAAACAAGAGACTCTTTATCATGAAGATTATGGTGCTACTTTGAAGCACAAGTGTGGTAAAGGATAGTAGCATTGTCCCTTCTCTCTTTTTCTCTCATTTTTTGGGCCTTCTCTTTTTTATGGCCTTTCTCCTTTTTTGGGGCCTTCTCCTTTTTATGACCTTTCTCTTTTTTTTAATTCCTCACTTGGGACAATGCTCTAGAAAATGATGATCATCACACTTTTATTTATTTATAACTCAATGATTACAACTCGATACTAGAACAAAGTATGATTCTATATGAATGCCTCCAACGGTGTGCCGGGATATGCAATGAACCAAGAGTGACATGTATGAAAGAATTATGAACGGTGGCTTTGCCACAAATACTATGTCAACTACATGATCATGCTAAGCAATATGACAATGATGAATGTGTCATGATAAACGGAATGGTGGAAAGTTGCATGGCAATATATCTCAGAATGGTTATGGAAATGCCATAATAGGTAGGTATGGTGGCTGTTTTGAGGAAGATATAAGGAGGTTTATGTGTGAAAGAGCGTATCATATCACGGGGTTTGGATGCACCGGCGAAGTTTGCACCAACTCTCAATGTGAGAAAGGCAAATGCACGGTACCGAAGAGGCTAGCAATGATGGAAGGGTGAGAGTGTGTATAATCCATGGACTCAACATTAGTCATAAAGAACTCACATACTTATTGCAAAAATCTACAAGTCATCAAAAACCAAGTACTACGCGCATGCTCCTAGGGGGATAGATTGGTAGGAGAAGACCATCGCTTGTCCCTGACCGCCACTCATAAGGAAGACAATCAAAGAACACCTCATGTTTCAAATTTGATACATAACGTTTACCATACGTGCATGCTACGGGACTTGAAAACTTCAACACAAGTATTTCTCAAATTCACAACTACTCAACTAGCACAACTTTAATATCACTACCTCCATATCTCAAAACAATCATCAAGCATCAAACTTCTCTTAGTATTCAAAACACTCATAAAAAAGTTTTTACTAGTATTGAATACCTAGCATATTAGGATTAAGAAAATTACCATGCTTTTTAAGACTCAAAATAATATAAGTGAAGCATGAGAGTTCATCTATTTCTTCAAAATAAATCCACCGCCGTGCTCTAAAAGATATAAATGAAGCACTAGAGCAAACAACAAACTACTCCAAAAAATATGAGTGAAGATCAATGAGTAGTTGTATAATTATGTAACTATGTGAAGACTCTCTAATATTTAAGAATTTCAGATCTTGGTATTTTATTCAAACATCAAGCAAAACAAAAGAAAATAAAATGATGCTCCAAGAAAAACACATATCATGTGGTGAATAAAAATATAGCTCCAAGTAAAGTTACCGATGAATGAAGACGAAAGAGGGGATGCCTTCCAGGGCATCCCCAAGCTTAGGCTCTTGGTTGTCCTTGGGGTGCCTTGGGTATCCCCAAGCTCAGGCTCTTGCCACTCCTTATTCCATAATCCATCAAAACATAACCCAAAACTTGAAAACTTCACAACACAGAACTCAAAATAGAAAATCTCGTGAGCTCCGTTAGCGAAAGAAAACAAAACACCACTTCAAGGTAGTGTAATGAACTCATTCTTTATTTATATTGGTGTTAAACCTATTGTATTCCAGCTTCTCTATGGTTTATAACCTATTTTACTAGCCATAGATTCATCAAAATAAGCAAACAACACACGAAAAACAGAATCTGTCAAAAATAGAATAGTCTGTAGTAATATGTGACTAACGCAAACTCGTGAGCGCTAAAATATATTGCTGGACGTGAGGAATTTATCTATTAATCATCTTCAAAAATAATTAACTAAATATCACTCTCCAATAAAAAACGCAACAAATCTCGTGAGCGCTAAAGTTTCTGTTTTTTACAGCATGATCATAAAGACTTCACCCAAGTCTTCCCAAATGTTCTACTTGGCACAAAAACAAATTAAAACATAAAACCACATCTAAATAGAGGATAGATGAATTATTTATTACTAAACAGGAACAAAAAGCAAGGAACAAAAATAAAATTGGGTTGCCTCCCAACAAGCGCTATCGTTTGACGCCCCTAGCTAGGCATGATGATTTCAATGATGCTCATATAAAAGAATAGAATTGAAACATAAAGAGAGAATCATGAAGAATATGACTAGCACATTTAAGTCTAACCCACTTCCTATGCATAGGGATTTTGTGAGCAAATAACTTATGGGAACAATAATCAACTAGCACAGGAGGGCAAAACAAGCATAACTTCAAGATTTTAAGCACATAGAGAGGAAACTTGATATTATTGCAATTCCTACAAGCATATATTCCTCCCTCATAATAATGTTCAGTAGCATCATGAATGAATTCAACAATATAACCATCACATAAAGCATTCTTTTCATGATCTACAAGCATAGAATTTTTATTACTCTGCACATAAGCAAATTTCATCTCATGAATAGTTGTGGGAGCAAACTCAACAAAGTAACTATCATGGGATTGAAAATTGAAATCAAGATGACAAGTTTCATTGTTATAATTATTCTTTAAAGCATACGTGTCATCACAATAATCATCATAGATAGGAGGCATGCTTTCATCATAATAAATTTGCTCATCAAAACTTGGGGGACAAAAAATATCATCTTCATCAAACATAGCTTCCCCAAGCTTGTGGCTTTGCATATCATTAGCATCATAGATATTCAAGGAATTCATACTAGCAACATTGCAATCATGCTCATCATTCAAAGATTTAGTGCCAAACATTTTAATCCATTCTTCTTCTAACACTTTGGCACAATTTTCCTTCCCATCATACTCACGAAAGATATTAAAAAGATGAAGCGTATGAGGCAAACTCAATTCCATTTTTTATAGTTTTCTTTCATAAACTAAACTAGTGCTAAAACAAGAAACAAAAAGATTTGACTGCAAGATCTAAAGATATACCTTCAAGCGCTAACCTCCCCGGCAACGGCGCCAGAAAAGAGCTTGATGTCTACTACGCAACCTTCTTCTTGTAGATGTTGTTGGGCCTCCAAGTGCAGAGGTTTGTAGGACAGTAGCAAATTTCCCTCAAGTGGGTGACCTAAGGTTTATCAATCCGTGGGAGGCGTAGGATGAATATGGTCTCTCTCAAACAACCCTGCAACCAAATAACAAATAGTCTCTTGTGTCCCCAACACACCCAATACAATGGTAAATTGTATATGTGCACTAGTTCGGTGAAGAGATGGTGATACAAGTGGTATATGGATGGTAGATAAAGGTATTTGTAATCTGAAAACATAAAAACAGCAAGGTAACTAATGGTAAGCGTGAGCATAAACGGTATTGCAATGATAGGAAACAAGGCCTAGGGTTCATACTTTCACTAGTGCAAGTTCTCTCAACAATAATAACATAATTTGATCACATAACTATCCCTCAACATGCAACAAAGAGTCACTCCAAAGTCACTAATAGTGGACAGCAAACGAAGAGATTATGGTAGGGTATGAAACCACCTCAAAGTTATTCTTTCCAATCAATCCGTTGGGCTATTCCTATAAGTGTCACAAACAGCCCTAGAGTTCGTACTAGAATAACACCTTAAGACACAAATCAACCAAAACCCTAATGTCACCTAGATACTCCAATGCCACCTCAAGTATCCGTGGGTATGATTATACGATATGCATCACACAATCTCAGATTCATCTATTCAACCAACACATAGAACCTCAAAGAGTGCCCCAAAGTTTCTACCGGAGAATCATGACAAAAACGTGTGCCAACCCCTATGCATAGGTTCATGGGAGGAACCCGCAAGTTGATCACCAAAACATACATCAAGTGAATCACGTGATATCCCATTGTCACCATAGATACGCACGGCAAGGCATACATCAAGTGTTCTCAAATCATTAAAGACTCAATCCGATAAGATAACTTCAAAGGGGAAACTCAATCCATTACAAGAGTAGAGGGGGAGAAGAAACATAAGATCCAACTATAATAGCAAAGCTCGCGATACATCTAGATCGTGCCAAATCAAGAACACGAGAGAGAGAGAGATCAAACACATAGCTACCGGTACATACCCTCAGCTCCGAGGGTGAACTACTCCCTCCTCGTCATGGAGAGCGCTGGGATGATGAATATGGCCACCGGAGAGGGATTCCCCCTCCGGCAGGGTGCCGGAATGGGTCTAGATTGGCTTTCGGTGGCTACGAAGGCTTCTGGCGGCGGAACTCCCGATCTATTGTGCTCCCCAATCATTTTAGGATATAGGGAGATATATATGTGGAATAGATACGCCAAGGGAGCCACGAGGGGCCCACAAGGGGCCGACGAGGGTGGAGGGCGTGCCCAGGGGGTGGGCGCACCCTCCTACCTCGTGGCTTCCTCGAAGCTTCCTTGGCGTGTACTCCACGTCTCCCGGGTTGCTTTCCTTCCAAAAATAACTTCTCCAGAAGGTTTCATTCCGTTTCGACTCCGTTTGATATTCCTTTTGTTTGAAACACTGAAACAAGGGAAAAACAGGAACTGGCACTAGGCTCTGGGTCAATAGGTTAGTCCCAAAAGTAATATAAAAGTATATAATAAAGCCCAATAATGTCCAAGATGGATAATATAATAGCTTGGAACAATCAAAAATTATAGATACGTTGGAGACGTATCAAGTGGTAGCAATCATGGAAGACTATATGATAGTTGAGTATGTGGGATTTGCTAAATCAAAGCTCTTACATAGACCCTTCCTGAAAATAAGATGAATTTTAATTGTTTGATGACTGAGAACATAGTTTGTTAGTTTTAAGAAAGTTTATGGTCTATGCTTTAACATGTGAATAGCTTGTTACTTGATCATGAAAACTTTTATGAGTTGAGCTACTGTTATGAAATATCATGATGCTAGAAAAGGTGATTGAAATTATCATTGATCAAACTTGTGCACCTGCTAGCATTCACACCTCATAAATTATTTCTTTTATCATTTACCTACTCGAGGATGAGCAGGAATTTAGCTTGGGGATGTTGATACGTCTCCAACGTATCTATAATTTATGAAGTATTCATGCTATTATATTATCCTTCTAGAATGTTTTATATGCATTTACATGCTATTTTATATGATTTTTGGGACTAACCTATTAACCTAGAGCCCAGTGCTAGTTTCTGTTTTTTCCTTGTTTTTGAGTTTTACAGAAAAGGAATACCAAACGGAGTCCAATTGACGTCATGCCAATTTTTGATGATTTTTTATGGACCAAAAGAAGCCCCCAGAGTGAAAGAGTAGGGCCAGAAGAGTCCCGGGCAGTCCATGAGGGTGGGGGGCGCGCCCACCGCCCGGGCGCGTGGGCCTGCCTTGTGCATGACTTGGGAACCTCCTTGACGTGAGACCTACAACAAAAATTCCTATAAATACTGAAACCTTCAGAAAATAACCTAGACCGGGAGTTCCGCTGCCACAAGCCTCTGTAGCCACCAAAAACCAATCGGGACCCTGTTTCGGCACCCTGCCAGAGGGGGGATCCCTCACCGGTGGGCACCTTCATCATCCCGACGCTCTCCATGACGGGGAGGGAGTAGTTCACCCTCGGGGCTGACGGTATGTACCAGTAGCTACGTGTTTGATCTCTCTCTCTCTCTCGTGTTCTTGATTTGGCATGATCTTGATGTATCGCGAGCTTTGCTATTATGGTTGGATCTTATGATGTTTCTCCCCCTCTACTCCATTGTAATGGATTGAGTTTTCCCTTTGAAGTTATCTTATCAGATTGAGTCTTTAAGGATTTGAGAACACTTGATGTATGTTTTGGTGATCAACTTGCGGGTTCCGTTTGGGAACTTATGCATAGGGGTTGGCACACGTTTTCGTCTTGACTCTCCGGTAGAAACTTTGGGGCACTCTTTGAAGTACTTTGTGTTGGTTGAATAGATGAATCTGAGATTGTGTGATACATATCGTATAATCATACCCACGGATACTCGAGGTGACATTGGAGTATCTAGGTGACATTAGGGTTTTGGTTGATTTGTATCTTAAGGTGTTATTCTAGTACGAACTCTATGATAGATCGAACGGAAAGAATAGCTTCGTGTTATTTTACTACGAACTCTTGAATAGATCGCTCAGAAAGGATAACTTTGAGGTGGTTTCGTACCCTACAATAATCTCTTTGTTTGTTCTCCGCTATTAGTGACTTTGGAGTGACTCTTTGTTGCATGTTGAGGGATAGTTATATGATCCAATTATGTTATTATTGTTGAGAGAACTTGCACTAGTGAAAGTATGAACCCTAGGCCTTGTTTCCTAGCATTGCAATACCGTTTGTGCTCACTTTTATCATTAGTTACATTGCTGTTTTTATATTTCCTGATTACAAATACCCATATCTACCATCCATGTTGCACTTGTATCACCATCTCTTCGCTGAACTAGCTCACCTATACAATTTACCATTGTATTGGGTGTGTTGGGGACAGAAGAGACTCTTTGTTATTTGGTTGAAGGGTTGTCTGAGAGAGACCATCTTCATCCTACGCCTCCCACGGATTGGTAAACCTTAGGTCATCCACTTGAGGGAAATTTTCTACTTTCCTACAAACCTCTGCACTTGGAGGCCCAACAACGTCTACAAGAAGAAGGTTGCGTAGTAGACATCACCGCCCGTGGCCCCACTGCCTTGTCCCCGATCTGGCAGTGCCGCCACTATAATGGTGACCCAGGCGTGTCGTACCACCTAGTTGTCCACCACGCGGAGGCAGAGTCACCCAGGCGTGCCGCCAATATGCTTGACCCCAGCACCATGCTCCGGCCCGGGGAGCTAGCCCGCACTAGCACCTACCATGCGGGAGGACACAAAGGTTCCACCGCCACTGGCAACGACTAGGCTTTGCTCGGCCGCGCCCTCAGGTGCCGGCGAGGGACGAGGTGTAAGGGGGAGGAGCTAAGGGCAACACCGATTTAGGTTTTGCCCCTGTCCGCCTTGCGGGAGCGACACGGAGGGAGGAAGGGGAGGATCGTGTCCTGTTGTACTTCTTCATGCGAAGTATACCGGTCCAAATTAGTTGTATATAAACATACATGTTTTGATATATAATTTCCATACAAAATTCAAATTGCGACAAAAGAAATATAACACAACCGAATACACAAATTTCCTTATGACTTTGTATATAACATAACTTTAGTTTCGAGATATGATGTAAGTAACACAATTCAAAAATAGAAACAGAGAAAATATGATACACTTTGATTTTTTCAGTTAGTGCGCCATACGAATATTGTAGTATTAAAACAACAAGCAAACAAAACAAGCCACCACATTTGTTGACATAGGTATATTACTTCCACTAGTTGCATTATAACTGTTGAAATGTTTTAGACAAACATGCACACTCGCCCCCCCCCCACACACAGACATCAAGCTGGCAGACTTCTTACACTTGTTCCAAAGACATCAGTGTGGAATAGGCTTGAAATACACATCCAAGTGAGCAAATCCAGCTCGAGCTATCCAAAGAGCTGGCACCGTGGTAAATCGAGTTCCGAACGTGTGTTTGAGCTAGGTTTACACACGTTGTGGTGCATCTAGTGTTCCACAGAGCAAGGTTCGATGTTTTGGACTTTAACCATTCATTAGTATTTTTCCTAAGTTAATCTCCATGCTGTACTTAGGACAAGCTTCTTCCAGTTTTTGAGAAAGCAAAACTTCTGTCAGAGTTATAGTGTCGGTTTGTCGTAGTCGGTGTTTTTTTACAGCTTTAAGGACAGGATTTAGCTGAAACAAATAGCTATTTCAAATCATATTTGATAAACAGCAAAAATGAGATCAATTTCCAGTGTATTTGTCTGAAGCATGCCACATAGTACTTCAGTTTCAAAATTGATTCAATGAATCAGCTTTGCCATTACAGTGAATCCACAACTGATTCTATGAAGCTGACACCCAAACAAACAATGGCTTAGGGTTAGTGTCAGTGTACAAAAGTAGGGGCTCTCATTTTGACCCCTTTACTTGTGCCCGAGCAGTCAGAGCCTCGCGCGTCACGGCCACACTTAGCAGGGCAGAGGAGGGAAGCCGGAGAGAAGCCAAAGCACAAGACAACCAAGACAACGCCAAGATCAGAGGCATAAAAGAGCAAATGGGCGAGGTGGACTCCCCCGGCAAGACCCTTGCTAGGGAAGCCTCCGCGGCCCCGACAACAACCTTGCCAAGGCAACTTGCCCAATGCCAGCAGAGCAAGCCACCCTTGAGCCCAAGGGATCCAAACGCCGCCAACGACCATATTGGACCCAAGGCTCGGGAGGCACCTGTGTGGTGGCATGCAGATCTTTGTCAAGATCATGAATACATGAGATCAGATGATGACCAGAAGACGGCGACCCTCGGCGGGATCCTAGCCGAGGAAATCCACAAGACCCCCGACAAGCGCCTTGACAGGGACGACTGCAACGCCACGACAAGACCCTTGCCGGGGCTCCCGACAAGACCCTTGCCGAGGGCATCAGCAGGGCCACAGCCAGGCCCGCGCCTGCCAAGACTCCACCGCCGTCCCCAAGCAGCTGCTAGCTCGACCAGCTGAGCAGGCACCTGCTTGGCGACGGGCGGCCTCTACTTTGACTCAGCAAGCACCTACGTGGTGGCATGCAGATCTTCGTAAAGGCCCTACCACCATGCCACCTAAGCTGCCTACCTGCCTACATGGCGTCAGATGCATCGCTGGCCAGGGCCCGTGTCGAAGCGAGGCAGCGCGGCGACGGATGGGACGGGCCTCATTCCCGTCCCCGATAAAGCAAGGGGACACCTAAGCGATGCATTAAATGTGTTTTGTACCCTAATGCCATGTGATAAGCTTGCACACCGTACACCTTTCCACCTCCCGTGTGCCACTGTGGCAGCCCCTTTTGCCTACAAAAGGAGGCCCGAGGCGACCAGGAGAAGGATTTGGCTCTTTTGAACTACGCATCCTCCATAGCTAGTTCGAGAGCCCAAGAACACTCTGAAATACACACCAAAGCAGGACTAGGGTATTAC
Organism: Triticum urartu; assembly: GCF_056163025.1. Lineage (NCBI taxonomy): Eukaryota > Viridiplantae > Streptophyta > Magnoliopsida > Poales > Poaceae > Triticum > Triticum urartu. The sequence continues at coordinate 10,245,009 of NC_141874.1, forward strand.
GCATCTTCGCGGCCCGAACTTGGGTAAACAATCTTTGTGCTTGCTCCAAAACCTGCTCTTCTCACAACCCCGCGCCCCGCCAACTGTAGTAGGGATTCCTGTGATCCCATAGGTGTTGTTTTCCACCGACATCTTTGGCGCGCCAGGTAGGGGAGCGCAGTTTTGAGAATCTGGTCTACCGGTTAGCCTAGCAGTTCTTCATCGCCATGGCTTCCAAGGAAGAAGACGACCAAGCTTGATGGCACGATCTGCAGATGCGGTGGACGCCCGTGCAATGACAGAAAAGCTAAGTCACGCCGAACTTTAAATATCTCCTTTTTATATAAGTTTATTATCCTCGAAGGTCCTGCCCTATGTATGGAAAACCTGCACGCAAGAGGGCACTTCCACGATTGGCAACGCCCTTACTATGTTTCAAGTCCGCTCAATAGCCCAAGCGGCCGCGTCGAGAGCGGCAGGGTAGCCTTCCGCAATTAGCAACGCTCTCGATTCTGACTCGAGTCAAGCTCGACAGTTCAAGCGGCCGCGTTGATGGCGGTAAGGTGGCTCGCATGGCAGCAAGCATACCCGGAAGGCTATTGGGGATCCGTCCTCAAGGTGCCGTGGCCTGGGTTACGCGCCGGCAAGCCTACCCAATTAACGTAGGGTGAACATACAAAGGGGGGATTGAACAGGAAAGTAACGTGCATGGTATCAAAAGTATTGCAGAGTTATATTACATCCATTGTTGCTGCGGTTCTAACTAAAGATGGAAATTGTCTTGGTCGTGAACCTGCAATGGCGATGAGAAACGGGGTGCCTAATGCCAGCGCTGGCCCTCCACCCTCTCGATTCCGTCGATGCAGCTGGTGATGGGCTTGATACGCTCCTTGAGCGCTGTGAGGTCAGCACCCTCCGGCAAGCTCTCCAATGCGGCGTCAAAGTCGAGGTCGGGGTTCCAGTACGCCACCTTGGTGAGGACCTTGGTCATGGCGCCCCGGAAAAGCCTCCGGGACTCGTCGGCCAGAGAGGCCGCCCGATTGGAGTGAAGCTGCTCCAGGGCCCCAAGGACACCCTCGAAGAATAGGGTCAGCCTAGTGTTGGAGGTCGTGCTGCGATTCGGGGCGTACCTCACATTTGGCATACCCATGGTGGCCAGCTGCGTGGTGATCCTGCCGACGACGTGCTCGAGGCGGCTGATCCAGCGATTCTCGCCCTCCACAAAATCCTTGCGGTTGGTGGTTTCGTTCTTCCGCTGCAGCTTCTCGGCTTCCAGATCCTTGGCCAGGGTCTCCTCCCGAGCCTTGGCCTCTGAGAGCATCTCCTCAAGGCCCTCCAGCATCAGCTTCAGGTCCTTGGTGGATTCGTTGGCCGTGGAGAGCAGCCCGGTCTTGCTGATGATCGTGGCATGCACGTTGGCCAAGGCGCCTTTGGCTGCGTCCCGCTCCCCCATCAGCTCCAGGGCTTGCTTCCTCAGCTCGTCCCGCTCCGCCTCCAGCTGCTTCACCTTGCTGGCATGAACCAGAGCCTGGGCATGCATTGAGTGACTCCTTGTGCCTCTGCTCCAGTCCCTGGGTCCGCTGCACGACTAGCTTCTCCACCTCCTGATATGTCTCCAATGTATCTATAATTTTTGATTGCTCCATGCTATATTATCTACTGTTTTGGACATTATTGGGCTTTATTATCCACTTTTACATTATTTTTGGGACTAACCTATTAACCGGAGGCCCAGCCCAGAATTGCTGTTTTTTGCCTGTTTTAGGGTTTCGAAGAAAAGGAATATCAAACGGAGTCCAAACGGAATGAAACCTTCGGGAACGTGATTTTCTCAACGAACAAGACCCAGGAGACTTGGACCCTACGTCAAGACACAAAATAGGAGGCCACGAGGTAGGGGGGCGCGCCTGCCTCCCCCAGGCGCGCCCTCCACCCTCGTGGGCCCCCCTATTGCTCCACCGACGTACTCCTTCCTCCTATATATACCTACGTACCCCCAAACGATCAGATACAGAGCCAAAACCCTAATTCCACCGCCGCAACTTTCTATATCCATGAGATCCCATCTTGGGGCTTGTTTCGGAGCTCCGCCGGAGCGGGCATCGATCACGGAGGGCTTCTACATCAACACCATAGCCCCTCCGATGAAGTGTGAGTAGTTCACCTCAGACCTACGGGTCCATAGTTAGTAGCTAGATGGCTTCTTCTCTCTTTTTGGATCTCAATACAATGTTCTCCCCCTCTATTGTGGAGATCTATTAGATGTAATCTTCTTTTTGCGGTGTGTTTGTTGAGACCGATGAATTGTGGGTTTATGATCAAGTCTATCTACGAACAATATTTGAATCTTCTCTGAATTCTTTTATGCATGATTGGTTATCTTTGCAAGTCTCTTCGAATTATCAGTTTGGTTTGGCCTACTAGATTGATCTTTCTTGCAATGGGAGAAGTGCTTAGCTTCTGGTTCAATCTTGCGGTGTCCTTTCCCAGTGACAGTAGGGGCAGCAAGGCACGTATTGTATTGTTGCCATCGAGGATAACAAGATGGGGTTTTCATCATATTGCATGAGTTTATCCCTCTACATCATGCCATCTTGATTAAGGCGTTACTCTATTTTCATTAACTTAATACTCTAGATGCATGCTGGATAGCGGTCGATGAGTGGAGTAATAGTAGTAGATGCAGGCAGGAGTCGGTCTACTTGTCTCGGACGTGATGCCTATATACATGATCATACCTAGATATTCTCATAACTCTGCTCAATTCTGTCAATTGCTCAACAGTAATTTGTTCACCCACCGTAGAATACTTATGCTCTCGAGAGAAGCCACTAGTGAAACCTATGGCCCCCGGGTCTATCTTCATCACATTAATCTCCTAATACTTAGTTATTTCCTTTGCTTTTTTACTTTGCTTTTATTTTACTTTGCATCTTTATCACAAAAATACCAAAAATATTATCTTACCATATCTATCAGATCTCACTCCCGTAAGTGGCCGTGTAGGGATTGATAACCCCTTATCGCATTGGTTGCAAGGATTTATTTGTTTTGTGCAGGTGTGAGGGACTCGCGCGTAGCATCCTACTGGATTGATAACTTGGTTCTCAAAAACTGAGGGAAATACTTACGCTACTTTGCTGCATCATCCCTTCCTCTTCGGGGAAAACCAACGAGAGTGCTCAAGAGGTAGCAAGAAGGATTTCTGGCGCCGTTGCCGGGGAGGTCTACGCAAAAGTCAATATACCAAGTACCCATCACATATCCTTATCTCCCGCAATACATTATTTGCCATTTGCCTCTCGTTTTCCTCTCCCCCACTTCACCCTTGCCGTTTTATTCTCCCTCTCTCTCTATCCTCCTTATATTTCTCTATTTGCCTCTTTTTTTGCCCACTTGCTTTTTGTTTGTTTGTGTGTTAGTTTGCTTGCTTGTCACGATGGCTCAAGATAACACTAAATTGTGTGACTTCACCAATGCCAACAATAATGATTTTATTAGCACTCCGATTGCTCCTCTTACCGATGCTGAATCTTGTGAAATTAATAGTGCTTTGCTGAATCTTGTCATGAAAGATTCGTTTTCCGGCCTTCTAGTGAAGATGCCCGATACGTCTCCAACGTATCTATAATTTTTGATTGCTCCATGCTATATTATCTACTCTTTTGGACATTATTGGGCTTTATTATCTGCTTTTATATTATTTTTGGGACTAACCTATTAACCGGAGGCCCAGCCCAGAATTGTTGTTTTTTGCCTATTTTAGGGTTTCGAAGAAAAGGAATATCAAACGGAGTCCAAACGGAATGACACCTTCGGGAACGTGATTTTCTCAACGAACAAGACCCACGAGACTTGGACCCTATGTCAAGACACAAAATAGCAGGCCACGAGGTAGGGGGGCGCGCCTGCCTCCCCCAGGCGCGCCCTCCACCCTCGTGGGCCCCCTGTTGCTCCACGGACGTACTCCTTCCTCCTATATATACCTACCTACCCCCAAACGATCAGATACATATCCAAAACCCTAATTTCACCGCCGCAACTTTCTGTATCCACGAGATCCCATCTTGGGGCCTGTTCCAGAGCTCCGCCAAAGGGGGCATCGATCACGGTGGGCTTCTACATCAACACCATAGCCCTCCGATGAAGTGTGAGTAGTTTACTTCAGACCTACGGGTCCATAGTTAGTAGCTAGATGGTTTCTTCTCTCTTTTTGGATCTCAATACAAAGTTCTTCCCCTATCTTGTGGAGATCTATTCGATGTAATCTTCTTTTTGCGGTGTGTTTGTTGAGACCGATGAATTGTGGGTTTATGATCAAGTCTATCTATGAACAATATTTGAATCTTCTCTGAATTCTTTTATGTATGATTGGTTATCTTTGCAAGTCTCTTCGAATTATTAGTTTGATTTGGCCTACTAGATTGATCTTTCTTGCAATGGGAGACGTGCTTAGCTTTGGGTTCAATCTTGCGGTGTCCTTTCCCAGTGACAGTACGGGCAGCAAGGCACGTATTGTATTTTTGCCATCGAGGATAACAAGATGGGGTTTTCATCATATTGCATGAGTTTATCCCTCTACATCATGTCTTCTTGCTTAAGGCGTTACTCTGTTTTCATTAACTTAATACTCTAGATGCATGCTGGATAGCGGTCGATGAGTGGAGTAATAGTAGTAGATGCAGGTAGTAGTCGGTCTACTTGTCTCGGACGTGATGCCTATATACATGATCATACCTAGATGTTCTCATAACTATTCTCAATTCTGTCAATTGCTCAACAGTAATTTGTTCACCCACCGTAGAATACTTATGCTCTCGAGAGAAGCCACTAGTGAAACTTATGGCCCCCGGGTCTATCTTCATCATATTAATCTACCAATACTTAGTTATTTCCTTTTGCTTTTACTTTGCTTTTATTTTACTTTGCATCATTATCATAAAAATACCAAAAATATTATCTTATCATATCTATCAGATCTCACTCTCGTAAGTCACTACAAGAAATATGTCAACTAGTAACCTTCTGTCAGTGACCCTGGAAGAATTGGTCATAGATCTATGACCATTTCAGACCAATTGGTCAAAAGCTGTCCGGGGGGCTCCAAAACCCTAAACAATAACGACCATTTTGGTCAGAAAGGTCGTAATTTCCTTACACAAAATGGTCATAAAGCAGATAGCACAGGTCCTCTGCCTTATTTCTAGCTGATCATGACCAATATAGATGGTCATAACCTTGTAAATTGTGGTCGGTTGCTATGACTAGGCGCCACCTCATCAGTTTTGCCTATGTGTCATGTCCATGTGGCAGTTTTTGCCCTTGGTTGTGAAGCAACCTATATTTCTGTCATTCCCAAAATTCCCAAAAAAATCTCATAAATTCTTTGGGTCATATCTTCGTCAAATATGTAAAAAACCTTCCTTGCCTAGTTCAAAAATAATTCAAAAATATTCATTTTCCTATTCTGTTCAGAACAACAGTTTGTGAAGGAAGTACCACTTTGGCATGTCCAAATAGTATCCATTTTCTACAGTGCTTTCCTATGCCCAAATAACCATTCTCCACCAAATGCCAGCTCAATCCATTCATTATTTTGAGCCGAGCTTCAACATTCGTATTTATGTCCAGTGTGGTAGTTTGCAAAGCAAGTACCACCTAGGCTCCTCCTTTTGGGCTGAAAATTTGTGAAGACGGTCTTCTTGGTAACTGATCATCCTCAGCCAAAACTCATGCCCATTAGCCATGTACATTTCCCGTACAGCTAATCAAACACTTGGCTGCTAATTCATGTTTGAGCATTGATCGGTCTCCTCGTGAGAATCTTATGTTGTAATTTTCTTCCTAGAACCTACCTGGGGAGTGCCCAACCCACTAGACATACCTAGGCTTCCCAGAACACATGGCAACGCCACGGTCACGCGGTGACCACGCGGCGGACATGCGAGCTTACGCGCTCTAGAGTTGGGGGCCTCGGCCACCGCCCAAACCTCGACGTATCGCCACCAAACCATGTATTTATGATTAAATAGGTACTTATGTAACTATAAATGATTTTTGGAAAAAAATAAATAGTAAACTATGAGGCAGCTGCAGTTCAAATTTGACCCGCTTTCTACTGAATCAGCGGGAATTTGTCTTTTTCACCAGAGATGGATCAAAGCTTTTGACACCCAACCATTTTTTCAATTGTGTATCAAATATGGCCTAGTATTTTAGAAAATTGATTTGGTCCAATTTTGCAACAAATATATGGTAGGTCCTTCACAAAAAAAACTCATTTTGGGCACTCGAAAAATGGAAAATGAATTTTCCGTGCAAAGAAAATTAAAAATCCCTTAGGCAACATTGTTTGGAATTCCAAGATGCACCCTTGTGCACAATATGAGGTCATTTGAAAAAACTATGCCATGAATGTGGCCATAAGATTGATCATTTGGCGTGAAAGCCATGAATCTTCATGCATGATAGCTCATTTCTGAGAACACTTTTCAAAAATAATTTCTGTATTACAAGTTTATTATTTTTCCTGAAAACTAGGTCACATATGATGACACAATGCGAAGGTTTTCCAATTTTTTGAATTTTTTATGCCCGTTTCAAAATGCGGTCAAAACAGCGGGCTTGATCGTTCCTAGCTAATGGTTGAATCTTGGAAGTTTTTTTATGTTTCTCTGATTAAATAGATACTTATGTACCTAGAAATGATTTTTGGAAAAAATAAATAGCAAACTATGAGGCAGCTACAGTTCAAATTTGACCCGCTTCCTGCTGAATCGGTGGGGAATTGTCTTTTTTCACCAGAGATGGATCAAAGCTTTTGACACCCAACCATTTTGTCAATTGTGCATCAAATATGGCCTAGTATTTTAGAAAATTGATTTGGTCCAATTTTGCAACAAATATATGGTAGATCGTTCACACAAAAAAACTCATTTCGTGCACTCAAAAAATGGAAAAGGAATTTTCCGTGCAAAGAAAATGAAAACTCCCTCAGGCAACATTGTTTGGAATTCCAAGATGCACCCTTGTGCACAATATGAGATCATTTGAACAATCTATGCCATGAATGTGGCCATAAGATTGATCATTTGGCTTGAAAGCCATGAATCTTCATGCATGATAGCTCATTTCTTAGAACACTTTTTTAAAATAATTTCCGCATTACAAGTTTATTATTTTTCCTGAAAACTTGGTCACACATGATGACACAATGCAAAGGTTTTCCAATTTTTTTGATTTTTTTTGATTTTTTTATGCCCGTTTCAAAATGCGGTCAAAACGGCGGGCTTGACCGTTCCTAGCTAATGGTTGAATCTTGCAATTTTTTTGATGTTTCTCTGATTAAATAGATACTTATGTACCTAGAAATGACTTTTGGAAAAAATAAATAGCAAACTATGAGGCAGCTACAGTTCAAATTTGACCCGCTTCCTACTGAATCGGCGGTAAATTGTCTTTTTCACCAGAGATGGATCAAAGCTTTTGGCACCCAACCATTTTGTCAATTGTGCATCAAATATGGCCTAGTATTTTAGAAAATTGATTTGGTACAATTTTGCAACAAATATATGGTGGGTCCTTTACAAAAAAACTCATTTCGGGCACTCGGAAAATGGAAAATGAATTTTCCGTGCAAAGAAAATGAAAACTCCCTCAAGCAACATTGTTTGGAATTCCAAGATGCACCCTTGTGCACAATATGAGATCATTTGAACAAACTATGCCATGAATGTGGCCATAAGATTGATCATTTGGCTTGAAAGCCATGAATCTTCATGCATGATAGCTCATTTCTGAGAACACTTTTTTAAAATAATTTTCGTATTACAAGTTTATTATTTTTCCTGGAAACTAGGTCACATATGATGACACAATGCAAAGGTTTTCCAATTTTTTGATTTCTTTATGCCCGTTTCAAAATTTGGTCAAGACGGCGGGCTTGATCGTTCCTCGCTAATGGTTGAATCTTGGAACTTTTTTGATGTTTCTCTGATTAAATAGATACTTATGTACCTGGAAATGATTTTTGGAAAAAATAAATAGCAAACTATGAGGCAGCTACAGTTCAAATTTGACCCGCTTCCTCCTCAATCGGCGGGAATTTGTCTTTTTCACCAGAGATGGATCAAAGATTTTTCACCCAACCATTTTTGTCAATTGTGCATTAATTATGGCCTAGTATTTTAGAAAATTGATTTGGTACAATTTTGCAACAAATATATGGTAGGTACTTCACAAAAAAAACTCATTTCGGGCACTCGAAAAATGGAAAATGAATTTTCAGCGCAAAGAAAATGAAAACTCCCTTAGGCAACATTGTTTGGAATTCCAAGATGCACCCTAGTGCACAATATGAGATCATTTGAACAAACTATGCTATGAACATGGCCATAACATTGATCATTTGGCTTGAAAGCCATGAATCTTCACGCATGGTAGCTCATTTCTGAGAACATTTTTTTAAAATAATTATCGTATTACAAGTTTATTATTTTTCCTGCAAACTTGGTCACGTATGATGACACAAAGCGAAGGTTTCCAATTTTTTGATTTTTTTTGAATTTGTTATGCCCGTTTCAAAATGCGGTCAAAACGGCGGGCTTGACCATTCCTAGCTAGTGGTTGAACCTTGGAATTTTTCTGATGTTTCTCTGATTAAATAGATACTAATGTACCTAGAAATGATTTTTGGAAAAAATAAAGAGCACACTATGATGCAGCTGTAGTTCAAATTTGACCCGCTTCCAGCTGAACCGGCAAAAATTTATCTTTTTCACGAGAGGTGGATGAACTTTTTTGACATCCACCATTTGGTCAATTGTGCATTAAATATGGCCCAATATTTTAGAAAATTGATTTGGTGCAATTTTTCAACAATTATTTGGTTGGTTCTTCACAAAAAAGACATTTTTGCCACTCAAAAAATGAGTAAAAATATCTAGAAATATGAAAAATGCATACAAATTGGTCCTAATCCATAAAATGTGGTCTAACTCTAGTGAAAGTTTGTGTGGTGCCCTTTTGCAAAATATTTTTGATAGCTACTTCATAAAATCCCTCTATTTTTAGTATGTGAAAACTATTTTACATCACTGATTTTCTGAACCAATCATAACTCTATCCATGGATCGATGAAATGGCGTCCATCCATCCATCCATCCATCTCTCCATCCCACATCCATCCATCTCTCCATCCCACATCCATCCATCCATCTATCTACAGAAAAAAGAAAAAAAAGAAAAGAAAAGGAGATACCCCAACCGCAGCCCAAACCCTAGCCTAGATCGACCCCTCCCCCCCGTCGCCCCCTTCCTCGCTCGTCCCCATCTCCTCGCCGCCGCCCCCTCCCCGATCTCGATCTGCCGCCGCCCCCACCGCCCCGCCGCCCTCTACTCCACAGCCGGCACCCCTACCCTCTCCTTCTCCCCTCTCCCTACATCCTAGATCCATTCGACCGCGGTGACCACCTCCTCCACAGCCACCGTGCCATGGCCACCTCCTCCCGCTGGCGACCACATCCACTTCGCTGCCGGCGCCACCTCCCCTCCCCTCCCCTCCCTGGCTAGAGGTCCCCTCCCCTCCAAGGGCCCGCCATCGATGAAGTCCGGCAAGGCCGGCTTCGAGGGCCCACAGGAGGCGCATCATGGCATCCGCATCACCCTCTCCTCCAAGAGCGTCAAGAACCTCGAGAAGGGTGATGATGATGGGTGGATCTCGTCGATCCGCACCTCCTCACCCACCACATCACGGGTTCCGCGACATGGGAAGGTGTCCACGACCTCCGCAACTCCCCTCTGCATCGACTACGGCCACCAGTTCAAGCTGGGCGCCCCCACATCGCCGGATCCGAGCTTCTTCCCCGTCGGCCGCCGCGCGCCTTCCCCCGTCAATCCGCGTCGCCCTTGCTGCTCCGACGTCTCCGGCCTCCCCGAGCTCATCATCCGCACCGCGGTGAGCCCCTCAGCCGATCCCCCTGTTTGGCGCTCTCGATCCATCGCCATATGTTGCCTGCGCTCACTGAGGCCGCATCACCCATCCATCCACCATCATGTCGCGCCACCGTGCCACCCAATCAGCACCACACCATCCAACCACCACTCCGTCTTCGCCGCCATCACCTTGCGCGCTCCACTTCGTGCCGCGACTGGCGCGCCTGACCAGACGGGCGTCTTGTTCCCCGCGCCACATGTAATATTCAGATTTGAGTAGTGCTAGCAGCCTGTTATTTGTCTAGTTCATACTTCCTATGTGTGATAATTAGTTAAATTTGCCACTTGTGTACTCCTCTTGCTGCATATTCGTGTTTGTTTAATTTGTAGTTTCGGTGTTGCTCAAGTAGCCGTGACATATATGTATGTGGTGTGGAATCTATATGTCCCAGTACCAAACTACTTCTGCATGTTCAGTACTATGATATATCTTTTATTTCTAGTTCTTATAATCATTATACGTGCTTGTGATATATATGTGCTTGTGATGTGAATCACTTCTGCCCTTTTGCTTACATACTTTCTAATAATAGATGTCTCCTTTTATTGTAGATTTCCTTTTGTAGTCTATGTATGCATGTGTTAGGATTATTTTCCCTATAATATTCACGTAAATTGTCTAGCCTAGCTTTAGCCAAGCATCATCGCTGATCGTCTAGTCCCTATGGAGAACACGACATCCGTAGCCGGGTCTCCTTTGACCGCGGTAGCTGAATATCACTCCCTCAGGTCATAAATAAGTGATGTGCAAAGAGGTGTTGTGCATGGTGATCGCCTAATTTACTTTCTGCCTGTAGAGTTACTGTGTTAAATCTTGAATGAAGCATTCGGGTAGTTGCATCTCTTGGGTCGAGTGTTTCCCAGATGCTTGTATGTATCTTGGCTCAGTAAATCGATATAATACTTACTTAGCTATGAAGGAACTTTCATGAATCATAGCACTGGTGTGTGGCTGCCATGCATCTCTGGATTATTGGTTTAGTGTAATGTAGATATGTGATCTTTTTATCTAACTAGCTTGTATGTGCTTGTTCTTGAACTGCGGGTCACGGAGGTTCAGCTGGAAACAAGTTCAGGATGTCTCTGGGTCTGCCTGTGGCAGCCACTATGAACTGCCCTGATAACACTGCTGCTGCATCTGGCGGAGCTGCCGCTGCCGCCCCAAAGGGAAACCTTCATCATACACAACCCCATAATAGGGCTTCAAGGTTCTGTGCCCTTGTCTTCTTCCTCCTCTTCTGGTCTCGTTGATCTCGTCGATCAGACTGATGCGTGCCTGTTTCGTGTGTGCCGGCCACAGTGTGCTCCGATCTGGTGAGGGGCGCCAAGGACAAGCTGCTCCGGGTCAAGGATGCCCACCAAGATGCCCACCAGGAAGTCGCCATGCGGAGAAGGTGACTGACCCGCCTCCCTCGTCGGCTCCCGTTTTTACTTCGTTTTTGTGCCCTGTTTGCTCGCAGTCATGCAACGACCGGCCTCGCTAAAACGTTTCTCTATGGAATCAGGCTGCTTAGGGTTGGATGACATAGGGCAGTAAATTGGCTATATGGGCACTTCTTTATTGTTAGCTGTTAGCCAAGAGATCAACTTTCCCGGTTGAAGTTCATAGCCCAGTGGATTTTAGTAGTGAACTAGTGATCGATCCTACTGTCCCTTGATCTCCCCATGATTTCTCGTTGCGTTTCTGAATATTTGGGCCTTCTTGTTTGTAGGAGCTGGAGCCGCTGGAGATCAAAGATGTTCTGCGATGTAAGTTCTAGTTTTTCCCCTTCAATTCCCTCTTCCATGCTTCTGCTCTGCTATTCCAATTTTTGCCTTTTGTGTTCCCTCTTTTACTAGTACAGTAGTTTATTAGTACATGTATACTGATGTACAGAGCAGTAGCAGTAGTAGTTAAATTTACTAGTATATCGTGGCCCATTATTTATGCCGTGGTCTGATTAGTTGCAACTGCTGTACTGATGTGTTGGGGATTGATTCCTTGAGCTCCTTGTTTCATGTTGACATTTGCACTTGTGCGAAAAGAAAAATTGAAGCAATTGCTTGCATTCCTTTCTACAATTAGTCTTCAAACGGACCAGTTATAACAAATGTGTCTACTATTCTTTTTAGTGTAGTTCTCTTTACTGTGTTCCTAATGATTGTCATGTATGTATGTGCTGCAGGCATCTTGCATACCATATTCTCATGGGTGGGTGCAGCGAGGGGCTTGGGAAGCGCGGTACGTAGTGGATGGAGGTCATCTCGTGGGAGCCCAGGGCGTTTGTCTACCACAACTTCCTGGTAATCACTGCTGCTGCTGCCCAGTCTGCCTTCCCTTCAACACCCATAATCACTGCTGTTGTCGCCATGGTTCATTCGGTCCTGCACCTGCTCATGCATGCACACTGTCCCGTGTTTGTGGGAAGCTGGTTTTGTTAGGTAGTCTATCGATGATGTATGGGTTTCTGTTTGTAATCTGCGCTGATGCCCACTCTGAAAGTTTGGTGACAAAATAATGCATCTTGAATCCTGGGAAGACTACTAATAATCTGTCATTGGAGGATATGCTTCAACAATGCAGCAATTTGAATTGATATTCACATTGAATTAATGACTTGTCTTGTTGTATGCAATTGAAACATACCCATATAAAAGAAGTCTATTCCATGCAACATTTTTACTGTTTTACTCAACTTGTTTTTGTAGTTACTTGATACATATTACCTCCGTGTCGGGACCCCGATCCTAAGTCACACCGATCTAGCATGTAACACACCATATCCCTTTGCGGCCTCACGCACGGTATTCCCACGGGTGCCACCTTACCTGGCCCGGGATCATTTGCGCCTTTTGGCTCACGTATATGGTAGTGTCGCTAGCATCCATATGACAAAGAACCCGGGCCGACATGGCTAGTCGTGAACCCAAAACGGCACTAACCTATGGGAACAGGCATACATGATTCACATCGAGCGTGTCGGTCAGCAGCGTGTGAATCCGGGCTGTAGCACTGGGCTAACAGGACTCCGGGGAACCCGGGCTGTAGCAGGCTAGGCAGGACTCCCGTTGTCACCGCGTGACATTTCCCCAAAGGGACAGACACAGGAACGAAGTGAAACACATGCCGGCCAGTCAAGTGTCCTGAGCAGTAGTGCTGGGCTAGCAGGACTCCGGTGAACCGGGCTGTAGCAGACTACTATGGCTCAAGGAAGCACTAGACTACATTTCCCCATAAGAGAGACTGCCAAGGATAAACAACTAGATTGTCAGACCCCACACATAGCAATACACGTCACACATACGCATAACATGCAAGTATGTGCTGTACAACATGGCATCACAACATAACACAACTCATATAGATAAAGGCTCAGAAGAGCCACATAGCATAAATACAAGCAGGGGTCACATGACCCATCATTCAGAGCATACAAGCAACAAGCGGAAGCATTACATGTCTGAGTACAGACAACTACAAAAGAAAAATGCCGAGAGCTCGACTATCTACAACGTCCGATCAAGATCGTAGCTGAGGTACAAGCTACTCGTCGAAGTCCAAGTGGTACTACTAGTGAGACAGATGTCTCATCTGCAAAACATAAATAAAGCAAACGTGAGTACAAAGGTACTCAGCAAGACTTACATTAGATCTTATCATACATGCATTTGTATCAAGAAGGTAATGTGGGGTTTAGTTGCAGCAAGCCAGCTTTGACTTAGTGGCTATCTTGTTCTACGACAACGAGAAACTTCTTTGAGATGAGGCAGTGCACACGAGTCCGCTAGACACCACATCAATACACTACTATGGATTCATCCTCGTCTCCTTACGAGAAGGCCATCCATAGCACTCACACTTGTCTTGAGCATTTTAGAGTATCCACTTTAAGTTGTCTATGTACCACGTAAGCATCCAAGAAGTCCATAACCGAGGACACGGCTATTCGAATAGATCATGATAACCCTGTAGGGGTGTACTTCTTCACACACGCTCTCTCCACTTACCGCCATGTACACATCATGTATCTCGGCAACCTTCAAGCGGAAGCCTTGCGAGGGAGTCGGCCATGACCTAACTAACCACACAAGACTCTAGTCCAGGTTTATCGCCTATTCGGGTTCCATCCGCAAGGAGGTCCGGTCGGGGTGTCGCTCACGGCCCCAAATGATGTGTGCAGGGTTCCCAAACCCACCTCGCCGGATTGATCTACGCTTGGTACACCGTGCCACCTGTGCCTAGTCTGTCCCAAGCCCACCTGGCCGGGTGCCACTTGGTAGACTACTAACACTACCTACAAACACCAGAAACTATTTGTGACTTCTGGACAGAGATCAAGTTGGCTAATAAGTCGAGAGGGGCACTTAAGCATTCCAATGTGTGGTAGTAGCTAGTCATTGTACAACATACACGGAACTCAATGCTTAAGGACGGTTCCAGTGAGACAATCCACCATGTACTCCTACATGGCCTCTCACCGCTACCTTTACCAAATCGTGTTCACATGCTTAACTCTCAACACCAGAACATATCGTACCACTCCAATTCATTCCCAATGAATCAGACCTGACACAACTCTAAGCAATAGCAGGCATGGCATGGCAAGAACACAACATGGCTCGATCAACTCCTACACATACTAGTGGGTTTTAACTATTTACTGTGGCAATGACAGGTCATGCAGAGGAATGGGTTCAACTACCACATCATAAAGTAGCAGTTGAATCGTTGTTATCCTAATGCAATAAATGAGAGCAGGGGCGAGAGAGTAGGATTGTATCGGAATGAACAAGGGGGTTTGCTTGCCTGGTAGATCAACAAGGGGCACTTCTCCTCAGACAGGTACTCTGGATCGGTCTCCGGAGCAAGACCTATCGAGAAGGAATGGTGTCGGCAATCAAACACAAGCATATGCAACATTATGATGCATGAACATGGCATGAAGATGTGATGTTATTTGAGCTAATACAACTAGCATTTATTTGGTTGAAGTCCATTTGAACCAAGGGTTCAAATACAACTCCAAATTAAGCTCATAAATATGCCATAATTGTGTTTTCATATATACAGCATGTATAGGCTGGTTTGTCATGCATGAAAATGGTACAGATGGATAGATTGAATTTTTCTGATAATTTTTCATATATAAATTATTTCAATCTGAGCTACGGTTGAATTTCTATGAATTTTTGAAGTTTAGAACATTTTCTGGAATTTCCTGAATTATTTTAATACCAGAAAATGAATAATTGTGTCAGCATGACAGTGGCATGACATCAGCAAGTCAACCATGGCTGACCAGGTCAAACCTGACACGCGAGGTCCACCCGTCAGTGTCATGGTTAATTAATAGAGGTTAATTAATTTTAAACTAATCATAAACTAAAATTAGCCGAGCCGGGCCCCACATGTCACTGACCCACACGGGTCAAAGCTGGGTCAACAGGGGGGTTAGACCCGGTCAACCCCACCGGCGTTTAGCCGCCGGCGAGGCCGAACGCGGCGGAGGGGCTCGGGATCGCCATTCCGGCGACCATTCGGGCGGCGGAGATCATCTACGCGATGCCCAGACTCGCGCGCATCCAGTGGGACACATGGGACGTTGCGGGGCGGCCGGAGCTCGCCGGAGCGAAGCTCGCGGCGGCGGCCGGAGCTCGGGCTCAAGCGGCTGCGGGCTACAGAGCACGGGGAGGCAGGGGAGAAGGGGGAATCGATGCAGGGGCTCACGGCGGACTCGATGGCGTCGACGGCGAGCTCAGGGACAGCCGGACGGCGACGTGCGGGCGGCGGAGATCTGCAGCGGCCAGTGATGAAGAAGATGACGGTGGCGATGATGGAGGCCGTCCGGAGGTGCGTGGCTCGACGAGGAGGGAGAGGGGATCGGGGAGGAGCTATGGAGCGCATCGGGGAGGCGAGGCCGTGGCTGTGGGTGCGGCAGAAGTGGCCGGTGGCGGCGGTGGCGCTCGGCCGTGAGAGAGAGAGCGAGGGAGAGGAGAGGAGAGGACTGGGGAGAGTGAGAGGGGTACGGGGCGTCGTGGCGACGTCCGGGCGTTCCAGGGCGACGAGGAGGACGCCACGCAGGCAGCTGCGTGCCGGCGCGCACGGCGTCGGGCACAGCTTCCCCTCTGCCTACTGGCAAGAGGAGGAAGACGGCTATGCCCCTGGTGGGCTGGGCCAGAACAGAAATGGGACAGCCAGAGGAGCCAGGTAAGAAGCCCAGGTAAGGTTTTTCCATTTTTCTTTCTGTTTACGATTTTTCTGACATTTGTTCTGATTTAGTAAGAATACTAAATCATTTTATTTTCTTCTGAAAATTAATGTAGGAACTTAATTGGATTATTCCAAAGCCCCACAGTAAAAATCAGAATTATTGGACAATATTTCATATATAATAAAATATTTCCCCAACGCAAATAATTACTGGATTAACTCAAATGGCCAAAAATAAATACTTCTGAGCTCCCAAAAATATTGGTTGGGATTTTACCTCTGGCCAATATTTTTAGAGAAAATCAGGAACATTTTCTTGGGCCAAATTGAAACAAATTTTATCTGGGTCATTTCCAGAAATGATTTCTGAGGGTTTCACAAATCCCCATTTCAAATTTAAATGGAATTTAAACATGATGCACAACTGACTAGCTGGTCTAGGTCATACCAGAACTAGGGATGTGACAACTCGCCCCCACTCGGAAGAATCTCGTCCTGAGATTCAGGAGTCGGCGGAAAGAAAGCGGGGTACTCAAGTCAAAGACGATCTTCACGCTCCCAGGTAGCTTCTCTCTCAGAATGATGAGACCACTGAACCTTGAGAAACTAGATGTTATGACGTCGAGTGACATGCTCTGCTTGATCCAGAATGCGGACGGGGTACTCTCGATAAGTGAAGTTATATTGGAGATCAAGCGTTTCGTGGTCCACTCCGCGGATGGGATCCGAGAAGCAACGCCTGAGTTGAGACACGTGGAAGACATCATTTACTCGAGAAAGATATGGCGGTAGTTCCAACTGGTAGGCAACCTCTCCTCGTTTAGCAAGAATGCGAAAAGGACCAATGTAACGAGGAGCCAACTTGCCCTTAATACCGAAACGATGGGTACCCTTCAAAGGAGTAACCCGAAGGTAAGCCTTGTCGCCAACTTCATAAGCCACTTCCTTATGACGACGGTCATACTGGCTCTTTTGACGAGATTGGGCTGTTTTCAAATTCTCACGAATGATGCGAACTTGCTCTTCTGCTTCCTGAATCATATCCGGTCCGAAGAATTGTCTTTCCCCGGTTTCTGACCAATTCAAAGGTGTTCGACATCTTCGTCCATAGAGAATCTCGAAAGGATCTTTCTTAAGACTAGATTGGTAGCTATTGTTATAAGCAAACTCGGCGTAAGGAAGACACTTCTCCCAATCCATACCGAATGAGATAACGCAAGCTCTGAGCATGTCTTCGAGAATTTGGTTGACCCTTTCCACCTGACCACTCGACTGAGGGTGGAAAGCGGTACTGAAAGAAAGATGGGTGCCCATGGCCGTTTGGAAACTCTCCCAGAAGTGAGAAATGAAAAGACTACCACGGTCTGAATTGATCTCTAGTGGAACACCATGAAGTGACACTATTCGAGAAATATATAAGTCAGCGAGCTGACTAGCAGTGATACTCTCTCGAACAGGTAGGAAGTGAGCCACTTTGGAAAGACGATCAATGACTACGAAGATAGCATTATTCCCTCTCTTGGTCCTAGGAAAGCCGGTGATGAAGTCCATACCAACTTTATCCCATTTCCACTCAGGAATTGCTAAAGGATGAAGAGTGCCAGCAGGCCTTTGATGCTCTGCCTTAACGCGGCGACAAACGTCACAGTTAGCAATGAACTGAGCAATTTCTCTCTTCATCCTAGTCCACCAGAACCTCTGGCGTAGGTCCTGATACATCTTAGTACTACCGGGACGAATCGTGAGAGGGGATTCATGTGCCTCCTTAAGAATCAGTTGTCGCAGATGTTGGTTCTTGGGAATCACCAAGCGATTCTCAAAGAAAACAACACCTCGATCATCCATAGAGAAACATCCACCAACTCCCTTCTTAATGTTTCACTTGATGCGGATAACACCCCTATCAAACTTCTGATCAGTAATGATCTGATCCTCAAGGGTAGGTTTCGCCACCAAGGTAGAAAGGAATTCGTGAGGAGCAATGTGAAGGTTAAACTTACATAATTCCTCATGGAGAAATGGCTGGCCCTGTTGCAACATAAGATTGTTGCAATAGGACTTACGACTTAGCGCATCAGCCATGACATTCCCCTTGCCTGGGGTGTAGGTAATTCCTAAGTCGAAATCTGAGATCAACTCCAACCAACGTCTTTGCCTAAGGTTCAAATCTGGTTGGGTGAAGATGTACTTGAGACTCTGGTGGTCGGTGTATATCTCGCAACGTTTACCGAGAAGGTAATGTCGCCAGGTCTTAAGTCCATAGACTACGGCTGCAAGCTCTAGATCATGTGTAGGATAATTCTCCTCATGTGGATGCAACTGTCGAGATGCATAGGCAATCACATGGCGATCTTGCATAAGGATGCAACCTAGTCCCTGTCGTGAGGCGTCGCAGTAGATAACAAAGTCTTTAGTGAAATCCGATGGCACAAGCACGAGAGCAGAAGTCAGGCGTCTTTTCAGTTCCTGAAAACTGTACTCACACTGTGGGGACAACTCAAACTTTTTATCTTTCTTGAGAAGTTCCGTGAGAGGTTTGGCCACTTTGGAGAAATTCTCAACGAAGCGGCGACAATAACTGGCTAGGCCAAGGAAACTCCTAACTTGCTTAACTGTTTTAGGTGGAGTCCAATCAAGAACGGCTTGAACTCTTTCAGGATTGACGGCAATGCCCTTACCAGAGATTACGTGGCCGAGATAGGTCACTTCTGGCAACCAAAATTCGCACTTGGAGAACTTGGCATAAAGGCGGTGTTCTCTGAGTTTTTCTAACACAAGTCTAAGATGTTCGGCATGCTCTTCCTTGTTCTTCGAGTAAATAAGGATATCATCGAGGTAAACCATGACGAACTTATCTAAGTACTCCATGAAGATCGAGTTCATCAAGCGGGAGAAGGTAGCTGGAGCATTGGTTAGACAAAAGGACATGACGGTGTACTCGTACTGGCCATAACGAGTGACAAAAGCCGTCTTAGGAATATCCCCATTTCTAATCTTGATTTGGTGGTAGCCTAACCTCAAATCCATCTTGGAGAAGACTGAGGATCCAGCGAGCTGATCATACAGATCGTTGATCCTGGGGAGCGGATACTTGTTCTTTATCGTGACCAAATTAACGGGACAATAATCTACAACCATTCGGTCCGTACCATCCTTCTTCTTCACGAAGAGGACGGGGCAAGCCCAGGGAGAAGAACTAGGACGGATGAAACCCTTTTGCAAGGATTCATCGAGTTGTTTCTTAAGCTTGGCTAGCTCTAAGGGTGCCATCTTGTAAGGTCTCCTAGAAATTGGGGCGGTTCCGGGGATAAGATCTATAACAAACTCTACATCTCTGTCAGGTGGAATGCCTGGCAGTTCCTCTGGAAAGACATCCGAATAGTCGCGGACTACCGGGATATCTTCAAGGTTTGGAAGAGTGCTGGCATTTAGAGTATATAGTTGACGCCTTGCAATTTTGGTGGAGACAGTGACTACCTTGCCAGAGGGGTGTGTGAGCTGAACAGACCTAGTGTAACAGTCAATCTTGGCATAATGAGCTTTCATCCAGTCCATACCCAAGATGATGTTAATATCTGAAGACTTGAGGGATATCAAGGAAGCTAGAAATACAAGTCTGTCAACATGTATTTCATTGCCATAAGTTATCCTAGATGTTTGCCACTTGGATCCAGGAGTTTGAATGAGTAGTGGGGAGGGCATATCACGAAGTGACATGTCGTGCAAACGGGCATAACTTTCGGAAATGAAGGAGTGAGATGCTCCAGTATCGAATAGAACCGAAGCTGGGTGACAATTGACAAGGAGTGTACCAAGAACGACATCTGGATCATCATGAGCGTCTTTAACTGAGACGTGATGCACACGTCCAAGTTCAGTGGGAGCTGACTTGGCACTGATCATCTGGTGTGAAGGCTTACTACCACGGCCAACAGACTTCTCGGGCTGGGGTGGAGCAACACGGGTCTGAGTGCAATTACGGGCAATGTGGCCTGGCTCTCCGCACTTATAACAGATCTTGGAGGTAGGACAAGGACCCGCATTGAC
The DNA here is from genome assembly GCF_056163025.1 of Triticum urartu. Classification (NCBI taxonomy): domain Eukaryota; kingdom Viridiplantae; phylum Streptophyta; class Magnoliopsida; order Poales; family Poaceae; genus Triticum; species Triticum urartu. The sequence continues at coordinate 10,265,218 of NC_141874.1, forward strand.
AAGTGGCCTACCAATAGGTATGGGTGTAGCATACGGTTGAACTGCGTGAGGTGCCACACAAGAAGGCCTTGGTGTATAACCGGGTGGAAGAGCGAAGTTCGGAACCCAAATCCGGCGCTTCTGAGAACTAGAACCAGAGGAAGAAACCAAATCACGGTTGTGTTTACGAGATTCCTCGTAGGTGAGTTGAGCTGTCTCTGCATTAATGGCCTTGTTCACAAGAGCCTGGAATGTATTGCAATGATGCAAGTGGAGATCACGACGCAACTTGGGGTTGAGACCCTTTCGGAACCTAGCCTGCTTCTTGGCATCCGTGGCCACTTCTTCTGTAGCATAGCATGCGAGCACTAGTAGAAAACAGGGCTATGGTCCAGGCCGGCTCAGCCCATTAGTCCCGGTTCAGTGTAGAACCGGGACTAATGTGGGCATTGGTCCCGGTTCGTGAGCCCAGGGGGCCGGCCGGGCCACGTGGGCCATTGGTCCCGGTTAGTCTGGACCTTTTGGTCCCGGTTGGTGGGACGAACCGGGACCAATGGGCCTCACTCCTAGCCCACCACCATTGGTCCCGGTTGGTGGCCTGAACCGGGACCAAAGGCTCCCCTTTAGTCCCGGTTCTTGCCACAAACTGGGACCAATGAGGTGCCTATATATACCCTCGCCCGCGAGCAGAGCACTCCCGTGCTCTATTTTTCTCTGGCCGGCGAGCGGAGGGGTTTGTGGTGCTCTAGCTCACCTCCTATGCACATGAGGTGTTCGATGGAATGCCCGAGCCACACTACTTAAACTTTCTCCTCTCGAAGCTCGACCTCCAAGCTCCATTTTCCTCGAGATTTGTCTAGATTTAGCGGTCCGTCATGCCCCGTCCCCGTCTTCACCGCCGTCGATCACCCGCGCTGATCTCATCACCGACACCACCGTGGTGAGCCTCTTGTTCTTATCTTCTTTCTGAAAGGAAAAATATTCTTACTTGTCTGTTTAGATAGATACTTGTATCATTTTCTTACATTTATTATTGCATCTTATATAGTGCGATGGTTTTGGTATCCGCCCCCGTCGGCCCTCGTCCTGTCTATGATTCGGATTTGGTATGTATATTATCTTCATAACTATTGGTTCATTTATTGTTTATGAAAATTATGGCGACCAACGTGACATAGATTTTATTTATCTAGGATGTATGTGAATCGGAAATGCCAACCGACCCTATTGTCGAGAGGTTAAATTTAGTTGAAGAAGAAAACAATTTGTTGAAGGAAAAAATAAAAAAAATTGAGGAGGAGAAGATGATATTGGTGTTGCATGTTGCGGATGAGGTCGATGATCACAAGATCAAGATGGATGCAATGCGCTTGAAGATTAGAAAGATTAGAAAATATGCCATTCATACCGAGGCTTGGTATCATTATGCCGTTGGATCAATTGTTACCTTGGTTGCGATTATGATCGCATTTGTTTTCGCATTGAAATGTTTTACATAGTTTCAATGTATGGTTTAATTAATTAGATGCTCTGGAGAGCTATATGTTGTTAGATGAGAACTATGTATGCACTTTGGTTTTAATGTGATGATGAACTTCTATTAATTTGGACACTTAATTATATATAATGCACGCAGATGAACCGGCAATGGATGTACGGTGACAGACACACCCGCGAGTACATTAAGGGCGTGCATGAGTTTCTCGATGCGGCTGTGGCAAACAAGCAGAATGGTTTTATGTGTTGTCCATGCACTGAATGTGGGAATACGAGGTCTTACTCTAACCGGAAAATCCTTCACTCCCACCTGCTTTACAAGGGTTTCATGCCACACTATAATGTTTGGACGAGGCACGGAGAAGTAGGGGTTATGATGGAAGACGGCGAAGAAGAAGAGTACGATGACAACTATGTGCCCCCTGAATACGGTGATGCTGCAACGGGGGGAGCTGGTGAAGATTAAGAGGAACCAGACGATGTGCCCAATGATGCTGCCACGGGTGAAGCTGCTGAAGATCAAGAGGAACCAGACGATGTGCCCGATGATGATGATCTCCGCCGGGTCATTGTCGATGCAAGGATGCAATGCATTAGTCAAAAGGAGAAGCTGAAGTTCGATCGCATGTTAGAGGATCACAAAAAAGGGTTATACCCCAATTGCGAAGATGGCAACACAAAGCTCGGTACCGTACTGGAATTGCTGCAGTGGAAGGCAGAGAATGCTGTGGCTGACAAAGGATTTGAGAAGCTACTGAAAATATTGAAGAAGAAGCTTCCAAACGATAACGAATTGCCCGACAGTACATACGCAGCAAAGAAGGTCGTATGCCCTCTAGGATTGGAGGTGGAGAAGATACATGCATGCCCTAATGACTGCATCCTCTACCGCGGTGCATACAAGGATCTGAACGCATGCCCGGTATGCGGTGCGTTGCGGTATAAGATCAGACGAGATGACCCTGGTGATGTTGACGGCAAGCCCCTCAGGAAGAGGGTTCCTGCGAAGGTGATGTGGTATGCTCCTATAATACCACGGTTGAAACGTCTGTTCAGAAACAAAGAGCATGCCAAGTTGATGCGATGGCACAGTGAGAACCGAAAGAAAGATGGGAAGTTGAGAGCACCCGCTGACGGGTCGCAGTGGATAAAAATCGAGAGAAAGTACTGGGATGAGTTTGCAAAGGACCCAAGGAATGTATGGTTTGCTTTAAGCGCGGATGGCATTAATCCTTTCGGGGAGCAGAGCAGCAATCACAGCACCTGGCCCGTGACTCTATGTATGTATAACCTTCCTCCTTGGATGTGCATGAAGCGGAAGTTCATTATGATGCCAGTTCTCATCCAAGGCCCTAAGCAACCCGGCAACGAAATTGATGAGTACCTAAGGCCATTAGTTGAAGAACTTTTACAGCTGTGGAATGGAAACGGTGTACGTACGTGGGATGAGCACAGAGAGGAGGAATTTAACCTTAAGGCGTTGCTGTTCGTGACCATCAACGATTGGCCCGCTCTCAGTAACCTTTCAGGACAGACAAACAAAGGATACCACGCATGCACGCACTGTTTAGATGTTTAGATGACACTAAAAGTATATACCTGGACAAATGCAGGAAGAATGTGTACCTGGGCCATCGTCGATTTCTTCCGACCAACCATCAATGTCGAAAGAAAGGCAAGCATTTCAAAGGCGAGGCAGATCACCGGAAGAAGCCCGCCATGCGCACCGGTGTTCACGTGCTTGCTATGGTCAATGATTTACACTACGTAATCTTTGGAAAGGGTCCCGGTGGACTAGCTGTTCCGAATGACGCTGAGGGACACGCACCCATGTGGAAGAAGAAATCTATATTTTGGGACCTACCCTACTGGAAAGACCTAGAGGACCGCTCCTCAATCGACGTGCTGCACGTGACGAAGAACCTTTGCGTGAACCTGCTAGGCTTCTTGGGCGTGTATGGGAAGACAAAAGATAAACCCGAGGCACGAGAGGACCTGCAATGTTTGCACGAAAAAGACGGCATGCCTCCGAAGCAGTATAAAGGTCCTACCAGCTACGCTCTTACGAAAGAAGAGAAAGAAATCTTCTTTGAATGCCTGCTCAGTATGAAGGTCACGACTGGCTTCTCGTCGAATATAAAGGGAATAATAAATATGCCAGAGAAAAAGTTTCAGAACCTAAAGTCTCATGACTGCCACATGATTATGACACAACTGCTTCCGGTTGCATTGAGGGGGCTTCTACCGGAAAACGTTCGATTAGCCATTGTGAAGCTATGTGCATTCCTCAATGCAATCTCTCAGAAGGTGATCGATCCAGAAATCGTACCAAGGCTAAGGTGTGATGTGGCGCAATGTCTTGTCAGTTTTGAGCTGGTGTTCCCACCATCCTTCTTCAATATCATGACGCACGTCCTAGTTCATCTAGTCGACGAGATTGTCATCCTGGGGCCCGTATTTCTACACAATATGTTCCCTTTTGAGAGGTTCATGGGAGTCCTAAAGAAGTATGTCCGTAACCGCGCTAGGCCAGAAGGAAGCATCTCCATGGGCCATCAAACAGAGGATGTTATCGGGTTTTGTGTTGACTTCATTCCTGGCCTTAACAAGATAGGTCTCCCTAAATCGCGGTATGAGGGGAGACTGACTGGAAAAGGCACTCTGGGAAGAGACTCAATAATATGCAGGGACGGATATTCTTGGTCTCAAGCACACTACACAGTTCTACAGAACTCTACCTTGGTGACCCCGTATGTCGATGAACACAAGAACAGTCTGCGCTCCAAACACCCGGAGCAGTGCGACGACTGGATTACATGTGAACACATCAGGACTTTCAACAGTTGGTTGGAAACACGTCTCAGAGGTGACAACACTGTTTGTGATGAGTTGTACTTGTTGTCAAGGGGACCATCTTTGACTGTATTGACTTACAAAGGATATGAGATAAATGGGAATACATTTTACACGATCGCCCAAGATCAAAAGAGCACCAACCAAAACAGCGGTGTCCGCTTTGATGCAGCAACCGAGAGCGGAAAGGACACATATTATGGTTACATAGTGGACATATGGGAACTTGACTACGGACCTGATTTTAAGGTCCCTTTGTTTAAGTGCAAATGGGTCAATCTGTTAGGCGGCGGGGTACAGGTAGACCCACAGTACGGAATGACAACAGTGGATCTGAAAAATCTTGGGTACACTGACGAACCGTTCGTCCTAGCCAATGATGTGGCACAGGTTATCTATGTGAAGGACATGTCTACCAAACCGAGAAAAAGAAAAGATAAGGAAGCAAATACATCATAGGATGAGCCAAAGCGCCACATAGTTCTTTCAGGAAAAAGGGACATCCTGGGAGTGGTCGGCAAGACAGACATGTCTGAAGATTATGAAAAGTTTCATGAAATTCCTCCCTTCAATGTCAAGGCTGACCCAAGAATCCTGATAAACAATGAAGATTATCCATGGTTACGGCGCAATAAGCAAATGACACAAGCGAAGAAAAAGTGAAGACTTTCTCCCGCAATAAGCAAATGCTATGTGGGTGAAATTATGATACCATCCCAACTTTCAACTTTTTCAGAGTTCATTTGAAATGCTTTCATGTCTTATGGTTCGAAACTTTGATACTTCGAAAGTGATTGTCCATTTTGTACACGAAGTGCATCAAGTTTTTGTCGTAACCCTCTCTACTTTTTGGAACATGCTATGTGGGTGAAATGATGATACCATGCCAACTTTCAACCTTTTCAGAGTTCATTTTGAAATGCTTTCCAATTTCAGAGTCATTTAGCTCAAAGAATGAATTAATAGCAAACAGAATGAACTACAAAACTTTTATGAAAATAAAAACAATCAATTAAAATATTATGTTATGATCAACTAAAATAAAACTATAATATTCTTCAATAGCAAAAATAATATAATTTGTGTGACCTAAAATCAAACTATAAGTATTTAACTGTAAGTATAAATAAAAAATAAATAGCAAAGAAGAAAAAAATTCTAATTTTATAGTAAAGTTATTCATAAACTAGTGATTCACACAAATTTTTAAAAATTCAAATTTAAACTATTTAAAATTTAAAACTAATGGCACTAACAGAAAGTTTATAATTTTTGTGACCTAAAAGCAAAAAGAAATCACTAAAAAACTGTAAGTATTTATTTTTAAGTAGAAATAAAAAATAAATAGAAAAAAATTCTAATTTTATAGTAAAGTTATTCATAAACTAGTGATTCACACAAATTTTTAAAAATTCAAATTTAAACTATTTAAAATTTAAAACTAATGGCACTAACAGAAAATTTATAATTTTTGTGACCTAAAAGCAAAAAGAAATCACTAAAAAACTATAAGTATTTAGTTTTAAGTAGAAATAAAAAAATAAAAAACCAAAAAAATATAGAAATAAAAAAGAAAAAACCAAAAAAAATGCCACCTACTGGGCCTCCACGGCCTGAATACGACTAGAAACCCTACATGGGCCAGGATTCAGGCCCGCAGAAGGCCCAATAGGCCCACAGGCAAAGCAGTGTCAAATTAGGCCCATAGGCCTGCTGTTCAGAGGAGTTCGAGAGGGAGGAGGCAGCAGAGCTTATAAACTGGTGTTGGGCGCTGTCAACTAGCGATGTGGGACTAAACTTATGGGCGCGGGGCAGCACAAGGGTATTGGTCCCGGTTGGTGGCCCTAACCGGGACTAAAGGTGGCATTGGTCCTGGTTGGTGGCACCAGCCGTGACCATTGCCCCCCTTTAGTCCCGGTTAGGGCCACCAACCGGGACCAATGGGCTTCGCTTCCCGCCCTTTGGGCTCTCGAAAAGAGGCCATTGGTCTCGGTTTGTGGCACCAACCGGGACTAATGCCCACCTTTAGTCCCGGTTGCTGCCACGAACCGAGACTAAAGCCTCTTCTATATAAGGCCACACTTTGGAATTTTTCATTCTCATCTTGCAGTTGTCGCCCCTGACGCCGCCAGGCTGCCCCGACGCCGCCCCGCCCCCATCGTCGCCGTCGCCCGCGACGCGCGCCGCCACGGCCCGCCCCCGTCGTCGTCGCCCTCGTCCCTGCCCCGACGCACACCGCCCCGTCCCGCCCTCTCCGTCGCCCGCGTCGGCCCCTTGCCCGACGCCCGCCGCCCCGGCTACCGTCCCCGTCAACGCGTCCCCGAGCCGGCCGTCCTCGTCGCCGGACTCCAGCCGTCGCCGCCCCCCTCTAAGTGAGCCCCCCTCTCGAGTGCCACTCTTGCGCCGCCCGAGCGCCCTTGCTCCGCCCCTGCTCCATGGTCGCCGCCGCCCGAGCGCCCCGGCTCCGCCCCTGCGCCCTTGCTCCGCCCCTGCTCCGCCGGCCCCGAGCGCCCGAGGAGAAGTAGAGGAGAGGAGAAGTGGAGCAGCAGCAACGCGCTGTCCACTTTTCTGAATTTTTTGGAACAGGAGGAATTTTTTTGTCCATATAGAAGGTGTTTGATGAAACACTAGATGGCTTTGGGCATTTTTGGAATTTTAAAAAAAAATTGTGTTGAGGTACTGATGCAAGACAAAGGCGATGGCAAAATTTCAGAATTTTTGGAGAGGTTTAGAATAGGTTTTCAACAAGTTATTTGAATCCGATTCAAATTTCACTTGAATGAAATTTGAAAATTTTGAACTATGGATCAGAATATGCTAAATATGTCAAAAATGTTTTTTTATATGATGTTTTTTTTCATATATGTATTCATTTTTTTATTTAGGTTGTTAATTAGTAGATATCGATTTTAGGTTAGTGTAGAGGAAAAAGTAAAATAAGGAAAAGGAAGAAAAGAGGAAGAAGGAAGAAGAAGAAGAAGAAGAAAAGGAAGGAGTTCGGAAAGGAAAATAAGAAGAGGAAGGCTTCTTTTTTTTTCTTCGATCTTCTCCTCTATTTTGTTCATGGATATATGCTAAAGAAAACGAGGGGGGTGATAGATGATGATGAGGGGTCGAGAGTGGGACGAGAGGTCGAGAGGTGTCGAGGGGAGAAAAAATATGTTATCAGGGACGAGGGTCATCGAGGGGTCGAGAGAGGGATGAGGGGTCGAGAGAACTAAATAAGAAGAAGAAGAAGAGGAGAGGAAGAAGAGGAGAAATAAATAAGAAGAAGAAAAAAGAAGGAGAAGAAGAGGGAGAAGAAGAGGAGAGGAAGAAGAGGAAGTCTTCTCCTCTATTCTTTCTTTTCATCTTTTTTCTTCTTCTTCTTCCTCTTTATTTTATCGGGAATGAGGGTCGTCGAGAGGTCGAGGAGTGGTAGAGGAGAAACCCTAAATAGAAAGTATCGTCGGTGTGAGATACATGTACCGTCGGTGTCGGACACTACACCCACATCCCACAAGTGGCGCGGGCTTCGACGCCCACGTCACTTGTGGGACGTGGATGTAGTGTCCGACACCGAAGGCCACATGTATCTCACACCAACGAAACTTGCTAGCTATTTAGCGTTTCCTCTACCGAAAAGAAGAGGAGAAATAAATAAGAAGAAGAAAAAAGAAGAAAAAGAAGAGGAGAAGAAGAAAGGAATAGTGGAGAAGAAGAGAAAATAGAATATATTCTATTTTCTCTTTTCTCCACTATTCCTTTCTTCTTCTCCTCTTTTTTTTCTTCTTTTCTTATTCTTATTCTTCTTCTTCTTATTATTCTTATTAGCCGGAAGTAGAGAGAGGTTTCCTAGTGTCAAAGTATTGAAGAAATCGATGCCTTCATCATTAGCCGGAAGTAACCAGGGCATGTTGGTACGAAGTTCTGCAAAGTTGTTTTGGAATGGAGTCCCGGATAGAATAATCCGCCTTTTGGTACCAATTCAGCAAAGGCCTTCCAAATAGCGATATTCGGAAGGCTCTTGCTGAACTTTATACCAAAAGGCGGATTATCCTATCTGGGAGTCCGTTCCAGAACAACTTTGAAGAGCTTCGTACCATCATGCACATGTTACTTTCGCCTAATGATGAAGACATGGTTTTGTTGCATCCTGAGACACTACGCAACCTCCCGACCCCTCGGCGATCCTATCGAACATGAGAGGAAGAAGAGGATAAAAAAAGAAGAGGAAGAAGAAAAAAAGAGGAGAAGAAAGAATAGAGGAGATCTTCTCCTCTATTCTTTCTTCTCCTCTTATTTTTCTTCTTCTTCCTCTTTTTTTTATCGGGAACGAGGGTCGTCGAGGGACATAGATGTAGTGTCGTCGTTGTCGATATATACCCCCTCCCGATAGCTTACTATGATTAGGTAGCTAGTTCTAAGTTTGGCACTAATATATCCATCTATCATGTTTGAATAATAATTGCCATGTTGTAAATATTTGTAGAAACTATGGACAGCGCCCTAGACGAAGCTACAAAAGAAGCGTTGTTGAGGGACATAATCGTAGAAGGAAGTGATGCCATCTCGTTGTTTCTCAACGAAACCGATGGTCTGGAAGGAGAGGGTGAACAAGCTGGCTACGGTGACCTAATGCCGGTGCAAGAAGAAGAACATGAGGACGGCGCCTGGTATACATATTAGTTAAGCCTATGCTGACTAGCTGATTGATGCATTCATTGTTTTGGTATGTACACATATTAATTAAGTCTTTGTTCTTTTTTCTAGCCCTCCGGATCTAGCACAACTTCAGTAAAGAGACGAGGCCCGAAGAAAAAGTTGAGCTCGGATGAAAAGTTTGAGATCATAGCAATCACGCCCGACGGCCAACCTATTGAACCCCTCCGGACAAAGAGCGCATTTGTTGCTCAGTGCGGGGTTCTGGTTAGGGACAAGATCCCGATAAGCATCCAGCAATGGTTTAAGCCGGCTACAGAAGACCCTGAGGTCTCTTATGTCAATGATATGCAGAAAAATGATCTTTGGACTGAGCTAAAGTCAAATTTCACCCTACCGCCTGAGGATAATCCAGAGAACCCAGTTAAAGAGAAATTAATCAAGTCTTTTGCTCTGAAGAGGATGGCAGAACTATTCAGGAGGTGGAAGAAAGAGCTGAATAAGTTTGTCGAAAATAATGAGACACCAGAATTTAAGGGTAGATATGAGAATATCAGAGATCACTGGCCCGCATTTGTGGCCCACAAGACATCGGAAAAGAGTAAGAAGATGTCGGCGACAAACAAGCAAAATGCTGCGAAGAAGAAGCTTCACCATCGCACGGGGTCAGGTGGCTACCTCGTAGCCCGGCCTAAGTGGTCCAAGACTGAGAATGATCTGGTTCATAAAGGGATCGAACCAGAGACAATTAACTGGCCAGACCGTTGCCGGACTTGGTTCTTCGGGGCTGGCGGAACACTGGACCCTGTAACAGGGAAGTGCATTTGGACGAACGATCGAATGGACATACCAGTCAGTAAGCTTAAGCAGTATATCGAAGCAGCGCAGGAAGGGACGTTCTTTCCAGACAGAGAGAACGACGAGCTCACAATGGCCCTCGGGAATCCTGAGCACCCTGGACGGACACGAGGCACGCCAGGCTCCATTCTGTGGAAGGTTGGGTTTCCGGACGCAGGCGGTTACAAATCCCATGAGAGGAGGAAAAAAGTGCAGCAGACCCACATGCAGGCGCTGCAAGAAAGGGTAGACGTGATAGAGGAACGAGAAGCAAATCGCAGCAAACGTACTGCCGAAGCCTCCCCTGAAGCTACCCCGCCATCTCAGCGCAGAAGCAGCGTGGCTTCCACCGAGCTGCTTCAGCTGGAGCATGCCTTGACGGCTCCTACCAGCTATCCCGTGGATGCTATAACAGAGTCTCAAAATTGCCACCTTATGACGCAATGGATGACTTTGAAGGTCAAGGCGGCTGTTGGCTCTGTTTTTCCTACTGAACCCAGCGCAACTTTTCACTGCCGGCCGATTCCAGAAGGATATGCTAGGGTGATGGTGGATGAGATAACGGAGGGATTTGAGGACCTCCAGCTTGACCACCCTACCGGTGAAGGGGAGACTCGGCTGGGGTCTGCTCTGAAGACTCCATGCCTATGGCGGAAGGAGCTCATCAACCTTCCGAACTGGACGCCACCGCCTCCTCCTCCTCCTCCGGCGAGTCAGGGCACTCTGCCTCCACCGCCTCCTCCTTCGGCGAGTGACGATCAGGGCCCTCGGCCGGCTCCTTCTCCGGCGCGCGGCGGCACTCCGCCTCCTTCTCCGCCTGCGCCGACGCGCCCGAGCAGCCAGCCTCCTCCTTCTCCGCCTCGTCAGCAAGGGCGGAAGAGACCTGCCGCCGCTCCAGCTGCTCCGGCGCGTCGTAGTCCTTCTCCTCCGCCTCTTAAGCAAGTAAAGAAGACAACCGCTATGTCTGCTCGGTCGGCGTCTAGCAGTACAACCAGAGGTGGGAGGACATACAGATTCGGTCCTTCTCTGAAGACTCCAGAGAAGTTACCATACGAGAGGACCCAGGAGGAGAACGCCGAGATCGCGCGAGAAGAAGTGAAGAAATTCTTTGAAGGGGTGAAAGCAAAGAAACATCCACCTCCGGAGGAGAAGGTAGATCGGGTGAAAGTGAAGCGCACTCTGGCTGCCCTGACAAAACCACCGAAGTCTGATTCGCCGAAAGGAAACTATGACCGCATTATTGGAAAGGAATTTGCCGAAGCGGAGCGGTCGGGAAGTACTGTCAGTGATCAAAGGCTGAAAAAACGACGAGCTGGGAAACAAATTGCCCAGCTCGGTGAAGAAAGCGAAGCAATCGTGCCCCCCGCTCAAGGTGCCTAGCCACAACGTCGATAATGATCCGAGGATGGTGCCCGGTTATAGCAATCTTGCAGATTACCTGCCCGACAAAGTACATTATGAACCCATGGACGTGCAGATACAAAGATACGAGTACGGGAAGCCTCTCGTCAAAGATGAAAGATCTCTATCAACGATGATGCGAAGATTGCATGATTGGTACTTGAAAATCTGCAGAGACTCTGGGGGGAGGAGTACTTTGTATGCGAGAGTTAAACCGGAGCATGACCTCGTTGGAATTGATCTGTTGCCTGTTCCATTTGAGGAGTTCTATCAGTTCTTCAATCAATTGGCCCTCGATAAAACAACGGTCGCTTTCTATTGTCTGTAAGTAGTACTACTTCTGTCATTAAGTTTCTCTATATAGCTTAGCTCTTTCATTGCATGTATTTATAATCATCGTCACTATATTATGCAGATTGAAGATCGTCGAATTGAAGAAAAGACAAGTCGGTGATATTGGGTTCATTAACACATATCTCATAGATGCAACTCAGGTTAAACTTCATGCCGCAGCTACCGAGGCCAGCTTGCTACGATCGTTCGTAATAAATCAAAACAAAGATATAATACTCTTTCCTTACAACTTCAGGTGAGTGTTACTGTCTTGTGCGTATTTGGTTTCCCTTATATATTAGTCAAGGTTATAGTAATGTAATTGATGAGTTATGCATGTGTGTCCAGTTACCACTATATTCTCCTAGAGATTAAGCTTGAGCAGGGAGTAGTAATCGTCTTGGACTCTAAACGAAAAGATCCCAAGGAGTATGCGGACATGACTGACATCCTCAAGAAGTTAAATTGATCATTATCCACCATATCAGCAACTTTGTTCATTTCCTGATATCAAGTAATTGTTTTCTTTGTCCGGCACGGTTTGGAGAAAATTCACCAAAACAGTTCCGGGACTGCCGAAGGAGCTGGAATTTAGACACCCGAAAGTAAGTACTATAGTAGCATGTTCCGCGCATCTCCTAGTGATTAAGCGCTAGTTTCATCAATACCATTTAGCATTCTTGCTTATCAGTTTGATTGACCTCTATTTCTTGTAAAGTGGTTGTGGCAGGAACAAGGGAATGATTTCTGTGGATACTACATCTGCGAGTCCATCCGCCACACGACCTGTGAGCGGGGCGGGTACTCTAACGAACAATATGAAGTACGTAAATAACAACATTCACATTTTTATTTTATTACCATCATTTGTGTTGAGTTTCATTCATTTATATATATATATATGTATTGACCCCCTTCTTCAAATTAGATGTTCCGGAAGCGGGATGAACTCCTAGCACCAGCTCGCATGCGAGCAATTCAAGAGGAATTGGCGGCATTCTTTCTTGACCACGTGATCCCTGAAGACAGAGAATTCTATGTGGACCCTGAGTCCATATGATTACATTTGTATGAGATAATTATTGTATATATGTAGCCGGTAGTGTCAGATAGATATACGAGAACTTGTTGTTCGACCAATTTCTCGGAGAAGAAGAGGTGGTCGATATCACTTCTCTCTGTATATATGCATATATGTTCATGACGATCTTCTGTTTCCTTCTTTTGCTTACTAGCTAGCTAGCGTGTCTAGTCCTCTCTATATACGTATGTATAGTACGTAGCGTCGACCAAGCACGGACATAAGAGAGGACACTTCTCTCTATTAATTATAACTAGCTAACACAATATATGAAACACCTAAATTAACCCTGCAAAACCCCCAACCCCCCCCCCTTTCAAAAAAACAAAAACCCCAGCCACAGAAGTGCTGACGCGTGGATGCCTATTGGTCCCGGTTGGTGCCACCAACCGGGACCGAAGGGTCTCCTGACTGGGCTCTGCGCAATGCCCACGTGGAGGGCCTTTAGTCCCGGTTCTGGATTGAACCGGGACTAAAGGGGGGAGGTATTACTACTGACACTTTAGTCCCGGTTCCGGAACCGGGACTAAAGGCCCTTACGAACCGGGACTATAGGCCCTTTTTCTACCAGTGGAGGTTCTCAAACTCTCTACTGTAAGCATCAACAGGCAGCTTACCCTGGGTAAAACTACAGAACTCTTCTCTCTTGCGGTCAATGAGAGCCTGAGCGATGTGATGCTCGTGAAAAGCCTCAATGAAATCTCTCCAGGTGGTTATCTGGCCAGCTGGAAGCATAGCCTCATAGTTCTGCCACCAAATACTAGCAGGACCTTCCAGGTGATAAGCAGCATAGGTGACCTTGTCACCTTCAGCTACGTTCGCAGAACGCAGCTTGCATGTGATACTACGAAGCCAGTCATCTGCATCGAGTGGCTCAATGGAATGATGAAAGGTGGGTGGTTTCAGACCAATGAAATCATGGATGGTCACTGACTCTTTGCACCGAGGTGCGGTGTTCTCCTCGATACGTGCTAACAAGCGGTTAGACTCATGCTTGTTCCTCTCCATCTCTAACATGAACTCTGTCAACGAAGACTGGTCGGGAGGATCCTCATCCCTACCATCTCCGTGGTTCCGGATACGAGCAACAGAACTTCGGTTAACCGGCAACATCCTAAAGAACCAACCAAGGAAACAAGGATGGATTCAGCATCATCATAAGGATGTAGAATATAGTACGAGGAAAAATACTATCTCTTGAAATCCTAGGACAATTCCGGCAGCATAACCCGCAGTAAGATGCTCGAAATGAGACATTCTGCAAAAGACGGAGTAGCACCATACTCAACATCATCACTCAAGGTTCTGAGATATTACTAAACAGACTACACCGGAAGTACTCGAAAACTGGGATATGACTCTGATCAACCAATCCTATGGGACTACGGAGTAGTAACACGTGATCCTGATGGACGGAAGAGAAAGCCTAATTCCTTAACCCCGTAGGAAGATAGGATGACTCAGATCAGAAGGCCGTGAGGTATAAGGAGTAAAAAGAGCCTTACGTTCCCTTCCACAATCAATTCCCCTATATAGCTAAAGAATTTCTAGACTCAACTTCGACCAGGTTGGCTTGGAAATCCTCCAGGCAGTCAGGCTCTGATACCAAAGCCGTCGGGACCCCGATCCTAAGTCACACCGATCTAGCATGTAACACACCATATCCCTTTGCGGCCTCACGCACGGTATTCCCACAGGTGCCACCTTACCTGGCCCGGGACCGTTTGCGCCTTTTGGCTCACGTATATGGTAGTGTCGCTAGCATCCATATGACAAAGAACCCAGGCCGACATGGCTAGTCGTGAACCCAAAACGGCACTAACCTATGGGAACAGGCATACATGATTCACATCGAGCGTGTCGGTCAGCAGCGTGTGAATCCGGGCTGTAGCACTGGGCTAACAGGACTCCGGGGAACCCGGGCTGTAGCAGGCTAGGCAGGACTCTGGTTGTCACCGTGTGACATTTCCCCGAAGGGACAGACACAGGAACGAAGTGAAACACATGCCGGCCAGTCAAGTGTCCTGAGCAGTAGTGCTGGGCTAGCAGGACTCCGGTGAACCGGGCTATAGAGGACTACTATGGCTCAAGGAAGGACTAGACTACATTTCCCCATAAGAGAGACTGCCAAGGATAAACAACTAGATTGTCGGACCCCACACATAGCAATACACGTCACACGTACGCATAACATGCAAGTATGTGCTGTACAACATGGCATCACAACATAACGCAACTCATATAGATAAAGGCTCAGAAGAGCCACATAGCATAAATACAAGCAGGGGTCACATGACCCATCATTCAGAGCATACAACCAACAAGCGGAAGCATTACATGTCTGAGTACAGATAACTACAAAAGAAAACGGCCGAGAGCCCGACTATCTACAATGTCCGATCAAGATCGTAGCTGAGGTACAAGCTACTCGTCGAAGTCCAAGTGGTACTACTAGTGAGACAGATGTCTCATCTGCAAAACATAAATAAAGCAAACGTGAGTACAAAGGTACTCAGCAAGACTTACATCAGATCTTATCATACATGCATTTGTATCAAGAAGGTATTGTGGGGTTTAGTTGCAGCAAGCCAGCTTTGACTCAGTGGCTATCCTGTTCTACGACAACGAGAAACTTCTTTGAGATGAGGCAGTGCACACGAGTCCGCTAGACACCACATCAATACAGTACTATGGATTCATCCTCGTCTCCTTACGAGAAGGCCATCCATAGCACTCACACTTGTCTTGAGCATTTTAGAGTATCCACTTTAAGTTGTCTATGTACCACGTAAGCATCCAAGAAGTCCATAACCGAGGACACGGCTATTCGAATAGATCATGATAAGCCTGCAGGGGTGTACTTCTTCACACACGCTCTCGCCACTTACCGCCATGTACACATCATGTATCTTGGCAACCTTCAAGCGGAAGCCTGGCGAGGGAGTCGGCCACGACCTGACTAACCACACAAGACTCTAGTCCAGGTTTATCGCCTATTCGGGTTCCATCCGCAAGGAGGTCCGGCCGGGGTGTCGCTCACGGCCCCAAATGATGTGTGCAGGGTTCCCAAGCCCACCTCGCCGGATGGATCTACGCTTGGTACACCGTGCCACCTGTGCCTAGTCTGTCCCAAGCCCACCTGGCCGGGTGCCACTTGGTAGACTACTAACACTACCTACAAACACCAGAAACTATTTGCGACTCCTGGACAGAGATCAAGTTGGCTAATAAGTCGAGAGGGGCACTTAAGCATTCCAATGTGTGGTAGTAGCTAGTCATTGGACAACATACACGGAACTCAGTGCTTAAGGACGGTTCCAGTGAGACAATCCACCATGTACTCCTACACGGCCTCTCACCGCTACCTTTACCAAATCATGTTCACATGCTTAACTCTCAACACTAGAACATATCGTACCACTCCAATTCATTCCCAATGAATCAGACCTGACACAACTCTAAGCAATAGCAGGCATGGCATGGCAAGAACACAACATGGCTTGATCAACTCCTACACATACTAGTGGGTTTTAACTATTTACTGTGGCAATGACAGGTCATGGAGAGGAATGGGTTCAACTACCGCAGCATAAAGTAGCAGTTGAATCGTTGTTGTCCTAATGCAATAAATGAGAGCAGGGGCGAGAGAGTAGGATTGTATCGGAATGAACAAGGGGGTTTGCTTGCCTGGTAGATCAACAAGGGGCACTGCTCCTCAGACAGGTACTCTGGATCGGTCTCCGGAGCAGGACCTATCGAGAAGGAACGGTGTCGGCAATCAAACACAAGCATATGCAACATTATGATGCATGAACATGGCATGAAGATGTGATGTTATTTGAGCTAATACAACTAGCATTTATTTGGTTGAAGTCCATTTGAACCAAGGGTTCAAATACAACTCCAAATTAAGCTCTTAAATATGCCATAAGTGTGTTTTCATATATGCAGCATGTGTAGGTTGGTTTGTCATGCATGAAAATGGTACGGATGGATAGATTGAATTTTTCTGATAATTTTTCATATATAAATTATTTCAATCTGAGCTACGGTTGAATTTCTAGGAATTTTTGAAGTTTAGAACATTTTCTGGAATTTCCTGAATTATTTTAATACCAGAAAATAATTGCGTCAGCATGACAGTGGCATGACATCAGCAAGTCAACCGTGGCTGACCAGGTCAAACCTGACACGTGGGGTCCACCCGTCAGTGTCATGGTTAATTAATAGAGGTTAATTAATTTTAAAGTAATCATAATCTAAAATTAGCCGAGCCGGGCCCCACATGTCACTGACCCACACGGGTCAAAGCTGGGTCAACAGGGGGGTTAGACCCGGTCAACCCCACCGGCGTTTAGCCCCCGGCGAGGCCGAACGCGGCGTAGGGGCTCGGGATCGCCGTTCCGGCGACCATTCGGGCGGCGGAGATCATCTACGCGATGCCTAGACTCGCGCGCATCCAGTGGGACACACGGGAGGCTGCGGGGCGGCCAGAGCTCGCCGGAGCGAAGCTCGCGGCAGCGGCCGGAGCTCGGGCTCAAGCGGCTGCGGGCTACAGAGCACGGGGAGGCAGGGGAGAAGGGGGAATCGATGCAGGGGCTCACGGCAGACTCGATGGCGTCGACGGCGAGCTCGGGGACAGCCGGACGGTGACGTGCGGGTGATGGAGATCTGCGGCAGCCGGCGATGAAGAAGACGACGGTGGCGACGATGGACGCCGTCCGGAGGTGCGTGGCTCGACGAGGAGGGAGAGGGGATCGGGGAGGAGCTATGGAGCGCATCGGGGAGGCGAGGCTGTGGGCGCGGCAGAAGTGGCCGGTGGCGGCGGTGGCGCTCGGCCGTGAGAAAGAGAGAGCGAGGGAGAGGAGAGGAGAGGACTGGGGAGAGTGAGAGGGGTACGGGGCGTCGTGGCGACGTCCGGGCGTTCCAGGGCAACGAGGAGGACGCCAGGCAGGCAGCTGCGTGCTGGCACGCATGGCGTCGGGCACAGCTTCCCCTCTGCCTACTCGCAAGAGGAGGAAGACGGCTATGCCCCTGGTGGGCTGGGCCAGAACAGAAATGGGCCGGCCAGAGGCGCCAGGTAAGAAGCCCAGGTAAGGTTTTTCCATTTTTGTTTCTTTTTTCTATTTTTCTGACATTTGTTCTGATTTAGTAACAATACTAAATCATTTTATTTTCTTCTGAAAATTAATGTAGGAACTTAATTGTATTATTCCAAAGCCCCACAGTAAAAATCAGAATTATTGGACAATATTTCATATATAATAAAATATTTCCCCAACGCAAATAATTACTGGATTAACTCAAATGGCCAAAAATAAATACTTCTGAGCTCCCAAAAATATTGGTTGGGATTTTACCTCTGGCCAATATTTTTAGAGAAAATCAGGAACATTTTCTTGGGCCAAATTGAAACAAATTTTATCTGGGTCATTTCCAGAAATGATTTCTGAGGGTTTCACAAATCCCCATTTCAAATTTAAATGGAATTTAAACATGATGCACAACTGACTAGCTGGTCTAGGTCATACCAGAACTAGGGATGTGACACTCCGTCCCATAATAAACCATCAAATGTACTCCTGGGAGGGATAAACATCTTTTTTAGAACACGGGTTGAAGCAGGTGCCTAGTCCAGTACTGATGATTCTTTTCATTCTCATACAAATTTGTTAATGATGGTGATTTTGTACTAGCATATAAACTCGTTTTTGTTTTCACTTGATACATACTTAGCTTGTACTTGAAGTTGTGGGTTAATGCTGGTAATTTTGTTCTACTTGTATGCATTGGTACCCCCATCATCGAGTGCACGAATGCAATAGTGGCAAGAAGATCATGGTCGTGTGCATCATCAAGCACACCATGGCGAGCATCCACCTCCTCAAAGTGGCAAGAAGAGCAGGTGCCTAGTTTGTAATCGCTGTCGAAGGAGCTCCATGCTGAAGAACATAACACTTGTAGAGCTTGTAAAGTACCATGTTATTGAACTTGTGGAGCATGTAATTGTGACTTCCACTATTGTATGTTAGAGTTATTTGTACAGCTTGCTACACTTGCTGAAGAACATAACACTTGTAGAGCTTGCAAAGTGTATGTTAGAGTTATTTGTACAGCAACAGCTCTGTATTGACTGGTAATATTTGTACAACAGCAACACTGGCTGGTAATATTTGAAGTATTTTGTGTGTTTTCTATGCCAATTTAAATATTGTGTATTTATTTACGTTAAATTGGAAAATGAAGAATGTGATCCTAACAAAAAAAAAGAAAAAAATGAAACTGTTGAGACAAAAAGGACATGGGCCAAAAATAAAAAGGCTGCAATGAAGGCCATGGGCCAAAAATAAAAAGGCTGCAATGTTGGGCTTGGTCCATGAAGCTGACAAAAAATTCATAGGAAAAAAATATAAATGGGCTGAATTAATGGGCTCGGCCCATATAAACACCGAATTGGACCGGGCTGATTCTTGTCCCACATCAGGTTGCCACGTCGGATGCATACGTGGCCTGGGGAGGCTGCTAGTGACCAAAAGAAGATAGTAGGCATATTTTGGTTGTAAACGTCTATGACCTTCTCATAGATAAGGTCGTTAATTTCAGTTTATGACCGCCAGCTTTTGACCCTCTGTTTTGGTCACAAAAAGGTCACAAATGGAAAATACTGACCATTCAGTGACCAATAGTCAAGGTCACAAGTTGACATATTTCTTGTAGTGAGTGGCCGAGTAGGGATTGACAACCCCTATTTGCGTTGGTTGCGAGGATTTATTTGTTTTGTGTAGGTACGAGGGACTCGCGCGTAGCCTCCTACCGGATTGATACCTTGGTTCTCAAAAACTGAGGGAAATACTTACGCTACTTTACTGCATCATCCCTTCCTCTTCGGGGAAACCCAACGTAGTGCTCAGGAGGTAGCAAGAAGGATTTCTGGCGCCATTGCCAGGGAGGTCTACGCAAAAGTTAATATACCAAGTACCCATCACATACCCTTATCTCCCGCATTACATTATTTGCCATTTGCCTCTCGTTTTCCTCTCCCCCACTTCACCCTTGCCGTTTTATTCGCCCTCTCTCTCTATCCTCCCTCTCTTTCTCTATTTGCCTCTTTTGCCCGCTTGCTTTTTGTTTGCTTGTGTGTTAGTTTGCTTGCTTGTCACGATGGATCAAGATAACACTAAATTGTGTGACTTCACCAATACCAACAACAATGATTTTGTTAGAACTCTGATTGCTCCTTTTACCGATGCTGAATCTTGTGAAATTAATACTGCTTTGCTGAATCTTGTCATGAAAGATCCGGTTTCCGGCCTTCCTAGTGAAGATGTCGCTACCCATCTTAATAGCTTCATTGATTTGAGTGATATGCAAAAGAAGAAAGATGTGGATAATGATATTGTTAAATTGAAGCTATTTCCTTTTTCGCTTAGAGACCGTCCTAAAGCTTGGTTTTGGTCTTTGCCTAAAAACAGTATTTATTCATGGAACAAGAGCAAAGATTCTTTTATCTCTAAGTATTTTCCTCCCGCTAAGATCATCTCTCTTAGAAACGATATTATGAATTTTAAGCAACTTGATCATGAACATGTTGCACAAGCTTGGGTGAGAATGAAATTAATGATACGTAATTGCCCTACTCATGGTTTAAATTTGAGGATGATTATACAAATTTTTATGCTGGATTGAATTTTGCTTCTAGAAATCTTTTAGATTCGGCCGCAGGAGGCACTTTTATGGAAATCGCTTTAGGATAAGCTACTAAACTCCTAGATAATATTATGGTTAATTATTCTCAATGGCATACTGAAAGATCTACTAATAAAAAGGTGCATGTGATAGAAGAAATTAATGTTTTGAGTGGAAAGATGGATGATCTTATGAAATTATTTACTAATAAAAGTGTTTCTTCTGATCCTAATGATATGCCCTTGTCTACTTTGATTGAGAATAATAATGAATCGATGGATCTGAATTTTGTTGGTAGGAACAATTTTGGTAACAACGCGTATAAAGGAAATTTTAATCCTAGGCCTTATCATAGTAATCCCTCTAATAATTATGGTAATTCCTACAACAATTCTTATGGAAATTATAATAAGATGCCCTCTGATTTTGAATCTATTATTAAATAATTTATTACTTCGCAAAAGAATTTCAATGCTTTGATTGAAGAAAAATTGCTTAAGATTGATGAGTTAGCTAGGAACGTTGATAGAATTGTTGTTGATGTTGATTCTTTGAAACTTAGATCTATTCCACCTAAGCATGATATCAATGAGTCTCTCAAAGCCAGGAGAATTTCCATTGATGAGTGCAAAGAAAGAACCGCTAGGGTGCGTGCTAAGAAAGATGCCTTTATAAAAGCGTGTTCTTCTAGTTCCTATGAAAATAAAGATGAAGATCTAAAAGTTATTGATGTGTCCCCTATTAAATCTTTGTTTTGCAATATGAATCTTGATAATTATGGGACTGAATATGATCCACCTTTACCTAGAAGACGTTCCAAGAATTCAAAAATTTTTGATCTTGATGCTAAAATTGATAAAAGTGGGATTGAAGAAATTAAAACCCTAGATGTTGCTAAACCCACTATTATGAATTTCAAGGAATTTAACTATGAAAATTGCTCTTTTATTGATTGTATTTCCTTGTTGCAATCCGTGCTAAATTCTCCTCATGCTTATAGTCAAAATAAAGCGTTCACTAAACATATCGTTGATGCCTTGATGTAATCTTATGAAGAAAAACTTGAGTTGGAAGTTTCTATCCCTAGAAAACTTTATGATGAGTGGTAACCAACTATTAAAATTAAAATTAAAGATCGTGAATGCTATGCTTTATGTGATTTGGGTGCTAGTGTTTCCACGATTCCAAAGACTTTGTGTGATTTGTTAGGTTTCCGTGATTTTAATGATTGCTCTCTAAACTTGCACCTTGCGGATTCCACTATTAAGAAACCTATGGGAAGAATTAATGATTTTCTTATTGTTGCAAATTGGAATTATGTGCCCGTAGATTTTATTGTTCTTGACATAGATTGCAATCCTTCATGTCCTATTATTCTTGGTAGACCTTTTCTTAGAACGATTGGTGCAATTATTGAAATGAAGGAAGGAAATATTAGATTCCAATTTCCATTAAGGAAAGGCATGGAACACTTTCCTAGAAATAAAATTAAATTACCTTATGAATCTATTATGAGATCCACTTATGGATTGCCTACCAAAGATAGCAATACCTAGATCTATCCTTGTTTGTTATGCCTAGCTAGGGGCGTTAAACGATAGCTCTTGTTGGGAGGCAACCCGATTTTATTTTTATTCCTTGATTTTTGCTCCTCTTTACTAACAAATAATTTATCTAGCCTATGTTTAGGTTGTGTTTTTTTTGTGTTTAATTAGTGTTCTTGCCAAGTAGAACCATTGGGAAGACTTGGGGAAAGTCTTGTTACACTTGCTGTAAAAAACAGAAACTTTAGAGCTCACGAGAACTGCTGCCATTTTTATTTCGAAAGTTATATTTAGTTAATTCTTTTTGAAGATTATTAATAGATAAATTACTCACGTCCAGAAATTTATTTTAGAATTTTTGGGGTTCCAGATCTTGCGCTAGCTACAGATTACTGCAGACTGTTCTGTTTTTGACAGATTCTGTTTTTCGTGTGTTGTTTCCTTATTTTGATGAATCTATGGCTAGTAAAATAGTTTATAAACCATAAATAAGTTGGAATACAGTAGGTTCAGAACCAATATAAATAAAGAATGAGTTAATTACAGTACCTTTAAGTGGTCTTTTGTTTTCTTTCGCTAACGGAGCTCACGAGATTTTCTACTTTGAGTTTTGTGTTGTGAAGTTTTCAAGTTTTGGGTAAAGATTTGATGGATTATGGAACAAGGAGTGGCAAGAGACTAAGCTTGGGGATGCCCATGGCACCCCCAAGATAATCTAAGGACACCTAAAAGCCAAAGCTTGGGGATGCCCCAGAAGGCATCCCCTCTTTCGTCTACTTCTATCGGTAACTTTACTTGGAGCTATATTTTTATTCGCCACATGATATGTGTTTTGCTTGGAGCGTCGTGTATGATTTGAGTCTTTTTTTTGTTTAGCAAAATTATCCTTGATGTACACACCTTTTGAGAGAGCCATACATGATTTGGACTTTGTTAAAATACTCTGTGTGCTTCGCTTATATCTTTTGAGTTATATAGTTTTGCTCTAGTACTTCACTTATATCTTTTAGAGCACGGTGGTGGATTTGTTTTATAGAAACTATTGATCTCTCATGCTTCACTTAGATTATTTTGAGAGTCTTAAATAGCATGGTAATTTTCTTAAAATCCTAATATACTAGGTATTCAAGATTAGTAAAATTTTCTTATGAGTGTTTTGAATACTAAGAGAAGTTTGATGCTTGATGATTGTTTTGAGATATGGAGATAATAATATCAAAGTCGTGCTAGTTGAGTAGTTGTGAAATTGAGAAATGCTTGTGTTGAAGTTTGCAAGTCTCGTAGCATGCATGTATGGTAAACGTTATGTAACAAATTTGAAACATGAGGTGTTATTTGATTGTCCTCCTTATGAGTGGCGGTCGGGGACGAGCGATGGTATTTTCCTACCAATCTATCCCTCTAGGAGCATGCGCGTAGTGCCAAGCTTTTTGATGACTTGTAGATTTTTTCAATAAGTATGTGAGTTCTTTATGACTAATGTTGTGTCCATGGATTATACGCACTCTTACCCTTCCATCCTTGCTAGCCTCTTCGGTACCATGCATTGCCCTTTCTCACATTGAGAGTTGGCGCAAACTTCGCTGGTGCATCCAAACCCCATGATATGATACGCTCTTTCACACATAAACCTCCTTATATCTTCCTCAAAACAGCCACCATACCTACCTATTATGGCATTTCCATAGCCATTCCGAGATATATCGCCATGCAACTTTCCACCATTCTGTTTATCATGACACATTCATTATTGTCATATTGCTTTGCATGATCATGTAGTTGTCATAGTATTTGTGGCAAAGCCACCGTTCATAATTATTTCATACATGTCACTCTTGGTCCATTGGATATCCCGGTACACCGCCGGAGGCATTCATATAGAGTCATCTTTTGTTCTAATATCAAGTTGTAATCATTGAGTTGGAAATAAATAGAAGTGTGATGATCATCATTTTCTAGAGCATTGTCCCAAGTGAGGAATTATAAAGAAAGAAAATGAGAAAGGCCATAAAAAAGAGAAAGGCCAAATAAAAAAATATGAGATTAAAAGAGAGAAGGGACAATGTTACTATCCTTTGCCACACTTGTTCTTCAAAGTAGCACCGTAATCTTCATGATAGAGAGTCTCTTGTTTTGTCACTTTCATATGCTAGTGGGAATTTTCATTATAGAACTTGGCTTGTATATTCCAACAATGGGCCTCCTCAAGTGCCCTAGGTCTTCGTGAGCAAGCAAGTTGGATGCACACCCACTTAGTTTCTTTTGTTGAGCTTTCATACATTTATAGCTCTAGTGCATCCGTTGCGTGGCAATCCCTACTCCTTGCATTAACATCAATCGGTGGGCATCTCCATAGCCCATTGATTAGCCTCGTTGATGTGAGAGTTTCTCCTTTTTGTCTTCTCCACATAACCCCGCTCATTATATTCTATTCCAACCATAGTGCTATGTCCATGGCTCGCGCTCATATATTGCGTGAAAGTTTATAGGATTGAGATTACTAAAGTACGAAACAATTGCTTGGCTTGTCATCGGGGTTGTGCATGATGAGAGCATTCTTGTGTGACGAAAATGGAGCATGACTAAACTATATGATTTTGTAGGGATGAACTTTCTTTGCCCATATTATTTTGAGAAGACATAATTGCTTTGTTAGTATGCTTGAAGTATTATTATTTTTATGTCAATATGAACTTTTGTCCTGAATCTTTCAGATCTGAATATTCATACCACAATTAAGAAGAATTACATTAAAATTATGCCAAGTAGCACTCCGCATCAAAAATTCTGTTTTTATCATTTACCTACTCGAGGACGAGCAGGAATTAAGCTTGGGGATGCTTGATACGTCTCCAACGTATCTATAATTTTTGATTGCTCCATGCTATATTATCTACTGTTTTGGATATTATTGGGCTTTATTATACACTTCTATATTATTTTTGGGACTAACCTATTAACCGGAGGCCCAGCCCAAAATTGCTATTTTTTGCCTGTTTTACGGTTTCGAAGAAAAGGAATAACAAATGTAGTCCAAACGGAATGAAACCTTCGGGAACGTGATTTTCTCAACGAACAAGACCTTGGAGACTTGGACCCTACGTCAAGACACAAAAGAGGAGGCCACGAGGTAGGGGGCGCGCCTACCCCCCCCCCCCTAGGCGCGCCCTCCACCCTCGTGGGCCCCCTGTTGCTCCACCGACGTACTCCTTCCTCCTATATATACCTACGTACCCCAAAACGATCAGATACGGAGCCAAAACGCTAATTCCACCGCCGCAACTTTCTGTATCCACGAGATCCCATCTTGGGGCCTGTTCCGGAGCTTAGCCGGAGGGGGCATCGGTCACGGAGGGCTTCTACATCAACACCGTAGCCCCTCCGATGAAGTGTGAGTAGTTCACCTCAGACCTATGGGTCCATAGTTAGTAACTAGATGGCTTCTTCTCTCCTTTTGGATCTCAATACAATGTTCTCCCCCTCTCTTGTGGAGATCTATTTGATGTAATCTTCTTTTGCAGTGTGTTTATTGAGACCGATGAATTGTGGGTTTATGATCAAGTCTATCTATGAACAATATTTGAATCTTCTCTGAATTCTTTTATGTATGATTGGTTATCTTTGCAAGTCTCTTAGAATTATCAGTTTGGTTTGGCCTACTAGATTGATCTTTCTTGCAATGGGACAAGTGCTTAGCTTTGGGTTCAATCTTGCGGTGTCCTTTCCCAGTGACAGTAGGGGCAGCAAGGCACGTATTGTATTATTGCCATCGAGGATAACAAGATGGGGTTTTCATCATATTGCATGAGTTTATCCCTCTACATCCTGTCATCTTGCTTAAGGCGTTACTCTATTTTCATTAACTTAATACTCTAGATGCATGCTGGATAGCGGTCGATGAGTGGAGTAATAGTAGTAGATGCAGGCAGGAGTCGGTCTACTTGTCTCAGACGTGATGCCTATATACATGATCATACCTAGATATTCTCATAACTATGCTCAATTCTGTCAATTGCTCAACAGTAATTTGTTCGCCCACCGTAGAATACTTATGCTCTCGAGAGAAGACACTAGTGAAACCTATGGCCCCTGGGTCTATCTTCATCACATTAATCTCCTAATACTTAGTTATTTCCTTTGCTTTTATTTTACTTTCATCTTTATCACAAAAATACCAAAAATATTATCTTATCATATCTATCTGATCTCACTCTCGTAAGTGGCTGTGTAGGGATTGACAACCCCTTATCGCGTTGGTTGCGAGGATTTATTTGTTTTGTGCAGGTGCGAGGGACTCGCGCGTAGCCTCCTACTGGATTGATACCTTGGTTCTCAAAAACTGAGGGAAATACTTATGCTACTTTGCTGCATCATCCCTTCCTCTTCGGGGAAAACCAACGCAGTGCTCAAGAGGTAGCACATCCTCATCCTTGACACAGAGTGTTGCGGCAAGCTTCTTCTCACGCGCGGCAAGGTCCTCCTCCTGGGAGTTCAGCGCGGCTTGGTGTTGGGTTCGAGCGGCCTCGGCTTCGGCGGCCAGGTTCTTCGCCGTCTCCTGGGCCTTCTCGATGTCGGCCCGCTTCATGGTAAGCTCCACATCGCGCCTAGCCAGCTCGTCCTGGACGGCCCTTAGGTCCTTATGGGCTAGGCGGAACCAAGTCAGCGCCTCAGCAAAATGCCCCCCGAGGTCCGCCTCTGCCTTGTCCACCACTGCCATCCTAGGAACCGCCGCTACCAGCGCTCGGCTTGTCAACGATCTCAAGCCTGGCAGCGGCGAGCACTTCATCATCAAACACCTCCCCTTCGACGGGCGCCCCGGTGCTCGCCGTCCCTGGGAGGTGGACGAACAAGTCGTCGCTCACCCTCAGATATCTGCCGGAGCCCGAGGCAGCGGAGGAGGAAGGTTGGTCGTCAACCACCTCCTCCTCGGCAGCGGCCTTGCCGGCCTCCCCAGCAGGCCCCTTGCCGGCCTCCTCGGTAGCAGCCTTGCCGGGCTCCCCAGCAGGCCCCTTGACGGCATCCTCAGCAACATCCTTGGCGGCCTCCTCGGTAGCGATCTTCTCGGCCTCCTCCGCGGCATCCTAGATGACATCCTTGATGACGGTGTCTATATCCTCCCGGTCCGCCGAGGAAGGGTCTGGACATCGAGAAAGGGATGAGACGCAACCAAGACCAAGATCCAGAAAGAAAAGAAAACGAACAGGGACGGAAGGCGAACGACTTACCAGTGTTAGGCAGGGAAGTAGAGATCCCCTCCCCGCCAACATTTGGCGCCGAGGCGAAGCCACCAGCACCCGAGTTCTCCTCCTCCTCCTCTGTGTGCATGGGCTCAGTGCTTGGTGCCCTTGCCGGGGACGCCCCTCAGGGCGGCGTGGTCAATGGGGGCAGCATGTTGGGGGTAGCCCTCTGTGGCTCCTTCTCCTGTTGTCCTCCTCCTGCGACCACGACAAGGCCAGCACCAAGGGATTGTACCCCCCAACACACGTCGACGAGGGGTGAGTGATGAACTTACACTGGGGGCTGTGCCGGGGGCTGATGTGCGGACTGCTCAACACCACCAGCAGTGTACCAGAAGTACCTGCCGGGGCTGGCCGCTCGCCGAAGCCCTGGCCCTCTTCACCCACTGGGCCAGCGTCTCCGCATCCCTACAAAGAAGAAGAACATCAGAACAAGCGGCATAGATTGAGGAGGCAGAGATGGCACGAAAAAAGGAAACAAGATACTTACTCGTCATCCACCTCCTCCTCTGCTGCCTTCCTCTTCCTCCTTGAGATGAGGGACCCAAAATCGAAGACAACCCCCATGTCATCATCTGCGGGAGGAGGGGCTCCGTGGATGCTAGGAAGAAGCAGAGGCAGTTGCCTTCTTCTTTGCCACTGCTGCCTTCACCAACTTCTTCGCCGCCACGGCCCTTGTATGGTGCGCGGACCCCTCCTGGGCTTGCCAGGGTTGTACGGCCCTGCCGGGCCGGACTGGCTTGCCAGATGTGGCCCGCCGTAGGACTCGCCCTCTCCCCGTGACCGGAGGGTCAACAGCCACAGCCTCCTCCTCCTACGACTCGTCAACCGCATCTTCGATGAGAGGGGCCCCGGTGCCGGCGCTACTGGATTCCCCAGCAGACTCCGCCCACTTGGCAAGCTCCTTCTCTTCCGCCTCTGCTGCGGCCTTGTCCTCCATGCCGTCGGCGCTGCCGGCCGCCTTGGCGAGCTCCGACTCCGCGCCCTGGCGGCGATGTAGTCCAGCTCCTCCTGTGTGGTGTCCTGGACGAGCCGCGGCTCGGCGCTGACGTACTTCTCCTCCAAGGTGTCAAAACACACCTGCACCTGATCTTCCGGCAGCTCGGCCCAGTTTGTGACGAGGCCGTGCGCGTTGAACTCCGGCATCATGGCGATGTTGTCGCTCCGACGCGAGTTGTTGCTCAGCGGGACCACCCCCGCCGGCAACTTAAACAAGGGCCCCTTGGCGACCTTACCGGTCTTCGCAGCGGCCTTCGCGGCCTTGCCGGACCGCTCGACCTCGCCATCGTGGTTCACGTCGAGCTGGAAGAGCCTCTGGCAAAAGTGGGCGTGCCCCATAACCGTGATGTTGTGGTCCAAGCCGGGGCAGAGCCTCATGATGTCGGCGACGTTCGTGAAGAGCCAGGCTGGCCTCCCCTTGTTGTGCAGCGGGGCAATTCGACTGCGGATGAAATCCACCCCGATCATCTCAAGGGTGAGCCCGGCCTCAGTGAGACGAAGAATCCTGGTGGTGGCGACCGTGAGCTTCTTGTCGTTGACATCGACATCGTTCCAGTCGTTTTTGCGGACCGGCGGCGCCTAGCGAACCTCGCAGAATGCTGGTGGATCCCTCTCCTCAATCCAGCACCACTAGCCCCACCACTCATCCCGGCGAAACCCTCGCAGAATGCTGGTGGATCCTTCTGGGCGCCGTCCGGATATGCCCTTTTCTCCTAGGTTCTTGGGATCCAGGCGATGCAACCGGAAATGTCGCCCCCCTTTTGGATCCGAGGGAAGAAGTAGTGGCGGAAGAGCGCCGTGTTGGGATGCACCCCGGCGAAACCCTCGCAGAGGTGCGCAAAAAGAGCCATGCACGCCACGACATTTGGAGTAAAATCTAGAAGGTGGAAGCCGTAGGTGTGCATGATGTCGCTGAAGAAATCAGAGAGGGGGGGAGAGGCCACAAGAAAAGTAGTCAGCAAAGAACGGTACCAATTCGGGCCGGCTTCGGCGAAGGCGGCGGGGATGACGCGCGTGGGCGGATGCCCCGTCGTCTCGTTTCCCGTCTTGCACCCCCACAGGTGCTTGAAGCAGTCCCAGAGTTCGATCGCGTCGACCGTCGACGGGAAGTAGGCGTGCTGCATCCCCGCACTGCTAACTCGCTCTCCGGCGGCTCCTTCTCCCTGGTGTCCTTGGCCACTCCGGGAGGATGGCGAAGGCGCAGCGGCGGCGAGTGCAGGCAAGAGCTTGAGAATGAGGAAGAAGGGCACGTCGGTTCCGAGATTGGGGAAAGCACGGAGAGTAAATGAGCAGTGCGCCCGCGGTTATTCCTTTTTACAGGGAAGGCGCGGGCCGCTTCTTTTCAGATTAACTGCGGTGTGACGCATGCGTGTGAGAACTGCCCCACGCATGACCCCCCCGTCACGCAGGACCCTCCACGTCGCACGTTCAACGTGGGTCGTGGGGAAGCGCAACGGACGAGAAGTTACCATAGTAAAAATCCCGCCCCGACTACTCGCGCACCGTTCTGGGCCTGGCCCAACAACGCGTCGCCCTTATGTGTGGCCCAGGCCCGGGGGCTCCTGTCGGTGTACAAAAGCAGGGGCTCTCATTTTGACCCCTTTACTTGTGCACGGGCAGTCAGAGCCGCGCGTGCCACGGCCACACTTAGCTGGGCAGAGGAGGGAAGCCGGAGCGAAGCCGAAGCACAACACAACCAAGACAACGCCAAGATCAAAGGCATAAAAGAGCAAAGGGGCGAGGTGGACTCCCCCGGCAAGATCCTTGCCGGGGCAGCCTCCTCGGCCCCGGCAAAAGCCTTGCCGGGGCAACTTGCCCAACGCCAGCAGAGCAAGCCACCCTTGAACCCAAGGGATCCAAACGCCGCCAACGACAATATTGGACCCAGGGATCGGGAGGCACCACTGTGGTGGCATGCAGATCTTTGTCAAGATCATGAATACATGAGATTAGATGAGAACCAGAAGACGACGACCCTCAGTGGGATCCTAGTCGAGGAAATCCACAAGACCCCCAGCAAGCGCCTTGCCGGGAACGATTGCAACGCCATGGCAAGACCCTTGCCGCCCCCCCTGCAAGACCCTTGCCGAGGGCATCAGCAGGGCCACAGCCAGGCCCGTGTCTGCCAAGACTCCACCGCCATCCCCAAGTAGCTGCTAGCTCGACCAGTTGAGCAGGCACCTGCGTGGCGACGGGCGGCCTATACATCGACTCAGCAAGCACCTGCGTGGTGGCATGCAGATCTTCGTGAAGGCCCTACCACCGCGCCACCACAGCTGCCTACCTGCCTACATGGCGCCGCATGCATCGCTGGCCAGGGCGTGTGTCGAAGCGAGGGGGGGCGGCAACGGACGGGACGGGCCTCATTCCCGTCCCCGATAAAGCAATGGGACACCTAAGCGATGCATTAAATGCGTTTTGTCCCCTAATGCCGGGCGATAAGCTCGCGCACTGTACACCTTTCCACCTCCTGTGTGCCACTGTGGCAGCCCCTTTTTCCTATAAAAGGAGGCCCGAGGCGACTAGGAGAAGGATTCGGCTCTTTTGAACTACGCATCCTCCATAGCAAGTCCGAGAGCCCAAGAACACTCTGAAATACACATCAAAGCAGGCCTACGGTATTACGCATCTTCACGGCCCGAACCTGGGTAAACGATCTTAGTGCTTGCTCCTAAACCTGTTGTTCCCACAACCCCGCGTCGCGCCAACCGTAGTAGGGATTCCTGTGATCTCATAAATGTCGTTTTACACCGACAGTTATTTCGTCTATGAATGGGAGAAGATGTGTTGGAACAAGGCCAAAGAGAGATTGGTTAAATCATTTGTTGCTGTAAGGGTTTTGATGTCCAGTTTGCCTAATGCGGCATTGCTATAGAATAATTTAATCGAGGGTTAGATGAATTTCATTGGGTTCAGATGAACCTAATGCTTGAATACCACCCCCGCCCCTGATTTGATAATCAGAATCCCCTAACCTAACCAAGTACAAACTTGCCAATCAGTTCCATCGCGGTATCATGGAAGCTTTATTGAGGTAGCACCTAACAAGTTGCATGTATGAATGGAAAGAACCAGCTTAAAAAGAATGACAAATTGCTAGTCGTTCTGTTCTCTTGCTGCCCTAGAATATAGAAGAAGTGTTGCAGCCATTGACATGCATGCACGAGTCTTGCTTTGGCAGCTAGCAAATGCATCAGGGAGCTGAATCATCTGTACGACGTCATATGAGGTAGCCACATAAAGCCAACGTAACTATCTCATAAATGGGCAAAGCCAGGGAGCTGAATCTAACAAGCTCTAAAAAGAAATAGGCCACGTTGATCACAGCTGCTCAACACGAAACTATCCTATTGCATTTTCTTCATAGAGAATATCTGCATGTATAACTTTGAAAATTCCAATTTGCATCGCAACTTATTTACTCTTTTGGTATAATAATAGATAAACCTTACAATGATTGATTAGCTTTTAATATCGAAATACAATTAACTAACAGAAAATAAGAGAAGAGAACTGCAGCTATTAATACATGAAATTTCCAATTTGCACTAAAAACATATTGATAGTTAAAATATAACATCATAAGGCCCCTTATATCCATGATCAGTGTTCCAAATCTCACCATATGGTTCTTTCCGCACCACCTAACTTTTACTATCATGCATGGTGTTCTTCAACCTCCTTCATTCCAGTTGCATTTTCAGCACAATATTTTGCAAGAACGTGCATTGCGCACGCACAATTCTTTGTAGAGAGAAGTAACATGCGGGGTGCCAATTAAGTTTATCCATGGATCAATTCCAATTAATATATAATTTTCGAATTCTAATTACAAAATACATAAATAGGGTATAAGAAATAATATAACCATACATTAACGCTTACAAATATTTCCGCATACCAGATTGAAGAGAAAGCTAAAAATGTCGAAGCTATATAATATTCTTTTAAAGCATGCACAACAACTGCATGTGATCTATTATAGAGTAAAGTGTGCAGGCTCTAGTAGAGGAAGCAACAGTTATGCGAAGACTGTACAGGTAAGTATCAGGGGGCATGAACCAACTATAGATAAGTATCGCCAAGAGAAGTTGCAAATGATGTATATTCCTTAATTTGGTAGTTAGTGATTCGTTGGATTTCCCATCTACATTTCTGGACTAGTTTATCATGGTTGATTAATTGGGACATCACGACATGCATCAATACGGACGCTTTATTTGGCAGTTAGCTATGGCACCTTCCTACAAAGAGTCTCTCTAACAAACGAGGCAGCGAAGGTAGTCAAATAAAAAATAAAAGTGCTAGCTGTCAAGAACAGCAATGCTAGTAGCACTAGTCTGCTAGATCTATGAACAGCTACGAGCAGGTCGTCAATCAGTCGCTTGAATGATTAGTCACTTTCTATGAACAGCTAGCGAGCAGGTAGCTCAGAGCCTCAGACCGCAGGATTAAATTTTTACGCTGACCACACAAATATAATACAAAAATTAAATAGAATATAACCTACTAAATTTAGTACATATACTTGATAGCTTGTCTGTTTCTCCTAGATTTTGTGGAGATGATCAACCGTGCCAACTAGTGTATGATGAGCTATAGAATATAGTTCCTTGGTGGCCGGTGGAAAACATAGCTGCAGTTTCACTGTGTGCCTCTTTGTGATCCATAGTACTATTAACTCTACAAACTAGCCATGTGCTTTGCCGCAATTGTGCATAAAATACCATTGATTATATTTACTTTTTGGATAAACATTAGTATATTTTGTTTTGGTTTTTACGAGTATATAAAGTTCACCTCTCCTATGTATGTTCTACAAATTATATATAAGCAGAATAGTAGAATCGATGTCAAGTCTTGATGGGCAGTTAATTCAAGACATCCTATATTACTTGATGACATACAAATTCGGAGCGGTACAAATAGACGCTTGATAGTTTGTAGCCAACTTCTTGATTGTGAGTGATACACTGTATCAATACAGATTAGTGAAGTTCATATATCGAGAAAATCTTAATATGTATGCAATTATAAGAGTCCGCCAAATTCACAAATATTGACTACCACTACTGGAAAACACAAATTTGCTTAGTGCCCTATCGTTTACCATATTCATGATGACCGTATAATATAGTTTCTTGGCGACGGGTGGAATATATTGCTACATTTTGTGTTCAAGCCATTTAATCAATCTTGCAGGCATGGGCATTTTCGTCCCAAATAACCCTAAAATAAATGTCTTGGTTACCATGCAGAGATACGCCTAATAAAAGGGGTGGAGGGAGCACATGGATTCAGTTTGAGGATTTATAGTTGTTTTCTCAACGTGAGTTTCAAAATATTCACGAAAGTGGGCACAAATAGATTGACGCAGATTGCCCACTCGGTGGTACAAGTAGATTGATAGCTTTCATGCCTGGGAGACATATTCTTGGAGGGGTCGTCCTCCTGCATTAAATGCTGCATGAAATTCATTCGAAGAAACTAGATGGGGTTATCTTTAAAGTTGATTTTGAGAAGGCATATGATAAAGTTAAATGGTCTTTCCTTCAGCAGGCAATGCACATGAAAGGCTTTAGTGAGGATTGGTGGAACCAAGTGGGTTCTCTAATCCAGAAGGGTAGTGTCAGAACCAAAGTTACACTATTAGGGAAAAGCTTATACACAGGATCTTACCAGCAGCGAGTTTTAAAATAAGGCGCTGCTGCAATGTAGCAATAGCGCGCTCCGTCAATACGCGCTGCTGAAATAGACATATCAGCAACGCGCCTCCTCTAAGCCGCGCTATTGCTATAATTCCCACGACCCCGCCGCGAAGCTAGTTCTAGCAGCAACGCGTTTACTGGGACCGCGCTACTGATAGGTAGTTCAGCAGTAGCGCCTTTACCTTTAGAGCGCTACTGCTAAAACTAGCTATCTCCACCCCCACGTACGCTCCTCTCCACGATCCACACTCACACACTCAGACTCACTCCCCCTCAACCCCCCCCCCCCCCCCCCCGCGCGCCGGTCCTCCTCCGCCGGCCGCCATCGCCTCGGCCAGCCGCCGTCGCCTACCCCTCTTCCCTCTGTGCCGCCGTCAACTCCTCCTACTCGCTGGACTCGGTACCGCCCTCCTCCTCCGTCCTCCCTCGACTGGCCGCCGGCCGGCCCCTCCTCGCTCCGCCTTCCTCCTCCGTCCTACTCTCTTCTCCCTCCTCGAGTCGCCCCTCCTTCTCCCTCCTCCCTGCTACATTTTGATTTAGTAGGCTAGTTCATATGCAACATTTTGATTTAGTTGATTTAGTAGGCTAGTTGATTTAGTTGATTTAGAACATTTTGATTTAGTAGGCTAGTTGATTTTTTTGATTTAGAACATTTTGATTTAGTTGATTTAGTAGGCTAGTTGATTTAGTATGCACCATTTTATTGTTATTTTTTCTCTACATGGATATGTAGATGTTTTTGTTTTTTTGTAATAAGTTATTTTTTGGCAAAATGTAGGTGCAAATTTAGTTAAAATCACATGCTACTGTTTTTCTTTCATGTGAAGTGGATCGTTAATCCTTTGCTCATATTGCTTTAGGAAAATGGCGCCGCCACGACCACCACTATGTCGACTGTGCAAGTCAAGGTGCGCCAGCAGCCTTGCAACTGGCAAGCTGTTCGACATCTACTTCCAGCCGAGTTTTCGTCATGCGGCGGTAAGAAATTAGATGAAATGTAACAACTATTTTATTTGTAGTGTTGACATTACTGCATTGTGTCATTTTGCTTTTTTTACACAGATCGTCCCATGCAATGTGAGCTGACGGGAGACACTGTGACATTTGAGGCTCCTGGGGGCCGTACACTATGGAGGTCGAGAAAGGAAGCAATATGTCATAGATTGGAGGAGATGGATGGGCCCGTTTCGTCGCCCACATGCATCTTACTGGTGGTGAGTTGATCAGGTTCTCCTTCAGAGTAGAAAGACCCAAGATGGCTGTCATTTATCTCAACCTGGTGGAAGATGATGAAGATGACGAAGATGATGAAGATGACGAAGATGATGAAGATGATGAGAACCCACTTCATGAAGCCATCGTAGCTCAAAGAATAAGGATGAGCAAGGAGGAGGTGCGCAACCTATGGGACATAATTCCGCCACGTGATGACTTTGTCGGGGTGCCATTCGTGACCCGCCTGACAAGTACCATGGCCGATTGGCATGAAATGGTATGTTATACTAACTGTAGTAAGTTGATGATATATATATATATATATATATATATATATATATATATATATATATATATATATATATATATATATATATATGCTTTATTGTTATACTTACAAATGGAAATTATCCGATGATATGCTTAGTGAATCCGATGATATGCTTAGTGTAGAGTCCAATGATATGCTATGTGGAATCTAGTCGATGATATGCTATGTGGAATCTAGTCCAATGATATGCTATGTGGAATCTAGTGTAGAAATATAGACTTAATAGAAATATATTTGTAAGAGTATGTGCAAAGCTATTTATTAATTGATATGTTTTTCTTATTGAGAAATTGCCAAAGAACCTATCTGCGAGTTGTGGTACCGAGCCTGATGAAGAAGGCTTAGCTGGACTACGCCTTACCGCAAGCGGCTCCGTCACCACCTGTACTTACCACATGGACACAGACGACGGTCACACACACTTAAACTCGGTTGGGTGGAAGAGATTCCTCGTTGGCAAGAATCTTCGTGTTGGATAGGCCATCCTAATTACTATCAGGAACACCCGCCGCCCAGGCTTGAGGATGATGATCATCGTCGATATCATCTAGAACTACATATATGTGTGTGTGTGGCTATATCATCTAGAACTACATATGATGATTGTCGTCGATATCATGTAGAACTACGTATGATGATCGTCCTCGATATCATCTAAAACTACATATGAGGATCGTCGTCGATATCACCTACTACTGCTTGAGGATGCATGTTGAGAATATATGAAATTGTTATCTAGTACTCCCTCCATTTCAAATTACTCGTCGTGGTTTTAGTTCAAATTTGAAGTAAAACCACGACGAGTAATTTGGAACCGAGGGAATACTACCTAGTACCTATAATGCTTTATGGCTTTATGAAATTGATATCTAGTAGTACCTAGTATCTCGAAATTATAGTTTATTGAAGCTGAAACGGGGTTCAAATGATGAAAGATATAGCAGTAGCGCGGGGCTAGGAAATCGCTACAGCTAACTAATAGTAGCGCGTTCTGTAAAACCGCTGCTGCTATAGTCAATAGTAGTAGTGCGGTTACATACAGCGCTACTACTAAGAGTTAGCTGTAGCGCCTTATTGGTAGCGCGGCCACCCGCGCTGCTGATAGCCTAAAAACCCGCGCTACTACTAGGGTTTTCCCTAGTAGTGTTAACGATGATATCGTTCACAACTTCCAGACACACAAGAGGTTGAGACAGGGGGATTCCATGTCTCCTCTCCTATTTAATATAGTGGCCGATATGTTGAGCATTCTTATAGGCAGGGCCAAGCAAAATGTTCAAGTGGATGAGCTAGTACCTCATCTGGTCGATGGGGGCGTCTCCATTTTACAGTATGCTGACGACACTATCATGTTTGTGGAACATGACATTGCAAAAGCACGAAATATGAAACTCATATTATGTCTCTTTGAAAAATTGTCTGGATTAAAAATAAATTTTCACAAGAGCGAGTTGTTCTGCTTTGGTAAGGCCAAAGAAGAGCAAGACACATATAGACATTTGGGTGTGAATTAGGTTCCTTTCCTTTCAGCTATTTTGGCATACCAATTCATCACCGGAAGATTTCTAATAAAGAATGGAAGTGCATCGAAGATCAAATTGAAAAAAATCTTAGTTGCTGGAAGGGCAAGCTAATGTCGTATGGTGGTCGGCTAGTGTTGATCAACTCAGTACTTACTAGTATGCCGATATTCCTATTATCTTTCTTCGAGGTACCCATAGGGGTGCAGAAGAGACTAGATTTCTTTAGATCTTGATTCTTCTGGCAGTCAGATGAGGCCAAGAAGAAATACTGTCTCACACGATGGGATATTCTATGCCGACCCAAGGACCGGGGGGTCTCGGTATTGAAAACCTGGAAGTTAAGAATAAATGTCTTATGAGTAAATGGCTCTACAGGTTAGGAACAGAGCCAGAGGGTATGCGGGCGCATATATTACGCAATAAATATTTACAATCGAAAGTGCTAGCCCAGGTCACCACGAGACCAACTGACTCGCCATTCTTGAAGGGACTCATGCGAACGAAAGATTTGTTCTTTCATAGGGTCAAATTCTTGGTTAGCAATGAGATGTCAACAAGATTTTCGGAGGATATGTGGTTAGGGGAGACGCCACAAGCCATACGGTACCCCATCCTATATAACATTGTGCAACGTAAGGAAGATTACGTAGGCACCGTATTTCAATCGACTCCCTTCAATATTCAATTCAGACGTGCGTTAGTTGATGAGCGATGGACGGCCTGGATGCACTTGGTCTGGAGATTGATAGATGTTCAATTATCCGACCAACCCGATTTGATGCACTGGAAGTTAGCTAGACATGGGGTGTTTACAGTGAAATCTTTTTACATGGATCTAATTAATTCTTGCCCAATCTCGAGATCGTTACATATTTGGAAGGTTAAGGTTCCCTTGCGTATTAAATTTTTTATGTGGTTCGTTCACAAACAAGTGATCCTAACCAAAGATAACTTAATAAAGAGGCGGTGGGTAGGTAGTTCACGGTGTTGTTTTTGTGATCATGATGAAACGATACAACACATATTTGTAGAGTGCCCACTCGCGAAATTACTTTGGAGAAAGATCCATATAGCCTTTAACATAACTCCTCCAATTGACATTGAATTGTTATATGGGATATGGTTAACTGCGGTGGAGCGTCTTACTACGGCTCGTATTCGGAATGGAATATGCACGCTTCTCTGGGCTATATGGAATTGCAGGAATGATATGATTTTTAACAGACAACATAATCTAACTTTCTTGCAGGTCATCTTCAGAGCTACGGTTGGATCTGTACGTGGTCCTTACTCACTCCAACGGAATCCAGAGAGTCTTTCGTTACTGGGTGCAACAAGTGGGAGATGGAAGCACGGACTATATTCAACCTGTTCGGATGGCGGTTGCATAACAGGATAGGAGTCTAGGGAGGTTGTCCTTTACATTGTCATACCGTCTGTAATATTGAGCATTCGCATTTCTTTTCCTTTTTTTCGCTCTGCTTGCGAGCTGTAATACTTTTATGACTTTGTGATGCTTCGAGACTTCTTAATAAAATGGCTGCATTCATTGTTCTTAAAAAAAGGTAGAGCTTCCATTTTCCATTTGTTGTGGAAAGGGATTGGCGTCATATAGTAAGTCCAGGCTCATCTGCACCCAATGAACAATAAATTCAAAATGTTCAACAAATCTGATTTTTTTTTAGCATTGAAGATGCACCAATAGGCAAGGTGCATGCAAATTTTCGAGTAGAAATGACATTCGAGGGGCTCTACACCAAAAAAAAAAAGTTAAAATCTTCTCCAAATAGTGTTCTTTCTCAAAGTTTCTCTCGGACCAGAAATTTGTTTTTTGTGGAGAGGTCCTCAAATGTCATTTTAACAAGAATGTTTTTAGCTCCTAGCGCGTTGGTTCCTCTTTGATGCAAAAAGTTTCAGATTTAATTAAAAAATATTTTATTTGAATTTACTTCTGCACCTTGGCACCAAATCACCGCACTCAACGTCATACCTCTATATAAAGTGCAAGTACATAGCAATGATCACACAAGGATACCCAGTAGATATTCTGATTGTAGGGAGCTGGTAGCTCAAACCACATGGATTAAGTTTGGACACCGGACGTCTTCATGTACTATTTATATAAGTAGATATGGCCCACAAAATATAGTACAAACTCGCTAATTTTTTTGTTTCTCCTAGATTTTGCGGAGATGATCAATCGTGCCAACTTGTCTATGATTGAACTACAGAATATAGTTTCTTCACATCCGTTTCTTCATAGTAGTATTTTGTTTTACAAACTTGATGCACTTAACAAATTGTCAACTTGCATGGATTAAGAAGATATGCATAAACAAAACTCCAGCATAAATGGATATTTAAGGGCAGCTGAACGGCATGCATGCATGTGAGTTTTGCTTTGGCAGCTAGCAAATGCATATGGGAGCTACGTCATCACTGAGAAGCAATAGGACATCATCAATAACCACCTAAGGCCAACGGAAATACCAAACCTGCCTTTTCAGCCTGCCTTGAGTTGTTGAGCTGCTAGCTAAATTTATGGGAATGACTCGGGGGAGCTGCATCTCAAATAGGAGCAACAAAAATCCTGTAATTGTTAGGGCAACTCCAATGAGGACTACTAAACGGACGACAACAAATGTCCGTGGAAACGACCTGATGTTTCTGTGGACAATGGCCGGGGGCATCAGTCGTCCAACCATAGCCGGGCTATGGCTGACTGTGTGGGCTAGGTGGACCGAGAGCAAATAGAGGTGAGAATGAGACACATGGATTGTGGGGACATGCGGTCCTACTAACAATGGGCTAGTTAGGTGGACGTACAGACTCCCCCAAATCTCCCCCGGGTTAGTGCTGGTTTGGGGGATTTCTGACGCCGGACCGGCCGGACAAATTTGACGACTCTCGCCGTATGGATTAAAGTGTCTAGACCATCCGGTTCATACATTTGCAGGTGATATGCTGACCAGCCCTGGAGTTTCCTTTTGCTAGCTGCACCCCATTAGAGCAGGCAACGTATCAACATTTTGCAGCAAAAAGTAGTAATGTGCTGGCACAGTGAATAGTTAAAACACATACATAAAAAATATTAAGTTCTACATATGCGTGAAAATTCAAATTAGAATTTTGAAAACAAATATGTTGTTCCATATGGAAAAGATATGCTTAAAAATAAATTTGAATTATTAGACATCTTTATCCTATATTAGTCATATTTAAAAATTGCCCTTTTCAGAAGTGCACCTTTGAGTAATACCAATTAACACATCATGGTTGTCATCTGATCAGTGGGTTTCTCCCTTGAGCTAGTAGCATGTAGTGCAGCACACCCATCTGCACTCCATCGATTTTTATATTTTTGTCAAAGACTAGGCAATGCATGAAGTGAGCTATACGTCGTTTTAAAGAAGTCCACCTAATCAACACCATGACATCAATGGTACCACAACCAAAATAAAACACTAAGAGCAACTCCAATAGCTGTAAGATAGGTATCGGTAAATTTGTCGCATATGACTTAGTGATGATGTAGTACGTAATAGATGAGGAAAGAGAGCAAAGCTGTATGTTGATTGACCAACAACCCTTGCACAAGCTCGAAGGTGAAATTGGGAGCAGTCACATTTATTTCCCACGCCCTATTATATAACTTAGATAGAACCAATTGGAGTAGTTGTATGATATCTTGTTGGTTAATGACATCGGCATTTTATCAACAAGACTTATCGAAGATGCCCTAAAAGACACGCCTCTAGTCGGCAAACAGTGAGTAGCTTCCTTAGTTAGTTTATAATGCATAATATGTCTGAAGAGAACTGGGCCAGAGTAAATTTAAACTTGAACACCAGTTGCATATTCAATGAGATTTATGTTTCTTTCTAGCTAGTTTGTTCGTAGTAGATTCCGCGGAGATGATCCATCATGCCAAGAAGTTTGCAATGAACCGTGGAATATAGTTTCTTGGTGACGGTGGAAAACATAGCTACAGAAAAACTATCAAAACCATAGTACAAATTTTCATATAAATGTGTGAAAAAGGTTGTGGATCTATGAATTTGGTGCAGCTTAGTGAGCATACATGATCCGTTTCAAAATACACTGCATACTTCTTTTTATTAGGACAAGCATTTGATTGATTGGTAGAAATTAGTATGTACATTTATATGATACAAATAAAACGCATAATTATGGTTGAATATGAACCTAATGACATCAATTTTAAGTCACATAAAATAAATTTATTATTATTTTTGGTCAAAGACTGATCCTAGCAAAGCAAACTATGGCATGTATCTTGAAGAGTATGCTAGCTTGAAATAACGTGGAAAATTTCATCATGGATGGGTTTAAAACATAACACATCTTTCTCATCTACGACTCGATGTACCACTCGGCCAAAATATGCGTTGCGTTCACCTCTTAGGTAGAAAGCTATGTGGACTCTTTTAGTGTACCACTCTGCAATTTTCCTAATGTGTTATCTATCACTTTTATTTTTAGATTTTCCAAGTTCCTTTTTTTTTGTTTCATGGGACGTAAATTTCCCCATATAGAAAATAGAATATGCAATTATTTTGTATTTTTAATATTTTCTATTTTCACTATTACGTACTTCGAGGTGGTAGACATGGACTTTTAGAAAAATTTATGGGTATTGAAATAATTGAACCTATATTAGATTTTTTTTAAAATATATGTATGTTCATTCTGGACAACGAGCACACACTATTAGTGTTTATCTTCATGGTATTTCTGAAATAACCAATTATTAAAAGAATTGAACATGTTGTGTTTCATAAACTATTCATTGTGCATTAAAAGTATTGTGTTGAACTTTTTAAATAAAAATATTCAAAATTTCACTGAGTACATTTTTAATACATGTTGATCTTTCCCCGCAAATAAATAAATACATGTTGAACTTTTTTAAATACATATTGCTAAAAATTTTAATTCAAGACCAACATATTTTAAATACACATTATAATTTTTTAATACATGTGAAAGATTTTCCAAGAACATGTTAAACATTTTTCAAATGCACTAACACTTTCTTTAAGTTTATGGAAGTTGTAATTTTTTCTTACATTTCCTTTTATTTTGAATGGTAAAAATAATATGAAAAATGAAAATAAAACTTTTGCGGGTCCGTAGAAGTGCAATATATAAATAAAATTCGCTTGAAGACGTGCATAGCAACCAAATCAGAATTTTGGAGGACGGTGGCCACTGCACACATTTCTCTAAGGCTAAAAACTAGCACTTGATAGTTTCAGAAGGAGTTGATTGTTCTCACACAAAAATGTATGCATGTGCTCTTAGTGACTTCCAAATTTTGTTAGAAATTATGTTATATTATAGCCTGCAAAAAAGGAAAAAAAAATTGGCCAAAAAACAAGCTGATATTTTCATGTATTTGGTTTTTCTATCTCTCACATACAAGCACAAATATTGATGAAAATTCACATGGGTATATTACACTTCATGTGTGCATGTAGAAAAAATTTCAGAATTGTTTTAGCTCTAGAAATCTCTTTCTTTGAACATAAAAAAAGGACACAATGTGCCCGTGCTCCAAAGTTACATTTTGGATAGCAATGCAATCCATAAAGTTCGGCCTCTTCAATATGTACTGAGCAATGTATTGCATGACGGACAACTTATGCGTAAAATGCAATCCATGATAACGATGGCTCAGATTCAATATTGTGTCACACATTTATCTTTCTTTCTAATTTCTGAGGTTTTCCTGCATGTTTGTGAGGTTTTCCTGCATGATTAAATAAAATATGAGGGGGTTTTGTACAAAAAGTTCCTCACACTCTGGCCACCCAGCGCCTTCCCAGTTCTCAGCCACTGCCACGCGGGGTGGACGCGTACGCCCAAATATTGACGGAGGCACCGTATTTGCACGCCTAGACAAGTTTGAGTACTAATTTCATGTATTTTGCAACTTTAGACACTGAACTGACCACACAAGACAAGTTGAGGCACCTCTCGGTGTATTTAACTCTATTTTGAAACAGAGCCACTAATATTTTGCACCTAAATTCGAAAAGGGGGTCATGGAATATTTTTGGTGTGGCCACTAGGAAATAGGCGTCCTTGGGGGAGCCATGTGGAGGGAGTTGTTCTAAGCACACAGTCTGGGAACCGTTCCTGAGGCAGCTCTGTGATTTCCAACATTTTGTTTCTTTTTTGCGGTCTACATTTTACTTAGTTTGAACTTTGCTTTTCATTATTTTTAGAATCGAACTGGCCAACAATATACTCTGTGCATTTTTTCCATTAGATGTATTTAGTAAGTAAATATTGAATTTTTATAGGTATGTTCACTACATGCCAATTGTCCGTACTTATCATTAATTTGCCACTGGTAATTACTTCTCTAATCAATATTGTAACCAGGGGAATTTGGTCCGAAATTATCGTCTGATAAGTGTCTTCTTCAATGCACCTAATAAAAAAATGGAGGGGCTATATAATTTTGCTAGAGTAACGACAGCACTTATGTTTTAGGTATATATGTATTTTAATATGTTGTGGAAAGAGATTAACACTATATCCCTAATCGATATAATGGTAAGTACGTACTCCCTCCTTTCCTAAATATAAGTGTTTTTAAAGATTTAGTATAGACTACATACGTATGTTTATAGACGTAGTTTAGAGTATAGATTCACTCATTTTTCCACGTATGTATTTCATATTGGAATCTCTAAAAAGACTTATATTTAGGACTGGAGGCCGCAGTGGCGGAGGTAGAGGGTGGCCAGGATGGGCCATGGCCACCCTGAGATTTGGAAATAGCTTTTATACTATAGGAGAAAGGTTAAAAAATGAAAGAAAATAAATGAATGAATATGTACAATAGCACTGTCAGCCCACCCTGGCTCAGTGGGCTAGGTCCGCCACTGCTGGAGGGAGTAGCTTTTATGACTGAATGAACTCATTCACCTTCCTTTTACAAACATGCCTAGTGGCAAGGTCCTTGCATTGGCAAAATTACCGGCATACGCTAGAAGAGAGGAACGGAAGGCACGGACGGCAAGCAACACAGAGACAAGAGAAGCACATGACACCACAAATATATTTTGCTTCTAGGGCTGGCAGCTCAGACCACATGGATTAAAATTTGACGCCCAACGTCTTCATGGGCAACTATAATTAAGTAGAAATATGGCCCACAAAATTTAGTGCAAACATGCTGGCTTGTTTGTTTCTCCAATTACTATTTGCAGAGATGATTGATCATGCCAACTTGCGTATGATTGACCTGCAAAATATAGTTCCTTGGTGACCGCTGGGACATATAGCTACAATTTTGTTTCTTATTACAAACTTGGCACAATATGCCGCTAAGTGGGCACTTGACGACATTCGAGGATTAAGAAAACATCCATGGACGGAAGCTCCTGGTAGAAAATACTAGAAAATAATGACAAACTTGCTAGTCCTTCTGTCCATTGTGTCCTAGAATATTAAATTGTGGCGGCTGAAAGACAAGCGTGCATGTCAGTTTTGCTTTGTCAGCTAGCAAATGCATAGAGGAGCTACGTCATCTCAAACAAGCAGTACCACGGCATCGGTAAGCACGTAAGGCCATCGTAAACTACTAATCCTGTCTTTTCAGCAAGCTTTGAGCTGCTAGCTAAATTTAAGAATTTAAGATGATGACTCAGGCGAGCTGCGAGAGACTAGATGTGGATTTACCATGGACACCAGTTTCATCAAGAACAGGAGTAGCACAAAACCTAACTATTCCCTCCGTCTCATAATATAAGACGTTTTTTAAGCTAAATATAACTCTCCATGAGAGTGTTGCAACATATCTACACACGTAGAAAAATGTC
The DNA here is from genome assembly GCF_056163025.1 of Triticum urartu. Classification (NCBI taxonomy): domain Eukaryota; kingdom Viridiplantae; phylum Streptophyta; class Magnoliopsida; order Poales; family Poaceae; genus Triticum; species Triticum urartu. The sequence goes on from NC_141874.1 coordinate 10,309,939, forward strand.
TGGTGAGCTGGTGTAGTAAATACTGATAGAACAAATACATTCGTAAGTACCTAGGTAAAATCTTCTGATAGGAAACTGACCAACACTCATATATTTGAGTTTTTTACATGCCCTGGAGATTTAAACTGCCAACTTAAAAATAAATACATGTGCCTTCCTTAAGGAAAAATTATGTGCATGAAAGAAACTTTTGAAGCATTAAACGTCTTGGCGAGAATTAAGTTTTTCCCTGAAAAGGAGGATAGGCTCCTGACCTCTGCATCAAGTGATGTGCAGTCATTCTTGTCAGAGTTAGCTACATTCACGAATTTTCATTTTTGAGAAGTGTGACTCTGATTATTTATTGTATTACTCAGTTGACACATCAAGGTAGATGTTGGGTGGTGTTTTTATGGTTAGGTGGCCCGTGGGTATCATAATATATGGAGCAGTGCAAGTGACACAAGTGTGGTAGGTTGTAAAAGTTGTTTGTCTCTTGTGGTGGCTTGTAGTGCTGCCCACCCATCGCAACCCCGTCGACAGTACTTTTGTGAAAGACTAGGCTTGATACAACAAGACCGGTCTAACTCTAATCACTACAACCCGGTAGCTGACAAGGTTCTTTAAAGGGCATAGGAAATACAAAGGACAATTTCAAATTAACAGCTACCAAGATAATTGGGAAACGCTATGGAAAATCACGACGAAAAATTGCATATGTTTGTTTTCTGTGAAGAGTTACGCCATAAAAGATAACTATGCTCAGAAGGAAAATTTGTTGGTGCTTGAGAAAACATGAAGTGAGTCGTGTCGTCTCCAAAAGAATCCAGCTAAGTGTTAACACGTCATCAATGCTAAAATAACACCGACATGAAATACTCCTAGACATGCATGGAGAGCCTCCTCAATTAAAGATTATATATGTCTCAAGAACTGACCAGAATACATAAATAACACTCGAACACGTGTAGCATGTTAACGAAGAGCAATATGGATTCCATTACAGTACATTTCACATGGAATTGTGTATCCACTCAAATCTCTTTTAAAGAATCATTTGTTTTTTCACGCAATGCAATCAAATAAATATGTTCTACGGGCTTCAAATGACTATGACATTGCAAGCGTATATTTTTTACATTCGTGCATTTTGAGAATCCCATGAACCAGAGAGGAAATCATCTATGGGAGCAAAAAAATAGCTCACAATCTGACGGGCATAAAACGGCGATCAGTTAAAACAACAACACACCTTCAGAAAAAAAAATGTGCTTAAAAACGTCATTTTAAGTATGTAAAGTTCTTATTGGCATGAAAAAGTCTAGAAATGAAATAAGCAGCACCATTATCGCCTAGAATTTTTACCTAAGGAATATGACATCTTCAATAACCATGTGAGGCCAATGGAAAATACTACAAGGCCTTTTCAACAAGCATTGTGCTTGCTTACCAAATTTAGCATAACGACTCCGAGGAGCCACATGTGGCCTCACTTCGGCGCTAAGCATCACAGGATGAATGGACCTGGTGCACGTCAGAATTAAGGGCAGAAATATAGACCTATAGTCTTTTATATAGGAACGGGCCAAGGGGTTCGTCAAGGAGACCCGATATCCCCATTTCTCTTCAACCTTGTGGTTGATGTGCTCGCCTCGATTCTTGACTTGGCCTAGCGCGTCGGCCACATTAGGGGGATCTGCCCCCACCTGGTGGCCAATGGAGGTCTGACTCACCTCCAATATGCTGATGACACCATTATGATGGTGGAGGGTTCGGATGAGGATATTCAGAACCTCAAGTTCCTCCTCCTCTGCTTTCAGGAAATGTCGGGCCTCACAATCTATTTTCCTAATGTGAGGTAATGGTCTTGGGATATTCTCAGTCGGAGGCCCAGCAGATTGCTAATCGTTTAAATTGCCGCTTGGGATCCTTCCCGATGACTTACCTTGGCATGCCACTTAGTGACATGCGCCTCCTGGAGAAGGATTTCCGTCCAATAATCGCCAAGCTCCAACCTAGGATGGAGCCATGGCAAGGAAGGTAGCTTTCCAAAGCCGCACACGTGATCTTGATGAACTCCTCCCTTATCAGCCTATTGATGTATCTCATGGGATTCTATAGCTTACATGGATCCCTCCATCATGAGGTCACTAAACTCCTTTCCCGATTTTTCTGGGCAGGAGAGAACAATAAACAGAAGTACCATATGGTGAAATGGTCCGAGATCTGTAAGCCTAAGGACCAAGGAGGCCTTGGGGTCATTTCTTCCAAGCGGATGAACATTGCCCTCCTATCCAAATGGATTTGGTGGATCCAGACTGATGAAGGTGGCATGTGGCTTGAGATTATCCATGCGAAGTACCTTCGCGGGCAACCGCTAGCTTTCGCACCTAGGTCTGGAGGGTCCCAATTCTGGCAATCGGTGATTCCTTTGATGCCAGTCCTGCGCATTGGGACTTCCATCAGAGTAGGTACCGGATCAGCCACCTTATTCTGGCTGGATAGATGGGCTGGTACCCGGCCCTTCGCAGAACCTTTCTTTGCATTATTCTCGATCTGTGCCCGCCCACAGATCTTCGTGGCTGTGGCCCTGGCCAACTTAGGCGCGATTGCCTTCTGATGTACCTTCGGGGCGGTGGAACTTGAGCAATGGGATGAATTGCTCAAGTGTATTGCCCTCCACTCCCCTTCTCTAGAGCCCGATGCGCTATCTTGACACCTCGAGCCAAGAGGCAGATTCTCTACTAGATCCCTGTACCAGGCGATTGTGCCCACCTTGGGTCTAGTGGAACTAGCGGTGCTTTGGGAGATCAAACTCCCGTTGAAGATCCGCATATTTCTATGGTAATGGGTTAGGGGTCGCCTTCCCTCGGGCACAGAGCTCCGTAAACGTAATGGCCCTGGGGATGGCCTTTGCCCCATTTGTCTGGTACCGGAAGATTGCAACCACATCTTCTTCCGGTGCCCGGCAGCACAGTTCTTATGGAGTTGCTTCCGGGAGGTGGTTGGTGGCAGTTGGTGCCATGACAACCTACCGGATTTGTTCGGGGAGGTCCTTAGACTCCCCTGGTCTAGGTGCGCCCCTATTTGGGTGGCTTTTGGTACCCTCGCTTGGTCCCTTTGGTGTACTCGCAATAAATTAGTCATCGAACGCGTTATCCCTTCTCGTGTGACTGATGTGATCTATAAAATGTGAGGCTTCTTACAGCTCTGGAGACCGCTTAGCAAGCAGTGCGACCGAGATGTCATTGACGACATCATGGCGGGTCTTCGTTCCTTGGTCACGGATTTTGTTCCTCCACCACCTCCACCACGACCGCCTCTAGAGCCGGATTAGCTTCTCTTTTTTAGCTTTTTATGGGGCTTGTCTTGCTGTGCCCCCATCATGATTCTATGACTTGATTGTACTTTGTACTGCTATGTTGGATGCTTGGTTCTGTGCTTTATAATATAAAACGGGGGAAACCCTTTTCGTATATAGGGATGAACACACTAATTTGTTTCCAACAAGGGAAATGATTAAATTGGGTCGGCTGGCGGAACGCTAGTACTAGTCACCTCATGCCGCGTCGCACATGCGTGGTGGGTCCATCCACCGCTTTTACCACTGCTTAGAGCATCTCCAGCCGCGCCCCCAACAGGCCCCCTCAGGCGACTTTTTCGGCGCCGGCGCCGAAAAAACGCCCCAGTCGCGCCCCTAGGATGCCGAAATCCGCCATCTCGGCCCGTTTTTGGGCCTGCCAATCGCAGGCCGAACCCGGCGCTCTGGGGGCGCTCGGTTGCTCCGGCGCAAGGGAAAAGCACATCTGGCCCACATCGTCAGGCGAAAAGTCAAGTTTTTCTTCCAGACTTGCCTCTCACTCCCCGCGCGCTCGGCCGCCAACCGGCTGTATCCCGGCGCCGCCCACCGCCCGCCGCCGCTAGATAGCCCATCCCCGCCAGAAAAAGAGCAGAGGTTTCGGCGTTGAACTATTTGTCTTGCACTATTTTGTTGAACTGTTTGATTTTCTGTGATGAACTATATGATAAAAAATATATTGATGTTAAGAATTCAACGCCGAACCACGCCGAACCATGCCAAAATATGGGCCGATTCTTGCCCATATGGGGCCTTTATTCGCCAAAAGTGGGCCGAAAACTGGGCCAATATCGGCGCCTGGGGGCGACCTGGGGGTGACGGCTGGATGCCCAACTGTCCCCAACGCCGATTGTACCGTCGGCTCGCCCCCTAGGCGGCGATTTTTATGCCTCCTGGGGGGCCAACGGCTGGAGGTGCTCTTACCTTATCTGCAAAAGGAGACTGTGAGGCAGGCGTCCACTTCTTCTCCGCCCCGTTCACGCTTCTTCTTTCTCGTCCCAACCTCTATCACAAGTTTTCGCCCCTCCTTCATGTTCACGCAGCAAGTCTACCATGGATCTGACGAGTTGGAGATCTATGATGGTGCTAGGAGTCGGTGATCGTTGCCTGCACGCTCCACAGATGCGATAGCTCTCAGTTGGAGGTGTTTCCCCGTTGGATACTTGGTCGGTGCCGTGACGGCCGCCATGCCGCACTGCAAGCTTGAAGCGAAGGAGGGTCATGCTAGAATCGGCAAGGCATATTGCTGCAACTGCCCTCAACTAAATCTAGAATCGGGGGCATGGCTGCTGCAATCCCATGCTGTTGTGCTGGAACAACGGTTATGTCATGCTATGATGGGCTAGAACTGGCTTCGGTGAAAGTTGCATCCGGTGGGTGTCGGCTGACGGAACGCTAGTACCAGTCCCCTATGGGTAGTGATGTCGCGCAACATGCTGGAAACAGCCTCGGTGGGAGAGGCACCCAGCATGACGGGAGCTGAATCCGGCGACAGGGTGATGCTATGGGTGGTGACCTCACACGAAATATAGGAATGGTCTTCAGCGAGAGCTTTAACTGGCTTATGGGCAACCTGCATCCGGAAACTGCAACAACCGACATTGATGGTGCTGCATCCAGTGAGGGGTTGGTGCTAAGATTGGCAGTGACATCGCGTGGGATGACCAAACCAGCCGATAGCTACTTGGTATATTATATGTTTTTTCTGACATCATATGCAAAAGTTATAGCTGTTTTACATTTTCCCTACACTTTTTGCAAAACATGTTCAAATTTAAGTTTTTAAATTTTCCTAACTAGTAGATGTAGTAACATAACTACATCTCGCACGATTTTAACTTTTGAAGTTTTTATCATTTTCTTTTGCTTTTTACAAAATAGAAAAGGCGATTAAGGGGGGGTAGGATTTGAAAATTGCACCATTAGTACCAGTTCGTGGCACGAACCGGTACTATAGGTTACCGGTTCGTGCCATGAACTGTTACTAATGGATCAACCCCATTAGTACCGGTTCGTGGAACGAACCGATACTAAAGGTTATACCTTTAGTACCGGTTCGTGCCTCGAACCGGTAATAATGGGCATCGCACCTTTTAGTACCGATTCGTGGCACCAACCGGGACTAAAGGTCCCATTTGAATCGTGAGTAATGCATGTACGGTGCCCTAGACGCTCGAACTGGGACTAATGCTCACATTAGTCCCGGTTCGTAATGCAACCGGTACTAATGCTCTTTTCTGGCCGAACCAAAGCCCCTTTTTCTACTAGTGTACACGTTGTGGAAAACGCCAACCAATACATGGGACGCTGCAGAGAAAGAATACTTCCCTATGAGAGCCACACTGCTCACGACGGTGCACGACTATCTCGGTTACGGATATCTCGCGGGGCAGGTGGTCCACGGATTTTCTGAATGCGTCAGGTGCATGGATGACATAACGTATCGCCAGCTAGATAGAGATCCTGGGTCTTTGAAAACCGTGTTCATGGGACATAGAAGGTGCATTCGCGATGATGACCCATGGAGAAAACGCAAGGATCTGTTTGATGGTGAAACTGAACCCCGAAGACGCCCGCGTATGAGGAGCAGCGAGGAAATAGACGAGCTGTTGAGAAATTGGAAAGATTTCCCACTGCCAGGAAAGAAGCAAAAGGCGCCAGGGTCGGGAAAGACGCGAAAGGCGCCAGAGCCGCTGCTGAAGGTATGGAAAACGAGGTATGTTTTCTAGGACTTGCCGTACTGGAAGATCCACCGTGTGCCTCACAGCCTTGATGTCATGCATATCACGAAGAACGTGTGTGAGAGTCTGCTTGGTACCCTACTCAACATGCCAGAGAGGACCAAAGATGGGCCGAAAGCAAGAGCAGACTTGAAGTCAATGGGCATCAGGGAGGAGCTTCACGCTAATGATGATGATGATGATGATGATGATGATGATGAGGCGAAGCAGGACACGGAAAGTCGTCGCAAAGGCAAAAAGGCCAAGAAGACCGAAAATGACTACCCTCCTGCGTACTTCACTCTAAGTCAGGAGGAGATCGAGCAGTTTTTCACCTGCCTCGTAGGAGTAAAACTTCCTTACGGTTATGCGGGGAAGATAAGCAGATACCTAGACCCAGCGAAGCAGAAGTTCAGCGGGATGAAGTCTCACGACTGTCACGTGCTGATGACACAGATACTTCCAGTTGCAATCCCTAGGATCATGGACGCGCACGTCCGTGAAATGCTATTTGGCCTATGCAACTTTTTCGACGTCATCTCTCGGAAGTTGGTTGGCGTGAGGCAACTCAGAAGGCTACAGGAAGAGATCGTGGTGATACTATGCGAGCTTGAGATGTACTTCCCGCCCGCATTCTTCGACTTTATGGTGCATCTGCTGGTCCATATCGTGGAGAATATCATCCAACTCGGGCCGACGTTCCTGCACCGCATGATGCCGTTCGAAAGGATGAATGGTGTCATCAAAGGATACGTTCGCAACATGTCACGTCCAGAGGGAAGCATAGCCAGGGGCTTTCTGACCGAAGAGTGCATCTCCTACTGCACGAATTATCTAGGCATCGAGAACCCCGTTGGTCTGCCCGTCAACAGGCACCTCGGTAGGCTCGCTGGATGGGGTCACCATGAGGGTCTCCGCGAAATGCATGTAGACTTCGAGGGTCGACTCGTCGACTTTGAAAGAGCAAACCTAGTCGCGCTACAACACATAGACGTGGTCGATCCTTGGGTGGTAGAGCACAAAACCTTTATTGAGAAGACGTACAATGACCAAGGCCAACAGAGGACGGACGGAGATATAATCAAAGAGCAAAACTCATGTTTCACGTGTTGGTTCAAGAAGAAGCTTATGTCGTACCCTTTACATGAGGATTCTTCCGCGGAAGAAAAACTCATATTCACCTTGTGATAGGGCGCCGAGCACAACCTGATGACCTATGAGGCGTACGATGTCAACGGCTACACATTCTACACCTAGGACAAGGACATGAAGAGCGATGGTTATCAGAACTCCGGGGTAACGATGGAATCCTACACCGGTAACGACAAGGACATATACTACGGAAGGATCGAGGAGATCTGGGAGCTGAGCTACGCTGGAGAGAAGGTCTCGATGTTCCGTGTCAGATGGGCCAAGAGTGTCCTAAAAGAAGACAGGTATTTCACCACCATGGTTATACCCGAAGCCAAATCCAAGACTGCGGGCGCAAACGTCACCGTGAAAAATGAGCCATGGGTACTGGCTTCCCAAGTGGACCAATGCTTCTTCATTACCGACCCGTCAAAGCCCAGTCGTGTTGTCATGAGGAGAGGCAAAAGGAAGATCATCGGAATGGATGGAGTCGCCAATGAGCAAGACTTCGACAAGTACAGTGACCCGAAGATGGAACATGACGACGACGATGAAGTGCCATACATCACAAGAAGAAGCAGGACCACCCTACCTAAAGGATGTCCGTTCCACAGAAGAACTCCATTTGCGAAAAAGAAGGGCAAGAAGATTGTGAACAGATAGCTAGCTAAGATCGATTGTAGTTAAATTGTAGCCTTCATTTCTCGATTGTATTTCGACATATTGAAATGATATTTCTTCTGTTCTAGTGTCATGATGAATATTTATTTATGTTTATTATGGTATTGAATTTATAATTCACAAAAAGCATTCAGTTTGTTAATATTTTTTGAACTCACGAATATTTTTAAATTTAATTCATGGGCACTTTTTGAATTCATGAATTTTTATTCAAATTTGATGATATTTTTTCATATTCAATATTTAAAAATAATGAATATTCATGAGGACACTCGATCTCGATCCCCCTCCATCTCGATCACTATCCCCCTCGCTAGATCCCCCTCGCCGCCGAGCACCCCCCGCATCCTCCCCGGCCCCACCACTGACGACGACCCCCCGCACCCTCCCCCACTCCACCGCCGCCGACGACCACCCACCCCTCCCTCCCCCCCGAGCAAGACCTAGGGTTCAAGACGCCACTGCTGGCCCTCCGCTAGGCAACAAAAAATCCTAAAAAAAATACTAATGGCGCACCGCTAGGGGGTGCGCCATTGCTATCCAAAAAAAGATTACTAATGGCGCACCTTTTGGGGTTGCGCCATTGCTATAAAAAAAGATTACTAATGGCGCACCTCTGGGCGGTGCGCCATTGCTATCCAAAAAAAATTCTAATGGCGCACCGCTAGGGGGTGCGCCATTGCTAAGCCTCCCCCACAAAAATCGACAATCCCCTTTCTTCCCCCAATCCCCCCCACCCACTGCGCCAAGCCATCTCGCCCCTCGCCTCTTGCCACCGTCGTCGATCCCCTTCCACCCACCGGCGACCTCGCTCCCCGCCCCCACCCACCCCCTCCCTCGCCTTCCCAGCCCTCGAAACCCTAGAAACCCGCGGCGCCCAGACCCACTGCGCCGCCCCGACCAAGACCCACTGCGCCGCCAGAGACTTGGAGCCTCGTAGCCACCCCACCCCTGACCCCTCATCCACAGGAGGGCCATCCACGTCCACCTCGAGAGGAGGCCCGAGCACCTCGCGACTTCCCCGCCGTCTATCCCCGCCTCCACCAAGCTCGCCGTCTCCGCCCTCCGTCATCTCCGCTCCGGCCACCACCTCATCGTGGTCAGGTAATCTTCATTGCCCTCCTCCCTCGGCCTCTCTTCTCCTCTCCTCCCTCCTGGCCATGCCCTCTTATTGTCTCTTTTGCTAGGTTTAGGTCAAATCCCCCTCGAATTTAGGTAAAATTAGGTTCAGTAACCATGGGCTCACATAACACAACACAAAAACAAAGCACACAGCTGCTGAACTACACTGAAACTTAAACATGGTTGGAGTATAGTCAATGAATCGCCAAGAACAGTGAGATCATCTTTTTCTTCTGATAATAATGGAGTACTTATGGGACATAATTATCTTAGTTTAGGATCCTTCAGTAATGAGCTTAGCTGTGAGATACTCCATTTGTGGAGAGGGGAGTGCATTCAGAGAAGAGAAGAGAATACAAATGAATTGGCTTGTTTATGTCAAATACAAATGAATTGCTATTTGTGGAATTTAGGCTCCTTTGAATCAAGGCAGCACTGTCAAATGAGCTCCTCTTCTTTCTGCTGCTTACCTAGACATAAACTTGGCAAGTTTTACAAACAAGAATACAAATGATAGTCACTGCAGCTGCACATGATCTCTGCTAGTTATAGAAATTCATTGCTTGTCCTATGTTTTCTGCCAGCGTATTGTTCAGGAAGCTTGCTTGAGTTTGTGTCCTTTAATGTGTAAATCTGCAGTCCCAGCCACTGTTTGTAGTTGTAGCCACTCCTTGCTGCTAGTTCCTCAAGGAGTTCTGCTCAAACTTAGCTCAACAAGTTGCTCAAATTATATGTAGTCAAGCTTGCAAATTGGATTTGCTGTAGTCAACCTATTAATATTTGTCAGTTTTGAAAATTCAGTTTATTCGGTTACTGAAAATTCAGTTAATTCAGTTAGGCACACAAATTTCAGAACTTTTGTGTGCCCTAGTACTTGGTGTTTGCAGAAAACCAGGAGTGTCAATGTGACTAGAATTCAGGAATTTATAGCCTAGCAAATTTGTACTGGTCTACTGGGTCTGAAGCTTACACTGTCTCTTGTGCACCTTTGCTGAATTCCCATGAACCCTTGATGTTCACTTTTTTTGCTATCTAAATTGAGTGTCATTATTTTGTTTGCACCTGTTCTTATATGGGTGAAACATCACTTGTTTTTAGGCTAGTGCAGGGTGTTGCTTTATTCTTTCATCATTTGTAACTATGTCACAAATAAATCGTTCCTTCTTCTGTATTTGACAAGTAATGACTATTGATAAGCTGGGGCATGGATTAAGCTGTTTCTTTGCTGTAACATACTGTGTATATCACTCCACAATGAAATACAGTACATACTGATGTGCTTTGTAAAACATGTTCATGTACTGAACTACTAATGCCTAGTGATGCTCTGAATTACTTGTGATGCCTCTGATTTACTTATGATCACATTGAGAAATACTTGTAAAGATGATGATCATCTTTTACAGAAAACAATTTCTGTAAACACGTCAGTAACTTTTCTAGTTTGCTGGGTTTTGTCTCCGACCATCGTGTCGTGATGATTTTGCAGGTACCCCGAGAGGCCCTTCAGTTTGCTGGAATGTCGATTAACTTCCGTTCCGGCAAATTCGGGTACTCCATATGTCCTATTTTCAGCAAAGGTCATGCTGAAATTTTCCGTGAATTTTAGCATGACTTTGCTAAAAAAATAGGACATATGGGGTACTTGTGACTAATGCATGGGCCGGGGTATCTTAGTACTTAATTAAGTAGGATCAACTTCCCCTTTATTCTTGCTACATTAAACCATAGGTGGCAATAGAGCCAAGTGATTAGGCCCAAGTGCTTAGCTTTTAGGATGACTCGGTGTCGACAAACCATAAATTATAAAACCTTGGCTTTTAGGGTTCCTCGGTGTCGATAAAAACCTAAATGATGAAAGCTTAGGCTTTTAGGGTGCCTCGGTGTCGACAAACCCTAAATGATAAAAGCTTAGCTTTTAGGATGCCTCGGTGTCGACAAACCCTAAATGATGAGACCATGATCTTGTTCCTTGACAATAACCAACTTTTTGACCAAACTTTTTTCCTATTTAGAGTGAAACATGGCCCACAATGATGAGGCCGGCGGTTCGGGCAAGCAATTCTGGGAGTTGTCCCAGGAGATGGAGGAAGAACCTCACCGCTATGAGGACGCCGCGGAAGACACTGATCCTGACTACACAACCCCTAGTGGTGTCGGGGATGACACAACTAATGGTGCCGCCGAGGATGCCACCACTGATGATGGCAGCGCACGCACAGATGGCAGCCAACCGAAGAGGCAATGGAAGGACCGGCGCCCGAACATGCTCCGCACCGTCAAGGAGGAATTTACTATAGTGAACTCCGACGGGCATCCAACAGCGCCCAAAGAATTAGTCAAGGGGTACTCGCTTCAGCTCGGGTGCATTCTTTGGAGCACCGTCTCGATCAACACCGAGAACCTAAGGCATAAGGACCGAGGGAATTTGCGCAGCCTCCTCTTCACAAAGCTGCACGAACGATACAGGTTCCCCGCTGACTTTGCAAACACACGCCTCTCAGGGAATAAAGTGAAAAGTGCCGCCCTCACGACGATGAGCACGGCCCTATCTACTTCGAGAAGCGCGGTGAAGAGAATGATTGACAAAGGTGATAGTTATGAGAAGATCAAGGCGAAAAATCCTTCGATCAGCAAAGATGACTACAAGGAATTCAAGATCAACTGCGAGACCAGCACAACCTCTGAATCAAGTCAGTGGGGGAAAGAAATGCGGGAGTTGAACTTAGGGGAACACAAACTCGGTACCGGCGGTTACAGAGTGGCGGAGCCTATGTGGGACAAGGAGGACGCGGAGCGTGCCGAGCAAGGCCTACCGCCCCGCTTCAAGAAATACCGTGACAAGCAGACCAGGAACTATGTCAGGGCCCGGTACATGGAGGACCCGGTAACGAAGGAGCTTACCATGGATCCGAAAGACCAGGGCGCTTGAGCGTGTTCTGGTAAGGAATACACCCCCGCGTAATTAGCTCCATATGGTTGCATTCTAATTAATGAAGCCAAATTTCTAAATGGTTCACATTCCTACCGCAGGCGACTGAAAGCAGTAGCATGGGGTCGTCTCAGAGCACCCCTTGGGACATCACCCTAAATAGGGCGTTGAACGTAATGAAAAACAAGGCTAAGCTCAGTAAGCCGTCGTCAGCTGGTCGTGTGGGGGCAAAGGCTTGTCCATGAAATGGTCGTCATACTATAACGCTGGTGGGCAAAAGGAGAGAAAGACCAGCTTGGAAAGCCAGTCGCGCGAGGTTCAAGAACTCAAGGCACAAGTGGCACGGATTCCGGAGATTGTCCAATAGCAAGTGCAACAACAACTGGGATCGACGCTCACCGCCATTGTGCCTACCTGATTAAGGGGCTGACGACGTAGATTGTGGGCGGCCAACAGGGGCCGCCACCGGTTCCCAGCTTCACGGCCAGCAACTCGCACAACGCGCAGGGGGCGCCATTGGTGTCTCCGGCGGAGGCAGTATTGGTGTCTCCGATGCCGGCACGGGCATTGGAGCTTAATGCACCCGGGTGTACGCCGGCCGGCACCTCGGCAGCAAGCGGCCCCTCCGTCAGTTGCATGCCCGCCGTTGGCGGTGCCTCGACATTAGCCGAGCTCGACGCCATCACGGTAACTAATTAAGCCTCTCGGCCGATGACTTCATCTCCTTGCCTTTGACTGGGCATCCCTAACGCCCTACATGTTTTCGCGGGGCGCCGCCGACGTTCCATGCACTCTCCTGCACTTCGTAGGCAGTGAGTTGATCGATGTCGCCAAGGGCAGAATCGTTCAACTGGGCAACCCCGTGTTCCACGTTAATCCGATGCCACCCACCGTGTATAGGGTTGAACTGGTTCGGGTGCTGCCAGGCTGCGATGAGTTATTACCTCCGATTCGACCTGCTGGGGCCGACGAAGATGATGTGATGACCCTCAGTGCCTGCGTAAGCTGGCCCCTGCTTTGGCCGAAGAGCCAGATTCGTTTGGGGGCGGGGGACACCACCCCACAGACAACACCGCCAGTCGTGCCGGCGCCAAGACATGGCAAGACCACCGCAACGCTACCGGACATGCCGGACATCCCTATGGCACATGATCCGAACATGCATATGGCACAGGATCCGGACGACGACGACAACGACAACGGTACATTTACCAACGTCGATAAGTACTTTGGGCCTCCTTCTCAAGAACCCAACCCTGAAAAAGACGACCACTATCATGCTGGTACCGCGGAGAAACCAAATTGCAACAGGCGTACACTACAAGAAATATGTCAACTTGTGACCATCACTATTGGTCACTGAATGGTCACAAATTTCCATTTGTGACCTTTTTGTGACCAAAAACATAAGGTCAAAAGCTGGCCATCGTAAACTGACTATAGCGACCTTTCTTCTGGAATGGTCGCAAACGTTTATGACCAAAATAAGCCTATTGTTCTGTTTTGGTCACTAGCAACCTCCCCAGTCCACGTAGGCATCCAGCGTGGCAAGCTGATGTGGCACAAGATTCAGCCCGATCCAATTCAGTTTTCTACATGGGCCTAGCCCATTAATTCAGCCTTTCTATATTTTTTCTGTCAATTTTTGGTCGACTTCATGGGCCTGGCCCAGCATTGCAGCCTTTTTTATTATTGGGCCTTGGCCTTTTCATCTAAATAATTTTAATTTCCTTTTTTTATTAAATGGGTCCACCAATCAGATGGGTCCCAGTTGTCAGGTTTGGGTCTGGTAAGTGAGTCCCATCTATCAGGCTCATATTCTTCATATTTCAACTAGTATTTAACTTGGCAGAAAAAAGCACACATGATACTTCAAATAAGAGAAACCAGATCACGTTGCCAATACATATGACCATGTGTAATACAGTACTTTACAAGATCTACATGTGTAACAAGCTCTACAAGTGTGATACAATACTGCTTTACAAGAAAATGACGACATGCCGGACTCGCTGGACAACCATAGTGAAGGCTGGGAACAAACAAAACGGCAACGTGGCTTCCTCTGTCAGGGCCGCCGGTGCTGCTCCTTCCCCGCCGCCGCCGCACAGGTGAATTTCCTGCACAAGTGAAATTGGACTGAATCTGTAAACTTGTTTATACTCCTGGACTGTGTTTGGAACGAATTTGGAGTACAAGGAAACCAAAACAATATCTGGACTGTGTTTGGACTAAATTTGGATTACTCTTGGACTGAATTTGGACTGAATTTAACTGAAACAATGATCAAGACAACGAATAGTACACAAAACAGGATAGTCCAGAACCATATGTGACGGACCGTACCCCAAAAATAAAGGACTTGGGTGGGTGCTGCAAGGAGAATCAAAACAGTTACATATATCCCTAAGTATTGTTATATGTTAAAAAACTGCCAACATGACCTGTTAGGCTATTCCATTGTTTTCCAATTGGTTTCAACAAAGTGCTGTGATGTATGTGTCTTAACATAACTCCTAAAAAATGTTCACAACCTGAATTAACTACACTTTTTCTCATTGAAGTGAACATAGCAGCAGTTTAATCAACAAAACCATACTTTACTATAGAATGTATCTTCTGAATGCATAACAGGATATGTAGAGAGAGAGAGATCGCCTTGGCAACAACAGATGGTGCGCATCCTTGCCGGACCGGAGCAGCTTGTCCCTGGCCCTCCCCACGGGATGGTACCAAACTGCACACACACCAAGCAAGAGAGCACGCATCAGATCATATGAGAAAATGAACAAAAAATAGAGAGCACGCAAATTTTAAGCTCTGTTTACTGCAGAAATCAAGCATAGGCAGTAGTGCTGCTAGTGTTTCTTTCTGTTGGTTGTGTTGGACATGCAACTCAATTTCTGTTTGTTTCAGACTAGCAGACCAACATATATACATGTAAATTGAACTACTACTGCTACTGCTCAGTACATCAGTATCAAAGAGTGGACTTCGGCTACCATATATACATGTACTAATAAACTACTGTACTAGTAAAAGAGGGAACACAAAAGGCAAAAATTGGAATAGCAGAGCAGAAGCATGGAAGAGGGACAGTTGATCTCTTGGCTAACAGCTAACAGCTAAAATCCTCTGGGCTATGACTTCAACCAGGACAGTTGATCTCTTGGCTAACAGCTAACAACAAAGAATTGCCCATATAGCCAATTTACTGCCCTATAATGATTATAAGAACTAGAAATAAAAGATATATCATAGTACTGAACAGTTGAGCAGTTGCAGATCCATCTAATCATGTGGAAAGTCAGTGAGCAGTTGCAGATCCACCATTGCCACCATCTAGTCACGAGGATTGGAGTCCTCCTCGGTCTTGACACTGAGCTTTTGCTTCCCCATGACCTGCAGATAGGTCACCAACATAAACCATTTGAAATGATTAAACAAGTGCACTGGAAGCAATCTAGATCAGCATACAAACATCCATCTTCGGCAACACTTGAAGCGTAACTACTAAAACAATTATGAACCTGAGATAAGTCGAAGAATCTTACAAGGATAAAATAAGTTACATAAATTCATCAAAATAAAACACTACATCTCTGTTTCTAACCAGAGAGCCAAGAGAAGAACTATAACAGATGTAGTTCTCTGCCTCAACATGCTGTAATAATATTATCTCTGTTGACCCATGTCCATCTGGGTTAATATGAAATGTAAAAAAATTGAATGAGCCAACTTGGTACATCATTACAAATGATTACTTGCTAAGAGAAACAAGTCAGAAAACAAAGCTGCATATAACCACCTAAATATTATGGTCAAGTACTAATTATCAAACTGGCATATCCACTTGTCTGCTACTCCCTATGTAATCAAATGCAAGACATTTTAGGTCACTTCACAGATTTAGTAGTTTGTAAGTAGAAGAATAGAAATTTGAAGAAAAAAATGGTGGATACGCACTAAGATCATGGCACATAACAGGTGTTCAAATCAATGGAAAGCAAATGTATTTTGGAGATGGTACCATCCCTCTCTCAGAATAATCAGAGCCCAAAATTCCACATGTTGATCGATTGATATGCCAAACAGGGGGATCGGCTGAGGGGCTCACCGCGGTGCGGATGACGAGCTCGGGGAGGCCGGAGACGTCGGAGCAGCGAGGGCGACGCGGATCGACGGGGGAAGGCGCGCGGCGGCCGACGGGGAAGAAGCTCGGATCCGGCGATGTGGGGGCGCCCAGCTTGAACTGGTGGCCGTAGTCGATGCAGAGGGGAGCTGCGGAGCTCGTGGACACCTTCCCATGTCGCGGATCTGGCGATGTGGTGGGTGAGGAGGTGCGGATCGACGAGATCCACCCATCATCATCACCCTTCTCGAGGTTCTTGACGCTTGGGTGATGCGGATGCGGTGATGCGCCTCCTGCGAGTGACGCGGATGCGGTGCTGCGCCTCCTGCGAGCCCTTGAAGCTGGCCTTGCCGGCCTTCATCGACGGCGGGCCCTTGGAGGGGAGGGGACCTCTAGCCAGGGAGGGGAGGGGAGGGGAGGGGAGGTGGCGCCGGCTGCGGAGTGGATGCGGTCGCCAGCGGGAGGAGGTGGCCGTGGAGGAGGTGGTCGCCGCGGTCGAATGGATCTGGGAAGTAGGGAGAGGGGAGAAGGAGAGGGTAGGGGCGCCGGCTGTGGAGTAGAGGGCGGGGGGGCGGTGGGGGCGGCGGGTCGTCGATGGTGGCGGTGGGGGTGGCGACAGATCGAGATCGGGGAGGGGGCGGCGGCAGATCGAGATCGGGGAGGGGCCGGCGGCGAGGAGATGGGGACGAGGGAGGAAGGGGGCGACGGGGGGATCTAAGCTAGGGTTTGGCCTGCGGGCGGGGGTATCTCCTTTTCTTTTCTTTTCTTTTCTTTTCTTTTTTCTTTTTTCTGTAGATAGATGGATGGATGTGGGATGGAGATATGGATGGATGGATGGATGGACGCCATGTCATCAATCTGTGGACAGAGTTACGATTGGTTCAGAAAATCAGTGATGTAAAATAGTTTTTAAATACTAAAAATAGAGGGATTTTATGAAGTAGCTATCAAAAATATTTTGCAAAAGGGTACCACACAAACTTTCACTAGAGTTAGACCACATTTTATGGATTAGGACCAATTTGTATGCATTTTTCATATTTCTAGCTATTTTTAATCATTTTTTGAGTGGCAAAAATGTTTTTTTGTGAAGAACCAACCAAATAATTGTTGCAAAATAGGACCTAATCAATTTTATAAAATATTAGGCCATATTAAATGCACAATTGACCAAATGGTTGGGTGTAAAAAGTTTTGATCCACCTCTCGTGAAAAAGACAAATTCCCACCGGTTCAGTTGGAAGCGGGTCAAATTTGAACTGCAGCTGCCTCATAGTTTGCTCTTTATTTTTTCCAAAAATCATTTCTAGGTACATAAGTATCTATTTAATAAGAGAAACACCAAAAAAATTCCAAGATTCAACCACTAGCTAGGAACGGTCAAGCCCGCCGTTTTGACCGCATTTTGAAACAGGCATAAAAAATTCAAAAAAAATCAAAAAATTGGAAAACCTTCGCATTGTGTCATTATACGTGACCAAGTTTCCAGGAAAAATAATAAACTTGTAATACGGAAATTATTTTAGAAAAGTGTTCTCAGAAATGAGCTGTCATGAGTGAAGATTCATGGCTTTCAAGCCAAATGATCAATCTTATGGCCACATTCATGGCATAGTTTATTCAAATGATCTCATATTGTGCACAAGGGTGCATATTGGAATTCCAAACAATGTTGCCTAAGGGAGTTTTCACTTTCTTTGCACGGAAAATTAATTTTCCATTTTCCAAGTGCCCAAAAGGAGGTTTTTTTGTGAAGGACCTCCAAAATAATTGTTGCAAAATTGGACCAAATCATTTTTCTAAAATACTAGGACATATTTAATGCACAATTGACAAAATGGTTGGGTGTAAAAAGTTATGATCCACCTCTCGTGAAAAAGACAAATTTCCGTCGATTCAGCTGGAAGCGGGTCAAATTTGAACTGTAGGTGCCTCATAGTTTGCTATTTATTTTTTCCAAAAATCATTTCTAGGTACATAAGTATCTATTTAATTAGAGAAACACCAAAAAAAAATTCAAGATTCAACCACTAGCTAGGAACGGTCATTCCCGCCGTTTTGATCGTATTTTGAAACGGGCATAAAAAATTCAAAAAAATCAAAAAATTGGGAAACCTTCGCATTGTGTCATTATATGTGGCCAAGTTCCTAGGAAAAATAACAAACTTGTAATACGGCAATTATTTTAAAAAAGTGTTATCAGAAACGAGCTATCACGTGTGGAGATCAATGGCTTTCAGGCCAAATGATCAATCTTATGGCCACATCCATGGCATAGTTTGTTCAAATGATCTCATATTGTGCACAAGGGTGCATATTGGAATGGCAAACAATGTTGCCTAAGTAAGTTTTCATTTTCTTTGGACGAAAAAACCATTTTCCATTTTTGAGTGCCCAAAAGGAGGGTTTTTTTGTGAAGGACCTACCAAATAATTGTTGCAAAATTTGACCAAATCATTTTTCTAAAATACTAGGACATATTTAATGTACAATTGACAAGATGATTGGGTGTAAAATGTTTTTATCCACCTCTCGTGAAAAAGACAAATTTCCGCCGATTCAGGTGGAAGCGGGTCAAATTTGAACTGCAGCTGCCTCATAGTTTGCTATTTATTTTTTACAAAAATCATTTCTAGTTACATAAGTACCTATTTAATCATAAATACATGGTTTGGTGGCGATACGTCGAGGTTTGGGTGGTGGCCGAGGGCCCGAACTCTAGAGCGCGTAAACTCGCATGCCCGCCGCGTGGTCACCGCGTGACCGTGGTGTTGCCATGTGTTCTGGGTGGCCTAGGCATGTCTAGTGGCTTGGGCACTCCCCAGGTAGGTGCTAGGAAGAAAATTACAACATAAGATTCTCACGAGGAGACCAATCGATGCTCAAACATGAATTAGCAGCCAAGTGTTTGATTAGCGATACGAGAAATGTACATGGCTAATGGGCGTGAGTTTTGGCTGAGGATGATCAGTTACTAAGGAGACCGTCTTCACAAATTTTCAGCTCAAAAGGAGGAGCCGAGGTGGTACTTGCTTTGCAAACTACCACACTGGACATGACTACGAATGTTGAAGCTCGGGTCAAAATAATAAATGGATTGAGCTGGCATTTGGTGGAGGATGGTTATTTGGGCATAGGAAAGCACTGTAAAAAATGGATACTATTTGGACATGCCAAAGTGGTACTTCCTTCACAATGCTTTTCTATGGACAAAAACTTGGGAAAACTAGTGAGAGAGATTGGATGAATGAAATGAGCTCAAAATTGGTGTAGATAAGTTACTTAGGTATGGTCATGCGCTGGTAAATTTTCAGATCATTTGGGTAAGCCTAGCTAGTACTTACTTCACAAAGCTTCTCTCGAGGTAGAAACTTTGGAAATTTCCCGAGAAAGATTTGCTAGGAAAATTGAGCTGAATATTATCATGTGGCAATGATCTAGGTATGGAAGAGTGCCCGAAAAGTTTGAGGGTAATAGGAGGGATCTATATAACACTTGCTTTGCAACGTGCCAATTTGGCCATAAAATATAAATTGAACCTGGGCTCACATAGATGATTTAACTGAGCTGCAATTTGGAGGAGGGTGATAATTTGGGCATATGAAGGAACTGTATAAATTTCATGTCATTTAGAGATATAAAAAAGGTACTTCCTTCACAATGCTTCTAGGTGGACAAAAACTTTGGAAATTTGCCGAGGAAGATTTGCTAGGCAAATGGAGCTGAATTTGTCATGCGGTAATGATTTGGATAGGAAAGAGTCCCAAACATTCCGAGGGCAATCAAGAATAAATAAATAGCACTTCCTTCATAAAGTGTTGTTGTGAACAGAATAGGAAAATGAATATTGTTGAATTAGTTTTGAACTAGGCAAGGAAGGATTTTTACATATTTGATGAAGATATGCCCCAAAGAATTTATGGGATTTTTTTGGGAATTTTGGGAATGATAGAAATATAGGTTGCTTCACAACCTAGGGCAAAAACTGCCACATGGACATGACATATAGGCAAAACTGATGAGATGGCGCCTAGTCATCACAACCCACCACAATCTACAAGGCTATGACCATCTATATTGGTCATTAACAACTAGAAATAAGGCAGCGGACTAGCATTATTTGCTTTGTGACCATTTCGTGTAAGGAAATTACGACCTTTCTGACCAAAATGGTCGCAATGGTTTAGGGCTTGGAGCCCCCTGAACAGCTTTTGACCAATTGGTCTAAAATGGTCATAAATTTATGACCAATTCTTCGAGGGTCACTGACAGAAGGTCATAAGTTGACATATTTCTTGTAGTGGTAGTCTGGCGTTCAGTTCTCAGGAGACGCCTCCAGTTGCCGCCTTCACCGAGCCTCAGATAGCCTAGGTGCCAAATATTATTAGCCCAAACACACTCAAGAAGGCAGTCTGTGAGCAGAACTCGATCCCATTACAGCAGAAGAAGAAGGGACGGAAAAGAAAGAATAACAAGGGTGCCAGCCATCCGGCACCGAGTACGATCCGTGCTCAGGACGGTCCACCTTCACCTAAGGATATCTCGAGGAGGGTGCATGTGGCGGGTAGGCCGATGCTACCGACTAATCTGCTCAATGCTGCAACCGGTGCTCTGCGGAGTCTGCATGACAGTGTTCTTTCTTTGGAGAAGTGGCGTCTCTTCGAGAATGATGTGGCATACCCGGTTTTCGAGGCCAAGGTGCCAGAGGGCAAGGGCTTTGTGGATAACGCCATTGGGGGTACGATCGTCCTGCGGTTTGATGACATCTTTGCTATGTTTGACCTTCATCCTCTACACTACACCTTCGTTTGGCTATTTTCGCTGAGTATGGAGATGCGGATCATTAGAGACAAGACCCCGGACATCATGATAGTCGACCCCTTCTACATGCGTGCCAAGATCTTGGGTAGCGCTGGGGACCGGCAAGTCGCGAGTTCATACCTCGAAGGCGTCATTCTGGCAAATCCAGATAAGGATAACTTCCTCGTGCCTTACTTTCCCGAGTAAGTCATCCCCTCACCGCCCCGTAACATATGATTTCTTAGATTTCGATCGTTCTTTTTTTCTAGCATTCCGTGTTTTGTGTAGTGACACACATTGCACACTCATCCTCTTAAGACCGAAATATTCCATGGCCACATATTTCGACTCAGACCGTCAGTCGAAGAAAGACTGCGCAAATATCAAGAAAGTTCTTGATGATGTTCTCCCCGGCTATGCCAGATCTGGAGGCACCTTCACTAGGCCAATTCGTAAGTACGGCAAGCACGTGTTCGCCCATAATACGACGTTCCCTTGCGTCAAGCAGCCGCCTGGCGGTCAGAAGGATGCCTACTACGCCCTCCATCACATGCGGACGATCGTACGGGACCATAATGACCTTCTGCTACCAAATAATCTCAAAGATTGGGCCGCAAGATTGTCGGCAATCCAGGACGCGGACATCAGACAAGAATTCTTTCGCATCCAGTCAGGGTTTGTAGAAATCATTCATCAAGATGTCCTTCATACCTCGGGGCAGTTCTACCTCAAACATCAACCGTCCAACAGTGAGATAGACACAACGCTACAAATGCAGGCTGACAACGCCCGTAATTTCATGACCATCACGAGAGACGACGGCTTCATCCACGCTTCGGTCCCTGAGTCGAGTCGAAAGTAGTGAGGCTATGTGTAGTTCTGGAATATCGATTAGCTCATGTTGTAATTAAACTTTAATGAACTTGTATGTCTCTTTGGTTTGGACAGTCGTCCAACTTAGATGTAATCGATGCTATTTATTAGTAGGACCATGAATCGTGCTATTAATGTCTTGCTTTTCTCTTCCGATCCTTTTGTTGCATACTTATATATTGCTTATGTATTGTCTGTGAATTGTTATTAACGTTTTGTTTGGCTATGGCATAGAGATGCCGTCGTATGTCATGTACAAGGGTAAGGTTTCCGGAGTCTATGACAACTGGGAGGAGTGTCGGAGACAAGTTCACCGTTTCAGCGGTAACAGTTACAAAGGGTACACCACTAGGGCGGAGGCGGAATCTAGATATGCGCGCTATCTAGCCGGGGAGAGGAGGGAGCGGAGGAGGAACCGGATGAAGGCCAGTTTCATCGCGATGATGCTCATCGTGATGACCGCAGCTCTCTTCTATGTGATGTTAGTTTAGATGATCGATATCGACTTGTAATGTGAAGACAAACTCGCTACTCGCGGTCTCGAGACTTGTAATGTTCTATCTTTGTTGGGTCTTTTGAATTCAGAGACTAATATGGTGAGTTGTATTCGGAGACTAATCTTCTATTGTATTCGATGAATTTGTTGTTGATGTGTGGTGCCGTCTATATTCTGTCCAGTAATATATTTTGTAACCTGTACAAATATCAGAAAAGAAAAAAAAATCTCTAATATTCATACAAGTGGCGCACCACCAACTAGTGCGTCATTAGTAAGCCAGAGCTCTCTAGTGGCGCATCATCAACTAGTGCACTATTAGTAAGCCAGAGCACATGGGTAAATATGGCCCCTGGGAGGCATACTAATGACGCACCATGGAACATACTAATGACGTACTGCGTGATGCGCCATTAGTAAAAAATACTAATGGCATGATGCTAGTGGCGCACCTGTAGTGTGCCATTAGTAGGCAAAACAGGTGCATCATTAGCAGGCCTTTTCCTATTAGTGTAGTCATCAGGCCCCGTGCCGCCTCCCACTGCTACTGCCTCTTGTCGCCACCGAGGCCGCCGCTGGGCAAAGCCGAGCGTAGCCAGTGAAGGGGGCGGCGGGGATCTGCTGCCTCGCGGCCCATTGCGCAGTGGCAGGATGATGGCTGCCGGTCCTGGGAGCCGGACGATCTTACCGCCAGATCGGATCGGGCACATGGGATCGCGGGCCAGGTGGGGCGAGACAGGGGCCTATTCCCGCGCGTGGAGGTGCTATAATTCTATGGAGATGGTAGATCGTGATCTGGTGGTGATCCGGCTACATGGAGCAGTGGGTTTTCAAGGCGAGTGCGAGACGACATTGGCAATGGATGCATGGCTGCTCCACGACAGGGCGCCCGTGTGGCCATGGACGTGAGAGCCTATCTCACGCGGCCTAGTTGGGCTTGGACGGATCGACAACTCTGGGACGTGCCTAGATGCTGGCGCGGTGGTGCCTGGCGGCGCTGGCTACTAGGCACCATGGTGGTGCAAGCACCCGGCCTGGCGGTGGCAGGCTGGATCGGGGCGGCGTGCGAGCCTGCTTTCATGATTATTAAGGTGGTGGTCATCATGCTTCTCTCGCATCACGATAACGTCCTGCATGATATATAGATCCTACTTGATCTAGCCATCGACAAGTTCCGAAATGGCCCCAGGAGATCTTGCTCAGAATATCTGGATCAGGTGTCGAGTTGTGGCTTACTGGGTGAAAACCTAAGGTCTGACCTTCATTGGTCATTGGTTGTGCCCGGCGATTGCCTTGTTGAAGGAATTGTTTTGAGTGCGCGGACTTTCTTCAGGATGAAAACATAAGATCTTGCATCGGGCAACGACAGTGCTTGTGCACTGTTCCTTTCTTGGAGGCGTTGCTTTTGGTGACATTCTTTATTTTTCGTGTGTTGTATTAAGTGGTGGTATCTATGCTGCTGTTGAGGAGGCGATCGCTTTGGCGGGTCCTTTCCTTTTTCCTTTCTTTTTATTTTCTTCTTTGACTGTGTGAATCCTAGTTGTCTTTGTAACATCTTGTTGGTGCAGAGTCCGTGTGTAATTGATATCTTTGCAATATACCTCCCTCTAAAAAAACATACACACAAATATTTGAGTTTTTTATATGCCAGCAGGTTCAACTAAAGTTAAAAACCATTTTGCTGAATAAATATGTGTTTGTAAGGAAAAATTTATAGTACCTAAAGAGTTAACTTTTAAGCATTGAACATCTTTGCAAGAATTTGTTACATTCAATTTTTTTCCTCTTTGAGATGTGCACCTTCGGTTTAAGCATTGTGCAAATTAAAAATGCCAGTTTCAGTCGACACTAGTTGTTTGTTTGTTTTCTTGTGCATGTGGGCATCATCACATCAAGACGGCACAAGTGACAAGTCCTTGAAACATTTTATTAGTACTACGCTCCCCTCTAACTACTTTGCTAGCTACTGTCTTTTTTTGCTTCTTTGTTTAACAGAACTGTGGCAGGTTCCATTAATGGGTGTCTTAAGCCATCTTCTACTTCGCCAACCAATGTTTTTTCTTTTCTTTCAATGATTGGGGTTAAAATGACTTGACCAAGACCAACTGATACAAAGGTCCTTTAAAACGCCAACTAAGAATGGGCTTAGGAACCTTCTATTTAAACCACCCGAGACCTCAGCCAAAGCCACACATCACGCAAGATTAGAACAATGCTGGCTTCTCAGCTTCTAGAGCTCCTACCCCAACAATGGCAGCTTCTGCTAGTAATCCTCCCACTCGTTTCCCTGCTCTTCCTCCTACACAGGAGCCGGAACAGGTCCGGTAGCATTAGGCTGCCACCAGGGCCCTGGCAGCTGCCCATCCTGGGCAACCTGCACCAGATCGGCCCACTGGCCCACCGGAGCCTGTTGGCGCTCTCAAAGCGGCACGGGCCGGTGATGATGCTGCGGCTGGGCATGGTCCAGACGGTGGTGCTGTCCTCGCCGGAGGCCGCACACGAGGCTCTCAAGACCCACAACGTCGACTGCTCCGGCCGGTCCCCCTCGGCAGGGCCACGGTTGCTGTCATATGGCTACAAGGACGTCATCTTCTCCCCATACGGCGAGTACGTCCAGGAGATGCGCAAGCTTTTCATCCTTGAGCTGCTCAGCAGGCGCCGCGTGCAGGCCGCTTGCTATGCTCGCGATGCCCAGGTACATGCGTGCTTAGTTTTGTGAATGAACGAATAAATCTTATCGATATCTTATATTTGTCATCAACTTATCACCCATGTGGGAGCGCACACAAAAAATACTTCCTACTATATAGATCGATCCTACATTTTCCATATGAACTTATGCACGACATAAAATTTGTCAGAAGTGTAATAGAAAAACAAGGACAGTTAGCTGGGTTACTCGCACACATATGTGCACCAAGAATTACTATATGGACACTAAGAAATTTTTGAGTGACTAAGAAATGAAGAGTGACATAGACACTAATATTATGAGATTATAAATACTGGGTTTTATATCCACCATCCAAACTATGTTTAATACACCAGTGCTCATCTTAAAAAAGTGGTTCCATGAAATGTTTTAATATTTAAAGTTAAGCCTTCCAGTCCTACGGTTCAAGAATCTATATACCATAATATTAGAAAACTGAAAATAATACAAATACCTTCTGGAGTTTATTACAATAAAAACTGTCCTGTATGTACACCAACAGCAGCTAATAAGAAACTTTGTCGGCTGAGAGCAACCTTGTACATTGGTATATTGATAATGCATACTAGAAGTTTGGATTGAAACTAATTGATGGACCAATTGTAATTGATGTTAGATCAGTTTGTGCCTTCAAAATTGTGATGATGTGTCTGCTACTAGATTATTTATACCAAGTTAGCATATTCATAGTACATGATATTAACTCAGTACACATAACTAAGATGGTGAGCCATCCGATTGTTCGTATGTGGTATCAAAAGGGTCCATTAAATCTGCAAGTGTTTGCGGTTTATTTAGATGGACCATATGCTTTTATTTATTTACAATACATACTTTTGTGCAACATTAGGTCTACAAATATGCTACTCCCAGACTTGTGCATGTGTACTCAATTAGTTATTATATAAATACTAAATGTGAAAAAACTTAGCAATACAAGTCCTTAGTCCGCTAAGAAACAGATGCTCATTGATACTAGATGTTTGTTTACATATGTACTTGAAGAGACACAGAAGAAATATGATTCTACTTGTATGAAAGTATGTCCAAGAAAATCTAAAGTGGAAATGTATTTCATTGATTGCTTCTGCTTGTTCATATTCTAGAGTTAAAAATGAAAGTAAAAAATATAAAATGACATGATACTCTAGATAATAGAGAGAAATTAAATAGGAGAGATACAAATTTGCTTCTAACCTGAGGCATGCATTCGTGATGATCTAGGAGTTTTGATTTGTGCAGGTGTGTCTATAGTGATTTAGTGTCTCTGATACTTTATGGTATATGGCTATATCAAGGTTTTCTTGCAGGAAAATTATTAAGATCTATCATGTGTGATTAATTTAAATGAAGACCATGATTATATATTTTCATGTACTGCCGAATTTTAGAGGTTGTTTCCATCCGCAAATATAAATATATACTAGTTAACGATATAGTTAATTATCTATCTTCTCTGGTACATGTTGGTGTAATTTTGAAGATAACTTAACTTTCTCTCTGGAAAGTTATGGAGATTTATGAGTGTGATTATTTTAGGCATAATTATCAGCACTAGATATTTTTTCTCTACTGCCAACGTAGAATTTTCAAGGATATGTCTATTTTTAGGACAACTATAAACATATGTTAGTAAAATTATAGTCTTCCAACATTTCGATCGTAAAGTTTAATCAAACCACTCATGGTATAACTTTTGTTATAATCTTTTTTTAATACAAAATAAAAGATTTTTTTTGGAGATGTGACGTGTTATAATTTTTCAAGGGGACACATGTTAGTTACATTTGTATCATGTCCCTAAGTAAAATTACCTAATAGTTGTGCGATGGATTACATTTGTTCCTTGAGCCCATTTGACAGAATGCATGTGTGAGACATGCATCCTTGGTAGATAGTTTTAAACTATCACAACTAAATGCGGAAAATAAACTAATCTCATGTTCAACCAAGCTGCAGATTTTCACATCTGATGGTTAAGTACGGTTGCTTTCTTCAGAATTAATACTAGCCAGTACTGTACATAGAGTTAGAGCTTTTGCCATGTAGAGAACTAAACATAAATTATTAGTCAATGGGTAAGAAAATATTGAGAATTAATAGGGACTAACTGTGGCACTCCTATTAATTTCTACATGTCAATGATTAGGCAGAAAAGCTGGTGAAGAACCTCACCAGTATCGGGACAAAACCGGTGCTGGTTCCTGACTACATCTCTGCCACGTTGGATGGGATCTTTGGCTCTTTTGTTTTTGGGGGAAACCGTGCTGCGGAGAAATTCAAGGGGCAATTGGTCCCTGTGATGAACGAGGCCGTGGACATGCTGAGCAGCTTCTCTGCCGAGGACTTCTTCGCCAACGCCGCTGGATGCCTCTTTGACCATGTTACGGGCATCAAGGCCCACCGACAAAGGATCTTTAAGAAGCTCGATGGATTCTTCGAACAGGTCATCGAGCATTACGTGAATGAAGACCCCACCAGAAAAAAACTTGATGACAATTGCGGATCAGCACTAGTGGAAGAACTTATCGACTTATGGAAGAAGCGCAATAAGATCACTAAGGATCATGTCAAGGCTATCCTCATGGTAATAATAATTATATCATTTGTTGTAGAAGATTCATCATACGAATCATTTTTGGAAAGAAAAGAATTATTATTTGGTTCATCTTCTTGTGCAACTAGTACTCAAATATATTTTTCTCTCGTGAATACATATGTTTCAGGACACTTTTGTCGCTGGCAATGATACTAGTGCAATAACAATAAACTGGGCAATGGCGGAGCTAATTCGCACTACCGGAAACTGGCCCTACCCCGACGGCCAAATCAATGCCGACGGCTGCCATCGGCCTACTTTGCGCTATGCCGACAGCCATGTCTTGGCCGTCGGCGTATCTTGGCCGTCGGGCTACCACGAGCTAAGCCGACGGCACCCGTCGGCATACATATGTCGTCGGCCCAGCTGCGAACATGGCGACAGCAGCCATCGGCATACCCAGGCCGTCGGCATACCCGTGGGCCCGGCGACCCCGCCCGTGACCAGCGGCTAACGTCGTCAAATCTATGCCGACGGCCTGGACGGCCGGCCGTCGGCATATATCGTCATGCCACGTCACAGATCCGCGGCGCACCGTCCATGAGCTAAGCCGACGGCTGCCGTCGGCATACCTGCCACGTCAGCGATCCGCGGCACGCCGCCCGCCGCCTAAAACCTGGCCGTCTCTATGCCGACGGCTATGCCGTCGGCATAGGTAGGCTTTTTTTTCATATGTATTTTTTAAGCTTTTTTATGTATTATTATATAAACTAACATGTAGCATGTTAAATATAAACATACATATGAATATATATGTAGTTTGTATTTTTTTCATATATTATGAATATATATATGGTTTGTATTTTTTCGAGCACGTTAATAATGTGCGGTCATGTTCTTTTGAATATAGATCATTATATTTTATTAAAATCAAAAACAACTATGCCGACAAAAGTTTTGTGGCAGTTGCAAACGCCCGACACCCGTCTCCAGAGTGTGACCCCCCTCACGTCCGCGGTGTGCCCCCCTCATGAACGGTGCCGGCACCTGGAGGGGGGAAACGGACGCGTCGGGTCTACACGGTGGATGTAGCTGTGGGTTTGGCCCGGATGTTGCTCCCGGGTGTCCCTACGGGTGACCTGACACAACCGGGTGCAGAGGTCCACTGGTCAAAGCCCGTCCGTGGGAAGTCAAAAGGCTAGATCTCGTGGTCAACCGCTCCACGGTTAGGCGGGACGGGGGCCCTGGGGGGCGGGGGTAGCAATGCCTCCGGAGCATCGTACCGGACCCTCATACATGCGAGGTGGTGTTGTGGCATGTTCAAAGAGGCGGCACGCATCTCAGGGGCGTGGCCCCCCTAACGGATGGCGCCGCCGCCGGCACCTGGAGCGGGAAAATGGACGCATCGCGTCTACACGGAGGGGATGTAGCTGTCGGTTTGGCCCGGATGTTGCTCCCAGGTGTCCCTCTGAGCTGACCTAACACAACCGGGTGGAGAGTCCACTGTTCAAAGCCTGTCCGTGGAAAGTCAAAGGGCAAGATCTCGTGGTCAACCGCTCTAGGGTTAGGCAGGACAGGGGCCCTGGGGGGTAGCAATGCCACCGGAGCGTCGCACCGGGCCCTCATACATGCGGGGTGGTGTGGTGGCATGTCCGAAGAGGCGGCACGCGTCTCCGGGGTTTGGCCCCCCTCACGGACAGCGCCACCGCCGGCACTTGGAGGGGGGAAACGGACGCGTCGGGTCTACACGGAGGGGATCTTGCTGTGGGTCTGGCCCGGATGTTGCTCCAAAGTGTTCGTATGGGCTGACCTAACACAACCGGGTGGAGAGGTCCACTGGTCAAATCCCGTCCGTGCAAAGTCAAAGGGCTAGATCCCTTGGTCAAATGCTACAGGGTTAGGCGGGACGGGGGCCCTGGGAGGGTAGCAATGCCACCGGAGCGTCGCACCGAGCCCTCAAACATGCGGGATGGTGTGGTGGCATGTCCGAAGAGGCGGCACGTGTCTCCGGGGCATGGCCCCCCTCACGGACGGCGATGACACGGTAGTAGCCATTCTGCGGTAACGATGCGGCGTGAATATTATTAAATACTCGGAGCACGATAAAATCATGAGTTTTTTTGCACGACGTGGGCACATGTGCTATAGGAACGATAATATTTTTTTCATAATTTTTGGTGATGGAGAAGTATCCGAAAAATTCCCTCTACGCGGATTGCCCTTCGCGCGTCTACGGCTGTGGCCGGCGGCCTCCGGGGGCTAGCATGCCGCCAAATCTTGCGTAGGCGGCCTCTCACGAGTTTGGAAGTGTTGTGGTGGTTGCAAACGCCCGGCACGCGTGTCCGGGGTGTGCCCCCCCTCACGAACGGCGCCGCCGCCGGCACTTGGAGGGGGGAAACGGACGCGTCGGGTCTACACGGAGGGGATCTTGTTGTGGGTCTGTCCAGGATGTTGCTCCAAAGTGTTCCTACGGGCTGACCTAACACAACCGGGTGGGGAGGTCCGCTGGTCAAAGCCCGTCCGTGCAAAGTCAAAGGGCTAGATCCCGTGGTCAAACGCTACAGGGCTAGGCGGGACGGGGGCCCTGGGGTAGCAATGCCACCGGAGCGTCGCACCGGGCCCTCATACATGCGGGGTGGTGTGGTGGCATGTCCGAAGAGGCGGCACGCGTCTCCGGGGTTTGGCCCCCCTCACGGACGGCGCCACCGCCAGCACCTGGAGGGGGGGAAACGGACGCGTCGGGTCTACACGGAGGGGATCTTGCTGTGGTTCTGGCCCGGATGTTGCTCCAAAGTGTTCCTATGGGCTGACCTAACACAACCGGGTGGATAGGTCCACTGGTCAAATCCTGTCCGTGCAAAGTCAAAGGGCTAGATCCCGTGGTCAAACGCTACAGGGTTAGGCGGGTCGGGGGCCCTGGGGGGGTAGCAATGCCACCGGAGCGTCGCACCGGGCCCTCATACTTGCGGGGTGGTGTGGTGGCATGTCCGAAGAGGCGGCACACGTCTCCGGGGCGTGGCCCCCCCTAACGGACGGCGATGACACGGTAGTAGCCATTCTATGGTAACGATGCGGCGTGAATATTATTAAATACTCGGAGCGCGATAAAATCATGAGTTTTTTTGCACGACGTGTGCACATGTGCTATAGGAACGATAATATTTTTTTTCATAATTTTTGGTGATGGAGAAGTATCCGAAAAATCCCCTCTACGCGGATTGCCCTTGGCGCGTCTACGGCTGTGGCCGGCGGCCTCCGGGGGCTAGCATGCCGCCAAATCTTGCGTAGGCAGCCTCTCATGTGTTTGGAAGTGTTGTGGTGGTTGCAAACGCCCGGCACGCGTGTCCGGGTGTGCCCCCCTCACGGACGGCGCCGCCGCCGGCACCTGGAGGGGGGAAACGGACGCATCGGGTCTACACGGAGGGGATGTAGCTGTCGGTTTGGCCCGGATGTTGCTCCCAGGTGTCCCTCTGAGCTGACCTAACACAACCGGGTGGAGAGGTCCACTGTTCAAAGCCTGTCTGTGGAAAGTCAAAGGGCAAGATCTCGTGGTCAACCGCTCTAGGGTTAGGGAGGACAGGGGCCCTGGGGGGGTAGCAATGCCACTGGAGCGTCGCACCGGGCCCTCATACATGCGGGGTGGTGTGGTGGCATGTCCGAAGAGGCGGCACGCGTCTCCGGGGTTTGCCCCCCCCTCACGGACGGCGCCACCGCCGGCACTTGGAGGGGGGAAACGGACGCGTCGGGTCTACACGGAGGGGATCTTGCTGTGGGTCTGGCCCGGATGTTGCTCCAAAGTGTTCCTATGGGCTGACCTAACACAACCGGGTGGAGAGGTCCACTGGTCAAATCCCGTCCGTGCAAAGTCAAAGGGCTAGATCCCTTGGTCAAACGCTACAAGGTTAGGCGGGACGGGGGCCCTGGGAGGGTAGCAATGCCACCGGAGCGTCGCACCGGGCCCTCATACATGCGGGGTGGTGTGGTGGCATGTCCGAAGAGGCAGCACGTGTCTCCGGGGCGTGCCCCCCCTCACGGACGGCGATGACACGGTAGTAGCCATTCTGCGGTAACGATGCGGCGTGAATATTATTAAATACTCGGAGCGCGATAAAATCATGAGTTTTTTTGCACGACGTGGGCACATGTGCTATAGGAACGATAATATTTTTTTCATAATTTTTGGTGATGGAGAAGTATCCGAAAAATTCCCTCTACGCGGATTGCCCTTCGCGCGTCTACGGCTGTGGCCGGCGGCCTCCGGGGGCTAGCATGCCGCCAAATCTTGCGTAGGCGGCCTCTCACGAGTTTGGAAGTGTTGTGGTGGTTGCAAACGCCCGGCACGCGTGTCCGGGGTGTGCCCCCCCTCACGGACGGCGCCGCCGCCGGCACTTGGAGGGGGGAAACGGACGCGTCGGGTCTACACGGAGGGGATCTTGTTGTGGGTCTGTCCCGGATGTTGCTCCAAAGTGTTCCTATGGGCTGACCTAACACAACCGGGTGGGGAGGTCCGCTGGTCAAAGCCCGTCCGTGCAAAGTCAAAGGGCTAGATCCCGTGGTCAAATGCTACAGGGCTAGGCGGGACGGGGGCCCTGGGGGTAGCAATGCCACCGGAGCGTCGCACCGGGCCCTCATACATGCGGGGTGGTGTGGTGGCATGTCCGAAGAGGCGGCACGCGTCTCCGGGGTTTGGCCCCCCTAACGGACGGCGCCACCGCCAGCACCTGGAGGGGGGAAACGGACGCGTCGGGTGTACACAGAGGGGATCTTGCTGTGGGTCTGGCCCGGATGTTGCTCCAAAGTGTTCCTATGGGCTGACCTAACACAACCGGGTGGAGAGGTCTACTGGTCAAATCCCGTCCGTGCAAAGTCAAAGGGCTAGATCCCGTGGTCAAACGCTACAGGATTAGGCGGGTCGGGGGCCCTGGGGGGGTAGCAACTGGACTCACATTACCCCCTTCACGCAGATTCCCTATTTTAAGGACCTCAAACTTCCATACAACATAGACGTGATGCACACCGAAAAGAATGTCGCAGAGTCCCTTTTTCACACGATCGTCAACATTCCTGATAAGACAAAGGATAATGTTAATGCTAGAGTTGATCAACAGAATATTTGCGATAGACCACGTCTACACATGCAGCCTCCCACAGGCAGTCGAAAATCTTGGTTCAAGCCAGATGCTGACTTCGTACTTAAAAAGGATCATAAGATGGAGACATTCAAGTGGCTGAAACACGTCGTGAAGTTCACTGATGGTTATGCGTCGAATATAAGTAAGGGGGTCAATCTTTCAACGGGCAGAGTGACCGGGCTCAAGAGTCATGACTATCATGTATGGATTGAGCGGATTATGCCGGTGATGGTTCGGGGCTATGTTCCCGAGCGTGTCTGGCGTGTGCTTGCGGAGTGAAGCCATTTCTTCCGCACGCTTTGTGCTAAAGAAGTATGTCCTGAGAAGATAAAAGAAATGCATAAGAAGGCGCCGGAGTTGATATGCAAGCTAGAGAAGATCTTCCCGCCAGGCTTCTTTACTCCGATGACACATCTCCTTTTGCACCTCCCGAACGAGGTATTGTTGGGGGGCCCTGTGCAGAATCGTTGGCAGTACGGCCCTGAGAGACAGAACAAGCATCTGAGACAGAAATGTGGAAACAAAGCTAAGATTGAAGCTTCCATAGCTGAGGCAGTTATCCTAGAGGAGGTGGCAGACCTCAGGACAGCCTACTATCCGGACCATGTTCCCACATTGCACAATAAGGTGTTTCAATTAAACTCATGCACCCTATAATTTCAATTAAACTCATGCACCCTATAATTTCAATTAAACTTGTAGGGAAATGATCCGACCGAATCAATGGATGAAGAATTGAGATGGGTTTCCATGGGTTTTGATCCTGTCGTCATGACATGCGAAAAGTATGATTTGAATGGGTATCTCTTCCATACAGAGGAGCACCAGAATAGTCGGCCTGATCCCAAAACCATAAATACCGGAGTCTTCACTGAAGGAGATAATGAAGTAGATTACTACGGAAGGGTAGGAAAAATATATGAGCTTACATTCAAACGTGGCCGCGAACACCTAAGTCTCACTGTGTTCAAATGCCGATGGTTCGACCCCAAAAAGGGTCTGAGACATACGCCTTCTGTTGGTTTAGTTGAAGTTAAACCATCAACCGTCTATGCCGGAGCTGATCTATTTATCGCCGCTACCCAGGCCACACAAGTATATTATCTGCCTTACCCATGCCAGAAAGAGTACCTAAAGGGTTGGGAAGTTGTGTTCAAGGTGTCGCCGCATGGTAAGCTACCGGACCCGAACGATGATGATTACTACAACATAAACCCCATGACATACGAGGGAGTGTTCTATCAAGAGGAACATGATGACGTGGTCCGAAACAACGAGGATGATGACTTGGGTTATGTTGACCTGGACCCAAACGACGACGATGCACGGATTGATGGTGAGGCAGTTGTGAATCAAAGAGACATAATTATGCTTGAAAAGTTAAATGAAGACGCTGACGATGAGGAAGAGCCTCCACCTCCATCAGACAACGAAGAAGATATGCGTGATAGTGATGATGAGACCGGTCCACAAATAGATTACAATAGTGATGATTCATATGGGTTCTAGAAAATGTAAGTTCTTTTAATGATCATTACAATAGTATGCTTAATGTGCTCTTCTGGTATTAATGTTTTTCCTGTATGCTTGTTTAATTGATATCCTTACTAATTGTTTATTCTCTTCTCAATGCAGGTTTAATAATCATGGGCAAGTCCAGCGGCGCTAGTTTCCTCAGTAAATTTAAAGGACTTACTCGGAGTGGACGAGCCCACAAGGTTCCCTCCCGACTATGCGAGGATGACACCTCACAGGGAGGTGGAGGGGTCGGGGGAGGAGACCCTAGAGGAGGAGGCGGTGTGGGGAGAGCCCCTAGAGGAGGAGGAGGTGGGGGGGAGGCAACCGAGGCAAAAAACTCCGGGCCGTGTCTGAAATAGGAGGGTCTTCTTCGATGCCCTCCTATACAGAGGCACCTTCTGAGTCTGAGGAGGAGGAGTATGTTCCTGATGGCGAGGAGGAGGAGGCCGAGGAGGAGGGTGAGGAGGAGGAGGCCGAGGAGGAGGGTGAGGAGGAGGCCGAGGAGGGTGGAGGGGAGGTTGATCCCGCGTTGTGGGGTGACTTGCCACCGGGTTCTTCGCAGGGGTGGCTGCGTGGTAATGCCGGACTACCAACACCACCTTCTATCGAGGAGCACAAGTGGCTCATTGAACCTGTGGGGACAGAGTAAGTGTCTCTCAATCATATTTTCAACACATGACAACATTTTCTTATTGTACACATGGCAATCATTTGATTCTTTTGCAGAAACTGGATCCTTCACGGAAAGGGCCGTAAACCGAACGGCCTTATCACTGTCATGTTGAAGGAGTTTTGGCCTGGCCTATTCTGCCTGCGGCCAGACAGGGACCCGCAGCAGCGGGTTTTGGCCACGAGCTGGGCCCACTACGAGGCTTGCAGCAACGCGGAGTACGGGACGACCGCTAAGGTCGTGATCACCAAATTTTGGGTAAGTTCTCTTCTGAATCACTTGTCTTCAGTTTCGTTCATAGTTTATCATTGAATCACTCAGCTCATGCCTTGTTTGCTTCTGGTTTTTGCATGATTGCAGCAACTCTATAGAGTTCTTGACGAGCACAAGGCCAGAGCCGACGTGGTCTTGCTTGCGGCTGCGAAGAAGAAAGCTCGTCAGTTGCAGTACGAGGTGCGATGGGTTGCCGTCTCGCAGTACTACCACTACTACCTGCACCAAAAGATGCCCAAAACTCAAGCGCAGAAGCTACGACTTACCTTGAGCAAGGAGCAGTTCATGATGGTAACTATTACTAACTTTTCATTGTTTCAAGCAGTCAACTATATGTTTCGTGCTCACATGTCATGCTTCCAAAATTTGCATAGGTTGTTCCTCGTTGGTGCTATGGAAGGCATGACGGATGGGCGAGTTTGGTGGATAGGTGGCTCGGCGCCGATGCAGAGTTTGCTGCCAAGAGCATCAAGGCCCGGGCTAACCGTGGAGACGACGGGACACACGGCCAAGGAAACAGGAACCACTGGGGGTTCAAGGCCATGAAGGTATATCTATGTGCATGATGCATTTTTGTTCTTCTTTACATCATGTTCTTATGTATGGCTGACTTCTATTTGACGTTGTAGGAGGACAAGTTGAAGAGGCCGCTCTCAGACATGGAGTCGTGGAAGTTGGCCCGCGAGCGGAGTCATCGCAAGGAGGGCGAGAGCCAGTACTACGGCAAGACCAAGGAGCACCCGGGGTCTTACATTCATCACTATCAGGAGTTGCATCCGGATGTTCCTGTTGCTGAGGTTGCCCAGTCTCAGATCGACGACACGGCGGTGGTGGCCATCCAAGGGAAGAAGAATGGCCGGTATCCGTGTTTCGATGGCTTGATCACTCCTTCGATCTCGTACACACGGCTTCGGGCTAGCAACCCGAGCCAGTTAGAGAGTACGGGGCGTTCACAGACTCCTTTAGCCCGCCAGCATGCTGTAAGTACTTCCTCTTTATCTTTTTCTATCTTGCATTCTCAGTTTATTTTCAGCATTTCTCACTTAGAAACAACCTAAATTATGTAGGCATATAAGGAGTTTGTCGAGCATAGGAATCTCGAGGTGCCGGAGTACTTGAAACGAGTGAAGGCAAACGATGATTACAACCGTCAGATGATGACGGTTAGTTTTGCCCTCTTAAAACCAACCTAAATTTTTGCACTTTCATTCCTTCTGATCTTCTAGTTTGCTTGTTTAACTAACATTCAGGCTATGTTGGCGTCTTGGACTAACCGCACGGATCCACCACAAATGGGACCCCCACCACCACCTGCGGGAGAACCCCCACATGTGCCCACGTTCGATGAATGGGTGGCACTAGGCAGTGATGGTTCAGTTAGTACATTTGCCTAAATACTAGCAAACTAGTTCTCGTTCATGAAACACTATCATATCATATTTACCATTAGAATCTTTTCTGAAACATGTAGGGGACTGGTGGCTCGACTCCTGCTCCGTCGACCCTAGTCACTCCGATCTGGCAGATTGGTGGTGGTCGCGATGACGGTTTTGGCGGAGGTGGTGGTGGTGGTTTTGGCGGAGGTGGTGCTTTTGGCGGAGGTGGTGGTGGTTATGGCGGAGGTGGTGGTTTTGGCGGGGGTGCTCTTGCTTGATGATTCCGTGCATGTGGCCATCGTGCCATGCCTTTCATATTCCTACTTTTATCATGTTTCATGTCTTGCACTACTTTTATGTTCATGAACTTCCATTGGTGATGATCTTTAGATGATGTGATGAACTTGAGTATGTTTAGATGATGATGGTGAACTTGAGTATGTTTAGATGAACTTGAGTATGTTCACATGATGAATTGTCATATTTCTGCATAATTTCATATTGTTCTGTTTTGAAATGCTGTCAAATGAATTGGAAAAGAGAAAACAGGGAAAATAAAAAAAACAAAAAAAAACTATGCCTACGGCAAAGCCGTCGGCATATATACGCCCAGGAGTTACCAGGGCTTGCCATGTGGCAAACTATGCCGACGGCTTTGCCGTAGGCATAGCCCTGCTGCCAGGAGAAACAAGGAGCTGCCACATGGCAGACATATGCCTATGGCAAAGTCGTCGGCATAGATTTCCATCTATGCCGACGGCTTTGCTGTAGGCATAGCCCTGCCGCCAGGAGAAGCCGGGGGACGACACGTGGCGCAGGTATGCCGACGGCTAGGTCGTCGGCATAGATTTCCATCTATGCCGACGGCCAAGCCGTCGGCATACCTGCGCCACGTGTCGTCTCCTGAATCGCGCTGTTGACAGCGCCGTCCGTTGCCGTCAGACGGAAAACAACGCCGACGGCTATCCCACGGCCATCGGCATATGCACCTATGCCGACGGCTATACTACGCCGACGGTCTGACACATCTACGCTGACGTGATCTACGCCGACGGGGATATGCCGACGGCGGCCGTAGGCATAGATCTATGCCGACGGCAAAGGACCTATGCCGACGGCCCTGGGCCGTAGGCATAGCCCGCGAGTCCGGTAGTGTCGGCACCCAAGGGTGCTCAAGAAGGTACAAGAAGAAATCAGAACTGAGGTAGGGAAGAAAGAGAGGGTGCAAAACGAAGACATGTCCAAGCTAAACTACTTGAGAATGGTTGTCAAGGAGACCCTACGGCTGCGTATCCCGGCGGCTTTGCTGGTTCCAAGGGAGACCTTACGGAAGATTCAGATTGCAGGATACGAAATCCCAGCTAAGACAAGGGTTATCGTAAATGCATGGGCTATTGCTAGGGATCTCAATGTTTGGAAGGACCCGGAGGAGTTTTACCCTGAACGTTTTGAGGACACGGATATAGACTTCAGTGGGGCACATTTCGAGCTTTTGCCCTTTGGCTCGGGACGGCGCATCTGCCTAGGAATGGACATGGGTGTGGCCAATGTAGAATTCATCCTGGCCAACATGCTTTACTGCTTCAACTGGGAGCTTCCACCTGGAATGAATATTGAGGATTTAAGCATGGAGGAGGAAGGCGCTCTGACCATTCGAAAGAAGACGCCGCTGATATTGGTGCCGACAAGGTACACTGCATATCAGTGATAAAACCAAATGGTTGGAAATATCACCGGTCACTTCTTCATGTTTTGTTGTATCTGTCATTTGTTTTGTGTTCATTTGTTTACAATAAGTAAGTTTGCCCGTCCATGCTTTGCGGTTGTTACACTGCTCAATGTATTATGTAACCTGCTATCAGAAAATGGTACTAAAAGCAAAAAATATACGGTGTTAGCCAAACGAAAAAATAAGCAAGAGTTGGTTGGAAAATTAAAGCATTATTAGGTTAATCCACCTAAATGCCAAACACAACTTAGGATGTGTCGCTTTTCATCCTTGTGATGATTGTATGTTCCTTGTGTTAATTAATGTAGTATATCCATATAACTCTAACCTACGCGTATTTGTATCTAACATTTTAAGTGACAAGTTGGGTATGTGGTCTGACCTTGGGATTGAAGAACTTGGTACTTTGCTTCTTAAGTCTGACAATTACTTGTATGTTCAAGCTTTCTGAAAATGAGCACTTGCCTATGTATCTTTTACCCGTGCCTATCCAGTTTTCTTGTCACTTGGTGGCTGTGGGTGGGCGTTGGGGCGCTACATTTGAAAAGTATGTGCGCCAAGCAACAGGCTAATGGCTGCCGCCGCCGGCCGATCTGGACGCAGCAGCCCAAATCCCAAACATGTCGGGCCGCCCCATAGCCCATCGCACCGGACCATCTCACCGTCCCGGCGAGCAAAGCTGCCACCGGAACAGTCGAAGGCTGCCACCTCAGAGTCTGCGCACACTCCCTGAGAAAGCGTGCTGCTCAGGGACATCGCACTCGCCACGGGAGGTGCGCGCCTAGCCGCTGCCATCCACCAAGGCAAGCTTTGCCCGTCGGCTTCCTCCAACAGCGGTGGGGCAGGAGAGGTTGAGGAAGGTACGGGAGGCGGCGGCTAGGCTACTGGGCCTTTGGGGAAGAAGCTCCCTACATTTGTGTTTTTTTCAGAATGGCTAATGAGCGTTCACAACCAAGCCATACAGACCCTATGCTCTGTCCCATCAATAATGACAGATGCACACCCTTGCTCCGAGATAAGTATTCAGCGACGTCTCAGCGTTGTATCAACTGCAAGTTGTTCTGTCTTTGCTTTCCATGAACAAGTACCGTAGTCGCTTCAGTTTTCCTTTCTTGTGCGTGCTCCTCGGTTATCTTGTTCTTGTTTGCCCGCTACCATATTATTCTTCACTTCCAACAGATACTATTACTAGTAGCTCGGTGATATTTTTAACAATCATCTCCTATCAAATTCTAGTATTGATTACCATTTTGCCGTCGGATCAATGTATTCACCTTGCCGGGCCTTTCTGCCATCGAAGCCAGGAAGCCCCATCCTCCTACGCACACCCATCAACATGCGTCCACCGCTGAGCCTCGGCTGCACCACGTCGCTGAGACCTGCCGTCGCCGATGTGGTAGATGGAACATCTCTCCTACTTAAGTTCTCGCCAGCAAGCACCTACTCCATAACGATGCCCCCAAGAGGGATAATGGCCCCGAAGGCACCGCCATCAATCCATCATCCGACCTCGGTTACCCGGATCTATGGTTTCCCACGGAGCAGGCGAAACAAAGTGGCGACGAATGCAACTGATGATGCCTTCGACAAGGAGACGACGCCCAAGACACTGCCATCGTCGGTCATGACTCATGACCGAAGTCGAAGAGGTTTTCACTGGCAATCGCGCCACTCCGAAACAACAGTTGACCGGATCCATGCTGAGCTACACCGTGATACCACGCGTAGCCGCCGGAACACCGACAGGGAACCAACATTCCTCGCCAACCCGTGTACACGCCGTCGGCCAGCAATGGGCCATAGCGATGACGGATCTCGGTGTCTGGACCAGATCCACTGCACATGGCTACCAACCATCGCCAGGGAAGCACGCGAGCTCCCGTGGAAGACAGAGGCGAGTGTCGCCGCTGCACGGCTAGGAACGCCGCCCTGGCCGATGCACGCGCCCTCCCCTGGCCCCGCCCCAGTAGATCCAGTGGTCGCCGCCGCGTCCAATGCCCAGGCCCCTATGATGTTGTGCCTACTGCCAGTGTGGCCTATGCCAGCCGCACTGATGGAGGGGGAGTAAGCGATGGATTGCGGCTCTTGGTGGCGCTAGGGTTAGCCCCTGGCGCACCCCGGAGAGGCGGCAAGAGGGGATAGGCTTCTTGTTCTAAGAGGTCAGAGAGCTCCTGCGTCTGAAGGTCTGAAAGCCATAATATCTCGAAAATAACTCATGGTTCTAGCACGCAGATAGCTAACTTCCACGCACCCCTATTAATGGCTAGTTCTTTGGTGATAT
The DNA here is from genome assembly GCF_056163025.1 of Triticum urartu. Classification (NCBI taxonomy): domain Eukaryota; kingdom Viridiplantae; phylum Streptophyta; class Magnoliopsida; order Poales; family Poaceae; genus Triticum; species Triticum urartu. The sequence continues at coordinate 10,350,394 of NC_141874.1, forward strand.
TCCAGTCCATCAGATGTCCCTTTACGGACTTCTTCCAGGTCAAGTTTGGTCTACCCCGACCTTTTTTGACATTATCAACACCCTGTAGCCATCCCCTAAGCATTGGACCTTCTTGAGGCTTGTGTTGTATATGCCCAAACCACTTCAGACGATGTTGGACAAGCTTCTCTTAAATTGATGGTACCCCAAATCTATCATATATATCATCATCCCAGATCCGATATTTCTTGTGTGGCTATACATCCATCCACTAGTGCAGAACCGGGCAATAGCACCGGTTCGTAAGGCCCTTTAGTGCCGGTTCCATAACCGGCACTAAAGTGTGGGCACTAAAGCCCCCCCCCCCCTCTTTAGTATCGGTTCAGCACGAACCGGTGCTAAAGGGCAACCACGTGGCACGAGCCAGCTCCGGGGGCCGGGAGCCCTTTAGTACCGGTTGGTAACACCAACCGGTACTAAAATGTTTGGGGGGTTTTTGGTTTTACGATTTTTTTTTTCATTTAATTTTGTGTTTTCCATTTTAATTCTTTTTCGTTTGCTGGTATTTTACGATACTACATATTGTACACGTTATGCATATATATATAAATAGAATTTCTAGTAGAACCAATCATATATATATCATCAATGTCTCACAAACCACCATATTAATTCACACATACACACATGTATAGCTATATATAATTTCTCCTACATATACGTGTTGCCTTCGGAGCCAGTGGCATTAGCCTAATTGGTGCCTTCGGAGCACGATGACAATTGGAAGTGGTTTCATGACCTGGTCGATGGGGGCGGTAGCGGGTAATAGTATTCTCCCTTCGGGTTTATGACCTGGTCGAACAAAAATCCCGCTATTTCCTCTTAAAATGCTTCTACGCGCTCCGTTTCTAGGAGCTTGTCCCGCACCTCTGTGAACTGTTAAGAAGGAGATCAATATGCATGTGTATTAGTTGTGTGACTAGATATCGATAATGGTGTAAAAATTGTGAATAGTGTTCTGACAAGCGTACCCATGCCTGTCTTTGAGATCTGCTCCTTTCGGACGCCATCATGCGAATGTTCTCGCAAACGCAGAATGCACACAGATCAGTCCCCTGCGCCTGCTTCAGGGCCTTTACGAGAATGGAATTTAATTTGATCAGATAATAATTAATCAAGCATGATAATTAAACAGATGGCAGCTAGCTAGCTAGCTAGTACTACTTAATTACTTACCTTGGGTCGAAACCATTTCAGCTGTTTTTTCCATTCGCCTTTCGTGACGGTGATGAACCTTGCCCAAGCCCTGCCCGCCGACAAAGAAAATGAATAAAGGGGTTATTAAATAGTTCATATCATGAAATGACGAACTAAATAGGCCGAGATATATAGTTAATAATGATTGAAATTACCTGTTGACTATCCCAAACAAGATGTTATAGTCTTTATTTTGTTTGAGTAGTGAGTCCAGTATTTCAACTGTTCCGGCGTCAACTTTAATGATACACAAGATCCAGTGAAATCTGCATGCACACACGTTTGCATGTCTTAATTAAGCGGGCATATGTAAGCAAAAACATGTAGCTAGCTAGTAGGCAAAAACAGAGAATTTGTAGTACAAGAAAGTGTGACTCACTCGAAGTTGTAAGGAAGTAGTATATCTTCATTGTATTTGAAGCGCTTCAAGAACTCTAGCATGCTGTCCTCTACCTGCTTTTCATGATGCTTGTTTATTTTCCATGTGTATTCATTAACGGTGTTTGGGTCAATGAACCCAATGCCATAGCGTCCACCTTTTCTCATTTCATACATCTTCATCCTGCATAATACCACAGAAAAGAATATAGTGAGGATAATATTACAGGTAATGATTGATCAAAAGGATGACTACAGCTAGCTTGAGACTTAAATTACAGAAAGAAATCACTTACAGACAATAGCAACTGACGATAGATTTGTCGAGTGCGTCTTGATTGTATAACTGAAACAGTTCAGAATACTCAACGGTCACAGGTTTCTCATGGTAGTAATGATCCTTCTAGACTTGCACCATGAGGGACTCTCGATCGGATCTCTTGGTAATGTCCATGTACCATTGATGCAATTCATACATTCTCGTTGGGAGCTTCTTGACCTCTTCTGGCTTGACCAAAGGTTGGCCCCCGGCATATTTCCATTTTATTTCCTCCTCTGTAAGCACAGGTATGTCCTCGATCTCGAGGAGTTGTCCAACAGTGATGTTGAGAGTTTCAGCCTGCATTATATGCTCCTGGGTTATTACCACATCGCCCACCTCGGGAACGTAAACTGTTTGCCCACAATAATATTGGGCGCGCGTACTGTCACGTGTTGTTGGCGGAACAACAAGCGGTTCGATCGATTGCGCCGCCTGTTCTCCCAGCTGGGCAACGGATTTCCCGCATTTTTTGACAGCTGCTTGTTGTTTGCTCGAGCTCAAGCTCGCCTCCTTCTGTAGACGTTGTCGATGTAACTTCCTGATGTGGCGCTCATAGTCTGTGTCAACAGGCTTAGGAGCTGGTGGTTGAGCCATATGAATGAAGTGGTCAACTACTTCCACAGGCACTTTCTCCCTTGGCGGTGGTGGCGGTTTCGGTCCAAAATGGGCGTCAACTTCTGCCCGCACTATGGCATTGGTTTGCTCCTTGGTCCTGTCGTAAGCCCTCTCAGGAAGAGGAGTATTGAGGTTTGGACCATATTTATATCGCTTGCCTCCGCCTGTACTTCCTATACTATGACCTCGACTCATACCGCTGCGCACCATAGCTGCGGGGTGTCTCTTCTGCGATTGCTTAGGCAGCGGAGACGGCTGACGAGGCTGAGTTGGACGAGGAGGAGTGGCCTGAAGCTGTGCCGGACTTGGAGGAGGAGTGGCCTGAGGTTGTGCCGGACTTGGAGGAGGAGTGGACGTCTGACGCTGTGTCGGACTTGGAGGAGGAGTGGCCTGACACTTTGCCGGACTTGGAGGAGGAGGAGTGGCCTCACGCGTTGGTGGACTTGGAGGAGCGGGAGTCTGCTGAATCGGTGGCGGACTTTCGACGAGGAGTCGGGTGACGCGGTGTCGGTGGCCTTCGAAAGATGATGCAATCCTTTCTCCATAGGATGATACGATGTTTGGCCTCTCCGAGTGTGTGCTCCTCGTCACCTCCAGGAATGTCAAGCTCTAGCCCCGAATATTGGTCCACCACCTCATCAACCATGACACGAGTATAGCCTGCTGGAATCGGGTTGCAATGGAAGGTTGCATCGGGGGAATTTGTATAAGCAACCACGTCCACCACCTTCAAGGATATGTTCTTAATTTTGAAGTGTAGCTCGCAGTTAGTGTTATCCGTGATGTCATCCACGGGGTATCTATCCAGCATTGCGTCAAACGGGGCGGAACCCACGCTGCTTCTCGGCATGGATGGGGCGGTGGTATCCAATGCTGGATCATCCGCTAGCTGCTGCAGCTGCTGAGACCCCCTTTGCTGGCTAAGTGAGTCGATCTGCTCCTTCTGCCGCTGGAATTTGACTGCCAAGTCCGCGTGCGCTGATTCTAGGCCTTGAAGGCGTTCATAGTCCAGCTTCCTCTTCTCCTCCTCCATCTTCCTCTACTTCTCCTCCGCAATCTTCCTTCTCGCACAGGTTCTGTAGTCGGCGTTCCAGTCCGAAAACCCCTCATACCACGGAATAGCGCCCTTGCCTCGTGTTCTTCCCGGGTGTTCAGGATTTCCCAGGGCACGCGTAAGCTCGTCATTCTCTCTGTTGGGCTGGAACACCCCCGTTCGAGCCTCTTCTATTGCAGCAAGTATATTATCGTCGGCTCCGTTCAGACATGCCTTCGTCGAAACTTTGCCTGTCTTCGGGTCCAACTCCCCCCATGCGCATAGAACCAACTCCTGCACCTGGGGGGCCAGCTCTTAGTAACCGGAGTGACACCTGCATCCTCCATCTCTTTCTCAGACTTATCCCACTTAGGCATTGCCACCGCGTAGCCACCTGGCCCCAGCTTATGGAACTTATCCTTTTTTTCGGCATTCTTCTTGTTTATTCTCGACCGTTCCTTAGCTAATTCTGAATCCTTGAATTTCACGAAATCGTCCCAATGAGCACTTTGATTCTCTAGTGTTCCCTCGAATACTGGAGTCTTCCTTCCATCCTTGATGTACTTGTCCCATACTTTGTTCTTGTGGTTCTTGAATGCAACCGCCATCTTCCTAAGAGCGGCGTCCTTGACTTTCTCCACATCTGCATCTGTGAAATGATCTGGTAGGGTGAAATGTTCCATGAGAGTATCCAAAGCAGTTTTTTTTGTCTGTCGTCGACAAAAGTAACATTTGGACGTGGCTTTGCTGGCTCTCTCCATTCTTGAAGGGAGATCGGAAGTTGGTCCTTCACAAGAACTCCGCACTGACGAACGAACTTGTCCGCAATCTTCTTAGGCGCTAATGGTTCGCCATTAGGTCTGATTGCCTCGATATTGTACTTTACGCCCTCCTTCAACTTTTTGTTCGGGCCTCGTTTCGTCCTGTTGTCTGAAGATTTGCTCGATCCAGATGGCTGAAAGAAGAAAGATCGATTCGTTAATATATCTTCAACTCATTTAAAACATGTGATGATCACCAGATGCCTGCTTATATAGATATATATACCTCGCCGGTCTTTGTTGTTTCAGGATCAACATGTTCTTCGTCATCGTCATAATCGTAGTTCATGACTTCATCAATTCGGTCGTCGTGATCGAATATCATATCACCCTCTCCGGTGTTGTTTAGAAATTCGGAGCCGTCATAATCTTCTTCATTCTGATCATCATCTGGCCCGCGTATCATATCGAACATGGTCTGTTCTCCCTCTTTGTCGGTATTGTCCGCCATAGCTTTTATTTAACTAATCCAAAAGAAATATAAAACAATTTAGTATTCAAATTACATCGTCTCGAATAATAGATATAATCTCGAATACATCGTCTCGAATAATAGATATAATCTCGAATACATCGTCTCGAATAATATATAATATTGAATAGTACATCACTGACTAGGTAGCTAATTAAAGATCGAATACTACAGAAGAATCTAGGACACTGGCGATTCCTGCGGCGCGGGCGGTGGACACCCAAAGAAAAGGAACCCTCACAGGATCATAGCTGAAGTGAGATCCCTGAAGAAACTGCCAGGTATTGGAGAACCTGCCGCCCTCTAACGCAACCATGTAGCGATGGACGTGCTCGTCCTCCTCCCTGACACGGCGAGGTACCACCTCCGGCGGGGCCGGCTCCCTCCGCACCGAAACTGGCCCACGCGAACGCCACCAAACGAGATCAGGGTCGACGACGGGACCCGGGGCCGGGTTCCTCATCAAGCGGCGCGCCCCTCCAGGCAGCACCTCCCAGTGCCAGCCCGGCGGAGCCCAGTCCCGAACATGGGTCAGCAAGACGTCGTCGCGGACGGGTCGACGGCGAGGATGCGGGCCGGGCATCGTCGAGAACAAATACTAGCTATATGCCCGCAAAAAGTAACATTTTTTAATGATTGGATTTTGATAACTAAAATTTCTAACATTTCTATAACATTTCTAACAATGCTATATATAACTAACATTTCTATAACATTTCTAATATTTCTATAACTAAAAAAAGAAAAATTTCTATCTTTTTTATAACTTTTTCTATAACTAAAAAACAGAAAAATTTCTAACAATTCTAACTTTTTTATAACTATTTCTATAACTAAAAAACAGAAAAATTTCTAACAATTCTAACATTTCTAACAATTCTAACATTTCTAACTATTCTAACAATTCTAATATTTCTAACTATTTCTAAAAAACAGAAAAATTTCTAACAATTTCTATAAAACAGAAATGTATATGTGTGTGTGTGCGCGTGCTCACCGGCGAGGCGAGAGGCGACGGGGGGCGGCGACGGGGGGCGCGCGGCGACGGGGACGGCGACGGGCGCGGCGATTACGGGGATGACGACGACGGGGCGGCGACGACGGGGACGGGGACGTACGGGCCGGGGCGGCAACGACGACGGGGACGGGGCGACGCGGGACGGGGCGGCGGTGACGACGGGGACGGGGACGACGGGGCGGCGACGACGGGGACGGGGCGGCGACGAGGGATCGATGGAGTACGGGGGCGGCGGGCGTCGACGGTGCAGAGGAGAAGAAGCAGATGAGAAACTGAAATTTTCGTAAGTGTTGTTTTTTTATATAGGAGGCACCTTTAGTACCGGTTGGAGCCACCAACCGGTACTAAAGGCCTGTTTTGGCCAGGCCAAGCGGCGGGAAGCGACCCCCTTTAGTACCGGTTGGTGGCTCCAACCGGTACTAAAGGCCCCCCATTTAGTACCGGTTGGTGCCACGAACCAGTACTAAAGGGGGTGCGCTAGCGCAGGTGCGGTGCGGCAAGTTTAGTCCCACCTCGCTAGCCGAGGGGCGACCGCACTGGTTTATAAACCCCTCGAGCTCCTCTCCAAAGCAGGCTTACTGGGCCTACATGTTCTGTCCTGCCCTGTGGGCCTACTCGGCCTTTGCGGGCCTGCATCCTGGCCCAACAACAGGTTGGGTTTCTAGTCGTATGCAGGCCGCTCTGGCCTAGTAGGCGGGCTTTTTTATTTTTTTTGCTTTATTTATTTTTGAGTTGTTTTTTTGTGTATTTAGAGTTTCTTTGTGAATAATTTTGCTTTAGGTACAAAAAATTACAAACTTTCTATTAGTGCCCGTAGTTTTCAAATTTGAATAGTTTAAATTTTGAATTATTTGAAATCAGTAAAGGCATGAAAGAATTTGTTTGCACATAAAATTTCTTCGTGTTTCAAATGCCAAAACACATAATTAACTACCCTAACTATTATAGAGATTCCCTTCTGGGTGTGAACCACAGAAGAAACTGATGATAGTGAAGCCGATCACATCCCAGATCTTTGGGTGTGAAACTTTTTCTTCGCGTGTGTCCCTTTGCGCCGTAACCATGGAAAATCTTCATCATTTAACGGGATACTCGGGTCAATATTCACTGTGAATGGAGCAATTTCATCAAACTTTTCATAACCTTCTGACTTGTCTGTCTTGTCATCCACTCCCACGATGTTTCTCTTCCCAAAAAGAACTATGTGCCGCTTTGGCTCATTGTACGATGCATTCGCTTCCTTATCTTTTCTTTTTCTTGGCTTGGTAGACATGTCCTTCACATAGAAAACCTGTGCCACATCATTGGCTAGGACGAATGGTTCGTCTGCATACGCAAGATTGTTGAGATCCACTGTTGTCATTCCGAACTGCGGGTCTTCCGTTACCCCGCCTCGTGTGATATTGACCCATTTGCACCGAAACAAAGGGACCTTCAAACCACGTCGATAGTCAAGTTCTCATATGTCCTGTATATAACCATAATATATTTCCTTTCCTGTCTTGGTTTCTGCATCAAAGCGGACACCACTATTTTGGTTGGTGCTCTTCTTATCTTGGGCGATCGTGTAAAATGTATTACCATTTATCTCGTACCCTTTGAAAGTCATTATATTCGAAGATGGTAACTGGGACAGCAAGTACAGGTCATCTTCAATAGAGGTGTCATGCATGGTACGTGTCTGCAACCAGCTGGCGAAACTCCTGGTTTGTTCACGTGTAATCCAGTCATCAGACCGCTCCGGGTGTTTGGAGTGTAGCAAATTCTTGTGTTCATCCATATACGGAGCCACCAAGGCGGAATTCTGTAGAACTGTGTAGTGTGCTTCAGTGAGAGAATGTCCGTCCATACATATTATTTGTTCCCCTCCTAGCGTGCCTTTTCCATCCAGTCTGCCCTTATGCCGCAATTCAGGAACACCAATCGGCTTAAGGTCAGGAATAAAGTCAATACAAAACTCAATGACCTCCTCATTTTGACGACCCTTGGAGATGCTTCCTTCTGGCCTAGCACGGTTATGAACATATTTCTTTAAGACTCCCATGAACCTCTCAAAGGGGAACATATTGTGTAGAAATACAGGACCCAAAACGTTAATATCTTCGCATAGGTGAACTAGGACGTGCGTCATGATGTTGAAGAAGGATGGTGGGAACACCAACTCGAAACTGACAAGACATTGCACCAAATCATTCTCTAACCTTGGTATGATTTCTGGATCGATTACCTTCTGAGAGATTGCATTGAGAAATGCACATAGCTTCACAATGGCTAATCGAACGTTTTCCGGTAGAAGCCCCCTCAATACAACCGGAAGCAGTTGCGTCATAATCACGTGGCAGTCATGAGACTTTAGGTTCTGGAACTTTTTCTCTGCCATGTTTATTATTCCCTTTATATTAGACGAGAAGCCAGACGGTACCTTAATACTGAGCAGGCATTCAAAGAAGATTTCCTTCTCTTCTTTGGTAAGAGCGTAGCTTGCATGACCCTGATGTATGCCGTCTTTTCCGTGCATACGTTGCTGGTCCTCCCGTGCCTCAGGTGTATCTTTTGTCTTCCCATACACGCCCAAGAAGCCAAGCAGGGTCACACAAAGATTCTTCGTCACGTGCATCACGTCGATTGCGGAGCGGACCTCTAGGTCTTTCCAATAGGGCAGGTCCCAAAATATAGATTTCTTCTTCCACATGGGTGCGCGTCCGTCAGCGTCATTTGGAACAGGTTGTCCACCAGGACCCTTTCCAAAGACCACCTTCAAATCCTTGACCATATCATGTACATCAGCACCAGTACGGTTGCGAGGCTTCGTCCGGTGATCCGCCTCACCTTTGAAATGCTTGCCTTTCTTTCTTACGGGATGCCTGCTCGGAAGAAATCGACGATGTCCCAGGTACACATTCTTCTTACAATTAGCCAAATATATACTGTCGGTATCGTCCAAACAGTGCGTGCATGCGTGGTATCCCTTGTTTGTCTGTCCTGAAAGGTTACTGAGAGCAGGCCAATCATTGATGGTCACGAACAGCAACGCCTTTAGGTCAAATTCTTCCCCCATGTGCTCATCCCACGCACGTACACCTGTTCCATTCCACAGTTGTAAGAGTTCTTCAACTAATGGCCTTAGGTACACATCAATGTCGTTGCCGGGTTGCTTAGGGCCTTGGATGAGCACTGGCATCATAATGAACTTCCGCTTCATGCACAACCAAGGAGGAAGGTTATACAAACATAGAGTCACAGGCCAGGTGCTATGGTTGCTGCTCTGCTCCCCAAAAGGATTAATGCCATCTGCGCTTAGACCAAACCATACACTCCTTGCGTCATCTGCAAACTCCTTCCCGTATTTTCTTTCGATTTTTCTCCACTGCGACCTTTCAACGGGTACTCTCAACTTTCCGTCTTTCTTACGGTCTTCTCTGTGCCATCGCATCGCCTTGGCATGCTCTTTGTTTTGGAACAAACGTTTCAACCGTGGTATTATAGGAGCATACCACATCACCTTGGCAGGAATCTTCTTCCTGGAGCGCTCGCCCTCGACATCACCAGGGTCATCGCGGCTGATCTTATAGCGCAATGCACCACATACCGGGCAAGCGTTCAAATCCTCGTACTCACCGCGGTAGAGGATGCAATCGTTAGGGCATGCATGTATCTTCTGCACCTCTAACCCTAGAGGGCAGACAGCCTTCTTTGCTTCGTACGTACTCTCAGGCAATTCGTTATCCTTTGGAAGCATATCCTTTATCATTACCAGCAACTTTCCAAATCCCTTGTCAGATACACCATTCTCTGTCTTCCATTGCAGCAATTCCAGTGTGGTGCCCAGCTTTTTCTTGTCACCTACGCAATTCGGGTACAACAATTTTTTATGATCCTATAACATGCGCTGCAACTTCTTCTTCTCCAATTCACTTGCGCAGTTTCTCTTTGCATCGGCAATGGCCCGACCTAGATCATCAACGGGCTCATCTGATGCCTCTTCTTCAGCTTCTTCCCGCATTGCCGGCTCAGCTTCTTCCCGCATTGCCGGCTCAGCTTCTTCCCGCATTACCGGCTCATCTTCATCCCCCATTGTTGTATCATCGTATTCAGGGAACCCATGGCCAGGATAGCTGTCGTCGTCCTCTTCTTCTTCATTGTCTTCCATCATAACCCCTCTTTCTCCGTGCTTGGTCCAAACATTATAGTGGGGCATGAAACCGGACTCAAACGTGAATGGTTCTTGACGTAGAGTAATTGTGACCATTCTTACAGCCAGCACATGGACAAGGCATAAAACCATCCGCCCGCTTGTTTGCTCAGCCGCAAGCAGAAAAATATGCACGCCCTCGACGAACTGGGGAGAGCATCGGTCATCGTACATCCATTGTCGGCTCATCTTCATTACACAACACCGAATAGACCAAATTAATACAAGTTCATACATAAAGTTCATACAACACTTAAATGCAACAAACAAATAACTCTCTAGCTAAAGCATTTAAATGCAACAACAAATGTGTTCAAGATCGCAACTAAGGTAACAATTGATCCAACAGCATAATGATACCAAGCCTCACTATCGATGGCATATTTTCTAATCTTTCTAATCTTCAAGCGCATTTTCTCCATCTTGATCTTGTGATCATCGACGACATCGGCAACAAGCAACTCCAATTCCATCTTCTCCCCCTCAATTCTTTTCAATTTTTCTTTCAAGTACTCGTTTTCTCTTTCAACTAAATTTAACCTCTCGATAATAGGGTCGGTTGGAATTTCCGGTTCACATACCTCCTAGAAAAAATTTCTATGTCAACTTGATGGGCATAATTTGTCATAAACACGAAATGCAACTAGTTTTAAAAGAGAATATATATACCACACCCGAATCATAACAAGGACGAAGGCCGACGGGGACGGATATCAAAACCATGGCACTATATGTATAACAAACAACGTACGGGTAAGATTATTATACGAGTAACTATATATCCAAATCACACAAGCATCAATTTTTATATAAAATTTCATGAACAAGAGGCTCACCACAAGGTGGTGCCGGCGACGGGACGGTGCGGGCGATCGACGGTGGTTACGACGGAGATTTAGAAGGCACTAAGTAAACCACACCTACATATGCAAACTAAGTGTTATTTTTGACCTCAAATTGCATATAAATCAAATACTAGCACATGGACAAGGCACTAAGTAAACTCACAAATTAATCACTATATAAAGCATTGCAAGAGCTAATCTAGCAATGAGAGATGAAAGGACAAAGTTGCTAACCTTTGTGATCATTTGAATGGGTGGGGGCCTTGAAATCTTGACAAATTTTGGGCAAAATGTGTGATGAGCTCGAGAGGAAGAGGGGAAGAACAGAGAGGAGAGGGGAAAGGGGAAGAACAGAGCGAGCTCGGGCGGACGAAGGGTTTATGTAGGACGACCTTTAGTACCGGTTCGTGCCAAGAACCGGTACTAAAGGGGCTGGAGGGGCCCCAGTCTGACAACATCCTGCCACCACTCTCATTAGTACCGGTTCGTGGCACGAACCGGTGCTAAAAGTTCGCCACGAACTGGTACTAATGAAAGCGGCCCGGCTAGCCGTTGGAACCGGCACTAATGTATACATTAGTGCCGGCTGGCACTAATGTATACATTAGTACCGGCTCAAATACAAACCGGCACTAATGTGCTTCACGTTTGACCCTTTTTCTACTAGTGATCTCAACAAAGCGCATCTATGTTACACCTAATTATTGAACATGTCGCCTTGTAATCGGTCAACACACTGTGTGTCATACAACCAGGGCCGGTCCTGAGAATTCAGGGGCCCGCGAAACAATAATCCGGAGCCCTTCGGGGCCCTTAGTGTAAATTATTAATAGTAATTAACATATGTAGACATAAAATTGTATCAAAGAAAACAATCAAGCAAAATCAGCGTGCATATCGAATAAAATATTACATAATACCTTCAAAATTCCTTTTAATGTTCCGAGATGCAAAATCGCTAATGATTTGCATGAATATCAATTCCATCAACCAATTCTTTGTGGATAGTTTCTGCCTAAGCCTAACATGATGGTGCTGAAATTAAAAGGAACAATTAGCTTTAAAAATTAGTGCAAAGCTAGGTTAGATACAAGATCAATAATAGAAATCTAGCGCATAGTATAGTACCTTCTCTCTAATTTAATGTGGCTACAATTTTATTCCGTGCGTTGTGCGCAATGATTCAAGCGCGAGCGCCAACAATGCGAGTATGCGACAATTCCCTTCCTTGTTCGATCAATCGAGATTCGAGAATTTATGATTAGAAAAGAAACAAGAAGAATAGCAAAACAGTATAGACGAAGGCATAGGGCGCTGGGCGCGACTGCGCAAGGAGACGTGCTCGTACCTACCATAGCCGCATACCACTGCGTGCCGGCGCCGCCGCCGTTCCTCAGGACGAGAAGACCAAGAGAGTTGAACCAGGGGACGACAAACACTCGAACAGGTAAACGAAAAGAAGAAAGGGAGGGAAGTCAAGGATCGATAGGAATCAAGGTCAGGGTCTGATCGATCCCGTGATCCGAACAAACAGGGAAACGGGGGGTTTGATTTCCACGTTCTACTCTGCGTACATGCGAACATGGGCCAGCCCTTTTTCTTTCTTCCTTCTATGTACGCTAGGCTGCTGGGTCTCCACATTTCGAACGTGATCTGAACAAACAGGGAAACGCAAGGCTGGGTTTCAAAAAAATGGTTCTAAACATGGGCCCTAGTACTACATATGCATACCCTGGGAGGGGGCCCGGGGCGGCCGCCCCGTTCGCCCTGCCCCAGGGCCGGCCCTGCATACAACATTGCGAGTCAAATTGCCATTCTATAGAAAGTTGATGTACAACAACAACAACAACAACACAACAACAACAACAACAACAACAACAACAACAACAACAACAACAACAACAACAACAACAACAACAAAACTGCGAGGACCACCTTTTTTTAAAGAACCAACGAACAAAAGCAATTCAAATAAAACAGAAGAAACTTCTGCGCATGGACTAACATGGAGAGGTCCCGTTGCAGCGGTAGGGAGTGGTGGGAGGGCCAAGAGGGGTTTGTGCCTATGCACGGGGAGCTGAATAGACGCGCCTTGCTTCTTAACAGGAAGGACATAATTGCATAATGATTACATTTTCGACAAGTAAGATAAGCTTAGAGACCTGGGTTTTCCAGCCACACAGCTGGAGAATAGTACTCCCTCCATTCTTAAATACTTCATCCGTTTCAAAATTAATGTCTTGACTTTGTACTAACTTTAGTGCAAACTTGTACTGAAGTTAACACGCCAAAGTTGTACTAAAGTTAACACACTTATTTTGGGAGGGAGTGGTATAAGCTTTTTTAGCAATTTAAATATGGACTACATATTAAGCAAAATAAGTGAATCAACACTCTAAAACATGTATATATATACGTCCATATGTAGTCCGTATTGGTATCTCTAAAAAGTTTAGGATTATATTTAGGAACTGAGGGAGTAGTACCTATCAACTCTATTAACTTTAACAACAGCCATTATTTGTTTCCGCGCCTGTCACACCAGGGACCCATTCTCATGTGGTGATTCAAAAATAGTTTGAGTGACAACAAATCTGCCTACATGAAATTGATTTTGTCCGCCTGTATATTTGTGAAAGCTTTTCTTGGTTTTAGGATGAGTGCTAGGATTCTTGTTCCCACAGGTCAGGTGGTTGTTGATGTTACTCCGAGTAACCACACCATCTATACCTCAAATTTAAATCATTAACATTTTGGAGGAAATTTTAATTATCTAGATCGATCGACAAAAACTGAATCCACGGTGGCACATCACAAGCCGTCCTGTCATCCCAGAGAGAATAGTGAACTAACTTCATGTGTCACTGATGTCTGGGACCTGTCGTCATTGCCTACCAGCAGTGAATCCTTTCTGAACCTCCCTTCTTCCCCAAACCACCATGACGGAAACCATGAGGCTCCTCGTGCTTGCCCAGGGCCGTAGGCATGCTGTGCTGACGCCCATCACGTGGCCTCCCAGCCGCACCTCATGTGGACCAATAGTGGTCGCCGATGTCAAGTTCGAGGAGGGAGGGAGGGGAGGTGCCAATCTAGGTTGATTGCGAGAATCGGTTCCTGGTAATTAATGTTTGTTCACTTTTGCTTCGGTACAACCCCTAAACGCATTGACCGATGATATCTCCTTATACCCCTTAATACTAAATGGTACGATAGTCTTTCCACCTGCGCCGATACGCGGCGCCCTTAGCTGTTTTTCACTTTCTTTTTTTTTTAAAAATAGTGCAGGTAATTTGAATTAAGCTCAAGACATCTTGATCTAAGGAGGACCACACTAACCAACTAGGACATCCAATGCTTTTGCGTACTTATTTCTTTTTTTTTTCGTTTTCTTCTACTTGAGTTCGCGGCTGGGCCGGCCCATTGTTGAATCGGCCCTTTTATCACTATTTCTTTTTTATTTTCTCTATTCGTTTTTCTAGTTTCTTTTTTCTTTTTCAAAAAATGTTCAATTTTTTTAATTTTATTAATAATATACAAATCTCTGCATTTAAAAGAATTTATATATGTTAGAAAACAGTTCGTTTCTTTCAAAATTGCTCAAATATCATAACACAAACATATTTTACAAAGAGAGAACAAAATATTGAACATAGACATTTTTTGAAAAAAAAAAGGAAAATATGAACAAAAATATGGAACCAAATTATTTTGAATTTCCGCAAACATTTTTTGTATTTGTGCATGAAATTTTTTAATATGGGATCATTTTCTAAATTCCAAATAAATTTTGAAAGCACGAACATCATTTGAAAATACAGAATTCCCGAAATCACAAAAATTTTGCATGGTGCCTTGGAATGGTGATACAAGGTCCTAGAAAATTTTTGGTCCATTACAACACTGTCGAAAGAAGGTACTCTGAGACGGAAGCTTCCGCCCAACCCGAGCGCCCTATCCGAACTTTTTCCCATTTAAATTCGAGAACTTTTTTTAAAATTTGCAAACTTTGCTTTCAAATTAAAGACATTTTTTCCATTTAAATTTGTGAAAATATTTAAATTCGTAAACTTTGTTTTCAAATTCATAAACGTTCTTTTTCAAAATTGATGACATTTCTTCAAATGTTGAAAGTTTGGGCCGGCCCAGTACGCAGCCACCGGAAACGATGCTGGCTCCCGGTTGGGCAACGCCTGAGCGTATTTGTTTCTAATATATTTTTCCGATTTTTTTCGATAATTTCATTTGTTTTGCTTTATGAACTTTATTGTTCATCTTAAAACCTGTTTTATAATTTGAAATATTTTTTCAATACCAAAAAATGTTATTTTTGAAAAATGTTCTAGAATTTATAAAAATGTTCCCATTTTTGAAACTTTTGTTCATAAATTTGAAAATATGTTTTTGTTTTAATATTTTTTATAAAAGTATTTGTTTTGCAATTTGTGTACAGTATCAATATTTCGGAATTTATTTACAATTCTGGAAAATAGTGGTCATGTTTACAAAATTTTCAGACGCAATTTGAAATTACAAAATTGTTAACTAATTTCAAGAAATAATTCGGATGTAAGAAAATGTTCATCTTCATTGATAATGATAGAAATGATATGAATGAAATGAGACCAAGTTTTTCCAGCTTGTGGGCATGCTCATGGCAGGCCTCCATGCAAAATTTGTAGGAATTCGGACACCGAGAGCATGCCGCGTCACATTCGGCAAGTGTTTTTGGTTTTTTCACCGAGAAAACCTTAGAATATGCATAAAATATCAGAACTCAATGAAATTTATCATGGATGTTTGGCATGGTCATGCTAGTGTATGTTAAAAATTTGTGTCCATTATATTGATGTGAGCATTTTTTAAAAAATAAAAAGAACAAAAAGGGGAAAACAAAAAACAACAAGAATGAAAAGGAAACAAAAAATGAACGATAAACCGATCACTGATTGATATATTTCATTTTTATTTTTATATTTAATAGAAGTTTAGAAATTTTAAAAGTGTTCAACTTTTTTATGTGAGCATGTTTCTATTTAACCGAAAAATAATCAAATATTTTTGAAATTTTGAACATAATTTTATAAGTGTGAACATTTTCTGAAAAAGAAGAAAGAAACAAAAAACAAAAACGAATAGAAATATTGATAAAAGGACCGGTTCAACAATGGCCCGGTCCAACCGCGAACTGAAGTAGAAGAAAAAAAAAGTAAATTGGCACATGTATTATGATGTCCTAGTTGGTTAGTGTGGTTCTTCTTAGACCAAGAGGTCTTGAATTTGATTCACGTTGCTAGCGCAATATTTTAAAGTTTGATAAAAAAAAGTGGCAAAGTGGGTACAATGCCTCGTACGTGTCACATATGCAGATGGCTATATGGTTTCATGAAATGCACATACTGCCCTTATACAGTTTGTGGAGGGGGTGTACCAAAGCAGGCCTCTTGTTTGTGAATTTTTATCAATATATCACTGCTTTTGTGTGTGTGTGGGGGGGGGGGGGGGGGGACGGGGGGGGGGGGGGGGGGGGGGAGGGGGAGTCGGGGCTGGGAAGGATGCTGGAGCCTACCAGACTTCTTAATCCAGTTTTATCTTATAGTTGCAACTGCAATCTCATATGATCTAAGTTTTTCTGGCATCCACCTGCACGCAGCAGCACAATACAATTTCTGGCAGCCACCTTACTCAAGACTTCACTAGCTAGTGATAGTAAGGAGTGGTGGATTTGTACGTTATCTACAGGTGGTGGATTGTTGGATTGATAAAATGTACCCCGTCCGATCCAAAATAAGGGCCGTGGAGAGAGTACAAATTTATGGCACATTAACTGTAATCATGAGTACATTTACTTCAGTGGTATACCTGAAAACATCTGTTTGTTCTAAATAAATAAAAATATAAAATTCAACAGGAATTACATTACACGAGTCTGAAACAAAATTAGACTGGCACTCCTCGTCGCTTCCTCCCTGGCACGGCACTAGCTTCATGTGTATCCTGAGCATGACTTGTAACGAAATGAACAAATGATTTATAAGGGGGTATCCTTGATTCCCATGAAATTAGAATGAAGTCTCCTTTTGGTCTAACACTAGGATCTGTTAGAAGTTCCCCAAATGTCACACTTGGTTGTTTCTCGATTGAAGCATTAATTGTATAAGGTGTCATGCTAAGTGGATGTGAAGCAAGGTCTGTCATGTGACTAATGTCGACTGGATGACCTTGTTCTATAAGAATTCTCGGGTGCACACCATGTATGGAGAGGTTTCTTTTAGCCATTTTTATCCCCTTGTCCAATATGCAACGCCAAAACTGAGCATCGAGGTTCCTTCTCAATACATCTGCGACCTTATTTATTGTGACAAGTGAAGCTTGCGCATTGTGCAATACCTTGGCAAATTGATCTGCTATTTGTACTAGTCGCGGGTGTTCCGCCGGGTCTACGCTTCCAAATGCAAGTGTCTTGAAAAGATACCTCAACTCATCGTAAGATAGAATACTTAGGAAAATCGGTTTCACCGATCCAAACCGGGCTAATCGTTTAAGTTTACTTACAATGATGATCTTGATTCCTCTGCCCATTGTTATGAGAAGTGAGTGTAACTTTTTCCAATCATTGTCACCCACATCAGAAGCAAACTCAATAACTACCAAGATCATCCCTTCCATGGTCCTGCCATGGTCAAGTATCTTCAAAAGGCTGTCTCCATTCAAGTGCAAAATAGAGGAGAAGCGCGAGCGAACCCTTTCGTCGCTGCACACATGAGCAACCAATGTCTTCTTTCCAATTGCAGCACCTCCTATGATTGGAAGAACGGCTGGTGCATGATCACCAGGAGGGTTGTTGTGCTGCAACAAGAAGCTCAAGAGTTTTTGCTTCTCAGCGTGTCGGCCGAACATGAAATTTTCAGTGTAAAGATACACATCGTATGGTCTACGAGACATGCATTCACATCCACCTAGAAGCATAACAAATTCTGTCATGTTAGCAACTTCGACTTCTAAGCTTTCCAAGGAACCATGAGACTCAAGGCGCGTGGTCTTGTCATTCTTCTCGGTTGTTCGAGAACGCTTGAGGGGAATGTCTAAATACAAGTTGCTGCAAGATGAGTCGTCGATGCTAACCTCATCGAAGCCTGCACTGTCTTGGATGGTTGGGTACCGCAAGGTGTCCAGCACACGGTATCCTCCATACATGGCATCCGAGAGCATCTTGAGCTGCAACTGCATCGTAGAGTTGGTTATGTACCGCGCATCTGCCTCCTCGATGACTGTGCTGACTCTCATCAGGAGGCACTGCAACCTCTCCACCACCTTCTCTGATTGTACATGCCTGTTGGAGTGGTACTTGTTCATCAGGAAGGAGATGAACCGGCTCACAAATTCGCCAACAACTGCAGATTTGACAACCTCCATGCCTGATGGTCGATCTCTCTGGAGAAATCAACTAGACTGCTCTCTTCCAAGTCTTGCAAACACTCTTGGCAAACATAAAGAAGTCTCCAGGGATGACAAAATGTTTGACTGGGAGTAGTGGGTTGGTGACACTGATACTTTTCTGAATGGTCCAAACACGTGACAAAGACAAGCCAACTTGTCCAAGGCACAATAAGTCGTGGTTCCATAGCAAAATGTATATTTAATTATCTGTGCATTTGTCTTTCTTTGGGCTCCCTTTTACATTTTACACACGAGGAATATCATCCACCCTACTCCAGCAAAGTTTGACCGTGGAAATTGTTTGGGCTTTTCTAGCTGAACTTCAGTGGAAAATCATGGCACAACTCGTTGGCAAGGACACAATATTCCCCCTTTCTATCTCCGTCAGTGATGATGAGAATCACAACTCCATACGTCAGTGATGTTGAATATCTTTTGCAGGCTTACCTGTATTCTATTACTACCTGGGGTGTGTCTGTTCATGCTTCACCATAAAGGAAGTTGAGTTTCCTTGAAGCTTGTGTCAAACTAATCTTGAATTATAATTCTGTTCTAAATTTCTAGCCCGTTGATGCTGTTCTTTTCTTTTCCCATTTTCCTCACCGAAGTTTGAATTCTTGGGCACAAGTAATAAGTCGAGAAAAAGAGGATAGCATCGTGTACTGCTATACTCTCATACAATTGATGTACATTTCCTTGAGTTTTGATTCACAAAAAACATTTCCTTGATTTTACGCAGCAAAATATACTTGAAGTTAGGATCTGATATCCAGAAGGGAAACGTTTCACGACGGGGAACCGGCTGAAGCTTCGGCCAGTCGCGTCCACGCGCGAACGTACCGAGCGACTCACCTAGCGACACGTAGGATGGGGGGCCCGCTCACGTGCGTCTTCTCCCCCCTGTTTCTCTTCTTCCCGTCGCTCGTCTCTCTCTCCCCCCGCTGCCATGGTCAACCTTCGCCGGCCGGAGGCCTCCCAGGGCGCCGCCGCCATGGGAATCAGCCGATCCGGCTGCCCTCGGCCAGATCTGCTCGGATCGGCGCCACCGGAGCTCTGCCTGCCCTCGTCGGACCCGACCACGTCTGAGCTGCAACCCACCACGCGCGGAGCTGCAACCGTTGAACCTTTTTCCTCCCGGAACGGCACCGCGGCGACGATGGCCATGGGCAGGCATGGGAGCTCGGCGGAGCAGCAGCAAGTAGCTGTGAAAATGGTTGTAACAAATTCCAACACCGTTTTGTAGAAAAACCAACTATGGTTGCAGCAAAACGACGTCATCGTCATCGCGGGATTCACAGCAAGACAATTAGTTTGAAGCTTTTTTCAATGCCGGTTGTAGCTTTTGTAACCGCCGGTTGTAGATTTTCGTTTGTCGTCCATGGCTTACGGCTCCATGGTTGAAGCTTTTTTCATCGTCGGATGAAGCTTTTTTCATCGCCGGTTGTAGCTTTTCTTTGGTCGTTCATAGTTTCCGTCGTACGAGTTGAAACTTTTTTCATAGCCGGTTGAAGCTTTTTTCGTCGTCGGATGAAGCTTTTTTCATCGCCGGTTGTAGCTTTTCTTTGGTCATTCATAGTTTCCGTTGTACGAGTTGAAACTTTTTTCATAGCCGGTTGAAGCTTTTTTCGTCAGCGATTGTAGCTTTTTCCATCATCGGTTGCAGCAGTAGGCATCTCCCCTGGCGCTAGGACGGCGTCTGAGATGGTGTCTTCGTCTCGCACGAGGATGAGCGATGGCGCGTATCTTACGCCGCCGATCTGCAGACACATACACTTACGTTCCGTGACGGCGAGCTGATTCTCCGACGAGACGCGCTCCGCCTCGTGCTGATCGACGGGCGTGGGGTTACGGTTGACGCGCGATTCCTTCGCGTGGGGGAACGCATCGACATCAACGACGTCATCTCTCTGCCGTGCCATTTTGTGAAGATTCGGGAGCGACTACCGGCGACGTGGCCGTCCCCAGCGAATGCGGCGTACGGCCCGGGCCGTGGCGCGGTACACGGGAAGCATGCGGACCCTCAGGTGCGTGCTCCGACTCGTATCGAGGGGGTCCAGAACCCCACCCACCGCCCGTCAATGGTGGATGGGCGACACGTGGGAGCAGATCGCCATGGGGGACCCCACCCCGACCCTAGGGAGGAACCATATGGAGTGGGGGAGGCAGGGGGAGGGGACGCATCATTTTCCCCACCTACCACCACTACCGCACGAGGCGCGCATCTCACCTTCCTCTTCGGGCATCTGTGGGAGTGAGCTAGGGTTTCCCCCACCCCCATCTACTCCCCACGCGAATCCTTCGGGTGGTGGCGCGGCAAGGCCGGTGGCGACGACCGCTCCTTCGCCCAAGTCGCTGCGGCGAAGCGACCCGGTGGTGTGCGGCGGGACCCGTTGGGAGAGCGTGGTGGGGGAGATCAGGAGGGTGGAGGGACAACATGGGGCGGGGCGGATTTGGCGGAGGGCGCAAGGCTCCGCCACCAAATCAGACTCGCCATATGGTGTGGCAGCAACGAGATCCACCACCGTCGATGGCTGGTGGTTCGAGATCTAGAGGTGGTGAGGTCGGAGACAGATGGGAAGCTACCGCGCGGGCCATGAGCGGGGAGACCAAGGAGACGACGACGGGCGCCAAGGAGCCTCCTCCACACCCTCCACCTCCGCCTCCACCGACTGGACAAGCTGCGACCAAGGGCACCAACGAGATCTGCATCAACTGCTCCCTCTCAGGTCATTTCGCTCCTCGCTGCCCCACTATCCGTTGTGAGAAATGCAACAAGCTAGGTCATATGGCTCAACTTTGTCAAACTCTGAGGCCCTGGGAATGTGTTCCTCTCATGTGCGGATTCCAGTCGCCTGGCCAGGGTTTCTTCTATATCCCTGACATGTGTGCCGCTAAGCAGAGCGTAGAAAAAACTAACAATGTTGTGATCACTGTAGTGGAGGGTGTTGCATCGGTTAGAGAGATTGAACATGAATTTAATGCCATCTTTGCTAAAAAGCCTGGTAAGAAGAAGTGGAAATGTGCTGCCCGTTCCATTGGTCGTGCTAAATTTGTGATGCGTTTTCATAATGCTAGTGAAGTTGAGAGAGCATGTTGTTATGGGAAACGTATGCCATTGATGGAGGGGGCTGTTGTGGTCTGCATTACACCCTGGACTGCTTCGATTGGGGCCAAGGGGATTATGGAAAAGGCTTGGGTGAGGGTTCGTAATATTCCTATCGAAAAAAGGTGCACTGAACATGCTGCCTATGCTGGGGCTCTGGTAGGGATAACACTAGAAGTGGATGAAACTACTATACACAAACCTGAATATGTCAGAATTCTGCTGGGGTGCAGAGAGGTGGAGAGAATTCCCCCCTCAGCTGAAGGAATGCTTGGGGAACAATATTATGACTTCTTTTATGAAGTTGAGAAAGTTGTGACATTGGGAGCTGACAAAAACTAGTCCTCCATAGCAGTTGATAGCAGTGCATCTCCTTCCTTCCCCAAGAAAGCAAGGACGGAAACATATCTTGCTTATTCTACTGGGCAAGGGGAGACGAGTGCTTCCATGGTTGGTACCTACTCATCCCAGAATTATGATAAAGGGGGGCAGAGGTTGGCTGCTGTTGCTGAGAGTGAAGAAGAAGAAGAAAGTGACGAGGGAAACCATACAGAATTGCTTATCGAAACCATGGCAAGAGAACATGATACTGAAAAAATGACACATTGTGATCCTCATAGTAGTGAAGCTTCTGAGGAGAAAGTCCATGATGGGCTGGAAATGGAAATGATAACAGGATCTCCCACTCATGATGTTGATGTGCATAAAGGTGCTTGGGGAATTTTGACTCCTGTTCCCCCCTCACCTCTATATCTTCATTATGATGATACAACTTATGGGGGTATTTTTCCTCCTTTGGCAGATTATATTGCATGGCCATCCCTGCCTCATATTGTTCCACTCGAGGAAGGGTCTATGGAAGGGGGAGAAAACTGTAGTACTTATACAGTTGAATCTCCATCTGGGTCCCCAACTCAAGATAGCATGATCTATGAGGAATATGCTCCACGAAGACAGATGCAGAAGCTAAAAAAAGTGGAGGATGTGGCCACCAAAAGGATGACGAAGAGAGATTCAGAAGGTATGAGAACTCCCAGCTCAAAAAATCAGTTTTCTGCTTTGTCTGATTCTGTCATTATATTGCGTGCTTCATTAATGGGAGTGCAAATCCCAGATGATAATTTTGCTGCTATAGATATTCTACGTGAACTTGAACTCTCTAGAAATCTTTTGCACGACAAAAATATTGAGGTGAATCCCCCTAAGATGACCATCGGTGATGGGTTAGGAAATGAGATACCCCTTTCTTTAACTTGGGACGATGACAGTAAGGATAGTGAGGATCCTTTTATCCCTGTTTTGTCTAGACAAAAGAAAAAGAAGTATCGTCACAAAAAATCAGTGGTGGTTATATCTCCTAATAAATCTGTTGGACCTATGACAAGAAGTCAAATGAAAAAAGGAGAGGGTAGGGCTGCTATGGACCCTGGCAGACCTATCAGAGTTAGGGACAAACCCGAACGATATAAATGAAAGGCATTTTTTGGAATTGCAGGGGGGCAGGTAAGAAGGGCATGTCTACCTGCCTCATGGATATGATTAATGCCAATGGGATTGATTTTATTGGTCTACAGGAGACTATGAAAGAGACATATAAGCTATCCTTCTTTAGGAAGCTTGACCCGAACCAAAAATTTCATTGGGAGTGGATTCCTTCTAGAGGGAAATCTGGAGGAATTCTTTGTGGACTTAGTAAAGATAATTTTGATATCCTTACTACTAAATATGGTAAGTACATCTTGCAGTTAGATTTGTTTGATAAAGTCAAGAACTGTAGGTGGTCTTTGATGATTGTTTATGGTGCTGCTCGTGATGAACATAAACCTGAGTTCATCGCGGAGCTATCTTCTATGTGCCATAATACTAACATGCCTTATCTGGTGGGGGGTGATTTTAATATCATTATACATTGTGGAGAGAAGAATAAAAAAACAGCCATTTCTCACTTCTCTGATGTGTTTAACTCTGTCATTCACCTGCTTGGGTTGAGAGAGATTCATATGACAGGTGGCTGTTATACCTGGTCTAATAAGCAAGAAAACCCAACTTTGGAAAAACTGGACAGGGTCCTGATGTCCTCTGATTAGGAGGATTTATATCCCCTTGCATCAGTAAATAAGTTAGTTAAGGAGTACTCTGACCATAACCCCTTACTGTTGGATGGTGGGGGAGCCTCATCTAGAGCACCAGGTAACAGGTGCTTCAAATTTGATAATGCTTGGCTTAAGAATCCAGATTTCCTTCCCCTGGTATCTGAGATCTGGTCAAGGCCAGTTTACACCATCAACCCTATCGACTCTTTGAACATTAAGCTGAAGAGGTTTAAAAAATTCTTCAAGGGGTGGGGGTCCAATTTGTTTGGTCATAACAAAATTAGAAAGAGGATTATTAAGCTTGAGCTTCAAGAATTGGAAAAATTGGAGGAGGAGGTTGGACTTTGTGGGGAAGCCTACACTAGAAAACTTGCTATCCTGGTAGAACTTAATGAGATGTATGTGGAAGAGGAGATGCATTGGCACCAATTTTCTAATGAGAGGTGGCTTTTGCAAGGGGACAATAACACTGACTTTTTCCACAAGGTAGCTAACGGGCGTCGTAGAAAAAATTCCATGATTTCCCTAGAATGTGGATCTGTGACCATAGAAGGTACCAAGAACTTATTAGCCCACGCCACGGAATATTATAGAAACCTTTTCGGACCGGCCCCTGGCAATCTTTGTCAAATAGATGCAACATTGTGGTCTCGGGAGGAAAAAATCTCTCCTGAAGATAATGAAGACTTGACTCGTCCTTTCTCCCTTGAGGAGATTAAAAAGGCTCTGTTTGATATGAGATCTAATCGAGCCCCTGGACCGGATGATATCCCTGTTGAGTTTTATCAACATTGCTGGGAAATTGTCTCTTCGGATCTGATGTGCTTGTTTGAGTGGTTCTATGAGGGCAAGTTAGATGTGCAGAGGCTGAACTATGGCATTATAACTCTATTGCCTAAATCATCAAACGCCAATTGAATTCAGCAATACAGGCCCATTTGTTTGCTGCGTTGTCCTTACAAATTACTCACCAAAGCCATGGATATTAGGGCTAGCAAATATGCACACAAGTTGTTCAGTATACAGCAGAATGCTTTCATTAAAGGGCAGCATATAGTTGACGGCATATTATCCTTGCATGAGGTACTACACTATACTCATATTAAAAAACGAGTGGGAGTGATTCTTAAGCTTGATTTCGAGAAAGCTTATGACAAAGTTAATTGGGAGTTTTTACTTGATTGTCATGTGAAGCGTGGGTTTAATTCCAAGTGGTGTTGGTGGGTTTCTCAAATTCTTATGAATGGCACGGTCAGTGTCAAGATTAATGATGAAGTGGGGCCTTATATACAAAGTGCCAAGGGGGTGAGGCAGGGAGATCCTCATTCCCCTTTCCTTTTTAATTTGGCGGCTGAGTGCCTAACTAAGATGATGTTGACGGCACAAAAAATGGTCTTATTAAAGGTTTGGCTGCTGATCTTATTGAAGATGGGGTGGGCATCCTACAATACGCTGATGACACGATGCTTTGTTTTGAACATGATATCGACAAAGCCATCAATGTCAAGCTCTTGCTCTATCTTTTTGAACTCATGTCTGGTTTAAAAATCAATTTTGAGAAGAGTGAGGTTTTTGGTATCGGAGGAGATAATGATATAGACTTAGTTACGCTGATATGTTTGGTTGCCAAGTGGGTACCTTGCCTATGAAATACCTGGGAGTCCCAGTAACATACTCCACTCTCAGGAATGAGGATCTAGATTCCCTGGATGGAAAGATGATTAAAAAGCTTGACGCCTGGGTGGCCTATGCGGCCTCCTCCGGGGCCAGACTCACTTTATTGGGATCTAGTCTGGATGGGATTCCATCTTATCTCATGTCGATGTTCCTTTTCAATAAAACCTTTATTGAAAAAATGGACAAACATCGTAGTCGATTCTTTTGGAGGAGGAAGAATAAGAAGCATGGGTATCATATGGTTAGATGGACAAGAATATGTCGATCTAAGAAAAAAGGGGGGCTAGGTATTAAGGATCTTCATAAACAGAATGTTGCTCTACTTGTTAAATGGTGGTGGAAACTTGAAACTAGTGATGGGTTGTGGCAATGTATAGTCAAAGCCAGATATTTCAAGAACAAGACAGTTGCAAATATACGCGGTTGTTTCTCCGACTCTCCTTGTT
Organism: Triticum urartu; assembly: GCF_056163025.1. Lineage (NCBI taxonomy): Eukaryota > Viridiplantae > Streptophyta > Magnoliopsida > Poales > Poaceae > Triticum > Triticum urartu. The sequence continues at coordinate 10,376,082 of NC_141874.1, forward strand.
GGAAAGCTATTATGAAAGTCAAGGACTCATATATGGCTGGTAGGAAAATCGCTATCGAAAGTGGTAACCTAACTAGGGTCTGGCATGACCTTTGGATAGAGAACAATATATTGAAAGATCGGTTCCCTGATCTGTTCAACATTTGCCATGATCAGGAGAGTACTCTGGCATCCTGGGTAGCGAATAACTATGAGCTTAATTTCAGACGCAGACTATCAGGTGTTTTTGGTGAGCAGTGGACCTGGATGGTTACAGAGGCTAAAAAACTTTCTCTGAGTAACTCCTCGGATAATATCTCCTGGGCATTTAGTAGTAAAGGGAAGTTTATGACTAAATCGATGTATGAATGGCTGGAAAGAAACCTGGCTGGCCCCAATTACAAGTGGGTTTGGAAAGCCTCTGTTCCATTGAAAATTAAAATTTTCTTATGGCAATTATTTCAGAATGCTGTGCTTACACGAGACAATATGCGCAATAGGAAGTGGCCTGGAAATCCTATGTGTTCCTTTTGCACAGATATAGAAACTGCGAATCATTTGTTCTTTACTTGCCCTCTAGCTCGTACAGTTTGGGGTGTACTGGGTATGACAGTTGGGGTCTCTTGTTGTCCCCGATCTCTTTGGCAAAGTTTTGCTTGGTTATATAGGTTCTTTCCAGGAGGAAATCAATTCTATATGATGATTATTGCGGCCATTTGTTGGGGTATCTGGTGTCTCCGCAACAAAGTTACCTTTGATAAATATGTAGCTCGCACTCCCCTGGAGGCTGTTTTCACTGCCTGCTCGTTTATGCTGTATTGGGCAGGGTTGCTTAAAGCTGAAGACAAGGCGAAGTTCCAAGCTGGAGTGAAGAGGTTGGCTCACGTGGCTGCTGCGCTGGCGGACAGGCCCTTCACTCGCGACAGGCTCCTCTTGGATGACAAGGATGGGATTCAGATTGGCTAGCTGCAGCTGCTGATTGGGTCTCCTTTTAAGTATCTTGATCCACTAGGGTTTGATGCCCGCTGGATATCTGTTTCATGGTCGTGTTTTGGCTAGTCCTTTTGAGGTAGTCTGATAGTCTCTTCCTGAGAAATTAGATGTTTTTATTTGGGTTGTGGCTTGTTTGTGTCATCAGGTTTTCGCCCCATGGCGGATGACTCGCTCCAGAGTCATCATGCGGTGGGTTTCCTGATGATGCACCAGCTCGCTCCCCCCTTTTCAGTCTCATTTAGCTTTTTGCAGTCGGTCCTATCTTTAGATCTTGGTTATTCTGGTACTTCATCAGACTTGGTTGCTACAGACTGATGTATTTCCGTTGATTGCAAAATTAATGGAAAGGGGTATGAGCCCGGTTGGAAAAAAAAATCTCCCCTGGCGCTCGATTTTTTGTTGTTGCAAGCTGGATATGAGCGCGCGGCGAGCACACCGATGAGCACGCCGGTGACCTCCGGTCGTCGCCACCGGAGCTGCAACGGTGGCCATGGAAGCTACAGCCGCAGGGGGTGGGCTGTTGCATGGGGCGAAGCCGGTGACGAGGATGGCCGCCGAGGACTGGGACCGGCGACCAGGGTGGCTGGAAAGACGGCCGGCGACCAGGGATGAGGAGGGCAGGCGAGGGAGGGGCGCCGACGAGGGGGAACGCGTGCGGCAGGCGAGATGGGGTTTGCGAGAGGAAGACGACGCTCGTTACGCGCTCGCGAGAGGAAGACGACGACCTGGTTGGATTAGGATCCAACGGCTCGGGACGGGCCGATCTGACGGCTAGGGTGCAACCGGCCGAAACGTTCGGCCGGCGCACCGGCGCCTAGTATCGCCCTATCCAGAACGCCCTACTTGAGTAATCTTTCTGAAGATATGTAACTTGTCCGTATAGCAATCAGACTCATAATTTGGTGGGCTCAAACGGGTCCTCTTTTCAGTGCTGAAACAGGCTTTGGACTGAATTTAGTAACAGCCCATATTAGACGCTTTTTCTGTTAGTTTTTTCGCGTGGATTTCACACAGAAGTTACCTCCAATATTGTCAGGTCTTGAATGTGCTATAGCTAGTATTATGGGATATTGTAACTGACATAGTGTAACAGAACGCATTGCCATCACTGTTTAAGTGTTTATTATTCAAGTCGACATAGCAAGCAGTTTCCTTAAGAAAAATAAAGCTTATGATTTCCTTCTTGTTTCAGATCTAGCTAGACAGCTGACTGTACCGTATTTTCTGGTTCCACTCTTCGGTTCTGGAAAGTTTTAGACGATCGACAACTTTGTTTTGTTTGCTATTCCAAACTAGCAGCTGTCTTCCTAGAAGAAATTGTTTTTGTTCCCCCCTGTTTCTTGGCTTCTGGACGAGTGCTAGGATGCTCGTTCCGACAGGTCAGGAGGCTGTTGATGTTACTGCGAATATCCAAACCATATACACCTCAAACTTAAATCATTATCCTCAGATGCTCGTTCCGACAGTTTCTTAAATTTTATCAGAATATTTCTGCTTTCAGCCTGGGAAGGATGCCGGCGCCTAGCAGACTTCTTAATCCAATCTTATCATGCAGTTGCAACTGTAATCTAACCTGATCCAAGTTTTCGTGCATTCCACATCCACGCAACAGCACAACATATAATTAGTAAGTCACTTTACTTAGAGTTCACTCGCTAGTGATAGTAAGGAGTGGTAGTCAGTACTGTCGCATTGGATGATGTCGTTTGTTCGCTATCTAAAAAGAGCAGGTGGTGGATCGCTGGATCTGATAAAATGTACAAGTTTATGGTACGTTAACTGAAATCATTAGTACATTTATTACTTCAATGGTATACATGAACACATCCGTTTATTCTGAATAAGAAAATACAGCAAGAGCTACATTACAAGAGTTGTGAAACAAAATTAGACCGGCCCTCCTCGTCGCTTCCTCCCTGCCAAGGTGCTACCTTGATGTGTATCCTGAACACGACTTGTAACAAAATATTCAAATGATTCATGCGGGGGTATCCTTGATTCCCATAAAATGAGAATGAAGTCTCCTTTTGGTCTAACACTAGGATCCGTTAGAAGTTCCGCAGAAGTCACCCTTGGTGGTTTCTCAATTGAAGCATTCATTGTATAAGGTGTCATGCTATGTGGATGTGAAGTAACATCCGTTATGTCCACTGGATGGCCTTGTTCTTGGAGCGCTATTCTTGGTGGCATACCATACATGGAGAGGTTCCTTTTAAGGAACCTTATCCCCTTGTCCAATATGCAACACCAAGATTGAACATGCAGACTCCTCCTTAACGCATCTGCAAACACAGTTATTTCGACAAGTGAAGATTGCATACTATGCAACACCTTGGCAAATTCATCTGCGAGCTGAAGTAGCCGTGGATGTTCTGTCGGGTCTACGCTTCCGAATGCCATTATCTTGAAAAGGTACCTCAACTCATCGTGAGATAGAGCACTTAAGAATATCGGCTTCACCGATCCAAACCGGGCTAATCTTTTAATTCTACTTACAATGATGATCTTGCTTCCTCTTCCAATTCGTATGAGAAATGAGTGAAACTTTTTCCAGTCATTGTCATTTACATCAGAAACAAACTCAATAACAATTAACATCATCCCTTTCATAGTCCTCCTGTGGTCAAGTATTCTTAAAAGGTTGTCTCCATTCAAGTGCAATATAGAGGAGAAGCGCAGGCGAACCCTTTCATCGCCGCACACATGAGCAACCAAAGTTTTCTTCCCAATTGTTGCACCACCTATGAGCGGAAGAACTGCTAGTGCATGATCACCAAGAGGGTCGTCGTGCTGCAGCAAGAAGCTCAAGAGCTTTTGCTTTTCAGCATGCCGGCCAAACATGAAGTTATCTATGTAAAGATAAACATCATATGGCCTACGAGACATGCGCTCGCATCCACCCAGAAGGATAACAAATTCTGCCATGTTAGCAACAACAATTTCCAAGCTTTCCAAGGCACAATGCAACTCAAGGTGCGTGCCCTTATTGCTTGTTCGAGAACGCTTGGCTAAATACAAGCTCCCAATAGATGAGTCGTTACTGCTAACCTCGTCAGAGCTTGCCCCGTCTTGGAGAGCTTGATACTTCGAGTTGTCCACCACACTGTATCCTCGGTACATGGCCTCTGAGAGCATATTGAGCTGCATCATCATCCCGGAGTTGGTTATGTACCGTGTGTCCGCCTCCTCGACGATGGTGCAAACTCTCACCAGGAGATGCTGCAACCTCTCCATCACCTTCTCCTGCGAGTGTGGACGGCTAGAATGGTACTTGTTCAGCAGGAAGGAGATGAAACGGCTCACTAGTTCACCTGCAACCGCAGACAAGGCAACCTCCATGGCCAGAATTAAGTAGGTAATCAACTGGTCGGCTTTTTAACAAATTTATAGGTGGCATCTGCCAAGTCTTGCAGAGAGTCTTCGCGAAATATGAAAGTCTCCATGGTTGACTTTTGACTGTGACGAGTGGGTGGGCGACACAAGGATACTTGTCATTTTCACCTTTGTGCTAGTTCAGAGTTTAATAAAAAAAACTTGTACTGTGAGCATTTTTCATATAGGTCAGTCTTGACCTGATGTTGATCTGCACTATGGTAATGGAGAAGAATTTTCATCTGCTGCAACTTGGACGATCGACAAACTTGGTCTTGTTTCCTATTCAAAGCAACTCTCTCTACCGAACAAGTCTCGCAGAGAATCTTTGCAAAATGGAGAAGTCTCCAGAGATTTATAAGTAGTTGATGGCGACAAGATGGTGGGTGACACAAGGATACCTGTCTAAATGTCCTGACATGTGACATGGAAAAGCTAACTGTTCAAGCAGCATGAGAATATTGACCACTCTAGCAGAGTTTGACGGTGGAAATTATTTTGGTCTTTTCGAGAAGGACTTGAGTGGAGAAGCAAGGGGCAACACATCGACAAGAAACGATATGCTTACTTTCTATCTTGGTTAGTGATGATGAGAATCACAGCTCCATATACTTCAGTAATCTCTCAGGGCACAGGTAAACTGTTTGTCGTTTGTACTGTTGTCTTTTGGTTTCTTCAGAACCTGATTGATTATGTGTGGTTTATTTTGTACTAGTTCAGTCTTTTAATCGAAAAACGTTACATCTGTGAATTCGTCAGATGTCAGGCTTGACCTGATGTTGACGTCCACAATGGTAAAAAGTGTTGCTTGATCTGCAGCTCAGCAGTGGCACTGCAGAGCCCGGATTCTCAGGACCGCCTTGTTAGCAGAAGTGCGCTCCTTGTTAGCAGAGGTGCGCTCCTTGTTAGCAGAGGTAAAGGCACTAGAAGTCCACAAACTTGCTCGGGTTGGGATGATTTGGTCCAAAACTTGCAAAAGCTTACTCCACCACCCACAAACTTGCATCCTAGGTGCAAAAAAGCCCACAGCCAATCACGAGGTTACATCTAGCACTGTACATTTTATAGAAAACGCCCTGAATCCTTTAGAATTGACGCATGGGTCCAGATTTCAGCCAACACAAAAAGAAACGGAAGAAGGAAAAACTGCGCCCGACGCAACTGTATATTCTATATAGTATATACACGACGAGACCCGGTACGTCGTGACTCCTTTTCATTCTTTTTTTTTGGAAGACTCCTTTCCATTCTGATTGATCAACAAACTAAATTGGCACGTATATCATGGCGTAGACGTAAGTATTTCAAAAACATACAAACGTCTTCTTACCAGTTTATTACAAAAAAGCATCTCACTCAACTCATTTTTGGCTTCGATAAGATAGCTAGTTAACTGTAGAGATCACAGGTCATCATGCATCAACCTAGCTAGCTACTCTCTCCGTTCGAAAATATTTGACATGGTTTTAGTTCGAATTGCTCTAGAAATTAAGATATTTCGCGTTCGACTATCCTAATGAACCAAGCAACGATCTGGCGAAATCGAACCAAGCTCGTATGTATGTGCACTCGATGCAAGTGATATTTATTTAATGAAATTATATATTATTGTGTGTGCTTCATTTTTTATGGTCAAAGTAACAAAGTCTCAAATTTCACATGGTCTAATATTTTGGCAGTAGTGTCGTGACAGCGAAAATTTTAGAGCAACACTAGAACCTCCGACGATGGAGACGTCACATTCTTTTCTGCAATACAACAGATTTTTGCGATTTGCACGAGCTTATTTATTTTTAGTATGATTTTAACACTGTACTTTGTTTTGGTCAAAATCGATTTCAACAGAAGCATTTTTCTATTAAAGTTTAGGCCAGCAAACTAGTAGAGTGTACTTTTTTGTGAGTGATTATAGAGTGTACTTGAGCTTATGTTTGTAGTTTAAAATTGTAAAAAGGAAGCATTTAATTTATTTGAATTTTGTGTGCTTAGTTTGATTTTCTTTAGTATCACACCATGCCTGCCTTTCTATACTGATGAGGTTTTGATGTGATAGATATATATATATATATATATATAACGCGGCGTTTCTATGGTCATATGGTATTGACGTATTTCCTTTTGTAGATGAGGCTAGTAGTTTATACTTGTATTGCTTTGGAGTACCATATTTTTTTGCATTTCATATGTATATAGTCAGGGTGTACGTACACATATACTGGGCTGCTCCCTGGCTTGGAGGTGACTACTAACAGATATATCTTTTCAGTTTTACTAGGTCTGTTTGTACGTGACGTGTACTATGATTCTTATATGATATAAATGAGACATGCATTACCATGAAAAAAAAAGATGACGTGCTAACAGATATATAAACAGTGGCCCGCAAAAAAAAGATATATAAACAGCTTTCGCGAAAAAAAAAGATCATTTGATTGGGCGACGTGGTTTGTTTGTTCGGACAGATCAGCCATTTTTCACACACACACACACACACATATATATATATAAACGACCCATACGCATATGAAACAAATAGAATAATTTGGTCTGTTGGTTAGCGTGATCGAGCAGTCCTGCCGATTGTCTGAGTTCGACTCGTCGCGGCTGCAATTTTTAACGCTCTATATTTATTTATTCTCATCCGCATACTGACAGCTGGGACCGTGCTGCTGTGCATCAATTTCGAACAAGTTGGGGTGGTCTTCGCAAAATATCCAGTGGCGGGTGGCCGCATCAATTTCAAACAAGTTGGGGTGGTCTTCACAAAATATCCAGTGGCGGGTGGCCGCTCCTGATTGGCTGTGGGTTTTTTTGCACCTAAGCTGCAAGTTAGTGGGTGCTGGGGTCAAGTTTTGCAAGTTTGTGGACCAAACCAGCACCCACCATGCAAGTTTATGGACCTCCGGTGCTTTTACCTCTTTTACCATTATTGTCCGTCCTTGTTAGCAGAAGTGCGCTCCTTCACTGTAAAGACAAGCCAAGATGATTTCTTCTTTTTCCTGTATGTCATCTGGTCTAGAAAGACAAGCCAGGCTGATTTTATCATCTTATATCATTATTAGTGCAATCACTAAACTACTTACCTGGGGTGTGCGTGTCTGTTCATGCTCGACCTTAGAAGTCCATTATCATGGTGATCTTCAATTCTAACTCAGTTTTAAATTTCTAACCTGTTTTTGGCCATAGGAGATCACGGCACCATTTGGTTTTATTTTGCCCTTTTTCACACAGAAGTTTGAATCCGTGCACACAAGTAGAGATCTGTTCGAACTCGCACTACAGTTGTTTTTCCTTAGATTGAGAAGCAAGCATTGTGTAGTGTCTCTCATACAAATAATATAGACATAATTCCTTTTTGGTTCCTCAGAACCTAATACTGAAAGTGTGGTCAAGTGATTCTGCACGTGGCCTTTTGGCTCAATTAGACTTATGTTGATGAGCAAATCTGATTTTGCTCTCCGCAATGGTAAACATGCACTTTTCTCATATTTTTCGTAGCTTCAGATTTAGAGCTTCTCTATCCCGTTTAGCCTCCCGTTGTGGCCGGGGAGCCAAACCAGTGCAGCAAACAGTTTTCTAAATGTTCAGAAGTTTCAGTGTCCAACACTCCAGAAAACATTCTTTTTTAATTTCAGTTCAGTTTACTCACTTTCGTGTATGGATCAGGATTTGTACAATGGTGTGAGATGAAATTGTTGGTTATAAAAGAAGTGCAGGGCATGGTTGGTTCTGATAGAGCATACCATTTTATTATAGATCTCCAGTACATTGAATGGTATACAATCACCCCTAAAAATAGCCTTTTCATGGCCATCTGAACACATCCGTTTCACATGTACCAAAAAATAATACAACAAGAGGTCCAAGAGTTTTGAAACAAAATTAGATTGGCGCTCCTCTCCGCTTCCTCCCTGCGAAGGCACCACCTTCATGTGTAACCTGGGCATGACTTGTAACAAAATGAGGAAATGAATTATGAGGTGGTATCCTTGATTCCCATGCAATAAGAATGAAGTCTTGTTTTGGTGTAACACTAGGATCTCTCGCAAGTTCCCCAAATGTCAGACTTGGCAATTCTTTCTTGATTGAAACATTAGGAGTACAAGCTATCATGCTAAGTGGATGCAAAGCATAGTCTGTCATGTCCACTAGAGGGGCTTGGTCCTTAAGCATGCTTGATTTCACATCAAATATGGAGTAATTTCTTTTAATATATATTAGTCCCTTGTCCAATATGCAACGCCAAAACTAAACACTGACATTCATTCTCAACACATACGCAAGCATATATATTTGTTGCAAGAAGTGTACCTGGCACATTGTGCAACAGCTTGGTAAATACTTCTGCTAGTTGTACTAACCGTGCATGTTATGTGGGGTCTACACTCACGAATGCTAGTGTCTTGACAAGGTACCTCACCTCATCGCAAGACAGATCACTTAGAAAAATAGGTTTCATCGATCCGAACCGGGCTAACGTTTGAAGTCTACTTAGGATGATGATTTTGGTTCCTCTGCCCACTCTAATGGCAAATAAGTAAAACCTGTTCCATTCGTCGTCGCCTACATCAGAAGCAAACTCAATAACTACCAACATCGTCCCAAGCAAGGTCCTTCCATGGTCAAGTATGGTCAAGAGGTTGTGTCCGTTCAAGTGCAAAATAGAGGAGAAGTGTGACCGAACTCTTTCGTTGGGACACACATGGGCAACCAAAGTTTTTTTCCCGATTGCTACACCAGCTATTATTGGAAGAACTGCCGGTGCATGATCACCAGTAGGGTAATTGTGCTCCAGCAAGAAGCTCAAGAGGTTTTGCTTCTCAGCGTGTCAGCCGAACATGAAATTGTCAATGTAAAGATAAACATCATATGGCCTACGGGACATGCGCTCACATCCACGCAGAAGAATAATAAATTCTGATATTAGCCATAGCAATTCCTAAAACTTTTCAAGGCACCATGTGACTCGAGGTGCATTGCCTTGTCATTGTTGTTTGAGAACGCTTGAAAGGAATGGCTAACTGCAAGCTGCTGCTAGACGAGTCATTGATGCTAGCCTTGTCGCAGCCTGCACTGTCAACCAATGAAAGGCACGGTACCTCAAGTTGTCCAGCTCACAGCATCCGTGGTACATGGCCTCTGAGAGTTTCTTGAGCTGCATCATCATCCCGGAGTTGGTTATATATCGTGTGTCTGCCTCCTTAATGATGGTGCTAGCTCTCATCAGGAGGTGCTGCAACCTCTGCACCACCTTCTCCTCTGATTGGGCATGACTCAAGGAGTAGTACTTGTTTATCAGGAAGGAGATGAATTGACTCGAGCTGATCGTAATGGGAGTATCATAACTAGTATCATGCGTGTTAACTAGAAAATTTTGATGAGGTGGCGTAGATTTAAATGAAAAAAGAGAGGGTTGAGTATCATATTATGATACTGTGTCATAAGAAATTCTATTCTACTATGTGTCATGCATGACAATAAATAAGAGCAGTTAAGATAATAGTTTATGATACTATGCATTACGAAGGTAGTATCATATACTAGCATCATATACTTCCTACTACGACCAGCCTCATGAGTTCACTTGCAACTGCAGATATGGCGGTCTCCATGGCTGGGATTGATGCGATGAGTTGTTGGCCGGTCTCGGGACAAATTTAACTATGCTGGCCTCTGCCAAGGCTTACGGAGATTCTTGGCAAAATGGGAAAGTCTCCATGGATGACTTTAACTGGGACAAGTGGGTGTGCGGAACACGGAGTAGAAAAGGATGAAAAAATGCACCGGTATTCAATATTTTATGGTGGGTCTAAATTATTTAGTTTTAATTACCTCCGCATTTTTCTGTCGTTGGACTCTCTTTACAGTACATATGAAAAAATCAGAATGGTATCCCATGTATGTGTGTAGTCTACTCTAGCAAAGTTTGACCGGGGAAATTGTTTGGGCTTTTCCAGATAAACCTTAGTGGAGAAAGCATGGGAGCAATTCATTAGCACATACTCTAATACTATATCCGTCTCATATTAATTGGCACGGAAACGGATGTATATAGAGTGACAGATACATCCGTTTGAGGGTCAATTAATATGAGACGGAGGGAGTACTCATCTTTCACAGGAGTAATGTTAGAATAAATCCGAGGCGCATAGCTGATCTATCGAGGACCAAGCAATCACATGAGCACGGCACCGAAATTTGTTAACGAGATTTACCATCTTGGCTACATCGCTGAAGCATAACTATGGGCGCTCTTCCCAATGATACCGCTACAATACCGCACCCCGGCCGCCCGGGCGCCGGCACACGCCGCTGGCTCCCCCTTGCGTGCCTGTGCTATTAGGCCTTGTATAATGCTAAATGCTTAGGGAGGTGCTTAGAGAAATAAACCGGATTTTTCTGAAACACCGGTGCCTATCTCTATACAAGAGATGTCTAATTAAGCGTCTACCCAGTACAAATAAGCACTGGTGCTTAAGGAAAGCATGGTTTATTTCTCTAATCATCTCTTCTAAGCACATTGCATTGTACAAGGCCTTATGTTGGCATAGGTTACATTGTGTGTCTACCCTCTCATTATATAAGAGGTCTAGGATACAAGTGTCCTACTTGGACACGACTTCATATCCTGTCTACGCACCATACGACTCAGAGTCCAACTGTAACCTACCTTGTACAATAATATTCGACACAACTCTAACAAATTCCACCTTGGCGAATATTCTCCACCACCTTGGATGCATCCATGCATCGAGCCTCCATGTCCAATTGACTTGAGATACGCCATGAGCACCGCTGCTACTCCCAGACTCCACCTGCAACTGTAGTCCCTTCTCGTCTTCTTCACAGTCAAAACATGGGCCTTTTTTTCTGTAGGTCCGCCTCCATGTTGGGGTTGTGGTTGCCTCCTCATTTCTGGCTGTGCGGCGACCTTTGAGGCACGGTTGCTCCGACCACTCTCTCCTATGACATCATAACCAGATGGAATACTAATTGCAGCGTATAAATCTTGTTTCATTAGCATAATCAACGCGTAACCAGGCAATTCCTTCTTTATCATGGTTTATTATTTTAGCGCTCTCATGCCCATAGTTGTTTTCATTAAAGCTAAATCAACGCATTCTCTTTTATTGGCATGTGTCCATAATTTCTTTCATCTCTAACCAACTAGCAAATTCTCTTTTAGTGTCGAATAGCTCACGAGACGCACAACGGTTCGCGTCTGCGCCAGCCCACTAGCAGGCACCAAAACGACCTATGTTTGTAAGGCACAAGTAAAAATCCCCAAAAAAATAAAGAGTTGCAGGATCGAACTCGCGACTTCAAAAACTCGACCACATGCTCCTAGCCACTCGAACAAACAGGCCATGTAAACCAATGGCTAGATGTTTAAAAACATACTACAATGTTACATTAGAAAGATTATTTTCAAACGTTCTAAAAATTATATAAATAATTATGAATTACCAGATATTCTTGAAAACGTGAACATTTTTTACAATTCTAACCATATTTCAAAAATACAAATAGTTTTCTGAAACTTCTGTTCATTTTTGAAAAAATACGAGCAAATTTTGAAATGGGGAAATTTTTTGATAACATGAATATTTTATAAAAACATGAACATTTTTCAAATTTGTGAACAATTTTTAATATGGAAACATGTTTTGAACATTCCGAAGAATTTTAGGAAATGTTGTTTATTAAACACAAACATTATTTTGAAATTGTGAACATTTCATGACAAAAGAATATTTTTTTAATTTAAATTATTTTTTAGAAAGCCAAGTTTATGTAGAAAATATGAACAATTTTAGAAAACACAAAAAAAATTGAAAAGATGGGAACTTTATTAATTTTGAACTAAAACAAAAATTTTAAGTATTGAACAATTTTCAAAACAGGAACAATATTTCAGAATTCTGAAGTTTTTTAGAAAAATGAAATTCTAAACGTTTTATGAATATTTTAAATTTACAAAATAAAAAAATAAACTTGGAAGGGAAAATGAAAAATAAATAGAAAAGAAATAGAGAAAGACAGGAAACAAAAGATAGAAGCAGAACAACAACAAAAACAAAAACGGGTCGGCTCGGTCATGGGCGTCGTGTGTGAAGCTCTGACTATTTGTCACACCATGTGGCAAATAGAATTTTTCTTGCTGCGTGGACAAGAAAATAAGTGGGTTGGCTTCGCTGGGCCATAACGCGTGGCCCAAGTACGTAATTCGGGGCAAAAATTTAGTTCTACCTTGGATAGAAACAAATATATTTTTGATAGTGAACAGATGAAAAAATCGGAGAAAGACACCTTGCATTATTAGTATATAGGTACTAGCACATTTGTCTGATCGTTGCAATGGGAGAGATATTGTTTTGTGAGAAGCAATAGGGGGATAATTGATGTGTCCACCAAAAACGGTCTACGTGCCAGTGGGGATACAGAGCAAGGAGCTTTGGTCTTCTCGCGGGACAAGTTTGGCCCGCGAGATCTTGATAGTGGTGGGTTTGGTCGGTGTCGGGACAACCACCCAACACGTGCCTTTTTTTCTGCGGGGCCGCCTCCGTGTTGGGGTTGTGGTTGCCTCCTCATTTGCTGACTGCGCGGCGACCTTCGAGACACGGTTGCTCCGACCACTCTCTCCTATGACAGCACATCCGAATAGAATACAAATTGCAGCATATAAATCCCGTTTCATTAGCATAATCAGTCTGTAACTAGGCAGTCCCTTCTTTATCAGGGTTTATTATTTTTGATTATTTTAGCGCTCGTGTGCACATTGTTGTTTCTATTAAAGCTAAATCAACATTTTCTCTTTTATTGGCATGTGCCATAATTTCTTTCAATTATAACAAACCAGCAAATTCTCTTTTATAGTCAAATAGCTCATGAGATGCACAACGGTTCGCGTCTGGGACAACACACTGGTAGGCACCAAAACAACCTGTATTTGTAAAGCGCAAATAAAAATCCAAAAAAAATGACGAGTTGCAGGATCGAACTCACGACTTCAAAACCTCGACCATGTGCTCCTAGCCACTCGAATAAAACAGGTCCTGCAAACCAATAGGCAGCATGGATGTTTAAAAACATACTACAACATTAGATTTGAAACATTTTTTTCCAAACTTTTTAAAATTATCTTAATAATTATGAATTGTTGGATATTCTTCGATACGAGAACATTTTTTAAAATTACATTCATTTTTGAAAAAAATATGAGCCAAATTTGAAATGGAAAGATTTTTTTAAAACATGAATCTTTTATAAAAATATGAACATTTTTCAAATTTCTGAACATTTTTTTAATATGGAAACAAGTTTTGAACATTCAGAACAATTTTAGGAAATGTGATTTATTAAACAAAAACATTATTTTGAATTTGTGAACATTTCATGACAAAAAGAATATATTTCTAATTTAAATATTTTTTAGAAAGCCAATTTTACGTAGAAAATATGAACAATTATAGAAAACACAGACAATTTTTTACAAACCATGGAATCGAAAGGGTTTAGTCTTAGTAGAACTAAAACCGAGTACATGATGTGTGGTTTTCAGTACTACTAGGTGTGAGGAAGAGGACAGCTCAGAAGGACACCTTTCGATATTTGGGGTCAATGCTGCAGGAGAATGGAGGTATTGATGAAGATGTGAACCATCAAATCAAAGCCGGATGGACGAAGTGGCGTCAAGCTTCTGGCATTCTGTGTGACAAGAGAGTGCCACAAAAACTAAAAGGCAAGTTCTATAGGACGGCGGTCCGACCTGCAATGTTGTATGGCGCTGAGTGTTGGCCGACTAAAAGGCGACATGTTCAACATGTAGGTGTGACGGAGATGCGTATGTTGAGATGGATGTGTGGGCACACGAGGAAGGATCGAGTCCGAAATGATGATATACGAAATAGAGTTGGGGTAGCACCAATTGAAGAGAAGCTTGTCCAACATCGTCTGAGATGGTTTGAGCATATTCAACGCAGGCTTCCAGAAGCTCCAGTGCATATCGGACGGCTAAAGCGTGCGGAGAATGTCAAGAGAGGGCGGGGTAGACCGAATTTGACATGGGAGGATTCCGTTAAGAGAGACCTGAAGGATTGGAGTATCACCAAAGAAATAGCTATGGACAGGGGTGCGTGGAAGCTTGCTATCCACGTGCTAGAGCCATGAGTTGGTCGCGAGATCTTATGTGTTTCACATCTAGCCTACCCATCTTGTTTGGGATAAAGGCTTTAATGTTGTTGTTTTCTAGAATTTTTTGGGAAAAATGGGAAATTTTTCATTTTGAACAAAAACAAAAATTTAAAGTACTAAACATTTTTTAAAACAAGAACAATATTTCGGAATTCCGACCTTTTTAGAAAAATGACAAAAAATCAAATTCTGAACGTTTCTGAATATTTTGAATTTACAAGATAAAGTATAATAAACTTGGAAGGGAAAAGTGAAAAATAAATAGGAAAGAAATAGACAAAGACAGAAAAGGAAAGTTAGAAGCAGAACAACAACAAAAACAAAAACAGGTCAGCTTGATCATGGGCGTTGTGTGCGAAGCTCTGACTATTTGTCGCACCATGTGGCAAATAAATTTTCCTACCTGCATGGACAGGAAAATAAGTGGGCTAGCTTCGCTGGGCCATAACGCGTGACCAAGTACCTAATTCTGGACAAAAATTTAGTATCACTTTGGGTAGAAACAAATATATTTTTGATGGTGAATGGATGAAAAAAATTGGAAAAACGCATCTTACTTTATTAGTAGGTAGTATCACATATGTCGTGCGTTGCAACGCAAGAGATATTATTTTGTGAGAAGCAATAGAGGGAGAAAATTAATGTGTCCACCAAAAACGGTCTCCATGGTAGTGAGGCTACAGAGCGAGGAGCTTCGATCTTCTCGCGGGTCACGTTTGGCTGGCGAGATTTTGATAGTGGTGGGTTTGGTCGCTGTGGGGACGACCACCAGCTCGTGCCTTTTTCTCTACGGGTCCGCCTCCGTCTTGGGGTTGTGGCAGCCTCCTCATTTGTTGGCTGTGTGGCGTCCTTCGAGGCATGGTTGCTCCGACCACTCTCTCCAATAACAACATAACCGGATGGAATACTAATTGGATCGTATAAATCCCATTTCATTAGCATTTTCAGCGCATAACCAGGCAATCCCTTCTTTATCAGGATTTATTATTTTTAATTTTTTTAGCGCTCGCGTGTCTACTGTTTTTTTCATTAATGTTAAATCAGCATATTCTCTTTTATTGGCATGTGCCTATGATTTGTTTCAATTATAACCAGCCAGCTAGTTCTCTTTTATCGTCAAAAAGCGCATGAGACGCACAACCGTTTCCGTCTCGGCCAGCCCACTGGCAGGCACCAAAACGACCTTTGTCTGTAAGGTGCAAGTAAAAAATCCAAAAAATGACGAGTTGCAGGATAGAACTTATGACTTCAAAAACTCGACCACATGCTCCTAGCCACACGAACAAACAGGTCCTGTAAACCAATGGCCAGGACGAATGTTTAAAAACATACTACAATGTTAGATTCGAAACATTTTTTTATTTTTTCAAACAGAATTACCGTATATTCTTGGAAATGAGAATATTTTCTAAAACTCCGACCATATTTATTAAATACAAATAGTTTTTTGAAAGTTCTGTTCATTTTGTAAAAAATACTAGCAGAATTTGAAATGGTATGATTTTTGCCAAACATTAATCTTTTATAAAAATATGAACATTTTTCAAATTTGTGAACAATTTTTAAAAATGGAAACATGTTTTGCTCATTCAGAGCAATTTTCGGAAATGTGATGTATTAAACACAAACATTATTTGTGCATTTGTCTTTCTTGGGGCTCCCTTTTACATTTTACACACGAGGAATATCATCCACCCTACTCTAGCAAAGTTTGACCGTGGAAATTGTTTGGGCTTTTCTAGCTGAATTTCAGTCGAGAATCATGACACAACTCGTTGGCAAGGACACAATATGCCCCCTTTCTACCTTTGTCAGTGATGATGAGAATCCCAACTCCATACGTCAGTGATGATGATATCTTTTGCAGGCTTACCTGTATACTACCTGGGGTGTCTCTGTTCATGCTTCACCATAAAGGAAGTTGAGTTTCCTTGAAGCTTGTGTCAAACTAATCTTGAATTATAATTCTGTTCTAAATTTCTAGCCCGTTGTTGATGTTCTTTTCTTTTTCCATTTTCCTCACCGAAGTTTGAATTCTTGGGCACAAGTAATAAGTCGAGAAAAAGCGGATAGCATCGTGTACTGCTATACTCTCATACAATTGATGTACATTTCCTTGATTTTTGACCCACAAAAAACATTTCCTTGATTTTACGCAGCATAATATACTTGAAGTTAGTAGGAGTATCTGATATCCAGAACGCCCTACTTGAGTAATCTTTCTCAACATATGTAACTTGTCCATTGATATATTCTCACTCCTGTTGGTTCTGCAGCTTCCCCCTGCTGCTCGCCGCCAAGGCCAACAATGGTGCACTGATCTCGCCGGCTGCCGCTTTGCATGAAAATGTTTCTCCTTTGCAGGTTATTTTTCGTTGTACGCACTCGCTTCGTACGTGGTCTACGCTACAACGAGTGGAGTACCAACCGCTGTTCAAGGCGGTGTGTATGCGGTTGGAGCAGGTGGCTACAGAGGTTTTTACCCAACATGGGTGGCAGCATAATCTCCGGATCGGTCCACCACCCCTTTCGACATAGGCATAATGTCGGTCTATATGACTCTACTGTCGCCCATTTGTCGTTTTTTCTTCCTTTCTTTTTACCAGACTTTAGGTGATTGGCTGTGTGCATCTTAGTTATGCAGAGGCCGGGTATTACTCATAATGCTTTGTATCCTCTTGATGCTACTTTTTGAGATAATAAAAGCGCCCTTTATCGAAAAACAAGCTCACCAGGTACTCGCTAGCAAGTAGGGTACTTCTCCCCGCCACGACGGTGGAAGTGGGTGGTGAGGAAGTTTAAGTGTTTACTCTTTGAGTAAAATTAGTGAGCTCAACTAATATAGAGATACATTTGCCCAAAGCCCAGGCCTTCAGAGCTGCATCTTTGTAATTTGGCTCAAATGATTTATTTTGATAACAAATTATTGCAATAATATTCTGCACAAATGTACAGTACAATTTGGTCACTTAACCATTGCTCCCAGCTAGGCATGTCAATGGTCATTTTGTGCTTCTATAGGCTTCAACAAAATACAGATTGAGTAACAACAAGTGCTGCTGGACTGAGACAGCACACAATGATTTATTTATTCTCGAAGAAAGCAAACTCCACAGAAACCCTTTTCAGTGGCGATTACCTGTCCATATGCTTTGACGGGTTCCGGACGTCATGCGACGCCGTCCGCCGCCTGTGTTGTTGCCGGACGCTTGCTTCAGACAGAGTCGTCCGTGTAGCACCCAGGCCCATAATTTTGTGGTCTCAAACGGGCTCTCTTTTCAGTGCTGAAACAGGCTTTGGACTGAATTTAGTAACAGCCCACATTAGACGCTTTTCATGTTTGTTTTTTCCCGTGAATTTTTACACAAAAGTTACCTTCAGTTAATATTGTCATGTCTTTAATCCGCTAGTACTACAAAATTTAGCTTGTGTAGGATATTATAAGCGACATAGTGTAAAAGAGCGCATCACCATCACGGTTTAAGTGTTTATTATTCAAGTTGACATAGCAAACAGTTTCCTTCAAAAAAAACAAAGCTTATGATTTCCTTGTTGTTTCAGGTCTAGGTACGCAGCTGACTGTTCCGGTTTCATTTTAAGTTGTACACGATCGATGGTGAAGACGCTGCCACCCAGCGTGGGAAATTGAAGATCGTGCACAGTAACCCACGGATGATTGTCAGTACAGAGGCCCGCTGCCGCAACAAGGTGGAGACCATCCTCCTCCCATTGCTCGCCTACATGTCTAGAACCGGCACTCCTTTTGACGTGCAAGAACGAAGAAAACAAGGGAGAAAATAAAAATACCGGTGAAACCGCAAAAAAACATAGAAAACCAATGAAAAAAATACTTAAGGCATAGCGATGAAAAAATAAAAACCAAATAATACGGTGAACATATGAAAAGAACAGAGAAAAAACCGGACTAGTGTGAAGGTATAGCGAGTTGGTCCTATGCTAATGGGCTGCCCATTTGCGTCGGCGGCTTCTATCTTGCTCTATGTGTGATATAGCTCTCGCACTACCCCCCAGGCGCCCCCTCTCTGTATGGCTGGCCCGATCCGTTGCTTGTTTTTTCCCACTGGTTTTGGGGATCTTCTAGACCCTTCTTGGAGCCAGTGTTTTTTTTCCTTTGTCTTTCTTCTAGTTTTTCTTTTTTTGTTTTCCTTTTTCCTTTGTCTTTCTTCTAGTTTTGCTTCTTTTTTTGTTTTCCTTTTTCCTTTGTGATTTCTTCTTTCCTCTTTATTTTTATTTCTGTTTTATTCTATGTAGTAATTAAAATTTAAAAAATGAAGATTTTTTAAAATTCATAATTCTTTTGCAATTGACAAAAAATAAAATTTGTGAACACTTTTAAAATTTATGAAAATCTTTTGAATTGAATAAAAAACTTAAATCCGTACCATGTTTCTGAGTACTTTTAATTCATGAATTTTCATCTTTCTGAGTACTTTTAAACCTACGAACAGTTTTGAATGGATGACCATTTTTTTAAAAAATTCTACATTGTTTTTGAAATTCCTGAATATTTTTGAGCAACCACATTTCAAATTTGAAAGTATTTCTTGAATTCACAAAACTTGGTTTCAATTCGACAGCAATATTTGAAATCGTAAATTTATTTGAGTTCACGAACAGTTTATAAAGTGGTTTTTATGTTTTATTCGTTGTACATTTTTTTGAAATTTGCGAACAAGTTCTTAGTATTCGTGAACATTTTTTGTAATGGTGAATATTATTGAAATTTGGAAAAAACCAAAATTGTTGAATCCGTGATTTTTTAAATTCCACTAAAAAATTGATATTTAAATATTTTAATAGAAAGCATGCCAAAATCAAAGAAACTGACAAATAGCCCGAAAATCGATCTTTGTACCCGAGCTCATTTGCACCCGCCCTGACAAAAAATCAAAAAAAATACTAGAAAATTTAAAAAAAATCAATTTTTTTGTGCGGTAGAGAATTTGATACGTGAGTTCCGCTCTAATTTTCAAATCATTTGGACATCTGAGGAGCTCTTAGCAAAACAGACAAATTGGGGGTCTGTAAAAATGTTACTGTTCATTTTTTGTTTTGGCCTGATTTGTCTTTTTTGCTGATGCTCAGATGTCCAAATGACTTGAAATTTGTAGCGGCCTCACGCATCAAATTGTCTATTGCAGAAAAAAATGAAATTTTTTGGAATTTTTTTTGATTTTTTTTGATTTTTTACGATTTTTTTCTAACCGTGTGCAGATGAGCCTGGGCACCGAAACACCCTACTCCAGATAGCCCTGTTTCTGCAAGAAAGAAGCTGGAAAAGCAATAAAAAACATCAGGCAAGAATTTTCTTTTGTAGCGACAACATCAGGCAAGCTCGGTCGAACTCGCTGTCTTGGACAGACCCATTTCAGTGTTGCGGGATGGAGGTTGTGGGTTTCCTGACTAGTTCCCCCATAGGTCGGGGAATAGGATGTTACTATAGCAACCAGGCAACGTATATAGTCAATTTCTTTTACAGAAATAATGAATTTAATTCCATTCAGAATACATTTGGGCGATAATATAAAGCGAGTCAAAAATCTATTTCGATGGAGATTGGGAAACACGGTTGGGGCTCTCTATAGAGGCTTGGTAGGAAAGACTCAGCAAAGTCTTCCTACGAGCAACGAGGCACATGAGATTTCATTGAACGCTGCATGTGTTGGCTTTCTAGGTAAGTGCTTCCAAAGTGCCGACTTGTTGGCAGTGAGCTGAGCCACTTATACTCGTGACTTTGACTAGTAGACGGCTGAACGGATTTTGAGTGGAATTTTCTTTCACACGCGAGTGGAACATTCTTTCACACCACATATACTGATGATGGGGACCATGGCTTGGAGCCTAGCGAAGACTAGACAAAGTAAGTCTTGAAGAAGTGACACGGCAGCCAAGTTGGGCCCAGCAGGCACCGTCCCAAGGACAAGGACTTAGAGCATTTAAAGCCGGGCGCCTCAAACCCCTCTTATACCTTCGGCCGGATGGTTCGGTCACTGGCTGGTCGAAAAAAGTCGACCAAGACGGATGTCTCGTACGCGCTCCAAACACCCGAGTTGACCGTCATCCCTCATATATAGCCCAAATCTAGGTCGGATATGGGGAGGCCCGGGCGCGCCCGCCACGTCGGATCTGGCCTACACCGGCCCACCCGACCTCACATATATTCGCCCTATCAGTTTGCCAAACTAGACCCTAGCCACTTCACTTCACCGCCAAACCCCCTTCTGACGATATCCAGTCTTCTCCGGCATGGCGGGTAGCATATCCCTGTCCTCCGTCACATGATGTATGAACTGCGACCTCATCCTAGTCAGGCCCGAGTAGGAGATGGCCGTTCGCATTGCACTCCGCCGTGTCCGTGAGGAGAACGCTCGACCACGGTCGAACTCGATAGTGTCCACCCAAATGGCGCTTCCATCCGGTGCGACGCGTGTCGCTGCTGGCACGCCAGTGGTGGTGTGCTCCATCTGGCATCCAAACACCGTAGACGCGCAACCCCTCTGCTGACGCACCGACTCGCATGCCTTCTGTGGCCCGTCCGTTGAGGCTATGGCCTGTCGTGCGAGGCTGAGGGCGCGGGAGGCCACATCAGACATCTGCGAGGCGGAGTCGCACTCTCCGGCGCTGATAACCCCGGGCACCGCAACCGTGTTGTGATGGATATGTTGTTCCTCAACCAAGCCGGAGCCATCTTCAACCTCACATCGACCTGCAACATGTGCAGGTGAGGGGCTCCGATGAAAAAGATTAGGGCATGGGTGACGTCGACGCCTCGAGTACCGTGAGTTGGTCCATGTCCCTTGTCCTACTATAACTCGCCGAAGACCTCACCGACACTCCAAGGGGTGCAACCAGCCATGACATATCAACGGGGCAGAGCCGGACAAGCCCCGCTCAATAGTAGATTTCATGTGCATGTAATTATATGGATTTGGGGATTCATAATTGAGGTATCCAGTTTGTGGAATCGACAATTTGAGGTGTGAGCGGTCACTGTCTGCAGACGCGACGTGTCGACAGGCATTTGAGCGGTCGGATTTGGTGTATCGGGTTGTAGATGCTCTTAGGATCTTTGGTTCGTAGGATTCTAAGAAGTAAAGCGTACAAGTAGGAAAAATTACGAATGCATGTATACAAAGGAAGGATTAGTATGGGCAGTCCGGTGCACGAGCCTCCCGCTGGCGTAGGGTCCGAGGAAGGGTCCTACCACTTTGGTTCTATTGTATGGAACATTTCCCTACATTTCTGCAATAGGCTGTTTTCAGGACTCAAACCCGTGACCTCATGGTCACAAGGCAACAACTTTACCGGAGCACCAAGGCTCCCTTCACAATGAAGGATTGGCAAACAAATAAATTTTGTCAATTCATATGTTTAGTTCACATGAATAAGAAAACTTCATGAATCGTATCCCCTCAATTTTTTATACTATGCCACTTTGTTTTTCGTGTCAAACTTTGATTTATAATTTTGGTAGAAAAAATGAGTTATGTGTCATCACAAATATATCATCAAAGTGTTCTTTGAAATGTGCATTCATTAGCATACTTTTGGTGCCAAATAACTCACACTATGTTGGTACAATTAATAATCAAATTTAGTCATAAAAATATGAACTGGCTTTGTATACAAAAATGGAGGTAGACAGGTAGTAATATATATGTTCAAATCAAAGTCAAACCACAAAGAAAAGTATAGTTTGAATGTTATTACCCTACTAAGGATATAATGTAGGAATTTCAAGACTATCATATATATAATATGTGAATGAAACTTTACCTTCCAAATTTCTAGATTAAACTTATTGGCAAATTGCTCGTATATTCAACAAATGCGGCTAGAGGGAGTAGAACACAGCGAAGGTGCATGTTTCTAGAGCGAGGACAATGGGCGGGGGTGGCCGGGTGGGGAAGAGAAAATTCTTGGAGACAGTTTTTTCCTAGGAGATGGACATTGGAATCGAACCGGTGATTCAGGGATGGCTAAGTCTGTGGACTGGAGTACAAAAAATACATCGAATATTTAGTACTGGTTTGTAAAGATACGGGAGGTCTGGTGTGAACATGGTAACCAACGCGTAAGATATTATAGATGCTCTCTTTGAATGTTGGTAGGAGCGAGACAGACGTGTCCGCATGCATCTGTGGATATAGGATGACGCGATGCCACAAATAATCTAATCATGCTGCTTTAATATCCGTGGAAATATAAAACCGACTTACGCGGACGGTCGCGAACTTCGCAGACGTGTCGGCATGCATCCTTATCTTGGGGGCAGGGGCAGGGGCACTGCGGGTGATGGAAAATTGGCAATACCAGAGTGAGAGGGATCAATGTTTTTTTGTTTTTGTTTGATGACGCTCTAAGAGAGATCTATAGGAGTACACCCGGTTTTTCCTTCATGGAGAAGGGTATGGTAGGGATACAAGTTGGAGATAGTGAAGACTCGCGTACAAGTGTGCAAAGTCAATTTAATGTAAATTTTTATTTAATATGACCTTTCAAAAAAAATTCCTTACTTTATGGTAATGACTAATAACTCTGGCAACTTACGCGAACCAACCTGTGGTTGGATAGTTAGAGGGACTGTAGTATCCCCAGCCCACAAGGTTCAAATTCTGGTGCTCGCATTTATTCCTGGATTTATTTCAGAATTTTCGGCTGCGCTTTCAGTGGGAGGAGACGTTCCCGTCGACGACGAGGTGCCTACGCGACTTTGTAAGTTTCAAGATGATATACCAGCTCAGTCTTTAGGAGATGCTCATAGGGGTAGGCTGTGCGTGTGTGCGTTTATAGGGGTTAGTGTATGCGCGTGTATATAAGCGCTTGCGTTGTGTTAAAAAAAACTCTGGCAACTTACAATTTGTTGTCAATTTTGCCTTTTAACTGACCTGCACATGTTAGTAGGCAAGTTCATGCCTGTCACCAAAATTATCAGTTGAAGGAAGCTGCATCGGAAATAACACCAGAACTAACCACCTCTACTGGCAAGGGCGGACCCAGCTGGTGAAATAACATGTTTTTGGCTAAGAATAGTCAAGTCAACCGGTCATAAAAATATCTCCTTGGTTTGCTTTATATACTAGAGGCACCAGCAGCAAGGAGTCTATTCATCTCAGATTTGAAGTTCATTCCCCCTCTTGGTGTTCTCTTCCCTGATCGAGCGCTAGCTCCTCTCCAAGGTCAGAGCACTTGTCGAACTGCTTAATTTATTTCCAGATACGGCTTACTTGTGCATACTTAGTCTGGTATTGTTTGGAAACTTCCTTGCTTTGGTTAATTGGAAGTCGTAATTGCTCACATCTGTAGTTTCCTACACCATCATCAATTAATGGCCACCGGAGGCGTAACCCTGAAGAGCCTACCGAGTGAACTACCATTAGACTTTCTGAATAAAATTACAAAGAACTTCTCCAAGGACCTACAACTTCGTGAAGACGCGTCTGAGTCAGTTTATATGGTATGATTTTTTCACAACTTTTTTCTGTCAATTCAATGGTTAATCTGGAGAGATGATAAGGTTGATTTTAGTTTTACGTGACATTAAACAGGGGATTCTGGACGGTGGTGAAGTGGTGGTTGTGAAGAAACTCGCGGAAAATTCACCAGTACCATGTGAGAAAAAATTCGCGAATGAGGTTCAGAATATTATGGGGCTTGAACATGAAAATATTGTCAAGATGGTTGCATACTGCCGTGAACCAAATAATAAATTGGTTCAGATCAATGAACGATATATTACTGCAGAGATTACTGCACTTTACTCTGCTATGAATACTTACCTCAGGGAAGCCTTGACAAGAATCTTTTTGGTATGTCATATCATTTACTATCCGAGCTATTTTTCAAATATTTACTGTGCTGCGTGGTTTGCATGCAGGTTTAGCATGGTTAGGAAAAAGTTCCTCTAATTTTCGCACCATTATATCAATGAGCAAGAAAAGATTGCACATTATCAATAGAAGAATTTTGTTGTTTTGGTGGAGATTTTTCACTTCACAAAATCTTTTTGTCGTTAATATTCTGAGAGATAATTATCATTTGGATCTACTATCCTATATAAGTTATAAAGCTCTATGGCAAGTATTTCAGGTGAGTCCAGTATCATTGATTGGGGGACTCGCTTCAAAATAATAAAGGGAATATGCAAAGGTGTACATTTTTTACACACCTTGCCTCGTCCCATTCTTCATTTGGGTCTGAAGCCGCAAAATATATTACTAGATGTCAACATGGCACCGAAAATTGCGGATTTTGGTTTCTCCAGAATATTCGGCATAGATCATACCCGAAAGATCACGCGAAGTGTCATGGGATCAGTGTGAGTTACTCTATGATTATTATGCTGATATATCAACTACCTTGTTCATATATTGTAATGTAAAATTGTTTTTCGCATCTCCAACTAATAATATTGATTAATATTTTGATGTTGATACCATTAGTGGATACATGGCCCCGGAGTATCTATATAGTGGTGAAATCTCGGCTCGGTCAGACATATATAGCTTAGGCCTAATCATAATGGAGATCTCCACAAGAGAGAAGAATAGCTCTGACCAGAAACATGCAAGGAAATATGTTGATGGAGTAAGAATAAATATCACTTCATTATTTGTCGACTGAAACTGAGAATATTATCTTACAATTAATTTGTGTACATTATTAAAGGAGGACATTTTCAAATTTTATGTAGGTAAAAGAAAATTGGACAATGGAGAAAATAATGTCTGAGTACACATTGTTGGAAGAACAAGGTTTGAATCAAGTACAAGCATGTATCGATATTGCTCTACAATGTGTGGAGATTGATCAGGATAAGAGACCTTCCATAGACTACATTCTCAACAGGCTCAAAGCACTACCAAAAAATGCGGAGGTATGAATTACGTTTGGACACATCGCTTTTCTATTAAGAAGAGTTAATTTCTCTAAATTAGAAAGCAATACACCTTACTATTTTTCATACACTGTTGGAACGAGGGTTTTATCTAGTGCCAAAAACACTCAACAAAGGTTAAAAAGTACTAGGCAAAGCACACATGTCTAAAGTCCGTCCATCAAAGACACCTTTGTCGAGTGTGTTTTCGCGGATACTCGAAAAAACATTTGCCGAGTCTTCCTTTTGTGCTCAGCAAAGATTTGTGCTCATTCAAAATAATTAATAGAGGATAGAAAACCCTGAAACCGAATGGTTCGCTGAGTGCAAGCATAGGGTTAAGGCGAAGACTCTTCTTAGCACATACACTCGGCAAAGCGAATGAACAGTGGCAAAAAAAGTAGCCTCCTGACGCAGCCCAGGTGTGCACTCTCTACTATCATTGCTTGCGCTATTGGAGGTGGAAGGGATGCCATCGGAAGAGGAGGTGACAATGCCTCTAGTGGAGGGGAAGTAGAGGCCATTAGTGAAGGAGGCGGTGCAACAGACAATGACGGTGCGTCCGAAGAAGGAGATGGTGATGGAGTGGTGGGAGAATAAGGATAAATGTAGGAAGAGCTGGCGGTGGTGTCAAGGAGTGTGTTAGAAGAGGAGACCGAGGTGAGAGAAGGAGAGGAAATTTCTGGTGTGCCATGTCATGGACCCTCCCTCCTTCTCGCAACCAATCAGGATGAAACACGTGGATAGTATGTTTCTTCACCAGACAATTTGCCAAGTGTTTTTTTCTCGGCAAAATTTTTCTTCTCTATTTTCTTTTCTTCCCTTTTTATTTTACTTTATTTCATTTCTCCCCTTCTCTCTTGGCACATCTTCTACGTATCATTATATATATGACATCATGACAAGTTTCATATTTTTCAAACTTCGTTGGCCTTTTTTAGAATAAAAAACACTAAGCTCCATGTTGGTGGTTGAGTCTTGGCACCTTGATATTTAGAATTCTATTTATTCTTGGATAAGTCCTATCACAGAATCAACAAAAACAATATTTCCAACCCATTTTTACCATTATTTCATGTGCTTGCAGTTCAAATTTTAATTTAATCCTTTAAATATATAGGAATGTACATAATGACTTAAATATAACAAACGAACCTAAATTTTTTTTTTGCAAATTTTTACATTGAAGATGTAGTTCTGTATGTTGAGTGTAGAAAAAGTTTCAACGTGAACCGATGAAGGCAACTCTCACTTAGATTTATACATGACCGGCTCCGTCTAAAAACCGTGATTCATCCTCATAGATGTTGTGGTTTATAAGAAGAGCAAGTCACGAAATTTTCACAAGATTCTCAAAATTTTAACACCCCCTCTAGTTGTTAGATCATGACATCATGCTAAATTTCATGTCTTTTTGTCTTTGTTTGCATTTTACAGAATCAAAAAGCGAATAAGCTCCATGTTGGTGGCCGAATTTTGGCATGATATTGTTTGGAATTCCTTTTATTTTCTTCAATAAGTTCTAAACATCTACTCGATGAGATAAAATAATATTTTCAACCCATTTTTGCTTTTTGTTTCATGTACTTGGAGTCAAATTTGAATTATATCTGTTAGACGCCTAGAAATGCAGTTAATGACTTAGATATAGCAAACAAACCCAGAAAACATTAAATTTTGACTTTGAATACATAATGGTGTATATTGAGTGTAAAAAAAGTTTCAACATCAACTGATGAAACCAACCATCACCTCCTTAAAACCTGACCCGTTCTTCATGAAACAATGATTCTTCTTTGAAGATGGTTCGGTTTACAAACAATTTACATGACATTTCTTTTGTGAAACGTCCCCAATTTTTTACAACAACTTCCAGCTTTCACATGAAGACACCATTCCAAGTTTCAGGTTTTTTAGACATCACTTGCATTATTTAAAAATTACGACCAATTAGTTGCATGTTGATAGTCGAGTATTGGCACCCTGCGGTTTGTAATTCCTTTTTTATAAGGCTTGAAAGGAAACTCACTAAACAAATCTGATTTTTAACCAATTTATACCCATTGTTTTGTGTACGAGAAATTCAAATTTAATTATAACAATTAAATGCATATAAATGCACTTAATAACTTAAATATAGCAAATGAACTTCCTAAAATGCAATATTTTTCACACAGAAGATGTAACAATATGTTTTCAGGGCGAAAAACAATTTAGGGCCAACCCATGAAGAAAAACCATAGTTTGCCTTCTAATATGTTTGGTTCCCTCTCGAAACCACGATTCTTTCTCCAAGCTGGTTTAGTTTCTAAGAAATTTACATGCCAAATTTTGTGAATCCTTCTACATTTTTATCACAGACTCTTGGTGTCATCTCATGACACTGTACCAAGTTTCACTATTTTAGACCTCATTTGCAATTCTTTAGAACGAAAAAGCAATAACCTCCATGTTGGTTGTCGAGTCCTAGCACCCTAATTTGGAATTAATTTTATTTTCCTAGATAAGTTCTGAACATATAATCAATAACACAAATAAAAAAATTCAACTCCTTTATGACCGCATTTTCATGCCCTTGTTTCAGATTTTAACTATATGCATTAAATCCCTAGAAATGCACTTAAGGACTTAAATATAGTGAACAAACCGAGAAAAACACACAATTTTTACATAGAAAATGTAATGGTATATGTTGATTGTAGAAATGGTTTCAAGGCAAACTGGTGAATGAAACCGTCACTTCGCTTGAAAACTTGACCGATTCCCTCTCATAACCATGACTATTACTCGTAGATAGTTTGGTTTCTATGCGGCACACATCACAACTTTTGTGAAACCTTCTAAAAGAATTACCACTGCCTGTAGATGCCATATCATGATGTCATGCCAAGTTTCATATTTCTCAAATGTCGTCCACTTATAGAATTAAAAAGACAATGAGCTCCATGTTAGTAGTCGAGTCTTGGCACCTTGATATTTGAAATTAGTTATTTTTTGGATAAGAGAGCAGCATAAACTTAATAACAGAATTACATAATTTCAACTCATTTTTTGGCCATTATTTCATGTATTTTCATTAGAATTTGAGTTACATTTATTAAATGCCTGGAAGTGCACTTAATGACTTGAAATAGCAAACAAACCCCGAAAAATTCCAATGTTTAATCCAAAACATGTACTGGTGTATGTTAAGTACAGAAAAAATATGAAAGTTAATTCCCATGTCGTGATCAAGGTCAAAGGAAAGAGAAAAAAAATAAAAAATAGAAAAATAGAAAAAAGAAAAGAAGGAAAGAAAAGAAAATGTTTGTCAAACACTCACCTAATAACTTATGTTTGCTAAGTGTAAAACTGGGGGAAAATCATTGATATGCTGAGTGTAAATTTTTTTGCTGCTTGTTTTTAGGTACAATAATCAAATGATGTATTTGCCAAGTGTATGATAAAATATATTATGCAAGCAACTAGAAAATCGGCAACCAGTTGATGCTGGTAGTGGGAGGCTAAGTGTTTAGAGAAAATTAGAAAGGAATAAATCTTAGTACCTATCTATTATATACTTAAAACAAGAGTCAAACAAGCCATCATGATTCTTCCGTATCTATTAAATTATCTCGAGTATCAATATTATATATTAGTGGTTAAGATTTAAAATATGAACGTTACATACAAATATAGGTACATACAAATAATTTGGCATGGCACGCAAAAATAATTGAACACGTGTTACATCAAAGTCTTATGTTTTTTCCTAATAAAAAACTATCCAAGACAATAATTAGACATAAAGCTCACGTTAGCATTGCAAAAGTAGGATTGCCATCTTCCGTCTAAAATAAAAATTCATGGCTACCAGACAGCTAACAAAACGTATATCTGCCAATAATACATGAGTCCCCGAGCGGCCCGCAGGAAAATAGGAGTCCAGTCACAGTACTACATCCAGAAACCTATTTTGTGTTGAAGGAAAATCAATCCAGACTACTACATTAGTGTGTGATAACAAACTTTCTCTATGCACGAGCAATTTTGTTTTTCTATCCAGATTAGAACGTAAATGTGTATGTACATAGCATAGACAAACAAATTACCAATATACCACTTTTAAAAAATAAGAAAGTCAGCCTACAATATGATGTTAGAGGCAATAAATAATGAATGGACTACTGATACTGAAGATACCTGAAAATCTAAGTGCCAAAAAATTATATTTCTTTTCTCACAATTTTTTTACAAATGAATCATGGCGTGTTTTCTAATTAAAATGGTTGATATGAATTTTAGTTTTTTTTGACTGAGAATAGTCATGAGAAGTCCCCGTGAAAGCATACACAACATAAATGCAAAAGAAAATACATCATCCTTCGCAGCATATAAAGCATGTAAACAAACATACAGTCAATGTTTTGAAATTTTTATACTAATATAGACAAAAATGTATGGCTTGAACGTGGAAGAATAACATCATATTGATTGCAAACTCCTTTTATCTCATATGTCATTTTGTTTTTGATGTATTACAAATGAAAATCGTAATCTAAAATTGTAGATAGGAAACTACAAACAATTAAATATAATTCTATCGTCAAAACAACACGTCATCGGGCATATGAACGGAATCCATCTATATCATGTTGACTCGGGGTGTTGACCTCTCAAGATGGTATGATATTAAGGAATTATTGGGTCGTTCACCGAGGTACAAGGAGAACAAATCTAATACAAGACATTATATTGGTCCACTTGGGCTAAATAATCTGCTATTATGATTTTATGATGGGTCCTAATTTAGATAGCGGAGATTTAAAATAAAGGTAAAAGGAATATGTGTATTAATAGCCAAATCGGCTTTAATGCAAATCAATCTGTAGCAATCTGAATTGCATGAAGTGCATGCAATACCATCATTGCCGTGACACAATTAATCAACTAACAGGCCGAATCTGTTTACATATTACGAGAATAAATCATACTCGATAGCCATAAAATAACATGCAAAAATAGATTTTCCTGAAAGTAGGAATGCAAAAAATTTATTTTCTAAGGCTTGTTAAATAACCCACATCGAAGACACCTAATAATCCTTTCCAAACAAAGAGAACACTTTTGGTCAAAATATAGATGCAGTGGCAAAAGGATGAGTACATACTCAAAAGAAATATAAGTATGATTTTGATAAGAATATTAAAATAGTAGTGCTTTGCACTGCAGTCAAAAAATGATTCGATCGAGCTGACTAACTTGTTTTGTTGAAATTCAATTTTCTGTAAGATTTCATCTAAATTTTGACATGTTAAAATGCCAATGTATGGATGAATATATTCGAATAACATCTAGCATCAAAAGACAAATTATTGACAAAAAATATATATTAGGAATGAGAATATGTAATAAATCTACGGGAACAAATACACAAGCCACCACACTGCTAATGATGATGCATACACAGCAAGAAGACATTTGGTTCGAAAGAAAGACATTTATGTTTATATTTATTTCTTGGTTAAATTTTATTTATGTATTTAAAGTGTTATAATGCCAAAAATTAATTATTTAGATTGTGAACAAAAATGTTGTCAATTTATCAATTATTTATTTAAAGTACTAAAAATCTATATAGAATATTCCTATGAAAAAGGAAAAAAAACTTTTGATCTAGAGACCCTATCTAAATCGAAAATATCATGTGTACGTACATGATTAAATACTAGCCGCGCAAATGCACGGTTCACTAGTTTTTCCGTATTCAAAAGATATAATTTCCCAAAATTTAAAATGAATAATTCTTAGTATTTTTTCGACGGCTAACAATTCATGAGAAGTTTACATTATTGAATAGGTTAACAATGGTGCGTAGGTACGACGAGATGAATAGGAAATTCCTCAATTACATCCATATTTGTATTCAACATTGTAATAAGGTTTACATTTTAAGATGCTATAAATTCATCTTTTATTCTTAACTTCACAGAACAATTGTATAACTTGTTACTTCTCATTTTCATAACACTATGTTATCGAATCTGTTGTAACACATAATCTATATATTTCCAGTGATGCTGATATATTGCCTTTAAATTTCAGGTCGACCATTCTAGGTGAGCACAAAACGTCACACTTTTGAATGAGAGATGTCCAACATGAAGTAATGCATGTTTAATGCAACAATGGTGGATGACCAAACTTATATTTGGATTTAATAATGCTAGTCACCATAAAAAAGATGCTACTAGAGTGTATTGTGGGAACATGATCCATAGATATCATGTGATTATGTATATATTTAATATAATTTCCTTTGGAGGTTTTCACTCCAAATATCCGTTATTATTATCACTAGATAATTTCTCGTGTGTTGCAACGTGATACAAATATTCTACTACGTTAGCGCGTGATTTACCTGACCATCTCCGTGATTTACGTACCAAAATAAAAATCACTTATTTGATAAGAACTTATTTTCTTACCGAAGAAAATACTATTTTATTTTGTATGTAAATAAAAGGTAAGATAGTTTCGAGGAAACGCGATCAAAACCCCTAGTAATAGGATGTTAAAAATCAAAAGAGAGAGAGGGAGGGTTACCTACATGACGTTCGAAGAAGCACTATGCCTGGCAGTACAAGAAACACTAATCCCTTTTAAAGTAGTAGAGAAGAGGGAATACTGTTGCGAAGTTATACTTTGTCTTGTTCAAAATATTAATTTATGTTTCCTAAATTCATGTTAAGATGGGTATGAGAGCTACCTTTACGTTTTCGTCTTGGTTATGCTTCTTCGTAAGAGGAGTCTAATTAACAACACGCTGCAACATTACATCAACAGCTAACATTGCCATAGGCAAGATCAAGGCTATGAGAGGTCCTCAATAGTGACACCTCTGGGAAGGTAATGGTGTGTGAACACCATCGTCGCTAGACCTAACCATATAGGTAATATCATGGGTTTTCACCTAGGGCATAAAGTTCGAGAAGACTCCAAACAACTCCTTCAACAAACGAGAATCGATTACCACTACCAGGAACAAACATTGAAAGCCATGCCTAGGGTTTTTAGCTGGTTGCTTGAATCTCACCACTAAAAAGAAGTACACAGAGTTCCGACGACCAACTTTCCAACAAGATGTCTTGCTACCACTAGTAGAAAAGGGGGCAACGGTCCAGGCCGGGTCAGCCCATTAGTCCCGGTTCAGTCTAGAACCAGGACCAATGGGGGCATTGGACCCGTTTCGTGAGCCCAGGGGGCCGGCTGGGCCACGTGGGCCATTGGTCCCGGTTAGTCTGGACCTTTTGGTCCCAGTTGGTGGGACGAACCGGGACCAATGAGCCTGGCTCCTGGCCCACCACCATTGGTCCCGGTTGGTGGCTTGAACCGGGACCAAAGGCTCCCCTTTAGTCCCGGTTCATGCCACCAACCGGGACCAATGAGGTGCCTATATATACCCTCGCCCGCGAGCAGAGCACTCCAGTGCTCTGTTTTTCTCTGGCCGGCGAGGGGAGGGGTTTGTGGTGCTCTAGCTCACCTCCTATGCACATGAGGTGTTCAATGAAATGCCCGAGCCACAGTAGTTAAGCTTTCTCCTCTCGAAGCTCGACCTCAAAGCTCCATTTTCCTCGAGATTTGTCTAGATTAAGCGGTCCGTCACGCCCCACCCCCGTCTTCACCGCCGTCGATCACCCGCGCCGATCTCATCACCGACACCACCGTGGTGAGCCTCTTGTTCTTATCTTCTTTCTGAAAGGAAAAATATTGTTACTTGTATGTTTAGATAGATACTTGTATAATTTTCTTACTTTTATTATTGCATCTTATATAGTGCGATGGTTTTGGTATCCGCCCCCGTCGGCCCTCGTCTTGTCTATGATTCGGATGTGGTATATATATTATCTTTATAACTATTGGTTCATTTATTGTTTATGAAAATTATGCGGACCAACGTCACATAGATTTTATATATCTAGGATGTATGTGAACCGGAAATTCCAACCGACCCTATTGTCGAGAGGTTAAATTTAGTTGAAGAAGAAAACAATTTCTTGAAGGAAAAAATAAAAAATTGAGGAGGAGAAGATGATATTGGAGTTGCATGTTGCGGATGTCGTTGATGATCACAAGATCAAGATGGATGCAATGCGCTTGAAGATTAGAAAGATTAGAAAATATGCCATTCATATCGAGGCTTGGTATCATTATGCCGTTGGATCAATTGTTACCTTGGTTGCGATTATGATCGCCTTTGTTTTCGCATTAAAATGTTTTACATAGTTTCAATGTATGGTTTAATTAATTAGATGCTCTGGAGAGCTATATGTTGTTAGATGAGAACTATGTATGTACTTTGGTTTTAATGTGATGATGAACTTCTATTAATTTGGACACTTAATTATATATAATGCACGCAGATGAACTGGCAATGGATGTACGGTGACAGACACACCTCCGAGTACATTAAGGGCGTGCATGAGTTTCTCGATGCGGCTGAGGCAAACAAGCAGAATGGTTTTATGTGTTGTCCATGCCCTGATTGTGGGAATACGAAGTCTTACTCTAAACGGAAAATCCTTCACACCCACCTGCTTTACAAGGGTTTCATGCCACACTATAATGTTTGGACGAGGCACGGAGAAATAGGGGTTATGATGGAAGACGACAAAGAAGAAGAGTACGATGACAACTATGTGCCCCCTGAATACCGTGATGCTGCAACGGGGGGAGCTGGTGAAGATCAACAGGAACCAGACGATGTGCCCAATGATGCTGCAACGGGTGAAGCTGCTGAAGATCAAGAGGAACCAGACGATGTGCCCGATGATGATGATCTTCGCCGGGTCATTCTCGATGCAAGGACGCAATGCGAAATTCAAAAGGAGAAGTTGAAGTTCGATCGCATGTTAGAGGATCACAAAAAAGGGTTGTACCCCAATTGCGAAGATGGCAACACAAAGCTCGGTACCGTACTGGAATTGCTGTAGTGGAAGGCAGATAATGCTGTGCCTGACAAAGGATTTGAGAAGCTACTGAAAATATTGAAGAAGAAGCTTCCAAAGGATAACGAATTGCCCGACAGTACATACGCAGCAAAGAAGGTCGTATGCCCTCTAGGATTGGAGGTGGAGAAGATACATGCATGCCCTAATGACTGCATCCTATACCGCGGTGCATACAAGGATCTGAACGCATGCCCGGTATGCGGTGCATTGCGGTATAAGATCAGACGAGATGACCCTGGTGATGTTCACGGCGAGCCCCACAGGAAGAGGGTTCCTGCGAAGGTGATGTGGTATGCTCCTATAATACCAAGGTTGAAACGTCTGTTCAGAAACGGAAAGCATGCCAAGTCGATGCGATGGCACAGTGAGGACCGTAAGAAAGATGGGAAGTTGAGAGCACCCGCTGACGGGTCGCAGTGGAGAAAAATCGAGAGAAAGTACTGGGATGAGTTTGCAAAGGACCCAAGGAACATATGGTTTGCTTTAAGCGCGGATGGCATTAATCCTTTCGGGGAGCAGAGCAGCAATCACAGCACCTGGCCCGTGACTCTATGTATGTATAACCCTCCTCCTTGGATGTGCATGAAGCGGAAGTTCATTATGATGCCAGTTCTCATCCAAGACCCTAAGCAACCCGACAACGACATTGATGTGTACCTAAGGCCATTAGTTGAAGAACTTTTACAGCTGTGAAATGGAAACGGTGTACGTACGTGGAATGAGCACAGACAAGAGGAATTTAACCTAAAGGCGTTGCTGTTCGTGACCATCAACGATTGGCCCGCTCTCAGTAACCTTTCAGGACAGACAAACAAAGGATACCATGCATGCACACACTGTTTAGATGACACTGAAAGTATATACCTGGAAAAATGCAGGAAGAATGTGTACCTGGGCCATCGTCGATTTCTTCTGACCAACCATCAATGTCGAAAGAAAGGCAAGCATTTCAAAGGCGAGGCAGATCACCGGAAGAAGCCCGCCATGCGTACCGGTGATCACGTACTTGCTATGGTCAATGATTTACACGTATCTTTGGAAAGGGTCCCGGCGCACTAGCTGTTCTGAATGACGCTGAGGGACACGCACCCATGTGGAAGAAGAAATCTATATTTTGGGACCTACCCTACTGGAAAGACCTAGAGGTCCGCTCTTCAATCGACGTGATGCACGTGACGAAGAACCTTTGCGTGAACCTGCTAGGCTTCTTGGGCGTGTATGGAAAGACAAAAGGTACACCTGAGGCACGGGAGGACCTGCAACGTTTGCACGAAAAAGACGGCATGCCTCTGAAGCAGTATGAAGGTCCTGCCAGCTACGCTCTTACGAAAGAAGAGAAAGAAATCTTCTTTGAATGCCTGCTCAGTATGAAGGTCCCGACTGGCTTCTCGTCGAATATAAAGGGAATAATAAATATCCCAAAGAAAAAGTTCCAGAACCTAAAGTCTCATGACTGCCACGTGATTATGACGCAACTGCTTTCGGTTGCATTGAGGGGGCTTCTACCAGAAAACGTCCGATTAGCCATTGTGAAGCTATGTGCATTCCTCAATGCAATCTCTCAGAAGGTGATCGATCCAGAAATCGTACCAAGGCTAAGGAGTGATGTGGCGCAATGTCTTGTCAGTTTCGAGCTGGTGTTCCCACCATCCTTCTTCAATATCATGACGCATGTCCTAGTTCATCTAGTCGACGAGATTGTCATTCTGGGGCCCGTATTTCTACACAATGTGTTCCCCTTTGAGAGGTTCATGGGAGTCCTAAAGAAATATGTCCGTAACCATGCTAGGCCAGAAGGAAGCATCTCCATGGGCCATCAAATAGAGGATGTCATCGGGTTTTGTGTTGACTTCATTCCTGGCTTAAGAAGATAGGTCTCCCTAAACCCCGGTATGAGGGGAGACT
The DNA here is from genome assembly GCF_056163025.1 of Triticum urartu. NCBI lineage: Eukaryota > Viridiplantae > Streptophyta > Magnoliopsida > Poales > Poaceae > Triticum > Triticum urartu. The sequence continues at coordinate 10,412,411 of NC_141874.1, forward strand.
GACTGGAAAAGGCATGCTAGGAGCAGACTCAATAATATGCAGGGACGGGCATTCTTGGTCTCAAGCACACTACACAGTTCTACAGAACTCTACCTTGGTGACCCCGTATGTCGATGAACACAAGAACAGTCTGTGCTCCAAACACCCGGAGCAGTGCGACGACTGGATTACATGTGAAAACATTAGGACTTTCAGCAGTTGGTTGGAAGCACGTCTCAGAGGTGACAACACTGTTTGTGATGAGTTGTACTTGTTGTCCAGGGGACCATCTTTGACTGTATTGATTTACAAAGGATACGAGATAAATGGGAATACATTTTACACGACTGACCAAGATCAAAAGAGCACCAACCAAAACAGCGGTGTCCGCTTTGATGCAACAACCGAGAAGGGAAAAGACACATATTATGGTTACATAGTGGACATATGGGAACTTGACTACGGACAAGATTTTAGGGTCCCTTTGTTTAAGTGCAAATGGGTCAATCTGTCAGGAGGCGGGGTACATGTAGACCCACAGTACGGAATGACAACAGTCGATCTGAAAAATCTTGGGTACACTGACGAACCGTTCGTCCTAGCCAATGATGTGGCACAGGTTATCTATGCGAAGGACATGTCTACCAGACCGAGAAAAAGAAAAGATAAGGAAATGAATACATCATACGATGAGCCAAAGCGCCACATAGTTCTTTCAGGAAAAAGGGACATCCTAGGAGTGGAGGGCAAGACAGACATGTCTGAAGATTATGAAAAGTTTCATGAAATTCCTCCCTTCAATGTCAAGGCTGACCCAAGCATCCTGATAAACGATGAAGATTATCCATGGTTACGGCGCAATAAGCAAATGACACAAGCGAAGAAAAAGTGAAGACTTTCTCCAGCAACTATTATGATGATACCATGCCAAATTTGTAACAGACGAGTATGCTATGCCAACTTTTTCAGAGTTCATTTGAAAACTATGAATTTAGGTCAAATTTTCTCTATAGGTGCATCTATGTTCATTTTTTTAGTAAAGTTAATCACAAACTTGTGATTCACACAAATTTCAAAGAATTCAAATTTTAACTATTCAAATTTGAAAACTAATGGCACTAATAGAAAGTTTATACTTTTTCTAAAACTAATGGCACTAACAGAAAGTTTATAATTTTGCTGACCTAAAAGCAAAAAGAATTAAAAAATAAAGCAAGAAACAAAATAAAATAAATAAAGCAACAAAGAAAACAAAAAAACTAAAAAAGTGTTTTCAAATTTGAAAACTAATGGCACTAACAGAAAGTTTATAATTTTTCTAAAACTAAAAGCAAAAAGAATTAAAAAATAAAGCAAAAAACAAAAGGAAATAAATAATGCAAAAAACAAAACAAAAAAACTGAAAAAAATAGGGCTCGCCCCTGGCCCATGACCATTAGTCCCGGTTTGTGCCACAAACCGGGACTAAAGGGTTGGCCCTCGTTGCACCCGTAGTTTAGTCCCACCTTGCCAACCGGAAGGGCGCCCACACCTGTTTATAAGCTCGTCCCTCTCTGCGTTGTTGAGCTCCTCTCAAAGTGAAAATAGATGCACCTCTAGAGGAAATTGGACCTAAATTCATAATGAATTTCTCTGAAATTCATAGAAATTGATTATGAATTTAGGTTTAATTTTCTCTATAAGTGCATCTATGTTCACTAACAGAGAAGTTTATAATTTTTGTGACCTAAAAGAAAAAAGAAATCACTAAAAAACTATAAGTATTTAGTTCTAAGTAGAAATGAAAAAATAAATAGCAAAAAGAAAAGCCTATAATATTTGTTATGACTAACTAAAATTACCAAATTGAGTATAATAATAATAATACACAGTAATATTAGATAGCAGGAAAAAGATTGACTCAAAAATCAATTTTTATAGTAAAGTTATTCATAAACTAGTGATTCACCCAAATTTAAACTATTCAAATTTTAAAACTAATGGCACTAACAGAAAGCAAAAAGATTTAAAAAATAAAGCAAGAAACAAAAGAAAATAAATAATGCAGAAAACAAAACAAAAAAATTGGAAAAAAAATTAAATATAGCAACAATAAGTATTTTGTTGTAAGTAGAAACAAAAAAAACAAAAAAAACAAAAAAGGTTCCACCTACTGGGCACCCACGACCTGAATACGACTAGAAACCCTACCATGGGCCAGGGTTCAGGCCCGCGGGAGGCCCAGTAGGCCCACATGCACACATTGCACGGTTAGGCCCGAAAGCCTGCTTTAGAGAGGAGCTCGAGAGGGAAGGCGCACCGCACCTTATAAACAGGTGCGGCTCCCTCTCAACTAGCAAGGTGGGAATAAACATTTGGGCGTGGGGCATCACAACGCCTTTGGTCCCGGTTGGTGGCACCAACCGGGACTAAAGGGGGGAATTGGTCCCGGTTCGTGGCATCAACCGGGACCAATGCCCCCCTTTAGTCCCGGTTGGTGCCACCAACCGGGACCAAAGGACGCCGCTTCCCGCCCTTTGGGCTGCTGAAAAGGGACCTTTGGTCCCGGTTGGTGGCACCAACCGGGACCAAAGGCCGCCGCTTCCCACCCTTTGGGCTGCTGAAAAGGGACCTTTGGTCCCGGTTGGTGGCACCAACCGGGACTAAAGGGTGGCGTTGGTCCCGGTTGATGCCACGAACTGGGACCAAAGCCTTTTCTATATAAGCAAACACTTAGTAGTTTTCGACCAAATCACGCACTTCTCCCCCGACGCCCCCTGCTCCTCCTCGTCGTCGTCGCCGACCGACGCCCCTGCTCCTCCTCGTCGCCATCGCCACCGACGCCGTCAGGCTGCTCGCCTTCGCCGTCGCTGTCGCCACCGACGCCGTCAGGCTGCTCGCCTTCGCCGTCGCTGCCGCCACCGACGCCGTCAGGCTGATCGCCTTCACCGTCGCCGCCGCCCCCTGTGAGCACAGCCCCCTCCCGTCCCGCGCCCCTGCGCCCCTCTCCTGCGCGGCCGCCGCGCCACCGCCCCTGCCCTGCGCTGGCGCCGCCCAGCCGCCCCTGCCCTGCCCCGCCGGCGCCACCGCTGCCGCCATGCCCCTCTGCCCCGCCGGCGCCACCACTTTTTTTATTAGTTTAATTTTTTTCATATATATATATAATGTATGTGTATGTATGTGGCTATATGTTTCTGTTCATATGTTGCAATATGTTTTTTTTTATTTTTATTAGTTTATTTTTTGTTCATATGTGATGTATATGTGTATGTGGCTATAATGTATATGTGTATGTGATGTATGTGGCTAGAATTTGCTAAATATATATGTTAAAAATGTTTTCTTGTTCATAGAAAGTTTTTTGTTCATATATAGAAAGTTACAATTTTAGAAAAGTTTTATATATACAAAAGTTACAATTTTAGAAAAAGAAGGATAGGAAAGAAGAAAATAAGAAGAGGAAAGAAAGAAGAAGAGGAGAGGAAAAGAAGAGGAGAAATAAATAAGAAGAAGAAAAAAGAAGAAAAAGAAGAGGAGAAGAAGAAAGGAATAGTGGAGACTCCACTATTCCTTTCTTCTTCTCCTCTTTTTTTTCTTCTTTTTTTTCTTCGATCTTCTCCTCTAGCTATTCCTTTCTTCTTCTTCTCTTTCTTCTTCTTCTTCTTCTTCTTCTTCTTCTTCTTCTTCTTCTTCTTCTTCTTCTTCTTCTTCTTAATTTTTATCGGGAAACGCAGGTGTCGAGGATCGCCGAGGGGTCGAGGGTCGGGAACTAGGGTCGAGGGTCGTTAAGGGGTCAAGGGTCGAGGGTTTCAGGGTCGAGGGTTCGAGGGTTCTATAGGGTCTAGGGATCGAGGGTCGAGGGTTCCAGGGTCGTCTAGGGGTCGAGGGTTCCAGGGTCGTCGAGGGTTCGAGGGGTCGAGGATCGCCGAGGGGTCGAGAGAGGTTTCCTAGTGACAAAGTATTGAAGAAATCCATGGCTTCATCATTAGCCGGAAGTAATCAGGGCATGATGGTACGAAGTCCTCCAAAGTTATTTTGGAATGGTGTCCCGGATAGGATAATTTGCCTTTTTGTATGAATTTCAGCAAAGGCCTTCCAAATAACGATATTTGGAAGGTTCTTGCTGAACTTTGTACCAAAAAGTGAATTATCCTATCTGGGACTCCGTTCCAAAATAACTTTGGAGAGCTTCGTACCATCATGCACCTGTTACTTTCGCCTAATGATGAAGACATGGTTTTGTTGAATCCTTTGACACTAGGAAACCTCCCGACCCCTCGGCGATCCTCTCGAACATGAGAGAACGAAGAGGATAAAAAAAGAAGAGGAATAAGAAAAAAAAAAGAGGAGCTTTTTTTCTTCTTCTTCCTCTTTTTTTATCGGGAACGAGGGTCATCGAGGGACATAGATGTAGTGTCGTCGTTGTCGATATACCCCCTCCCGATAGCTTCAACACGTGGGGGGGGGTCGATATTACCCCCTCCTTGAAGCGTTCTCGAGGCCACCCCAAACCCTTGAAGCGTTGTCGAGGCCACCCCAAACCCTAGAGAAGCAGCGTCGAGGCCACTAATTAATATATATGATTCCTTACTATGATTAGCTAGCTAGTTCTATGTTTTCCACTAATATATCCATATGTCATGTTTGAATAATAATTGCCATGTTGTAAATATTTGTAGAAACTATGGACACCACCCGAGACGAAGCAAATGAAGCGATGTTGAGGGACATAATCGCACAAGGAAGTGATGCCGTCTTGTTGTTTCTCAACGACACCGATGGCTGGAAGGAGAGGGTGAAGAAGCTGGCTCTGGTGACCTAATGCCGGTGCAAGAAGAAGAACGTGAGGACGGCTCCGATGACCCAATGCCGGTGCAAGAAGGAGACCGTGATGACGGCTCCGGTGACCGAACCGAGTCCGGCCAGGTATATATATTAGTTAAGCCTGTGCTGGCTAGCTAATTAATGCATTCATTGTTTTGGTATGTACACATATTAATTAAGTCTTTGCTCTTTTTTCTAGCCCTCCGGATCAAGCACAACTGAGGTAAAGAGACGAGGCCCGAAGAAAAAGTTGAGCTCGGATGAAAGGTTTGAGATCATAGCAATCGCGCCCGACGGCCAACCTATTGAACCCATCCGAACAAAGAAGGCATTTGTTGCTCAGTGCGGGGTTCTGGTTAGGGACAATATCCCGATCAGCATCCAGCAATGGTTAAAGCCGGCTACAGAAGACCCTGAGGTGTCTTACGCCAATGATATGCAGAAAAATGATCTTTGGACTGAGCTGAAGACAAATTCACCCTACCGCCAGAGGATGATCCGGAGAAGCCAGTTAAAGAGCAATTAATCAAGTCTTTTGCTCTTAAGAGGATGGCAAACCTATTCAGGAGGTGGAAGAAAGACCTGAATAGGTTTGTCGAGAAAAAAGAGACACCAGAATTCAAGGGCATATATGAGAAGATCAGAGATGACTGGCCTGCATTTGTGGCCCACAAGACATCGGAAAAGAGTAAGAAGATGTCGGCGACAAACAAGAAAAATGCTGCGAAGAAGAAGCTTCACCATCGCACGGGGTCAGGTGGCTACCTCGTAGCCCGGCCTAAGTGGGCCAAGGCTGAGAATGATCTGGTTGAAAAAGGGATCGAACTAGAGACAATGAGTTGGCCAGACCGTTGCCGGACTTGGTTCTTCGGGGCTGGCGTAACCTTGGACCCTGTAACAGGGAAGTGCATTTGGACGGACGAGCAACTTGACATACCCTTGAAGAAGCTTCGGTACTATATCAATGCAGCGCAGAAAGGGACGTTCCTACCAGACAGAGAGATCGACGAGCTCACAAAGGCCCTCGGGAATCCTGAGCACCCTGGACAGACACGAGGCACGCCAGGCTCCATTCCGTGGAGGGCTGGGTTTCCGGACGCAGGCGGTTACAAAAGCCAGGAGAGGAGGAAGAAAGTGCAGCAGTCCGAACTGCAGGAGCTTAAAGCAAGGGTACTTGGGATAGAGGAACGAGAAGCAAATCGCAGCAAACGAACTGCCGAAGCTTCCCCCGAAGCTACCCCGCCATCTCAGCGGAGAAGCAGCGTGGCTTCCACCGAGCTGCTTCAGCCGGAGCATGTCTTGACGGCTCCTGCCAGCTATCCCGTGGATGCTATCACGGAGTCTCAAAATTGCCACCTTATGACGCAATGGATTAATATGAAGGTCAAGGCGGCTGTTGGCTCTGTTTATCCTTCTGAACCCGGCGCAACTTTTCACTGCCGGCCGATTCCAAAAGGATATGCTAGGGTGATGGTGGATGAAATAACGGAGGGATTTGAGGAGCTCCCGCTTGACCACCCTACCGGTGAAGGGGAGACTAGGCTGGGTTCTGCTCTGAAGACTCCATGCCTATGGAGGAAGGATCTCATCAACCTTCAGAACTGGACGCCTCCGCCTCCTCCTCCTCCTCCGGCGAGTCAGGGCACTCCGCCTCCTCCTCCGGCGAGTGACGATCAGGGCCCTGGGCCGGCTCCTTCTCCGGCGCGTGGCGGCACTCCGCCTAATTCTCCGCCTGCGCCGGCGCGCCCGAGCAGCCAGCCTCCTCATTCTCCGCCTCGTCAGCAAGGGCGGAAGAGACCCGCCGCCGCTCCGGCAGCTGCTCCGGCGCGTCGTAGTCCTTCTCCTCCGCCTCGTAAGCAAGTAAAGAAGATTGCCGCTCCGTCTGCTCTGCCGGCGTCTAGCAGTACAGGCAGAGGCGGGAGGACATACAGATTCGGTCCTTCTCTGAAGACTCTAGAGAAGTTACCATACGAGATGACCCCGGAGGAGAATGCGAAGATCGCGCGAACCGAGGTGAAGGACTGGTTTCAAGGGTTGAAAGCAAAGAGACATCCACCTCCGGAGGAGAAGGTAGATCCGGTGAAAGTGAAGCGCACTCTGGCTGCCCTGGCAAAACCACCCAAGTCTCCGCCGAAAGGCAACTATGAGCGCATTATTGCAAAGACATGGGCCGAAGCGAAGCGGTCGGGAAGTACAGTCAGTGATCAGAGGCTGAAAGAACGACGAGCAGCTGGGAAACAAATTGCCCAGCTCGGCGAACAAACGAAGCAATCGTGCCCCCCGCTGAAGGTGCCCAGCGACGTCGTCGATCCGAGGATGGTGCCCGGTTATAGCAATCTTGACAATTACCTGCCCGACGAAGTACATTATGATCCCATGGAGGTGCAGATACACAGATACGAGTACGGGAAGCCTCTCGTCAAAGATGAAAAATCTCTATCAACGATGATGCGAAGATTGCATGATTGGTACTTGAAAATTTGCAGAGAGTCTGGGGGGAGGAGTACTTTGTATGCGGGAGTTAAACCGGAGCATGACCTCGTTGGAATTGAACTGTTGCCTATTCCATTTGAGGAGTTCTATCAGTTTTTCAATCAATTGGCCCTCGATAAAGCAACGGTCACCTGCTACTGTCTGTAAGTACTACTACTTCTGTCATTAAGTCTCTATATAGCTCAGCTCTTTCATTGCATGTATTTATAATTATCCTCACTATATTATGCAGATTGAAGATCGCCGAATTGAAGAAAAGACAAATCGGTAATATTGGGTTCGTTAACACATATCTCATAGATGCAACTGAGGTTGACAAAAGGCCCGAAGAAACCGAGGCCAACTTGCTACGATCATTCAAAAGAAATGAACACAAAGATATAATACTCTTTCCTTACAACTTCAAGTGAGTGTTACCTGTCTTGTGCATATTCGGTTTCCCTTATATATTAGTCCAGGTTATAGTAATGTCATTGATGAGTTATGCATGCGTGCGCAGTTTCCACTATATTCTCCTAGAGATTAGGCTTGAGCAGGGAGTAGTAACTGGCTTGGAATCTAGACGAAAAGATCCCCGGGAGTATGCAGACATGACTGAAATCCTCCAGAAGTAAGTTAAATCGATCATTATCCACCATCAGCAACTTTGTTCATTTCCTGATATCAAGTAATTGTTTTCTTTGTCTGGCAGGGTTTGGAGAAAATTCATCAGAAAAGCTCCAGGACTGCCGAAGGAGCTGCAATTTAGACACCCAAAAGTAAGTACTATAGTATCATGTTCCGCGCATCTCCTAGTGATTCAAGCGCTAGTTTCATCAATACCATTTGGCATTCTTGCTTATCAGTTTGATTGACCTCTATTTCTTGTAAAGTGGTTGTGGCAGGAAAAAGGAAATGATTTCTGTGGATACTACGTCTGCGAGTCCATCCGCCACACGACCTGTGATCGGAGCGGGTACTCTGACGAACAATATGAAGTGCGTAAATAACAATATTCACAATTTTATTTTATTACCATCATTTGTGTTGAGTTTCACTCATTCATATATATATATATATATATATATATATATGTATTGACCCCTTCTTCAAATTAGATGTTTCGGATGCGGAATGAACTCCTAGCACCAGATTGCATGCGAGCAATTCAAGAGGAATTGGCGGCATTCTTTCTTGACCACGTGATCGCTGAAGATGGAGAATACTATGTGGACCATGCGTCCATAATTTAGGAGATTATATTTGTAAGAGATAATTATTGTATATATGTAGCCGGTAGTGTCGGACCATAGATATACGAGAACTTGTTGTTCGACCAATCTCTCGGAGAAGGAGAGGTGGTCGATATCACTTCTCTCTGTATGCATATATGTTCATGACGGTCTTCTGTTTCCTTCGTTTGCTTACTAGCTAGCTAGCGTGTCTAGTCCTCTCTATACGTATGTATAGTACGTACGTAGCGTCGACCAAGCATGGACATAAGAGAGGACACTTCTCTCTATTAATTAGCTATCTAACACAATATATGAAATACCTAAATTAACCCCCCAAAACCCCCAACCCCCCCCCTCCTTCAAAAAAAACCCCAGCCACAGAAATGCTGACGCGTGGAGGCCTATTGGTCCCGGTTGGTGCCACCAACCGGGACCAAAGGCCCTCCTGCCTGGGCTCAGCGCGCAGGCCACGTGGAGGCCCATCTGTCCCGGTTCTAGTTAGAACCGGGACTAAAGGGTCAGGGCATTAGTAACGACCCTTTAGTCCCGGTTCTGGAACCAGGACAAAAGGCCCTTACGAACCGGGACAATATAGGCCCGTTTTCTACTAGTGTACAGTGTCACAATCAACACTAGAATTGTGGATATGGATGGAAATGACACATTGGGCATTTGCTAAAAGACCAAATCTACTTGCACTATTATAGAGCAAACCCTAACCGTCTTCAAAAACAAAGGATCACTAGTAGAGAACAGGGCTTTGGTTCTAGCCAGATCAGAGCAATAGTCCCGGTCGCATTACGAACCGGGACTAAGGCGAGCATCAGTCCTGGTTCGAGCGGCTAGGAAGCTGGCCGGGGCTCGGCAGGCATCAGTCTCGGTTCGAATGGGACTTTTAGTCCTGGTTGGTGACACGTGTGGAGTTCAACCGTTTTGTGGGCGAAAAGGAGTGGTTGGCCTTTTGTGTGGGGTCATAGGAGATATTTCACATGCTATATCCAACGGTCTTTCTTTCCTAGCCGTTGTATTTTCTGGCTCTGACATTCGGCCATCCTCTGTACCCATGCTGAAGGGATCACAAAGAGGAAGATGTGGGTGCTGTAGGGGATCTCACCCTTGACCGGATGAGGATGTGCAGATCCACCCCTACATCGTACCATGAGGTGCAAGCCACTACTGTCGTACGCCCCAACGACTACTTACTCCCGAAGGAGTAGTTGGGATTCCCGAAAGAGGAACGGTGAATCAGAACATTAGCAAAGTGTTTCCCTCAGTTAAAGAACCAAGGTTATCAATCCAGTAGGAGTCTCCCGAGTCAGCAATGTGAGTAGCATCTGTGCACAAAACAAACTCAAACTTGCACCCAACACTTAAAGAGGGTTGTCAAGCCACTTGTCTTGCTAGTTACAAGATTAAACGCAAGTCATAGAGATAGATAGTAGCAAGATAGAGCAGCGAATAAAAGGAGAAATTGTTTCGAAGAATTCGGCAATTACTCCTATAAATGATGGTGGAGTATCTGCCTCCCTGGGATCTTCGTGCGCTGAGAGAGCCACCTGGCTTGCGCGGGAGGCCACTTGGGCGCTCTCCAAGCCGTCTGATCTGCACGGAAAGCTCACGCATGAGCGACCCGGGTGGCAGGTCCATGACGAGTAGACCGCGACAACGTGCCCAGGGCTACCGTCATTGAGCCATCGCGAGCGCGCACGTGGGTGAGGCACTGTCGCTTTCTTCCGTGGGAACCATACCTGGGCCTGCTTGCGCTGTCCTCGCCTCGCGCTCGGCCGGCCCGGTCGCGCAAGCCGCCCCGTGCGTTGCGGTCGCATCGATGGCTTGCGCATGGTGCATGCGTCGTGCATTATCGGGTGGCGTGCCACGAGTGCTTCGTGGTGCGTCAGTTCCCGATGACGGTTCCTGTAATTTTACCAAAATGGAGGGAGTATGTGGTTGCGAACCAATAGTGCTTACACCTTGTTTTCTCATACGAAATAGGGAATTCTGGTGCTCGTGGAGAAACATGAATCTTTGGCGCGCCGCGTGCATGAAGAAGTCAAATTGGAAATCCAAAGCATACATGGCAGACTCTATTGCGTATGGAATGTGCCGATGGTTTATTTCATCTCTTGCCTAGTACATACACGTACGAATAGGTGACGTGCGGCCTTGCAATTTACTTCAGCCAGCTAGGCACATAGTACTGCCGGACCAATGAGAAAAATAAGTCAGCGCCGTACAGATAAGAAAATATAAGTAAGCGCCGTACAAATGAGAAAATATGCACGCGGCCAGATGGGTCGATTTCAAATATATTCCAACCTTGGCCATAGGCCTAAACCATGTCAGTCTTATGGCCACATCGCTCGAGGGTGTATTTGACCGAGACTGTGGTGTGCCTTGGCTGGCGATCAACGTTCGACTTCGACCTCCTTCTTCTTTTTCTTGACGTGATGAGTAGCCGGGAGCCCCCGGCATTCTTGGAGCTCGGATGGTGGGCATGGAGAATTCAAGTCGGGAAGGAGACACCACCACCCTTTCACCACTGGGCTATGAGCCTATCCACCAAAAAGTTTGAGCCAATGCAAAACAAAATCCTAAGCATTTCAAAATAACTAAATGTATCTGATATAAGTTGGAGTAAATGTATCGATAGATGTCACTCTCCTTAGTTGGAGTAGAACCACACAGGCCATGCACATTTCCTTCGAGCAGTTTTAACATGCTCCCTCTTACCTCCCTCTTAGTCTGATTAACTGTTACCTTCTTACCTCATGTAAAAAGAAGGGGTAAGAGGAAGCATGTTAAAAATTGCCTCTTCCTAATTACAAGTGTCTCTGCTGAAAAAGCTATCACGACTGTGCACCACATTTTGCTAACTATGTGCACATAGCTCGCGAAAAGATGTACGCAAAAGATGTGAACAGGAATCACAAGGAAAGGAGTGAAGAGCTAGGTTAGGAACTTAGGATTGATCTAATCTTGAATGAAACTTATCAAGTACTGCACTACCAACTTGCCAAATCTTCTTATCACAAAATCTGCCAACTGCTACCTGCTTTTGAGCCCAATGAAGTGTAGTTATGTTGACACTATTAGTACCAATAGACTGGGATATCATCGAGGGAACTTGTCTGTATATGAAGCCATAGCCACGTCCATTATAAAGGATAAATATAGGTAGTAGCATATCACACACTACTGCCAACAATGTCAATTATGTTCATTTCCATGCTACTTGTGCTACTTGTTCCCCTATTCTTGTGTCTCAAAGCTAGCGGTAGATCTAAGAACACATCGGTGCTTCCCACAAACTGGCCCGTATTGCACATGTTCCCTTCCTTCATGGTCAATGTCCACAACTTGCATGACTATCTCATCATGGTCCTCGCCGGATTAGGCCACAACTTCAGGGCGCACGGCCCACCTGGGACTGGGATACGGTTCTTCATCACGTGCGACCCTGCTAATGTCCGACAAATCTTCACGGCCAACTATAGCAACTTCCCCAAGGGTGCTGATTTCGCCGCTATTTTCGACGTCATGGGTGGCAGCCTCTTCACCATCGATGGTGAAGACGCTGCCACCCAGCATGGGAAATTGAAGAGTGTGCTCAGCAACCCACGGATCATTGCCAGTACAGAGGCCTGCTGTCGCAACAAGGTGGAGACCATCCTCCTCCGATTGCTCGCCTACATGTCTAGCATCGGCACTCCTTTTGACGTGCAAGAACTGATGTTGAGGTTTATGTTTGACCTAGCTACTATGTCTCTCTTTGACGTGGATCCTGGCATCCTATCATTAGAGAAACCACCCATGGCCGTCGTGGTCGCTCTAGACATAGTCATGGAGGTGGGATTTTTCCGGCACATGATGCCAGCTTCTTGTTGTAAATTAATGAAGTGGCTAAACATCGGCCCCGAAAGAAAGCTCTGCACAGCGAACATAGTACTACGGAAGGTTCCTCATGGAGATGATGGAGAGGAGGAAGAAGGAGATGATGGAGAGGAAGATCAACACATGTCATGTTGGTAATGATGAGGGACAAGATCAACACAATTGGAAGACCCCGACATGGATTTTCTACAACCTCGCCTAGAATCCAAACATTGTGTCAAACATCCGGAGTGAACTCTCACCCATTGCATCATGCAAAGTAGCATCCGGTGTGGACACCATGATGATCTTTGAGCCGAACGAAACCAAATCTCTAGTCTACCTAAGAGCCATCTTGTACGAAACTCTTAGGTTGTACCCACCGGCACCTTTCGAGCGCAAGACGGTGGCCACCGATGATATTATGCCGAGTGGCCATGAGGTGCGCACCGGTGACACCATCCTTATTTCTCTCTACTCCCTCGGGAGAATGGAGGGTGTGTGGGGTAATGACTATCACGACTATAACCCAGATAGGTGGCTCTCGGAAGATGACAACAATCTGATGTATGTACCATCTCACAAGTTCTTGGCCTTCAACTCGGGCCCAAGGATATACCTTGGAAGGAAATTGCAGTTATGCAGATGAAGACACTACTAGGAAAAGGCCTACTAGTGGCGCACTTGTTTTGCCTACTAATGGCGCACTACAGGTGCGCCACTAGCACCACGCCATTAGAATTTCTTACTAATGGCGCACCACTGGTGCGCCATTAGTATCTGGTATACTAATGGGGCACCATGCAGTGCGCCATTAGTATAGCCCACGGTGCGCCATTAGTATGCCTCCCAGGGGGCCATATTTACCCATGTGCTTTGGCATACTAATGGCGCACTAGTGGATGACGCGCCATTAGTGTGCTCTGGCTTACTAATGGCGCACTATGTGGTGGTGCGCCACTAGTATGAATAGTAGGGATTTTTTTTCTTTTCTGATATTTGCACAAGTTACAAAATATATTACTGGACAGAATATAGACAACACCACACAACAACAGCAGATTCATCGAATACAATAGAAGATTAGTCTCCGAATACAATTCATCATATTAGTCTCCGAATTCAAAAGACCGAACAAAGATAGAACATTACAAGTCTCGAGACCGCGAGTAGCGAGTTTGTCGAAACTAATACTAATCCTAACAAGTCCTACTAATCATCATCACACAACTTCTACTCATTATTAATAACAAGTCATACGATCATCATCTTAATAGTCATCGAACCAACCCTACTTAATTGTTCTTAGCACATGATCATCAGTATTAGGCAGGACCTAAATACCCTATTTAAGGTAAAATAGCATAAACAATATAGACCCTGACTCTCCATTATGAAGAATGGAGATCATCTTGTCTCCAATTCTTGCGCTTCACTTCCTTTTGCTTCCATGAACCTGCTTACGACTGTCCATACATTTTTTCCATTCTTTGATTTTCATGTCTCCAATTCTTTTAGAAATTCGGTATGGACAGTTGAGATTCGTAGGATGACCTGGATATATGTTCAAAACATGAAGGCTGTCATTCTGATACATCAAATGAGGCACACAATCCTCTGGGATTCTTTGTTGAAAAACATAGTAATAACTACATAGTTAGCAATGATGTACTAGTTTTAGAAGTATGCAAAAGATGCACGAATGTTGTAATAGTAGAAAATCATACCAGGGTATCTCCATGGTAGTTACCGTAGTTCAACACGTGCACTAGTGGCACGTATTGACCATAATGTTGAGGAGTTTTACAATAGATATTGTAATTCTCAAGATCAGTACAAAATCCGACCAAATGATTTTTCTCCTGATAAGTTAACTCGGAGCCATCGGTGTAGTGGGTTTTGTCTACCATGTTCCGCACATTGTTTGAACAATCAAAATAAGTTGTCAATGGAAATAAGCTGTCAACTATTTTGAAATGAACAATATAAATTAGTTAATAATTAACTATTTTGAAACTCACATAGCGGTAGAGCTAGAGGCGTATCAACAAGGACCCAAATGTCCATATTGTCTTGGTCGATGTCAGGATCACCAAGATCCATGGTGACAAGCATACCCTCATCAAAACCATACATATTGCAAAATGCTTCCCAATTTTTACAACCAAAATGGGTTACGCTCCCAGAATTATACAGATTTACTTCAAAATCCACATCATGATGAGTCCTTAGGTGAATTTTCTTTGTTTCATAATTTTTATGGTCTTCAAAATCCATCCTCTCCAAGACATAGCGTCTTGCATGGCATGGGATAAGCTATACTTGAATTGTAAAAGATGAAAAATTACACGTTGAAATAGTTGAAGTCATGCTTAATTATGAAAAAAACAATTGTCGTCGTTGCGTACCGTTTCAACTTCGAAGGTCTCCTCGAGCTTAATGCTGAAGCGCCGATCATTGTCCAGGTGAGGCCTGTTGCACAGACCTCGATCATCGTGGCACCAGCCGCACTCCCCCGGGAGACTTTCGTCGTCTGATGACGACATTTCCTACGTTCATAATTCAAAACTACATCATCTCTATTGGGTCCAATAAGATAATCCACAGTGTGGTGAAAACACGCCCTTCGAACTGGTTTGAGCAATTGGTGAATGGAGATGGTCTAAGATTTTCAGTAGTAAGAAGTGAAGTGGTAATTTTGAGAGCAAATGGTTAGGATGAGTGGTTCCTCTTCTAGATTAGGGTTTATCGATGATGAGCAACTGACATTAGTAATAACTATGAGTTGATATCACACTTCTATATGTATAACACAAGAGGCAGTTGATCCTACTTAATTAAGTACTAAGATACCCCGGCCCATGCATTTGTCACAAGTACCCCATATGTCCTATTTTTAGCAAAGTCATGCTTAAATTCACGAAAAATTTCAGCATGACCTTTCCTGAAAATAGGACATATGGAGTACCCGAATTTGCCAGAACGGAAGTTAATTGACATTCCGGCAAACTCAAGGGCCTCTCGGGGTACCTGCAAAATCATCACGACATGATGGTCGGAGACAAAACCCAGCAAACTCCTTCCCTTCACTCGGGGTACAACAATATATCTTCTAGCCATGAAAAATAATACCAACTAGGATCGGTATGACCTTCGTTTTTCATTTTCTGTATGATCAATTAAATCTTCTGCAAGCTTATATGAAAAGGTTCAGCAACTTGAAACGTAACTCTTGCTTGGCGTTCCAAATCATTTCATTTATATTTTAAATAACAGTAGGAATTATTTCATAATAGAATTTACCCCCAAAACAAATTCCTTTAATGCCATTTTCAAACTCTAAGTTGCCTCTGTTGCACTAAAACTAATTCAAATAATTTTTATAAAATTGCCACAAATTTTTTGGGAGACCCTATAATTCCTACAAATCATTTTTGAACAAAGACCCATCCTACTCTTTTGAAATTTTTGAGAGAAACACCCACGTTTCCATTCTGATCCATTTTCAGTTTACAACTACAACCCTATTTCCCCTAGCTCCTAAAAATCTACAAAATTATCCCAACACAAGAACAGTACCTACACTCCTTTTTCCCAAACATCTCCTGATCACAAGTTCTAAATTTTCAGTAGGCCACATGGATTTGCTGAATCAGCATAAACCTAAAAATCACTAAAGTAGGAAATCAATGTTGACTAAATTTTTTAAGTGCTCTTCCTAAAATTCACTAAAGTAGGAAATCTTTAACATAATGTACCCTGAAGCTTTGTTCAATTGGTACAGTCAACAGTGGGTTTCGTTCAATTGATCAGGAGTAGGAGATCTTGGTGTTAGAACAAAAATTCAGTTATGCACATTGTTAGTTCTTACCCTCATTTTTTCACATTGGTGAAAGAGCCTGTCATTGCAAATTCAGTTAAGTGTTTGCTTGCTTTACTTTGACAGAAATGTTTCAGTTAAGTGTTCAGCTAACTTCAGACTAAGAATAACGATGAAAATTTCAGACTTGGCAGTACAAATTCATACTTGGTAGTACAAATTCAGAACAGGGAGTTGGAAGAGAAAGGATGGCTCACCGTGGAGGAGTGGAGGACGAGGGTGCGTCGATGGCGGGCTGGGGACGAGGGTGCGTCGATGGCGGGCTGAGGACGAGGGTGCGTCCCCTTCTCCTCCCAATCGCGCCTCAGATCAGGCAGGACGACGGCGATGGCGGCTAGCAGCGGGCCCCGTGCTCTATGCGGAGGCCAGGGGAGTCGAGTCAGTTAGGGGCAGGAGGCTGAAGGCGATGGACGGGCGGAGGAGGAGGGGGGCTTACGGGCGGAGGAGACCGGGCGGCGGCATAGTGGGTCGGCGGCGAGGACCGAGACGGCGAGGCGGGGCGCGGGGGTCGTCGGAGCGGGTGTGGAGCGAGGGGGGGAAGTGGATCTGGCGAGGGAGGGACGAAGGGATCGAGCGAATTAGCTAGGGGGAAGATTACTAATGGCGCACTCCCTGGCGGTGCGCCATTAGTATGTTTTTTATAGCAATGGCGCACCCTCGAGCGATGCGCCATAAGTAATCTTTTTTTAGATAGCAATGGCGCACCAGCCAGCGGTGCGCCATAAATAATTTTATTATTATTATTTTTTGTTGCATCTAATAATTTTTTAGAAAATGAATATTAATATGAAACAGTAATAAATTTTTATAAAAACAGTAATAAATTTTTAAAAAATATCATCAAATTTGTTATTTGAAAATATTTATTAATATAAAAAAATATCATCAATTTTTTTATTTGAAAATATCATCAAATTTGTTATTTGAAAATATAATCAATTTTTTTTGGATTTTTAGTTGCATTCATTTGTGATGGTGGAGCGGGGGAGGGTGCGGTGGGTCGTCGGCGGCGGTGGAGCGGGGGAGGGTGCAGGGGGTCGTCGGCGGCGGTGGAGCGGGGGAGGGTGCGGGGGGTGCTCGGTGGCGAGGCGGGATAGCGATCGAGATGGAGGGGGATCGAGATCGAGTGTCCTCATGAATATTCAATATTTTCTCATATTGAATATGAAAAAATATCATCAAATATGAAATTTTTTTCATGAATTCAAAAATTGCCCATGAATTAAATTTAAAAATATTCATGAGTTCGAAAAATAAAAATGATAGTAGTTTTGCAAAAAAAATGATAGTAGTGGCGCATGAGGTGAGTGGTGCGACATTACTAGTTAAAACTAGTAATGGCACACTGTGCCCTGGTGCGCCATTAGAATTTTTGAAAAAATTAAAAAAAATATGTTAGTAGTGGCGCACCGTGGGTGTAGTGTGCCATTAATGTCTATCACACTAATGGCGCACCGACACATGGTGCTCCACTGCTGTGGTGCACCATGTGTTGGTGCGCCATTAGTGGCCATATCATCTATAGTCTTTTTCCTAGTAGTGAGATCGTCGTTGCCTCGGTGTTGTGGAACTTCGATGTGGAGTTGATGGAAGGGCAAAGCATCCAGCCCAAGCCATCTTTCATTTTGTTCAGTTGTTTCCTTTACCAGGTTTTCAATTTTCTGCTTTCTATATTAAAAAAACTAAAAAGAAGTGTAGCAATTTTGAAAAGAAAATTTCAGAATATGTTCAGAATTTTAAAATATTGTTCCCAAAACTAAAAAATTCTTCATAGTTTTCAAAATATGCAATTTTAAAATTAATATTTTTCATGTTAAACAGAATGAAAACAAGGAAAAAAAACCTAGGAATTAGAACCAGAAAATATCACGCTACAGTACTTCACATGAGTCTACCGTACCAAGTGCTGTTGAATGCCACAGCAATTCAAACAGGACGTGTCTCGAATTTCCTTAACATTTTTTGTTTTCTGAATCATGTTCACTCTATAGCACATAGATTATTCTCCCTTCTTTCCACAATGTAAGCCATTTTTTGACACTACACTAGTGTCAAAAAGCGTCCTATATTATGGGACGAAAAGAGTAGTATTTTTGTTCAGCCGGCGGAATCACCGTCACCGGCTCGCTGCATCACCTCCCCGAGGTGCGTTGTCTTCGTGACCAACAACCACCCTGAGCGAACCCAGCTTGTCCACAGCATCGCCTCCCCGAGATGAGACTCTCCGCAGAAGGAATCGACCTGGGGTGTGGCAGCATAAGCGCACACCGTCGGTCATCTTCCTTGCCTCCAGTGAAGCGTCGCCACCGCGTTGATCTCCGCCACTACTGCTATTTCATGCAGTCATGCAGCGGTCGAATGTGGCCGGCGGGCGAACGCACGCAGCCGCGAATCCTCGACTCCCTGCATGCTGCTCCTCGGGTAGCTCCAGCCACGACATGCCCTTCGTCGCGGGTGTTGGTGACGGCAGGGTGCGGTGGCCATGGGTCCCGGTACGGTGCTGCGATGACAAACTGCGGCAGGAGAAGCACGGGGAGGAGCTGCAGCAGAGCATGAGTTCAAACGGAGGAGG
Source organism: Triticum urartu (assembly GCF_056163025.1). Lineage (NCBI taxonomy): Eukaryota > Viridiplantae > Streptophyta > Magnoliopsida > Poales > Poaceae > Triticum > Triticum urartu. The sequence continues at coordinate 10,431,222 of NC_141874.1, forward strand.
CGTGGCGGCGCACCAGGACGATGGCGGGGTCGGCTGTTGCTCGACCGGCATGGAGAAGAAGAGGATCAGATTGCTTTTCTTCTCCGTGTGTGAAGGGCTTTCCTGAAAACAAAAGGATCTTTTTGTTATTAGTGAAAAATCTCTGAGAGCGGCGTTTCGGTGCCCGGGTGCATCTGCACCCGGCCGAAAAAAAATCGTAAAAAATTCAGAAAAATTCAAATAATTTCAAAAAAAATTTGGATGGTAAACAATTTGATGCGTGAGGTACTCTCCAATTTTCAAAACATTTGGACTTCCGTGCAGCTCTCAGCAAAAAAGACAAATCAGACCAGAACATTATATGAACAGTGCATATTTTTACAGACCTCTGATTTGTCTTTTTTTCTGAGAGCTGCACAGAAGTCCTAATGTTTTGAAAATTGAAGCGTACCTTACGCATCAAATTGTCTACCACCCAATTTTTTTTGGAATTTTTTGAATTTTACATTGTCTTTTTTTCTGAGAGCTGCACGGAAGTCCAAATGTTTTGAAAATTGGAACGCACCTCACGCATCAAATTGTCTACCACCCAATTTTTTTTGGAATTTTTTGAATTTTACAAAATCAAATGTTTTGAAAATTGGAGCGTACCTCACGCATTAGATTCGAATTTTACAAAATCTCTTCTCTACTTAATAATAAAGGGGCTATAGCTTTTGACGGTATTTCACCGAAATTGCCCCCAAAGTTACAAAATATTACCCACCGATGTCACTGATAAAAATACGTTACACACAGGGAATCCCGGTCTAGCCGGCCCATGCAGTAGGTACCTCCTATACTGCGCTCTGCGCGCCGCGAGAAGACGCAGTGCCATTTAGGCTTGCCCATATAGGGGGCCTGGTTTTTTATTTTTTTATTTTTTTTGGGTTTTTACTTTAAATAATTTGATAATTCAAAAAAGTATCTAAAATAAATCAAAATAAGATTTTTGAAATAAAATGTTTCATAAATCATCAAATTTTTGTGGATTTAAAAAATGTTTGTGATTTTGTACAAATATGTTTGCTTGTTCAATTTCAGTAACATTGTTCAAAAAGTGTCAGAATTTTTTTTTTACGATTTCAAATATGTGCATGAGTCTAAAAAATGTTTATCATTTAAAAAATTGTTCAGGATTTCACAAAATTGAGAATGATAGTGTATCTGGGTGATGCAGCAAAATGTGGCTATGGCCAATGAAGACTATGATTTTTTTTGCCATTGCAACGCACGGGCCCTTTTACTAGTATATAAAACAAAGCAATGAACAGTGTAAAGATTCAGTGCCACATCAGCATTAAAATAAGGACCACTATCAATTTTCATGTCAAAATGCGGTTAATCATCCTTTTAGTGTTTTTAGCAAACGGATTTTAATACAGTGTTGTTCTGAGTAGAAGTCCGTAGTTCCAATGGTTTGGGTCACTTGTCCTGTGGGGTGAGGTCAGCCTTTCCATTGACCCGACTATTGGGCTGGCATGGCTGGCCAATGAAGGAAGAGTGCAATAATTATCTGCTCCAGACCTGGTACGCTAGTAAGTTGTCAATTATCTTATATTCGTGTTAGTTTATGGTCATTGATAGAAACGCAGTGTGAACATTGTGTTTCTTTTGCTTGTGTTCTATTAGGTGGGTTGTCGGACTATGCTAGTGCCGAAAGGCCGGCCTCACATCCCAAAATACGTCAGGCAAGCGCGAGTGCCTTGCTCGGTGTGTGCGTTGGTCGCATCCTGCCGGGCTGCTTCGTCCATGCCCGGTGGTTGTCAGGTGGTGCCATAGCCTTTTGCCATCGCGTACCCTGGTAACCCATAAGTAAAGATGATCGCAACCGTTTTTTAGGATAGACTATTCAAACCAAATTTATTGATTTGACACAAGGGGAGCCAAAGAATATTTGCAAGTATTAGCACTTGAATCGTCTATTCAACCACACCTGGAGAACTAAATATCTACAGCAAAGTGATCAATAGCAGAGTAATATGATACTTTGATAGAAGTGGTAACAATACCATGCAATAGTAATGATAATAGTAACAGCATCAGTTTTATAGTGATTGTAACAGCAGTAGCAATAACAATAGTAACTTAGCAAGATCAATATGCAAAGATCGTAGGCATTGGATCAGTGATGGATAATTAGTTTGGATAATATTCATCATGTAATAGTCATAATCTTGGGCGACTAAGAACTAGCTCCAATTCATCAATATAATGTAGACATGTATTCCGTATATAGTCATATGTGCTTGCGATAAGAACCTGCGATAAGATACATATAAAATATTACTAAAACGTAAAACAAAGTAAAAACAAATAAATTGCAGCAAGGTATTTTTTTATAGATCTGAAAATATATGATGGAAAATAGACCTGGGGGCCATAGGTTTCACTAGGGGCTTCTCTCTTGAAAGAAAATAATATGGTGGGTGAACAAATTACTGTCGAGCAATTGATAGAAAAACACAAAGTTATGAAGATATCCAAGGCAATGATCACGAATACAGGCATCACGTCCGTGTCAAGTAGATCGACTCCTGCATGCATCTACTAATATTACTCCACATCGACCGCTATTCAGCATGCATCTAGAGTATTAAGTTCATAGAAACGGAGTAACGCCTTAAGTAAGATGACATGATGTAGAGGGATAAACTCAAGCAATATGATGAAAACCCCATCTGTTTACCCTTGATGGCAACAATACAATACATGCCTCGCTACCCCTACTATGTCACTGGGTGGGGACACCGCAAGACTGAACCCAAAACTAAGCACCTCTCGCATTGCAAGAAGAACCAATCTAGTTAACCAAACTAAACGGATAGTTTGAAGAGAAATACAAATATATTTGATCATGCATATAAGAATTCAGAAAAGACTCAAATAATATACATAGATAATCTGATCATAAATTCACAATTCATTGGATCTCGACAAACACACCGCAAAAGAATATTGCATCGGATAGAACTCCAAGAACATCGAGGAGAACGTGGTTTTGAAGATCATAGAGAGAGAAGAAGCCATCTAGCTACTAGCTATGGACCCGTAGGTCTGTGGTAACTGTTGGAAATAGGCCCTAGAGGCAATAATAAATTGATTATTATTATATTTCCTTGTTCATGATAATCGTTTATTATCCATGCTAGAATTGTATTGATAGGAAAGTCAGATACATGTGTGGATACATAGACAACACCGTGTCCCTAGTAAGCCTCTAGTTGACTAGCTCGTTGATCAATAGATGGTTACGGTTTCCTAACCATGGACATTGGATGTCGTTGATAACGGGATCACATCATTAGGAGAATGATGTGATGGACAAGACCCAATCCTAAGCCTAGCACAAAGATCGTGTAATTCATTTGCTAAAGCTTTTTTAATGTCAAGTATCATTTCCTTAGACCATGAGATTGTGCAACTCCCGGATACCGTAGGAATACTTTGGGTGTGCCAAACGTCACAACGTAACTGGGTGACTATAAAGGTGCACTACGTGAAGGAAATATGCCCTAGAGGCAATAATAAAGTTATTATTTATTTCCTTATAATCATGATAAATGTTTATTATTCATGCTAGAATTGTATTAACCGGAAACATAATGCATGTGTGAATACATAGACAAACAAAGTGTCACTAGTATGCCTCTACTTGACTAGCTCGTTAATCAAAGATGGTTATGTTTTCTGACCATGAACAATAAGTTGTTATTTGATTAACGAGGTCACATCATTGGTTGAATGATCTGATTGACATGACCCATTCCATTAGCTTAGCACCCGATCGTTTAGTATGTTGCTATTGCTTTCTTCATGACTTATACATGTTCCTATAACTATGAGATTATGCAACTCCCGTTTGCCGGAGGAACACTTTGGGTGCTACCAAACGTCACAACGTAACTGGGTGATTATAAAGGAGCATTACAGGTGTCTCCGAAGGTACATGTTGGGTTGGCGTATTCCGAGATTAGGATTTGTCACTCCGATTGTCGGAGAGGTATCTCTGGGCCCTCTCGGTAATGCACATCACATAAGCCTTGCAAGCATTACAACTAATATGTTAGTTGTGAGATGATGTATTACGGAATGAGTAAAGAGACTTGCCGGTAACGAGATTGAACTAGGTATTGGATACCGACGATCGAATCTCGGGCAAGTAACATACCGATGACAAAGGGAACAACGTATGTTGTTATGCGGTCTGACCGATAAAGATCTTCATAGAATATGTAGGAGCCAATATGGGCATCCAGGTCCCGCTATTGGTTATTGACCGGAGACGAGTCTCGGTCATGTCTACATTGTTCTCGAACCCGTAGGGTCCGCACGCTTAAGGTTACGATGACAGTTATATTATGAGTTTATGCATTTTGATGTACCAAAGGTTGTTCGGAGTCCCGGATGTGATCACGGACATGACGAGGAGTCTCGGAATGGTCGAGACGTAAAGATTGATATATTGGAAGCCTATGTTTGGATATCGGAAGTGTTCCGGGTGAAATCGGGATTTTACCGGAGTACCGGGAGGTTACCGGAACCCCCCGGGAGCCATATGGGCCTTAATGGGCTTTAGTGGAAAGAAGAAAGGGGCAGCCCAAGGTGGCTGCGCGCCTCCCCCCTCCCCTAGTCCTATTAGGACTAGGAGAGGTGGGCGGCCCCCCTCTCCCTCTTTCCCCCTCGGGGAATCCTAGTCCAACTAGGATTGGGGGGGGGAGTCCTACTCCCGGAAGGAGTAGGACTCCTCCTGTGCCCTCCTCCTGGCCGGCGCCCCCTCCCCCTTGGCTCCTTTATATACTGAGGCAGAGGCACCCCAGAAACACACAAGTTGATCCACGTGATCTATTCCTTAGCCGTGTGCGGTGCCCCCAGCCACCATATTCCTCGATAATACTGTAGCGGAGTTTAGGCGAAGCCCTGCTGCTGTAGTACATCAAGATCGTCACCACGCCGTCGTGCTGACGGAACTCTTCCCCGACACTTTGCTGGATCGGAGTCCGGGGATCGTCATCGAGCTGAACGTGTGCTCGAACTCGGAGGTGCCGTAGTTTCGGTGCTTGATCGGTTGGATCGTGAAGACGTACGACTACTTCCTCTACGTCGTGTAAGCGCTTCCGCAGTCGGTCTGCGTTGGGTACGTAGACAACACTCTCCCCTCTCGTTGCTATGCATCACATGATCTTGCGTGTGCATAGGAATTTTTTTGAAATTACTACGAAACCCAACAGTGGCATCCGAGCCTAGGTTATTTATGTTGATGTTATATGCACGAGTAGAACACAAGTGAGTTGTGGGCGATATAAGTCATACTGCCTACCAGCATGTCATACGTTGGTTCGGCGGCATTGTTGGACGAGACGACCCGGACCAACATTACGCGTACGTTTACGCGAGACCGGTTCCCCCGACGTGCTTTGCACATAGGTGGCTTGCGTGCGACTGTCTCTCCAACTTTAGTTGAACCAAGTGTGGCTACGCCCGGTCCTTGCGAAGGTTAAAACGGAGTCTATTTGACAAACTATCGTTGTGGTTTTGATGCGTAGGTGAGATTGGTTCTTGCTTAAGCCCGTAGCACCCACGTAAAACTTGCAACAACAAAGTAGAGGACGTCTAACTTGTTTTTGCAGGGCATGTTGTGATGTGATATGGTCAAGGCATGATGCTGAATTTTATTGTATGAGATGATCATGTTTTGTAACCAAGTTATCGGCAACTGGCAGGAGCCATATGGTTGTCGCTTTATTGTATGCAATGCAATCGCGATGTAATGCTTTACTTTATTACTAAACGGTAGTGATAGTCATGGAAGCATAAGATTGGCGAGACGACAACGATGCTACGATGGAGATCAAGGTGTCATGCCAGTGACGATGGTGATCATGACGGTGCTTCGGAGATGGAGATCACAAGCACAAGATGATGATGACCATATCATATCACTTATATTGATTGCATGTGATGTTTATCTTTTTATGCATCTTATCTTGCTTTGATTGACGGTAGCATTATAAGATGATCTCTCACTAAATTATCAAGAAGTGTTCTCCCTGAGTATGCACTGTTGCCAAAGTTCGTCGTGCCCAGACACCACGTGATGATCGGGTGTGATAAGCTCTACGTCCATCTACAACGGGTGCAAGCCAGTTTTGCACACGCAGAATACTCAGGTTAAACTTGACGAGCCTAGCATATGCAGATATGGCCTCGGAACACGGAGAACGAAAGGTCGAGCGTGAATCATATAGTAGATATGATCAACATAATGATGTTCACCATTGAAAACTACTCCATCTCACGTGATGATCGGTTATGGTTTAGTTGATTTGGATCACGTAATCACTTAGAAGATTAGAGGGATGTCTATCTAAGTGGGAGTTCTTAAGTAATTTGATTAATTGAACTTAAACTTATCATGAACTTAGTACCTGATAGTATCTTGCTTGTTTATGTTGATTGTAGATAGATGGCTCGTGCTGTTGTTACGTTGAATTTTAATGCGTTCCTTGAGAAAGCAAAGTTGAAAGATGATGGTAGCAATTATACGGACTGGGTCCGTAACTTGAGGATTATCCTCATTGCTGCTCAGAAGAATTACGTCCTGGAAGCACCGCTGGGTGCCAGGCCTGCTGCTGGAGCAACACCAGATGTTATGAACGTCTGGCAGAGCAAAGCTGATGACTACTCGATAGTTCAGTGTGCCATGCTTTACGGCTTAGAATCGGGACTTCAACGACGTTTTGAACGTCATGGAGCATATGAGATGTTCCAGGAGTTGAAGTTAATATTTCAAGCAAATGCCCGGATTGAGAGATATGAAGTCTCCAATAAGTTCTATAGCTGCAAGATGGAGGAGAACAGTTCTGTCAGTGAGCATATACTCAAAATGTCTGGGTATAATAATCACTTGATTCAATTGGGAGTTAATCTTCCGGATGATTGCGTCATTGACAGAATTCTCCAATCACTGCCACCAAGCTACAAGAGCTTCGTGATGGACTATAATATGCAAGGGATGAACAAGACTATTCCCGAGCTCTTCGCAATGCTGAAAGCTGCGGAGGTAGAAATCAAGAAGGAGCATCAAGTGTTGATGGTTAACAAGACCACTAGTTTCAAGAAAAAGGGCAAAGGGAAGAAGAAGGGGAACTTCAAGAAGAACGGCAAGCAAGTTGCTACTCAAGAGAAGAAACCCAAGTCTGGACCTAAGCCTGAAACTGAGTGCTTCTACTGCAAGCAGACTGGTCACTGGAAGCGGAACTGCCCCAAGTATTTGGCGGATAAGAAGGATGGCAAGGTGAACAAAGGTATATGTGATATATATGTTATTGATGTGTACCTTACTAGAGCTTGCAGTAGCACCTGGGTATTTGATACTGGTTCTGTTGCTAATATTTGCAACTCGAAACAGGGACTACGGAATAAGCGGGCACTGGCAAAGGACGAGGTGACGATGCGCGTGGGAAACGGTTCCAAAGTCGATGTGATCGCGGTCGGCACGCTACCTCTACATCTACCTTCGGGATTAATATTAGACCTAAATAATTATTATTTGGTGCCAGCGTTGAGCATGAACATTATATCTAGATCTTGTTTGATGCGAGACGGTTATTCATTTAAATCAGAGAATAATGGTTGTTCTATTTATATGAGTAATATCTTTTATGGTCATGCACCCTTGAAGAGTGGTCTATTCTTATTGAATCTCGATAGTAGTAATACACATATTCATAATGTTGAAGCCAAAAGATGCAGAGATGATAATGAAAGTGCAACTTATTTGTGGCACTGTCGTTTAGGTCATATCGGTGTAAAGCGCATGAAGAAACTCCATACTGATGGACTTTTGGAACCACTTGATTATGAATCACTTGGTACTTGCGAACCGTGCCTCATGGGAAAGATGACTAAAACACCGTTCTCCGGTACTATAGAGAGAGCAACAGATTTGTTGGAAATCATACATACCGATGTATGTGGTCCGATGAATATTGAGGCTCGTGGCGGATATCGTTATTTTCTCACCTTCACAGATGATTTAAGCAGATATGGGTATATCTACTTAATGAAACATAAGTATGAAACATTTGAAAAGTTCAAAGAATTTCAGAGTGAAGTTGAAAATCATCGTAACAAGAAAATAAAGTTTCTACGATCTGATCGTGGAGGAGAATATTTGAGTTACGAGTTTGGTGTATATTTGAAAAACTGTGGAATAGTTTCGCAACTCACGCCACCCGGAACACCACATCGTAATGGTGTGTCCGAACGTCGTAATCGTACTTTACTAGATATGGTGCGATCTATGATGTCTCTTACAGATTTACCGCTATCGTTTTGGGGTTATGCTTTAGAGACGGTCGCATTCACGTTAAATAGGGCACCATCAAAATCCGTTGAGACGACACCTTATGAACTATGGTTTGGCAAGAAACCAGAGTTGTCATTTCTTAAAGTTTGGGGCTGCGATGCTTATGTGAAAAAGCTTCAACCTGATAAGCTCGAACCCAAATCGGAGAAATGTGTCTTCATAGGATACCCAAAGGAGACTGTTGGGTACACCTTCTATCACAGATCCGAAGGCAAGACATTCGTTGCTAAGAATGGATCCTTTCTAGAGAAGGAGTTTCTCTCGAAAGAAGTGAGTGGGAGGAAAGTAGAACTTGACGAGGTAACTGTACCTGCTCCCTTACTGGAAAGTAGTACATCACAGAAAACTGTTTCAGTGACACCTACACCAGTTAGTGAGGAAGCTAATGATAATGATCATGAAACTTCAGATCAAGATACTACTGAACCTCGTAGATCAACCAGAGTAAGATCCGCACCAGAGTGGTACGGTAATCCTGTTCTGGAAGTCATGCTACTAGATCATGATGAACCTACAAACTATGAAGAAGCGATGGTGAGCCCAGATTCCGCAAAGTGGCTTGAAGCCATGAAATCTGAGATGGGATCCATGTATGAGAACAAAGTATGGACTTTGGTTGACTTGCCCGATGATCGGCAAGCAATTGAGAATAAATGGATCTTCAAGAAGAAGACTGACGCTGATGGTAATGTTACTGTCTACAAAGCTCGACTTGTCGCGAAAGGTTTTCGACAAGTTCAAGGGGTTGACTACGATGAGACTTTCTCACCTGTAGCGATGCTTAAGTCTGTCCGAATCATGTTAGCAATTGCCGCATTTTATAATTATGAAATTTGGCAGATGGATGTCAAAACTGCATTCCTGAATGGATTTCCGGAAGAAGAGTTGTATATGATGCAACCGGAAGGTTTTGTCGATCCAAAGGGAGCTAACAAAGTGTGCAAGCTCCAGCGATCCATTTATGGACTGGTGCAAGCCTCTCGGAGTTGGAATAAACGCTTTGATAGTGTGATCAAAGCATTTGGTTTTATACAGACTTTCAGAGAAGCCTGTATTTATAAGAAAGTGAGTGGGAGCTCTGTAGCATTTCTGATATTATATGTGGATGACATATTACTGATTGGAAATGATATAAAATTTCTGGATAGCATAAAGGGACACTTGAATAAGAGTTTTTCAATAAAAGACCTCGGTGAAGCTGCTTACATATTAGGCATTAAGATCTATAGAGATAGATCAAGACGCTTAATTGGACTTTCACAAAGCACATACCTTGACAAAGTTTTGAAGAAGTTCAAAATGGATCAAGCAAAGAAAGGGTTCTTGCCTGTGTTACAAGGTGTGAAGTTGAGTAAGACTCAATGCCCGACCACTCCAGAAGATAGAGAGAAAATGAAAGATGTTCCCTATGCTTCAGCCATAGGCTCTATCATGTATGCAATGCTATGTACCAGACCTGATGTGTGCCTTGCTATAAGTTTAGCAGGGAGGTACCAAAGTAATCCAGGAGTGGATCACTGGACAGCGGTCAAGAACATCCTGAAATACCTGAAAAGGACTAAGGATATGTTTCTCGTATATGGAGGTGACAAAGAGCTCACCGTAAAAGGTTACGTTGATGCAAGCTTTGACACTGATCCGGACGATTCTAAATCGCAAACTGGATACGTGTTTACAAACGGTGGAGCTGTCAGTTGGTGCAGTTCTAAACAAAGCGTCGTAGCGGGATCTACATGTGAAGCGGAGTACATAGTTGCTTCGGAAGCAGCGAACGAAGGAGTCTGGATGAAGGAGTTCATATCCGATCTAGGTGTCATACCTAGTGTTGGAAATATGCCCTAGAGGCAATAATAAATTAGTTATTATTATATTTCCTTGTTCATGATAATCGTTTATTATCCATGCTAGAATTGTATTGATAGGAAACTCAGATACATGTGTGGATACATAGATAACACCATGTCCCTAATAAGCCTCTAGTTGACTAGCTCGTTGATCAATAGATGGTTACGGTTTCCTGACCATGGACATTGGATGTCATTGATAACGGGATCACATCATTAGGAGAATGATGTGATGGACGAAGACCCAATCCTAAGCCTAGCACAAGATCATGTAGTTCGTATGCTAAAGCTTTTCTAATGTCAAGTATCATTTCCTTAGACCATGAGATTGTGCAACTCCCGGATACCGTAGGAGTGCTTTGGGTGTGCCAAACGTCACAACGTAACTGGGTGGCTATAAAGGTACACTACAGGTATCTCCGAAAGTGTCTGTTGGGTTGGCACGAATCGAGACTGGGATTTGTCACTCTGTGTAAACGGAGAGGTATCTCTAGGCCCACTCGGTAGGACATCATCATAATGTGCACAATGTGATCAAGGAGTTGATCGTGGGATGATGTTTTACGAAACGAGTAAAGAGACTTGCCGGTAACGAGATTGAACAAGGTATCGGGATACCGACGATCGAATCTCGGGCAAGTATCGTACCGCTAGACAAAGGGAATTGTATACGGGATTGATTAAGTCCTTGGCATCGTGGTTCATCCGATGAGATCATCATGGAACATGTGGGAGCCAACATGGGTATCCAGATCCCGTTGTTGGTTATTGACCGGAGAGTCATCTCGGTGTTTGCATGTCTCCGGAACCCGTAGGGTCTACACACTTAAGGTTCGGTGACGCTAGGGTTATAGAGATATTAGTATGCGGTAACCTGAAAGTTGTTCGGAGTCCCGGATGAGATCCCGGACGTCACGAGGAGTTCCGGAATGGTCCGGAGGTAAATAATTATATATAGGAAGTGCTATTTCGGCCATCAGGACAAGTTTCAGGGTCACAGGTATTGTACCGGGAGCACCGAAAGGGTCCCGGGGGTCCACCGGGTGGGGCCACCTGCCCCGGGGGCCACATGGGCTGTAGGGGGTGCGCCTTGGCCTGTATGGGCCAAGGGCACCAGCCCCTAGAGGTGTTGGAAATATGCCCTAGAGGCAATAATAAAAGTATTATTATTATATTTCTTTGATCATGATAATTGTCTTTATTCATGCTATAACTGTATTATCCGGAAATCGTAATACACGTGTGAATACATAGACCATAATATGTCCCTAGTAAGCCTCTAGTTGACTAGCTCGTTGATCAACAGATAGTCATGGTTTCCTGGCTATGGACATTGGATGTCATTGATAACGGGATCACATCATTAGGAGAATGATGTGATGGACAAGACCTAATCCTAAGCATAGCACAAGATCGTGTAGTTCGTTTGCTAGAGCTTTTCCAATGTCAAGTATCTTTTCCTTTGACCATGAGATCGTGTAACTCCCGGATACCGTAAGAGTGCTTTGGGTGTATCAAACGTCACAACGTAATTGGGTGACTATAAAGGTACACTACAGGTATTTCCGAAAGTGTCTGTTGGGTTGACACGGATCGAGACTGGGATTTGTCACTCCATATAACGGAGAGGTATCACTGGGCCCACTCGGTAATGCATCATCATTATGAGCTCAAGGTGACCAAGTGGTTGATCACGGGATCATGCATTACGGTACGAGTAAAGTGACTTGCCGGTAACGAGACTGAACAAGGTATTGGGATACCAACGATCGAGTCTCGGGCAAGTAACATACCGATTGACAAAGGGAATTGTATACGGGGTTGATTAAATCCTCGACATCGTGGTTCATCCGATGAGATCATCGTGGAGCATGTGGGAGCCAACATGGGTATCCAGATCCCGCTGTTGGTTATTGACCGGAGAGTCGTCCCGGTCATGTCTGCATGTCTCCCGAACCCGTAGGGTCTACACACTTAAGGTTCGGTGACGCTAGGGTTGTGAAGATATGTATATGCAGTAACCCGAATGTTGTTCGGAGTCCCGGATGAGATCCGGGACGTCACGAGGAGTTCCGAAATGGTCCGGAGGTAAAGAATTATATATAGGAAGTGCTGTTTCGGCCATCGGGACAAGTTTCGGGGTTATCGGTATTGTACCGGGACCATCGGAGGGGTCCCGGGGGTCCACCGGGTGGGGCCACCTGTCCCGGGGGGCCACATGGGCTGTAGGGGGTGCGCCTTGGCCTGCATGGGCCAAGGGCACCAGCCCCAAAAGCCCATGCGCCTAGGGTTCCACTTAAGGGAAGAGTCCCAATGGTGGAAGGCACCTCTAGGTGCCTTGGGGGGGAGGGAAACCTCCCCTTGGCTGCCGCACCTAGGAGATTGGATCTCCTAGGCTGGCGCACCACCCCCCTTGGCCCTCCTATATATAGTGGGGGAGAGGAGGGACTTGACACACCAGCCCCTGGCGCCTCCTCTCTCCCCGTTACGTCTCTCTCTTGTAGCATAGGCGAAGCCCTGCTACTGTGACGCCCTGCATCCACCACCACGCCGTCGTGCTGCTGGATCTTCATCAACCTCTCCTTCCCCCTTGCTGGATCAAGAAAGGAGGAGACGTCATCCGTTCCGTACGTGTGTTGAACGCGGAGGCACCGTCCGTTCGGTGCTAGGATCTCCGGTGATTTGAATTACGTCGTGTTCGACTACATCATCCCCGTTCTTTGAACGCTTCCGCTCGCGATCTACAAAGGTATGTAGATGCATCCTATCACTCGTTGCTAGATGAACTCCTAGATGGATCTTGGTGAAACGAGTAGGAAATTTTTTGTTTTCTGCAACGTTCCCCAACAGTGGTCTCAGAGCTAGGTCTATGCGTAGTTCTCTTGCACGAGTAGAACACAATTTGTTGTGGGCGTTGATGTTGTCAACTTTCTTGCCGCTACTAGTCTTATCTTGCTTCAACGGAATTGTGGGATGAAGCGGCCCGGAGCAACCTTACACGTATGCTTACGTGAGACCGGTTCCACCGACAAACATGCACAAGTTGCATAAGGTGGCTGGCGGGTGTCTGTCTCTCCTACTTTAGTTGGAGCAGATTCGATGAACAGGGTCCTTATGAAGGGTAAATAGAAGTTGACAAATCACGTTGTGGCTTTCACGTAGGTAAGAAAACGTTCTTGTTAGAACCCTACTTCAGCCACGTAAAACCTGCAACAACAATTAGAGGACGTCTAACTTGTTTTTGCAGCAAGTGCTTTGTGATATGATATGGCCAAAGTTGTGATGAATGATGAATGATCGATATGTGATGTATGAGATGTTCATGCTATTATACAAGGAATCACAACTTACATGTCGATGAGTATGACGGTGACAGGATGATCATGGAGCCCCAAGATGGAGATCAAAGGAGCTATGTGATATTGGCCATATCATGTCACTATTATTATTTGATTGCATGTGATGTTTATCATGTTTTGCATCTTGTTTACTTAGAACGACAGTAGTAAATAAGATGATCCCTTACAACAATTTCAAGAAGTGTTCTCCCCTAACTGTGCACCGTTGCTACAGTTCGTCGTTTCGAAGCACCACGTGTTAATCGGGTGTGATAGATCCTTACGTTCACATACAACGGGTGTAAGACAGTTTTACACATGCAAAAACACTTAGGGTTAACTTGACGAGCCTAGCATGTACAGACATGGCCTCGGAACACAGAGACCGAAAGGTCGAACACGAGTCGTATGGAAGATACGATCAACATGAAGATGTTCACCGACGATGACTAGTCCGTCTCACATGTTAATCGGACACGGCCTAGTCGACTCGGATCGTGTAACACTTAGATGACTAGAGGGATGTCTAATCTGAGTGGGAGTTCATTAATAATTTGATTAGATGAACTTAATTATCATGAACTTAGTCTAAAATCTTTACAATATGTTTTAAATATCAAATGGCCAACGTTGTATTCAATTTCAACGTGTTCCTAGAGAAAACCAAGCTGAAAGACGATGGCAGCAACTATACGGACTGGGTCCGGAACCTGAGGATCATCCTCATAGCTGCCAAGAAAGATTATGTCCTACAAGCACCGCTAGGTGATCCACCCGTCCCACAGAACCAAGACGCTATGAACGCTTGGCAGACACGTACTGATGACTACTCCCTCGTTCAGTGCGGCATGCTTTACAGCTTAGAGCCGGGGCTCCAAAAGCGTTTTGAGAGACATGGAGCATATGAGATGTTCGAAGAGCTAAAAATGGTTTTTCAAGCTCATGCCCGGATCGAGAGATATGAAGTCTTCGATAAGTTCTTCAGTTGTAAGATGGAGGAAAATAGTTCTGTCAGTGAGCACATACTCACTATGTCTGGGTTACATAACCGCTTGACTCAGCTGGGAGTTAATCTCCCGGATGACGCGGTCATTGACAGAATCCTCCAGTCGCTTCCACCAAGCTACAAGAGCTTTGTGATGAACTTCAATATGCAGGGGATGGTAAAGACCATTCCTGAAGTATTTGCTATGCTGAAATCAGCAGAGGTAGAAGTCAAGAAGGAACATCAAGTGTTGATGATGAATAAAACCACTAAGTTCAAGAAGGGCAAGGGTAAAAAGAACTTCAAGAAGAACGGCAAGGAAGTTGCTGCGCCCGGCAAGCAAGCTGTCGGGACGAAGTCAAAGAATGGACCCAAGCCTGAGACAGAGTGCTTTTATTGCAAAGGGAAGGGTCACTGGAAGCGGAACTGCCCCAAATACTTAGCGGACAAGAAGGCCGGCAACACCAAAGGTATATTTGATATACATGTAATTGATGTGTACCTTACCAGTACTCGTAGTAACTCCTGGGTATTTGATACCGGTGCCGTTGCTCATATTTGTAACTCACAGCAGGAGCTGCGGAATAAACGGAAACTGGCAAAGGACGAGGTGACGATGCGCATTGGGAATGGTTCCAAGGTCGATGTGATCGCCGTCGGCACGCTGCCTCTACATTTACCTACGGGATTAGTTATAAACCTCAATAATTGTTATTTTGTGCCATGTTTGAGCATGAACATTGTATCAGGATCTCGTTTAATACGAGATGGCTACTCATTTAAATCCGAGAATAATGGTTGTTCTATTTATATGAGAGATATGTTTTATGGTCATGCTCCGATAGTCAATGGTTTATTCTTAATGAATCTCGAGCGTATTACTACACATGTTCATAGTGTGAGTACCAAAAGATGTAAGGTTGATAATGATAGTCCCACATACTTGTGGCACTGCCGCCTTGGTCACATAGGTGTCAAACGCATGAAGAAGCTCCATGCTGATGGACTTTTAGAGTCTCTTGATTATGAATCATTTGACACGTGCGAACCATGCCTCATGGGAAAAATGACCAAGACTCCGTTCTCAGGAACAATGGAGCGAGCAACCAACTTATTGGAAATCATACATACTGATGTGTGCGGTCCAATGAGGGTTGAGGCTCGCGGTGGCTATCGTTATGTTCTCACCCTCACTGATGACTTGAGTAGATATGGGTATGTCTACTTAATGAAACACAAGTCTGAGACCTTTGAAAAGTTCAAGGAATTTCAGAGTGAAGTTGAGAATCAACGTGACAGGAAAAATCAAGTTTCTACGATCAGATCGTGGAGGAGAATAGTTGAGTCACGAATTTGGCACACACTTAAGAAAATGTGGAATAGTTTCACAACTCACGCCGCCTGGAACACCTCAGCGTAACGGTGTGTCCGAACGTCGTAATCGCACTCTATTAGATATGGTGCGATCTATGATGTCTCTTACCGATTTACCGCTATCTTTTTGGGGCTATGCTTTAGAGACTGCCGCATTCACTTTAAATAGGGCTCCGTCGAAATCCGTTGAGACGACACCATATGAATTATGGTTTGGGAAGAAACCTAAGCTGTCGTTTCTAAAAGTTTGGGGATGCGATGCTTATGTCAAGAAACTTCAACCTGAAAAGCTCAAACCCAAGTCGGAAAAATGCGTCTTCATAGGATACCCTAAAGAAACTGCTGGGTATACCTTCTACCTCAGATCCGAAGGCAAGATCTTTGTTGCCAGGAATGGATCCTTTCTAGAGAAAGAGTTTCTCTCGAAAGAAGTAAGTGGGAGGAAAGTAGAACTTGATGAAGTATTGCCTCTTGAACCGGTAAATGGCGCAACTCAAGAAAATGTTCCTGAGGTGCCTGCACCGACTAGAGAGGAAGTTATTCGTGATGATCAAGATACTTCTGATCAAGCTCCTACTGAAATTCGAAGGTCCACAAGAACACGTTCCGCACCAGAGTGGTACGGCAACCCTGTCTTGGAAATCATGTTGTTAGACGACGGTGAACCTTCGAACTATGAAGAAGCGATGGCGGGACCGGATTCCGACAAATGGCTAGAAGCCATGAAATCCGAGATAGGATCCATGTATGAAAACGAAGTATGGACTTTGACTGACTTGCCCGATGATCGGCGAGCCATAGAAAATAAATGGATCTTTAAGAAGAAGACAGACGCGGATGGTAATGTGACCATCTATAAAGCTCGGCTTGTCGCTAAAGGTTATCGACAAGTTCAAGGGGTTGACTACGATGAGACTTTCTCACCGGTAGCGAAGCTGAAGTCCGTCCGAATCATGTTAGCAATTGCCGCATTCTACGATTATGAAATATGGCAAATGGACGTCAAAACGGCATTCCTTAATGGTTTCCTTAAGGAAGAATTGTATATGATGCAGCCGGAAGGTTTTGTCGATCCTAAGAATGCTGACAAGGTATGCAAGCTCCAACGCTCGATTTATGGGCTGGTGCAAGCATCTCGGAGTTGGAATATTCGCTTTGATAAGATGATCAAAGCGTTTGGGTTTACGCAGACTTATGGAGAAGCCTGCGTTTACAAGAAAGTGAGTGGGAGCTCTATAGCTTTTCTCATACTATATGTAGATGACATACTTTTGATGGGAAATGATATAGAACTCTTGGACAGCATCAAGGCCTACTTGAATAAGAGTTTTTCAATGAAGGACCTTGGAGAAGCTGCTTATATATTAGGCATCAAGATCTATAGGGATAGATCGAGACGCCTCATAGGTCTTTCACAAAGCACGTACCTTGATAAGATTTTGAAGAAGTTCAAAATGGATCAGTCCAAGAAAGGGTTCTTGCCTGTTTTGCAAGGTGTGAGATTGAGCTCGGCTCAATGCCCGACCATGGCAGAAGATATAGAAGAGATGAGTGTCATCCCCTATGCCTCAGCCATAGGTTCTATTATGTATGCCATGCTGTGTACCAGACCTGATGTAAACCTTGCCGTAAGTTTGGCAGGAAGGTACCAAAGTAATCCCGGCAAGGAACATTGGACAGCGGTCAAGAATATCCTGAAGTACCTGAAAAGGACTAAGAAAATGTTTCTCGTTTATGGAGGTGACAAAGAGCTCGTCGTAAAGGGTTACGTCGACGCTAGCTTCGACACAGATCTGGATGACTCTAAGTCACAAACCGGATACGTGTATATGTTGAATGGTGGAGCAGTGAGCTGGTGCAGCTGCAAACAGAGCGTCGTGGTGGGATCTACATGTGAAGCGGAGTACATGGCAGCCTCGGAGGCAGCACACGAAGCAATATGGGTGAAGGAGTTCATCACCGACCTAGGAGTCATACCCAATGCGTCGGGGCCAATCAAACTCTTTTGTGACAACACTGGAGCTATTGCACTTGCCAAGGAGCCCAGGTTTCACAAGAAGACAAGGCACATCAAGCGTCGCTTCAACTCCATTCATGAAAATGTTCAAGATGGAGACATAGAGGTTTGTAAAGTACATACGGACCTGAATATAGCAGATCCGTTGACTAAACCTCTCCCTAGGGCAAAACATGATCAACACCAGAATTCCATGGGTGTTCGATTCATCACAATGTAACTAGATTATTGACTCTAGTGCAAGTGGGAGACTGTTGGAAATATGCCCTAGAGGCAATAATAAAAGTATTATTATTATATTTCTTTGATCATGATAATTGTCTTTATTCATGCTATAACTGTATTATCCGGAAATCGTAATACACGTGTGAATACATAGACCATAATATGTCCCTAGTAAGCCTCTAGTTGACTAGCTCGTTGATCAACAGATAGTCATGGTTTCCTGGCTATGGACATTGGATGTCATTGATAACGGGATCACATCATTAGGAGAATGATGTGATGGACAAGACCTAATCCTAAGCATAGCACAAGATCGTGTAGTTCGTTTGCTAGAGCTTTTCCAATGTCAAGTATCTTTTCCTTTGACCATGAGATCGTGTAACTCCCGGATACCGTAAGAGTGCTTTGGGTGTATCAAACGTCACAACGTAACTGGGTGACTATAAAGGTACACTACAGGTATTTCCGAAAGTGTCTGTTGGGTTGACACGGATCGAGACTGGGATTTGTCACTCCATATAACGGAGAGGTATCACTGGGCCCACTCGGTAATGCATCATCATTATGAGCTCAAGGTGACCAAGTGGTTGATCACGGGATCATGCATTACGGTATGAGTAAAGTGACTTGCCGGTAACGAGACTGAACAAGGTATTGGGATACCAACGATCGAGTCTCGGGCAAGTAACATACCGATTGACAAAGGGAATTGTATACGGGGTTGATTAAATCCTCGACATCGTGGTTCATCCGATGAGATCATCGTGGAGCATGTGGGAGCCAACATGGGTATCCAGATCCCGCTGTTGGTTATTGACCAGAGAGTCGTCCCGGTCATGTCTGCATGTCTCCCGAACCCGTAGGGTCTACACACTTAAGGTTCGGTGACGCTAGGGTTGTGAAGATATGTATATGCAGTAACCCGAATGTTGTTCGGAGTCCCGGATGAGATCCCGGACGTCACGAGGAGTTCCGGAATGGTCCAGAGGTAAAGAATTATATATAGGAAGTGCTGTTTCGGCCATCGGGACAAGTTTCGGGGTTATCGGTATTGTACCGGGACCACCGGAGGGGTCCCGGGGGTCCACCGTGTGGGGCCACCTGTCCCGGGGGGCCACATGGGCTGTAGGGGGTGCGCCTTGGCCTGCATGGGCCAAGGGCACCAGCCCCAAAAGCCCATGCGCCTAGGGTTCCACTTAAGGGAAGAGTCCCAATGGTGGAAGGCACCTCTAGGTGCCTTGGGGGGGAGGGAAACCTCCCCTTGGCTGCCGCACCTAGGAGATTGGATCTCCTAGGCTGGCGCACCACCCCCCTTGGCCCTCCTATATATAGTGGGGGAGAGGAGGGACTTGACACACCAGCCCCTGGCGCCTCCCTCTCTCCCCGTTACGTCTCTCTCTTGTAGCATAGGCGAAGCCCTGCTACTGTGACGCCCTGCATCCACCACCACGCCGTCGTGCTGCTGGATCTTCATCAACCTCTCCTTCCCCCTTGCTGGATCAAGAAAGGAGGAGACGTCATCCATTCCGTACGTGTGTTGAACGTGGAGGCACCGTCCGTTCGGTGCTAGGATCTCCGGTGATTTGAATCACGTCGTGTTCGACTACATCATCCCCGTTCTTTGAACGCTTCCGCTCGCGATCTACAAAGGTATGTAGATGCATCCGATCACTCGTTGCTAGATGAACTCCTAGATGGATCTTGGTGAAACGAGTAGGAAAATTTTTGTTTTCTGCAACGTTCCCCAAAAAGAGGCCCATGCGCCAAAGGGACAAGAGGAGGGGAGAGTCCTAAAGGGGGAAGGCACCTCCGAGGTGCCTTGGGGAGGATGGACTCCTCCCCCCCTTGGCCGCACCCTTCCTTGGAGGAAGGGGCAAGGCTGCGCCCTCCCCCTCTCCCTTGGCCCTATATATAGTGGGGGGAAGGGAGGGCAACGAAACATAAGGCCTGGCGCCTCCCTCTCCCTCCCGTGACACATCTCCCTCCTCCCGCAGCGCTTAGCGAAGCCCTGTTGGAATCCCGCTACTTCCACCACCACGCCGTTGTGCTGCTGGATCTCCATCAACCTCTCCTCCCCCCTTGCTGGATCAAGAAGGAGGAGACGTCGCTGCTCCGTACGTGTGTTGAACGCGGAGGTGCCGTCCGTTCGGCGCTAGGATCATCGGTGATTTGGATCACGACGAGTACGACTCCATCAACCCCGTTCTTTTGAACGCTTCCGCGCGCGATCTACAAGGGTATGTAGATCCACTCCTCCCTCGTTGCTAGTTTCTCCATAGATAGATCTTGGTGACACGTAGGAAAATTTTGAATTTATGCTACGTTCCCCAACAGTGGTATCATGAGCTAGGTCTATGCGTAGTTTCTATGCACGAGTAGAACACAAAGTAGTTGTGGGCGTTGATTTTGTTCAATATGCTTGCCGTTACTAGTCTTATCTTGATTCGTCGGCATCGTGGGATGAAGCGGCCCGGACCGACCTTACACGTACTCTTACGTGAGACTGGTTCCACCGACTGACATGCACTAGTTGCATAAGGTGGCTAGCGGGTGTCTGTCTCTCCCACTTTAGTCGGATCGGATTCGATGAAAAGGGTCCTTATGAAGGGTAAATAGCAATTGGCATATCACGTTGTGGTTTTTGCGTAGGTAAGAAACGTTCTTGCTAGAAACCCATAGCAGCCACGTAAAACATGCAAACAACAATTAGAGGACGTCTAACTTGTTTTTGCAGGGTATGCTATGTGATGTGATATGGCCAAAAGGATGTGATGAATGATATATGTGATGTATGAGATTGATCATGTTCTTGTAATAGGAATCACGACTTGCATGTCGATGAGTATGACAACCGGCAGGAGCCATAGGAGTTGTCTTAATTTATTTATGACCTGCGTGTCAACATAAACGTCATGTAATTACTTTACTTTATTGCTAACCATTAGAAGTAATAGTTGGCGAGACAACTTCATGAAGACACGATGATGGAGATCATGGTGTCATGCCGGTGACGATGATGATCATGGAGCCCCGAAGATGGAGATCAAAAGGAGCAATATGATATTGGCCATATCATGTCACTATTTGATTGCATGTGATGTTTATCATGTTTATACATCTTATTTGCTTAGAACGACGGTAGTAAATAAGATGATCCCTCTTTAAAATTTCAAGAAAGTGTTCCCCCTAACTGTGCACCGTTGCGACAGTTCGTTGTTTCAAAGCACCACGTGATGATCGGGTGTTTGATTCTAACGTTCACATACAACGGGTGTAAGACAGATTTACACACGCGAAACACTTAGGTTGACTTGACGAGCCTAGCATGTGTACAGACATGGCCTCGGAACACAGAAGACTGAAATGTCGAGCATGAGTCGTATAGAAGATACGATCAACATGAAGATGTTCATCGACGTTGACTAGTCCGTCTCACGTGATGATCGGACACGGCCTAGTTGACTCGGATCATGTAATCACTTAGATGACTAGAGGGATGTCTATCTGAGTGGGAGTTCATAAGATGAACTTAATTATCCTGAACATAGTCAAAAGGTCTTCGCAAATTATGTCGTAGCTCGCGCTTCAGTTCTACTGTTTAGATATGTTCCTAGAGAATTTAGTTGAAAGTTGATAGTAGTAATTATGCGGACTAGGTCCGTAAACTGAGGATTGTCCTCATTGCTTCATAGAAGGCTTATGTCCTTAATGCACCGCTCAGTGTGCTGAACCTCGAATGTTGTCTATGGATGTTGCGAACATCTGACATACACATTTTGATAACTACTTGATAGTTCAGTTAAACGGCTTAGAGTTGAGGCACCGAAGACGTTTTGAAACGTCGCGAAACATATGAGATGTTTCGAGGGCTGAAATTGGGATTTCAGGCTCGTGCCCACATCAAGAGGTATAAGACCTCCGACGATTTTTCTTAGCCTGCAAACTAAGGGAGAAAAGCTCAATTGTTGAGCTTGTGCTCAGATTGTCTGAGTACAACAATCATTTGAATCGAGTGGGAGTTGATCTTCCAGATGAGATAGTGATGTTTCTCCGAAGTCATTACCACCAAGCTGCTAGAGCTTCATGATGAACTATAATATATCAGGGACATATATGATGATCCTTGAGATATTCGCGATGTTTGACACCACAAAAGTAGAAATCAAGAAGGAGCATCAATTGTTGATGGTTGGTGAAACCACTAGTTTCAAGAAGGGCAAGGGCAAAAAGGGATACTTCATGAAACGGCAATTCAGCTGCTGCTCTAGTGAAGAAACCCAAGGTTGAACCCAAACCCGAGACTAAGTGCTTCTGTAATAAAGGGAACAGCCACTGGAGCAAAATTACCCTAGATACTTGGTAGATAAGAAGGCTGACAAGGTCGATAGAAGTATATTGGATATACATTATGTTAATGTGTACTTTACTAGTACTCCTAGTAGCACCAGGGTATTAGATATCGGTTCGGTTGCTAAGTGTTAGTAACTCGAAATAAAAGCTACGGAATAAACGGAGACTAGCTAAAGGTGAGCTGACGATATGTGTTGGAAGTGTTTCCAATGTTGATATGATCAAGCATCGCACGCTCCCTCTACCATCGAGATTGGTATTAAAACCTAAATAATTGTTATTTGGTGTTTGTGTTGAGCATAGACATGATTGGATTATGTCTATCGCAATACGGTTATTCATTTAAGGAGAATAATGGTTACTCTGTTTATTTGAATAATACCTTCAATGGTCTTACACCTGAAATGAATGCTTTATTGAATCTCGATCGTAGTGATACACATGTTCATGCCAAAAGATAGTAATGATAGTACCACCTACTTTTGGCACTGCCACTTAAGTCATATCGGTATAAAACGCATGAAGAAGCTCCATGTTGATGGATCTTTGGACTCACTCGTTTTGAAAAGTTTGAGACATGTGAACCATGTCTATTGGTGTATATGCATGAAGAAACTCCATGCAAATGGACCGTTTGGACTCACTTGATTTTGAATCACTTGAGACATGCAAATCATACCACATGGGCAAGATGGCTGAAAGCCTCGTTTTCAGTAAAATGGAACTAGAAAGCAACTTGTTGGAAGAAATACATTTTGATGTGTGCAGTCCAATGAGTGCTGAGGCATGTAGTGGATATCGTTATGTTCTCACTTCACAGATGATTTGAGTAGATGTTGAGTATATTTACTTGATGAATCACGAGTCTGAATTATTGAAAGGTTCAAGTAATTTCAGGGTGAAGTTGAAAGATCGTCGTGACAAGAGGATAAAGTATCTATGATATGATCATAGAGATGAATATCTGAATTACGAGTTTGGCACAGAATTAAGACATTGTGGAAATTGTTTCACAACTAATACAGCCTGGAACACCATAGTGTGATGGTGTGTCCGAACATCATAACTGCACCCTATTGGATATGATGCATACCATGATGTCTCTTATCGAATTACCACGATAGTTTATGGGTTAGGCACTAGAGACAACCACATTCACTTTAAAAGGGGCACCACGTGATTCCGATGAGATGACACCGTATGAACTATGGTTTAGAGAAACCTAAGCTGTCATTTCTTAAAAGGTTTGGGGCTGCGACGCTTATGTGAAAAAGTTTTCAGGCTGATAAGCTCGAACCCGAAGCGGATAAATGCATCTTCATAGGACACCCAAAAACAGTTGGGTATACCTCCTGTCTCAGATTCGAAAGCAATAAGGGATTGTTTCTAGAATCGGGTCCTTTCTCGAGGAAAACTTTCTCTCGAAAGAATTGAGTGGGAGGATGGTGGAGACTTGATGAGGTTATTGAACCGTCTCTTCAACTAGTGTGTGACAGGGCACAGGGAGTTGTTCCTGTGACACCTACACCAATTGAAGTGGAAGCTTATGATAGTGATCATGAAACTTCAGATCAAGTCACTACCAAACCTCGTAGGATGACAAGGATGCGTACTACTTCAGAGTGGTACGTAATCCTGTCTTGAAAGTCATGTTGCTAGACAACAATGAACCTACGAGCTATGGAGAAGCGTTGGTGGGCCCGGATTCCGATAAATGGCTCGAGGCCATAAAATCTGAGAGAGGATCCATGTATGAAAACAAAGTGTAGACTTTGGAAGAACAGCTCGATGGTCGTAAGGTTGTTGAGTACAGATGGATTTTAAATGGAAGACGGACAGTGATGGTAAATGTCACCATTTAGAAAGCTCGACTTGTCGTTAAGAAGTTTCCCGACAAGTTCAAGGAGTTGACTACGGTGAGACTTTCTCACTCGTAGTGATGCTAAGAGTCTGTTGGAATTATATTAGCGATTACTGCATTATTTATGAAATCTTGCAGATAGGATGTCAAAACATTGTTTCCTCGACAATTTTCTTGAGGAAAGGTTGTATGTGATACAACCGGAAGTTTTTGTCAGTCCTGAAAGATGCTAATAAGTATGCAAAGCTCCAGCAATCCTTCTAAGGACTGGAGTAAGCATCTCGGAGTTGGAATGTATGCTTTGATGAGATGATCAAAGATTTTGGGTGTATACAAAGTTTATGAGAAACTTGTATTTCCAAAGAAGTGAGTGGGAGCACTATAGAATTTCTGATGAGTATATGTTGTTGACATATTGTTGATCAGAAATGACGTAGAATTTCTGGAAAGCATATATGGTTATTTGGAAAGTGTTTTTCAATGGAAAGCCTGGATTAAGCTACTTGAACATTGAGCATCAAGATCTATAAGGATAGATCAAAACGCTTAATGGTACTTTCAAATGAGCACATACCTTGACATGATCTTGAAGGTGTTCAAGATGGATCAGTCAAAGAAGGAGTTCTTGCCTGAGTTGTAAGGTATGAAGTTAAGACTTAAAGCTCGACCACGGCAGAATAGAGAGAAAGGACGAAGGTCGTCCCCTATGCTTAAGACATAGGCTCTACAGTATGCTATGCTGTGTACCGCACCTGAAGTGTGCCTTGCCATAAATCAGTCAAGGGGTACAAGAGTGATCCAAGAATGGATCACAGGACAGCGGTCAAAGTTATCCTTAGTAACTAGTGGACTAAGGAATTTTCTCGATTATGGAGGTGGTAAAAGAGTTCGTTGTAAAGGGTTACGCCGATGCAAACTTTGACACTAATCCAGATTATTCTGAGTAATAAACTGGATTCATATAGTAGAACAGTTATTTGGAATAGCTCCAAATAGAACGTGGTAGCTGCATCTAGGAGATGACATAGAGATTTGTAAAGCACACACGGATCTGAAAGGTTCAGACCCGTTGACTATAACCTCTCTGACAAGCATAACATGATCAAACCCAGAACTCTTTGGGTGTTAGTCACATGGGGATGTGACCATGAGTGTTAATCACATATCGAGGTGAACTGGATTATTGACTCTAGTGCAAGTGGGAGACTGTTGGAAATATGCCCTAGAGGCAATAATAAATTGATTATTATTATATTTCCTTGTTCATGATAATCGTTTATTATCCATGCTAGAATTGTATTGATAGGAAACTCAGATACATGTGTGGATACATAGACAACACCGTGTCCCTAGTAAGCCTCTAGTTGACTAGCTCGTTGATCAATAGATGGTTACGGTTTCCTAACCATGGACATTGGATGTCGTTGATAACGGGATCACATCATTAGGAGAATGATGTGATGGACAAGACCCAATCCTAAGCCTAGCACAAAGATCATGTAATTCGTTCGCTAAAGCTTTTCTAATGTCAAGTATCATTTCCTTAGACCATGAGATTGTGCAACTCCCGGATACCGTAGGAATACTTTGGGTGTGCCAAACGTCACAACGTAACTGGGTGACTATAAAGGTGCACTACGGGTATCTCCGAAAGTGTCTGTTGGGTTGGCACGAATCGAGACTGGGATTTGTCACTCCGTGTGACGGAGAGGTATCTCTGGGCCCACTCGGTAGGACATCATCATAATGTGCACAATGTGATCAAGGAGTTGATCACGGGATGATGTGTTACGGAACGAGTAAAGCGACTTGCCGGTAACGAGATTGAACAAGGTATCGGGATACCGACGATCGAATCTCGGGCAAGTATCGTACCGATAGACAAAGGGAATTGCATACGGGATTGATTAAGTCCTTGACATCGTGGTTCATCCGATGAGATCATCGTGGAACATGTGGGAGCCAACATGGGTATCCAGATCCCGCTGTTGGTTATTGACCGGAGAATGTCTTGGTCATGTCTGCATGTCTCCCGAACCCGTAGGGTCTACACACTTAAGGTTCGATGACGCTAGGGTTATAAAGGAAGTTTGTATGTGGTTACCGAATGTTGTTCGGAGTCCCGGATGAGATCCCGGACGTCACGAGGAGTTCTGGAATGGTCTGGAGGTAAAGATTTATATATGGGAAGTCCTGTTTTGGTCACCGGGAAAGTTTCGGGTTTTATCGGTAACGTACCGGGACCACCGGGAGGGTCCCAGGGGTCCACCAAGTGGGGCCACCAGCCCCGGAGGGCTGCATGGGCCAAGTGTGGGAGGGGACCAGCCCCAGGTGGGCTGGTGCGCCCCCCCACAAGGGCCCAAGGCGCCTAAGGGGAAGAGGGGGGGGGGGCAAACCCTAAGGGCAGATGGGCCCTAAGGCCCATGCTCCCTGCGCCTCCCTCTCCTCCCCCCTTGGCTGCCTCCCACAGATGGGATCTGGGGCTGCCGCACCCTTTGGGGTGGGAACCCTAGAGGGGGCAGCCCCCTCCCCTTCCCCTATATATACTTGAGGCCTAGGGGCTGCCCAACACGCGATTCAATCTCTCTCTTGGCGCAGCCCTACCCCTCTCTCCTCCTCGTCTCTTGCGGTGCTTGGCGAAGCCCTGCTGGAGTACCACGCTCCTCCACCACCACCACGCCGTTGTGCTGCTGCTGGATGGAGTCTTCCTCAACCTCTCCCTCTCTCCTTGCTGGATCAAGGCATGGGAGACGTCACCGGGCTGTACGTGTGTTGAACGCGGAGGTGCCGTCCGTTCGGCACTAGGATCTCCGACGATTTGGATCACGACGAGTACGACTCCATCAACCCCGTTCTCTTGAACGCTTCCGCTTAGCGATCTACAAGGGTATGTAGATGCACTCTCCTTCCCCTCGTTGTTGGTCTCTCCATAGATAGATCTTGGTGACACGTAGGAAAATTTTGAATTTCTGCTATGTTCCCCAACAGTAACTACTCACGCTTCATCGGAAGGGCAATAGAGTTGATGTAGATGCCCTCCGTGATCGAATCCCCCTCCAGCAGGGTGCCGGAAAAGGCCTCACGGGAACAGAGGCTTGCGGCAGCGGAAAAGTATTTTCGTGGATGCTTCTGGTGTTGGGGTAATATTTGGTTATTTACGGAGCGAAGATTAGGGTTGGAGGAGCTCCGAGTGGCCCACAAGCCCTTAGGGTGCCCCCCCTAGGACGCGCCCCTGAGGCTTGTTGCCTCCTCGGGACTCCTCTGACTTCATCTCCAAGTCCTACGGGTGTCTTCTGGTCCAAGACAAATCATCGCAAAAGTTTTATTCCGTTTGGACTCCGTTTGATATTTCTTTTCTGTAAAACTCAAAAATAAGGAAAAATAGAAACTGGCACTGGGCTCTAGGTCAATAAGTTAGTCCCAAAAATAATATAAAATTAACATATTAATGCATATAAAACATCCAAACAAATAATATAATAGCATGGAACAACCAAAAATTATAGATACGTTGGAGACGTATCACATATCCGAATCATAAATCGGAAGAGGGCCGACGGGGACGGATAACAAAACCATGCCACTATGTATACCGAACAACCATACAGGTAAGAAAATTATACAAGTAACTATCTAAATCATACAAACACGATTTTTTAAAAAAAGGATAAGAACGAGAGGGTCACCAAGGTGGTGCCAGCAATGGGACGGTGCGGGCGATCGACGGTGGATAGGACGTGGACGGGAAGGCACTAAATAAACCACACCTACACATATGCAAACTAAGAAGTTAATTTGAGCCAAAATTCAAATAAACTCCCACATAATTACTCCCAAAGTAAAACCCACAAATCACTATACTTATAGAGCATTCCACGATCTAATCTAGCAATGAGAGGTGAAAGGACAAAGTTTCTAACCTTTGTGAGCACTTGGATAGATGCGGTGCCTCAAATCTTGACAAATCTTGGCAAAATTGAGGATGAGCTCGAGCAAGGGGAAGAGAAGATTTGAGAAAAGGAGAAAACATAGAAACGAGAGCTTGGGCTGGACGAAGCACTATATATAGTGATATCTTTAGTCCTGGTTGGTGATATAAACCGGGAATAAAGGTCTACCTCTAGTCCCGATTGGTGATACCAACTGGGACTAAAGGGGCTCGCAGGGGCCCCAGCATGACGCCAGCCTACCACCACCCATTTAGTCCCGGTTGGTGATACCAACCGGGACTATAGGTCAAAAATGAACCGGGACTAATGTTGCCCGTGCCCCCGTCTGCTGCTAGCTGTTGGAACCGGGACTAATGGTCACATTAGTCCCGGGCCAAAAGCAGACCGAGACTAATACTCCGGACGAAAGGTCTGTTTTCTACTAGTGACACTTAGGCCTATGCACCGACGTTTTATTCCACTTTGGTCACCCTAGTTTCCGTTATACTTACTATACGTTCTTTGACGAGTGCATCATACCATGTCTGGGGTTATATGGTGCCCCCTCGAATCCATTTATCTAGCAGTGAACTCTTCCACAGGTCCCAACATTGGCACTAAAATTGGCCAGCCAAATTAAAATTGCATAGATTGTGACAATATCCGGGGTTTCTTTAGATATCAAGCAGGGGGCTAGTGTCGACGTCCTGGTATGCAATTGGCGATAGCTGGGGCCACCAATGGGTTGGGCTAGTCGGAAATCTTGCCCATCCAGATGGGTCATGATCTCGAGATACGTTGGCTCTAATTCGGTTTCAAATCATCGGGAGGTCTTCTAGGTTAGTTTGACATTAGCTAGAGGAACTTGTTACTCCGAACACCCAGAATGTATCTAGGCTATCATGGCCCTAAACTTGGAGGAACGCGCGTGTATGCAAAACTTGTAATGGGAAGTTGGAAGCACCACTGCAAGGTTAAAATCTTTCAAAAAACTGTGTTCGCGGTTATGGACGACATGGAAATTTATAATGCTGATTGTAGAAAAAAATCAACTAATAACTAAAGTTTTCTCATATGTGCGTGTAACCGTGATTTTCACATCTTGTGGGTATGCAAGAAAAAAGAGGACCTTGGTGGGCTTATGAAAGACTCGTAGGTAGGTGTTCAAGATCACATCTTGATCAACTAGTGCGCAATTATGTGTACGTTTTTCTTATCTTGTTCTAGTATTCATAGGACTAGCTGCTTTATAATGCTTAGATGCTTGTTGCAACCTCGCCAGTTAACCATATCCTACCCATTAGTGATGTTAGTCTTATTACACTTGGTAATATTATTGCTGAGTCTCAATGACTCACGAATACCACATCCACACTAGGTGCAAGTGCAGGTACAGTTTCTCTACAGTGAGAGCATGGTATGTTCTACTTGGAGTTCTTCTTCTTCGATGATAATTAGATTTTGGTTCTCTATTTGCAGTCTGGGACTGCAGGGTAGACGTCTTGCTTATTACTTTTGCCTCTTAGGCATATTTGCTTCTTGTCCGTGATCGGACCCATACGTTCTTCCGCTGCAATTTTTGATGTAATGTTGGGTTGTCTTGACCTCCGATTGGTGAAATATTTGTGTATTGGCATATGTATACCCTATGTCCCTTGTATTATCTCATTATTTCTTTTATTTCTACTTGTTGTCATGTCCATCTTGTTCACCAACATATGAACTTAGTGAATATTGTGAAGTCATATGTTGGTTTGACCATCATAATAGTGCGGGTCCTGGGAAATGAGCGGATTTAGCGGGTCCTTTGTCGGGGCGACTCTGAGGCGATCCGCCACGAGTGTGGGGGATCCCGATCGTGAGCAAAGAGGGTATGATCCGAGGAGGTTGAGAGGATTGGAAGATGGATCGAGGAGCGACCAGGATCGGGAGGATCCTTTTGGACTGCGAGATGCTTAGATCACAGCGAGGAATAAGATCAAGAAATATACCGACGAGAGGAAAGAGATGAAGAAATATAAGGATAAGATCCCCGGAAATCAGATGGATATGAAGAGAATCAAGGACAAACTTGAACAGATGAGGAAGGAGCTGACAACCAGGCTGCTAGATGGCAACCAAGGCTCGACGGATTGGACTAACAGGGACCGTGAGGAAACAGATCCACCGGATAAGGGAATAAGTGAGGATCGGCCACCTGATACGATTGTAACACAGCCTAAGGAAGAGGGTCAGATCTTGCCAATTCCATTGAAGTCGATCCCAAGATTGGAGGAGCACCACGGGAGTTTAAAGGTTTGTTTGTGGGAGACGGCCAGCCCCATCCAAACACCACAGAGCGCTGAGATCTCGCGCTTGTCTACAATGGCGAACCAAGGCACCGGCAAGAACAAGGCTCCGATGGACGGCTGCGAGGAGGTCGACTCCAATGGCCAGCCAGGCTTGGGGTCGAGGCCGCTAGCCTGCGGCGGTTCATCAAGGGACCGCGGGGACCTCCACCGTACCCCTGAAGGCCAACGAGTGGGGGGAAGCCAAAGTGCAAGGTACGGAGTGAATGATAATGTCGTGGCTCCTGTTTTCACCATTAGCATGGAGGTGCAGGCGCGGAATGTGGTCCAGCTAAACCTGTCCAGAGAGAGGGCGGCCATGCGATCGAGGTGGATAGCCATCGGGCTGTTCTTATCGGTGCAGGTCTTCAGCATCGTGGGGCTGTTCCAGGAGCTCAAGTTCAAGTGGGGACTGAGGGGGCGCCTCAACTACACACCCCTCAAAAACAACCGCTTCCTCGTCGAGTTCGAACGCGAGGGGGACCTCCGCTTCATCCTCAACAACAGCCCTTGGACTCACAAGGGGGACGCCTTCCTGATGACGGCGGTTGACGGGAGCGTCAGCCCCGACGATGTCAATGTTGGCCATATGCTGATCTGGGCCCGCATCTACGACGCGCCACCGAACATGCTCTTTGAACAGGTGGCCCGAAAGCTTGGTGCAATGCTGGGAGAGGTCCTTGAAGTGGATGCAGATAGAAGAATTTGGGGAGACTACATGCGTGTCAGGGTGAATCATGATGTCGATGAACCCCTACGTAGTGAACTAGAGTCCCACGATCTTGAAAAGAAAAAGATGTATCTTCTAAGTGTAAAGTATGAGAGATTGCCTAGGTTTTGTAGCTATTGTGGGCACCTAGGACACAGTCAACGCGATTGTAAGCTGCCCGAGGACCTCCAAGAGATGAGGTTCTCGGCAGCAACGCGTGCGTCGCCCTTCAAGAGAAGTAGCAGTAGGGGTGGTGTCGTGGTCCCAGAAGCTAGCAGTACTCGCCGCTTCCTCAACTTCGGCGCAGAGAACCCTGAAGCAGCGTTGACGGCAAACCCAATACCAGCAACTACGAGGCTTGGGGTGTGTCAACTGACGTCCTAGCAAACCCCTTGGTGCAAGCTGCCATCGCTGTTGTAAGTGCGATCAAGCTGGACCCTGGGAGTGACACGGTTATGGAAAAGAATGACGCCCCCAACCAGGTGTTAAGTCCAGTGGGAGCAAAAATTGGTGAGACAGCTGCAGAAGGGATGGGGAAGGGACTCGACAACAACATAGTCCTTCCTCGGACCGCACCAGAGGCCACCGAGGGTGTGGACGGGCATGATGCTGGAGAGGAAGAGCTGGAGTACCCGCCAGGGTTTGGACCTAATCCCGGGTTTCTTCTGAACCCGTGTGCCGCTGCTGTGGCAAAGGGCGATGACACTACTGCTAACCTGAAGATTGAAGCGAATCTGGGCAATTCTACCCAGCCAATATGTAATACAAGGCAGAACGGACAGGTACAGTTCACTTGTAAGGGACCAGATGGGAAGAAAAAATGAAAGAAACAACAGGATCAAGAAGCAGCAAGGTGGAGCAGCCTCTGTACTGGGGAAAAGAGGGGATCGTGGGGGGGGTGGGGGCAAGGAACAGGTAAAACTGAGGAGGAAAAAGCAGGGGGATTAGCTGATCAGTGCAAGAAGAAGAAGGGTTCAGGCAACGGGAAGAAAGACAACAGGGCTGGCGAGGATGGTGATACGGAAGCAACCGAGCCCGGGGCTCTCGGTCAACTGGCGGATGCTGAGGAAGGTGTCCGCCAGGAGCCATGACGCTGATAAGCTGGAACTGTCGGGGCTTGGGGCAGTCCCGTACAGTTCGAGAGCTTGTGTGCCTAGTGCGCACCTACAAGCCCAAAGTAGTTTTTCTTTCAGAGACACGGCAATGCAATGAGTACGTGAATAAGTTAAGATGGAGGCTAGGCCTCAAGAATTGTATTGTGCAGTGCGGCATAGGAAAAGGCACGGGTATTGCACTGTTCTATGATGAAAGTGTTGAAATAAAAGAGCTTGCCGTTGGACCGAGGTACATCGATGTTTTGATTCGCTTAAATTCAAGTACTGACCAATGGAGGGGTACATTTGTATACGGCGAACCAAAAGCTCATGAGCGAGTCCATATGTGGGATCTACTAAGACGGATTCACCCAAATGCTACTGAACCATGGCTGATGATAGGAGATTTTAATGAAACTATGTGGCAGAGTGAACATTTCTCAAGAGTTAAAAGATCACAAAAGCACATGGCCGACTTCAGGAAGGTTTTAGGGGACTGTAGCCTGCATGATTTGGGATTTTGAGGGACAAAGTGGACTTATGATAACAAGCAGCGGGGGAAAAAATGTAAGGGCCCGTTTGGACAGAGGGGTAGCCACTCCCGAATGGAGCAGAATGTTTGGGAATGCGTCAATAGAGCATATTGTTTGTTCGAGATCTGATCATATCCCTTTGCTTCTTCGTTTTGGAAACAGAAGGGAGTGGTGACCAGTGAAGAAAAGATTTCAGTATGAAACCATGTGGTAAAGATCGGATGAGCTTCCGGAAATTATTAGCAATGCTTGGTTAGATGGAGATACGAGTCGATCACTGGCTGATGTTACTAGAAAACTGAAAAGTATGCAAGATGTTCTTGGCCGGTGGGCTGCAAAGGAGTTCAACTCTGTCCGAAACAAAATTAGTTCCCTTAGAGACAGTTTGAAAGGGTTGCGGACGCTGCCCCTAAACACTGTGACGGAAGGAAAAATAAAACGAACAGAATCTGAACTCGATGAATGGCTCCATAGGGAGGAAATGATGTGGAGACAGAGAGCTCGCATAACTTGGTTGAGAGAGGGAGATAAAAATACAGAGTTCTTCCATAGAAGGGCCACATGGCGAAGGAGGAAAAAAAATCCTAAAGCTGCAGCGCGAGGATGGCAGTTGGGCAGAACAACCTGAAGAAATACATACTGAAATAAACAACTTCTTTCAAGGACTGTATAAGAGAGAT
This sequence comes from Triticum urartu, assembly GCF_056163025.1. Classification (NCBI taxonomy): domain Eukaryota; kingdom Viridiplantae; phylum Streptophyta; class Magnoliopsida; order Poales; family Poaceae; genus Triticum; species Triticum urartu. The sequence continues at coordinate 10,464,877 of NC_141874.1, forward strand.
GATGCGGTGGCGCCGGAGGACCTGTTAAACTTGATACCAGGGAGAGTGGACGATGGGATGAACGAAGCCCTAACAAAACCGGTGACGGAAGAGGAGATTGGAGATGCTCTTTTTCAAATTGGGCCGCTAAAGGCACCCGGCCCCGATGGATTTCCAGCAAGATTTTTCCAAAGAAACTGGGCTACCCTAAAGAAGGATGTTGTGGAAGGAGTGCATAAATTCTTTATAGATGGAATTATGCACGAAAGAGTGAATGAAACGGTGATAGTTCTCATCCCTAAAGGCAATAACCCATCCAGGATCAAAGACTACCGACCCATCAGCTTATGTAATGTCATATACAAGGTTATTTTAAAGATCTTGGCAAATCGGCTCCGCCCTTTGCTTGATGTTATCATTTCAGAAACTCAGATTGCGTTCATACCCGGGAGATTGATAACAGAAAATGCAATCATAGCATTTGAATGTTTCCACAAAATCCAACATAGCAAAAATAAGAAGGACAACTACTGTGCGTACAAGCTAGACCTAGCCAAGGCCTATGACAGAGTGGATTGGAGCTTTCTAGAGGGAGTTCTAAAGAGGCTAGGTTTTGATAAAAATGGATCAGTTGGGTGATGACTTGTGTCAGATCGGTTACCTTCTCGGTGAAATGTAATGGGTCCCTCCTTGAAGCTTTTACCCCTACAAGAGGCTTACGACAAGGAGATTCTCTGAGCCCATACCTATTTTTATTTATAGCAGATGGTCTCTCGACGCTCCTGAGCAAAGAGGTGGTGAGTGGAAATATTTCTCCAATAAAAATTGCTCGAGGTAGCCCAGGAATATCCATCCTGCTGTTTGCAGACGACAGTCTTCTCTTTTTCAAGGCTACAGCAGAGCAAGCTAGTAGAGTAAAGGAAGTATTGGACATGTTCCAGAAGTGTACAGGACAACTCCTAAGCCAAAGCAATTGTTCTCTGCTATTCAGTGAAGCATGCAGTGATAGTGAGAGGAAGGGCATCATGAGTATTTTGGGCGTGGCATCATACTATTTTGAGAGCAAATACTTGGGCCTTCCAACCCGAGAGGGAAGAATGAAAAATGATAACTTTCAGCCCATAATGGAGAGGTTCAGGAAGAGATGTAATGAATGGAACGAACGGTTCATGTCCCAAGCGGCGAAGGAAGTGCATATAAAATCAGTTGTGCAAGCCCTGCCTACTTATGTTATGGGAGTTTTCAAACTCAACCAAAGCTTCTGCGAGAGTTATGAGAAAACCATAAGGGATTTCTGGTGGGGAGATAAGGATGAGCACCGAAAAGTGCATTGGATGTCATGGGAAAATATGACAAAGCCAAAAAGAGATGGTGGTATCGGGTTTCGTGACATGCACCTTTTTAACCAGGCACTCCTAGCAAGACAAGGATGGAGGTTGACTCAAAACCCAAATAGTCTGTGAGCAAGGGTATTAAAATCAAAATATTACCCAAATGGTGACTTAATCGACACGGTTTTTGCCACAGACGCCTCACCGGTGTGGAGAGGAATCGAATTTGGGCTGGAGTTACTCAAAGAAGGATTGATCTGGCATGTAGGCACTGGGAGGAAAATCCAGATTACAAGAGATCAATGGATCCCAAGAAAGGAAGGCCTTAAGACTATCACTTTTATCCGGAGAACTCGACTAATATGGGTCAACCAATTGCTGCTTCAGAACTCAATTGAGTGGAACACAGACCTCATTAGACAAATCTTCCACTCCTTTGATGCGGATGAAATCTGCAAGATCCGTTTGCCTTCGGAATAGGTGGAGGATTGTGTGGCATGGCACTATGAGAAAAACGGTATGGTCACTGTTAAAAGCGCCTATAAGTTAGCAGACTCTCTGAAAAGAAAGGGGACGCTGCAGCCAACCAGCTCAACTAGCGACCCTGGCGATAGGAAAATATGGGATGTGATTTGGAAGGCAAATATCCCGGAGAGGATAAAAGTTTTTGGTTGGAGAGCGGCTACCCAGTCCCTCGCTACAAAACATAATACATTCAGGAGAACCATGGTGAAAGAGGACACATGTGACATATGTGGAAGGGAGAGAGAGGATGAGTTTCATGCTGTCGTTTCATGTACTCGCAGCAAAGCTCTGAGATGTGCTATGAGGGCAAATTGGGATATCCCAAAAGAATCAACATTCAGAATGTCAGGCAGGGACTGGTTGCAGATGCTGCTGATCCCACAGCCCGAGCATGTCAGGAAAAATATCCTCATGATTTTGTGGAAAGCATGGCAGTTAAGAAATAATGTGATCCATGGCGATGGGAAAGAAACGGTCTCTGGAGCAGTGCACCAATTACTTAGACTGGGTGAGGACCTCGAACTGGCCGAGCAGACGACAATCACTCCTGCTAGCCAGATTTCTATTCATGTGCAGGCAGATCGATCTCTGGTCCCTGCGAGGCCTGCACCCAATCATTGGGAAAATTCTCCATTGGGATCAGTCAAGCTGAATTGCGATGCATCTTTTCTGCAGAACACTGGCAGTGCATGGGGCGGGGCTGTCGCTCGGGACCATAGGGGTTTCCCCTTGTTCTCTGCTGGAAGACAAATGCGTCAGTGCAGATCCCCTGATGAAGCAGAAGCTGCGGCTGTCCTACTGGGACTTACTGAATTAGCCAAGCTATTTAATGGGCATGTTGTGGTGGAGGTGGACAGCTCCACAATTGGGCGTGAGATTGCATCGAAGGAAATCTGTAGATCACTCTGGTTTGCTGTGATGATGAACATTAAAACACAGCTGGAGGCTTTCCTCATGGTGGAAGTCAGAACTGTTGGAAGGGATCGAAACAAGCTGGCCCATGAAATTGCAGCGACGGCAAGAGAGTCAGGCGATCACTACCTGATAGCTGATGTGCATGGGAATGTGAGGAAAACCATGTTGTCCGAATGTACTAACACCAACGCATAATTTGCGTGTTGTTGGTTCTCAAAAAAAAAAGTGCGCTTCTAGACTCCGCGAAGATTGTAAAGAAATTGTTGGGTCTAGGCCCACATCTTGGATGTTACAATGCTAGCTAGACATAGCGGTCTCCTACTCTTGTGCCGCCAATGACTGATTCAATTGCTCCAGGAGATCTCGCTCAGCCACAATGGCTAAACGCAATACCTCCATAGTGTTCTTAGCTGGGGAGTTACCGATTAATGGGGGTGTGCAAGAGTTTTTGGTAACGGGGATATCCAGTCAATTGGAATCCAGGTTCAAAAATGTCTTTATCCCTGTTTTTTTTAAAGGAGGATGATCCCCGGCCTCTGCATCTGGACGATGCATGCAGCCACTTTATTAATTATTCACAAAGACCTTATAAAGTAGTAAATCAGTAAGTATGAAGTCATCATCTTGAAAACATCTGTCGCTACTTCTATCCACTTGATAAAGGGGTGCCGATAGTCCGAGCCTAATACTAAACAGACCTCGCACGTAAGCCTAACATCTGAAGCGGAAGCCCCAGCCAAGCCATATATCTGGTGTGGGGCACACACCGGTCCGGCGCACTCTCAGAGTCCGCCGTCGCCGTCTTCCCCTGTTCCATCTTCAGAGCAGGTACTGACGCCAAGGCCTTGCCAGGTCTGCCATCAACGCCACCATGACACCAGACAGCGCCATCCTCCTGCGCGAGTCCGTCTACACACGTCGAACGCCGAGACTCCACTGCGTCACGCTACCGAGAACCACAGTCGTCGATGCGTAAGATGAAACACCGCTCCACCAAAGATGTTGTCCGCTGGTCCCTCGAGCCTTGCACAGCTCCAAGACTGAAACCCCCAAGGGGGAAACGATACAAGAGCGCCGCCGTCATCCGATCTTCTGATCTAGGGTTTCCTCCGGAGGTAACAGATAGAGGTCTAAAACTTCTCCACGGCGATGTCTTCAAGAAGAGAACGACACAAAAGAGCGCCGCCATCGCCGGCCTTGCATCTAGCCAAGCGCAAGGTTTTCACCCATCATGTCTTGTGTACGGATCGCCGCCATCTCTATCGGGGACTGGAAGTAGGATCCGAGCCGCCGCCGCCTGACCAGCAGCCGTGCCGTGCGAGCAGCAGGGCCGCCCGCAAGCCGCAGCCGCGCCATTGGAGGGCCCTACACCAGACCCCGCCGCCGGCCCAAGAGAGGACGATGCCACGTACGCCCAGCAGACACCGCCGCCAGCCCGTGTCGTCGCGCCGCCGCGCCCCACGCCTGCGCCATTGGAGGGCCCTACACCAGACCCCGCCGCCGGCCCAAGAGAGGACGATGCCACGTACGCCCAGCAGACACCGCCGCCAGCCCGTGTCGTCGCGCCGCCGCGCCCCACGCCCGCGCCACGCCGCCACCAGAAGAAAGCGTCCCGCGCCGCCATCCTCGGGCAAAGGAGAAGAAGGCCCCGCCGCCGCCTAGGCCGAAGGGCTTTGCCCGGCAACCTTCACCGGCGGCGGCGAGGAGGGCGGGGGAGGGAGGAGGGGCGAGGGGCGGCAGATCTGGGCTCCCCCCGGCCGCCCGCGGGGACGCCGCGAGAGAGGAGGGTGCTTCTTTATCCTTGTTGTATCCTTTATTTTGAAATCTGTTTGCTCTCTATTTTTAAGCTTCTACAAATTGATCATCTTACAATGGAAATCACAAAAAATACCATCCCCTCTTATCTCATCTGAGTAGATGAAATGTCTTTTGTTCTACCGCGGCTACTGGCACAAAGTTACCTGATGCTTATTACACAAGTACCCTCACCATATCTTATTATCAGAGAAAATAAGTTGACAATCGGCAGTCCTTCCACCTCCACGCGACATTGCTCCATCAGGCATTCACGCATTGCACAAAATTCCACCCTGCTGCCTCCCGTAGGACTCTGGGCTTTGTTTTAGTCCCAACATGGTTGATCATCCTCTCGCACTAGCTACTGAATAATTTCGTAGAGCAATGAGTACACGTAAGGTTCATGTGACACTTATCTCTGCATTCCTTGTTGCTCCTCAATTTGAATAAGATGAATTATACATTTTCTTGACAGGATCACATGAATTACACCCCAATATAAAAAAGGTTCCCGTCAATTCCATGACCGTGTGATTACACATGGATTACTTATTACTGTAAGAAACTAATATGCAATCAGATGATCGTAAGAATTCCACCTTTCAGCATGCCATCACAAACTGAATTAACTGACTATCTACTTATCCATACAGGTCTTTGGAGAATGCTGGAGATGACCGACCAGCGAGGTGATCTTTGTCGTAAAGAATGGGCCACTAAGGTTGCCAATTTTTGAATCAATCTCGCATCCATTGTACTGGGCGTATGAAGAGTAACCAGAATTTAATAATTTATTGTATGTATCATCCCCACGTGTATGGAAGTAGTCGACAGGGCCGATGTCGCAATAAGCCTGCAAGCATGCATGAATATCTAATTCACACTACTGTCATAAGTATGTTGAGTCGATGTTATGGTTAGGACATAGGTACCTTGTTCAACCCAAAATAACGTGGGTTACTCCAAGAAACCAGGTAGTGCTGGTCTCTGCCATCTTTGTTCTTGCCACGGTAGATAACAGAGGCCATCGAACCTGAAAAGCGCTCTTGCCGGTGACGGAAGGCAGCCCACTGCCCGTTGCCAATCCATTTAGGGTAAAAATCATCGCAGAAGAAACTTCCAGACCAGAAAGTGTTACTCGCGTAGTGGAGGGGTTCGCCGGTCGCATTGTAGATGAAGCAATGCGTGACCCTTGGAAGATGGAGTGGGAACAAGATATTGAGACACAAATACTCGCAAGCCTTGACATCCTTGTTGTCCTCGCAGATAAGATTCAAGGCTTCTCCAGCTCGGTCTTCCTGGTTCTTGGGTTTCCCCATGTACCTCGACATTTTATCCAACTTGTAGTTGTCAACTACTTCACCAAAGAGATTCACCATCATGCTCAGTTCTCTCCTCACCTCTAATTCTACTATAGTTTGTCGGCATTCCTGCACATTCAGATGAACTTATTGTTTTTTGAGAAATCGTGGGTTTTGTTGACTCAAAATTAAGCATTAAAAGGATACAAACACAATTAGCACACATTCTGCTTTGTTATTTTCATTGTCTTATCTTTCTTCTATTTTCCCTGATTTCTTGTTTTTATTGTATTGTCTTTCCTTTCCTTTCCCTTTGTTTTGTTTCTTCTTATCATTGCCTTCTTTTTCTTATCTCTTTTCCTTTCTTTTTTCTTTGCACCACCATTGTATACCCATGTTTTATAATATTTCCACCGTGTTCCCAATATTTTTGTAGATTCATACTATTTCACCATGCTTCAAATTTCAAATTTCAAATCTTGTCAAAATATATTCGAGATTGATCTTGTGTTAAAGGCTTCTTTACCAGGAAACACAAATGTGCAAAAATTTCATAAATCTTATTTTCTATTCAAAAGAGATAAATTTGAAATAATCTTTGGATCACAAGAAGAAGTATATATGGATAATGGGAGGAGGAAGGTCTCTGGCAGCAATGAGTGGCCACCGTTCCCCTAATTCTGTTGATGCACAATAGATGTATCTAACAGAATGGGTGGGGTATTGTGCAGTGCAGTGCAAAAGGAAGTCTTTAAAATAATTTCGAGAGTGGGCCTAGCTCAATTGGTTAGGGGAGTGGATGTACAAACCCAACACCTAGGTTCAAATCCTCACGAAGGCGAATTTAGGTTCCTATTTATTCTTGAGGACCAGGCTTTTTTGATACTCACGCATTTATTGAGGACTAGGCTCGGTTCCTATCTATTCTTGAGGACCAGGCTTTTTTGATACTCACGCATTTATTGAGGACTAGGCTCGGTGCGTAACCGAGATTAAAAATCCTAGTACTCATACATAAAAGGCCGTATGCATCCCTAGTTGGTGCAGAGGCCGGGGAAGTGAAATTCTCCCCCAATTTTTAGATTCTCTCCCAATTTTAGCCTCCCCTCCCCTCCCCGAGGCGCTCCCGCGGGCGCCCCCGGGAGGAAACCCTAGAGTCGCCCCCTTCGCCTCAACCCCCTCCCTCGCCGCTGCCTGGGGCGTCGCCGGCCAAAGGCCGTGTGGCGTTGGCGGCGGCGGGGCGGCTCTCTCCCGCACGCAGTTGGGGACTTCGTGGGGCATTCCCATCTGCCTGGTGGTGCCGGGCGTCGAGCCGGCCCTACCTCGGCTCCTTCTCCCCCTCCCGACGTCCCTCGCTGGCGCCGCCTCCTCCCCTCCGTGGTGGTGGGTGGTGGGGGATGGATCTGGGATCCCTGCCCAGATCTGGTGGATGGTGGGGTTGGTGTTGACAGCGGTGGCCAGCGGCCCAGGCGTGGTGGCGGCGAGTCTCGCAGCCTCTGGGCATCGTGGAGGTGCCGGCGGCAGCGAGTGCTTAGCCTGGTGGCGGCGGTGGTCGTGCACGGGAGTTGGATTCCTTCGAACAGATCTGGGTGAAAACTTGCTTTTGGCTATTGTCAAGGCCGGCGGTGGTGGCGCTATCTGCATCGTTCCCTTCTTGAAGGCATCGCCGTGGAGAAGTTCAAGGCCACTCTCTGCTACCTCCGGGGGAATCCCTAGATCGGATGATCGGATGACGGCGGCTCTCTAGTGTCGTTCCCCCCTTTGGGGCGTCATTCTTGGAGGTGCACACGTGATCGAGGGATCAGAGGACAGATTCTTTGGTGGAGTGGTGCTTCATCTCACTCATTGATGGCGGTGGATCTCGGCGACATGGCGCTGTGGTGACTCGGCGTCCGATGTGCGAAGATGGACTCGCGCAGGAGGTGACGCGGTCTGGCGTCGACGGCAGCTAGACTGGACAAGGTAGATGCAGCAGTACAGTTCTGAAGATGGATTGGTGGCAGGTGGCTGCGGCGGCCTCATACCCGGCAGGCGTCCTGGTTGAGGAGTGCGCCGGAGCGGTGGGTGCCCTATACCCGGCAGGCGTCCTGGATGGGGCATCAGGTCTTAGATGGTAGATTTGGCTGCGAGGTATGTTTGGTATTAGGCCCAGACTATCAGCATCCCTTCATCAATTGGATAGGAGTAGCAACAGATCTTGCCTAGACGGTGGCTTTAGTCTTACTGTTCTATTAGGGCATCTCCAGCCGCGCCCCCAGGAAGGCCTCCCCAGGCGATTTTTTCGCGCCGGCGCCGAAAAAACGGCCCAGTCGCGCCCCCAGGAGCCCGATTTTCGCCGGCTTGGGCCAAAAACAGCGCCGGCGGACCCAGGCCGAACCCGGCGCGCTGGGGGGCGCCTGGGGGCGCCGGGGCGAGCTGTTTTGGCGCGAAAAAGACGCGGGCCAGCCACGTCAGCGACTCGGCGCCTCGTCTTCCCCCAACGGACTCGGTTCCCGCGGGGAATCAATGGCAAGGCTGGCAAGGCTGCCGCCGGTCAGCCTTGCCATTGATTCGTCACGGGCGGCGCGTTCACGGGACGGCGCGCCGACGCCTCCACTCCCTCGCACGCGTACACACGGGCGCGGCCCGGCTATAAAAGCCGGCGGCCTCCACTCACCTGCGCCCACACCAGCCCCGCCCCTCGCCGCCGTCCAGCCCTTCCTCTCCCTACCTCTCCCCGAGCACCACCACCCAGCCCCTCCCTCTACCTCTCCCGAGCCCGCCTAGCCCCGCCTTCGCCATGGCAGAACGCTTCCCCGGAGATACGGCGGCGGCCAACGGCTTCGGCCGCCGTTCGCTCCGCGAACAGGAGTCCTGGCTCCTGTTCCAGGCGAACATCCCGGCGCCGCCGGACATGCGCGCCGGGCCGACGGGGTGGAGACTCAGCGCCGGGGGAGTGCCCATTCCCCCGTTGCCCGACGCCGTGGCGAAGCCGAGGTACTTCGCCGAGGAGGTCGAGATCGTGCGCGCGTCTATCACCGAGGCCGAGCTCTCCCTCCCCCAGTACGCCGCCGACAACCACGCGGCCTGGGCGGCGTATTTCGAGCGCCGCCAACAGCAGCGCTTGGCGTCCACCAACGGCGCGCCGGTGGTCGGCGGCCGGCAGAACAGCGAGGGACGCCACCTCTGGTGGGGCGTCCCCGGCCGCACACTCGAGGGCGTGCTCACGTACCTCGAGGGCGGCAATGACCCGCCGTTGGCGTACCCCCTGGGGAGGGTGGCCGCCCCGGCGCAGCACCGACGCGCCGGGCCATGGGCTCCAAGGAGGTTCGGCGCCTCCTCTTCTTCCTCCTTATCCCGTTCTTTTTCACACTCCTCCAGCTCTCCGGCGCTGCTCGGCGTCAAGGCCGAGCCCACGGCGGAGACGCCGCTCGACTGGCGCACTCGCAGCGCCGGCATCGTCATCAACGAGGGCGGCCGGCGCGCCCCCTCGTCGGCTCCTCCGCGCTTCGTCAAGCCAAAGACGGAGCCGGGGCTGGCGCCGGTGAAGACGGAGCCGGGGCTGGCGCCGGTGAAGGCCGAGTTCGACGACGACGACGACGCCACCCTCGAATGGGCGCGCCAGGACTCCATTGCGATGGAGAAGGCGCGCCGCGAGAAGGAGAAGGAGCGTCAGCGCGCCGCCCTACGCCGCTTCGAGGAGCACCGACGCGCCGCGAGGAAGGCGGGGTCGTCGTCTTGTGCGACAGCGACGACGACGACTACGCGCCGCTGCCTGTTCGCCATGGCAACGCCGGGGAGGGGTCCAGCAAGGGCGCCCGCGTCAAGGAGGAGAAGGCCGACGACGACGATGGCGGCGACGGCGGCGACAACTTCAGCCCCTTTCTTTTTTTTAGATTAGGTTCATGTAATATTTGGCCGAATTTCGCCGAAATTTGTAATGTTTGGCCGAAATTTAACTAGTTTTTATCATAACTTCGCCGAACGGTTCTGTTTTTTTTAAGATACGCGCCTGGGGGCGGCCCTGGGGGCTGACGGCTGGGGACCGGCTCACCCCCAGTGTCATTTTTTTCGCCGGCTCACCCCCAGGCGGCGCTTTTAGACGCCCCCTGAGGGGCCAACGGCTGGAGATGCCCTTACATTGTAAGGTCTTGTGTGAACAATTAATAAAATGGTTGCATGCATCGTCCAGATGCAGAGGCCGGAAGTCTTCCTCCATTTCTAAAAATAATAATTTCTTTTGACATTTCCGACGGGAATATTGGTGCCAGAACCAAGAGGTGGACAATGTATAGGATATCCGATGCACGGTAGAAAATCCAGTCTCTACGTACCCATGAGGCCATGACTTTGATTAACACCGGGAACGGTCCTTGGGTCCTATCCATGATATCCAAGGAGACCCATAATAGTTCTGCTCCACGGTCTGATGATAAAAATCAACAATTTCTTCCTACCTTCTTAGGGTGTATTTGGAGCCAAAGTATTTTTGTAGTTTTACAGGAATACCGTGAAATACTGCAGTTTAACAAACCATGGTATCTGTTAAACTGTGGTATTTTTGTAGTATATAAAAAAAAGGACCCGACCTCTTTTTTTTTTTTTTAAAACCGAGAAACGCTGGCTGCTTGGTCTCTCCGTGTCCATCTTCTAGCCATCAACGCATGTGATACATAAATCGATAGCTAGCTGATCGATTTGTCCGGCTAGTGACCGCTGGCTGAAAACACACGGACACACGAGCTGCAGACGTCGATCTTCAGTGCATGTCTTAACTACCTCGGTTTTTGATTGATTACAAGAGATAGCTGTACTACAGATCCTAGCATTAGGAGAGAACATACTTGTGCAAGGCTGAATGCATACGGTGGCTATTAGTACAAGCTGATATGTGAGTGTCGTTGAATATGCATGTAACAATGTAATAATCGATCCAAACCAGGAAAGAAATTGAGAAAAACTGCCACTTGCCAAACGCGTCGGCAGTTTTATCAAAACTATGATTATTAAAAACTGAGGTGTTTGTTGCCCATGTATTCAAATACTTAGGTCTTGGAGTACCATGGTTTTGCAAAAACGGTGTTGCCAAACTAGGTCTAACATATATTCGTACGCATAGTAAAAACTGACTTTTCGAGCTCCTAATACATTGATATGAAGACATTGGGGGTGGAACTATTTGACAGTTGCATTGGTTTCATGTGACAACGAGATTATTCCATCATCCCAAATCCCCTACAAGTTTATGCGTCGCTCTCTCACGCGATCGCACAGGTCATCAGGGGCATCTGGGTGGCTGGCGTGTGGGACTCTCGCTAGAGCTGGCGTCATTCGCGTTTCGTTAATCGACTGTGCGGTCGCATGCTACTCCTGTATGGCGGGTGAGTCATTTCGCATGCAGATTACAGCACCCACGGCGTGTGGGGGTGAATTAATGGGTGTGATGAACTGTTGGTGGTCGGATCATGGGTGGGACCCAGTCGCTTTGGCGGTGGAGTCCTTGCTGCATGCATGGGTCCGGTTGTGGGGATGGACACGGTGGTGCATGTACTCCCCTGCCTGTACGGTGGACCCGGTAAGCGTTGGTCCATCTGCAGTGGGTGTTCTCTTTGTTGGTGTCTGTTCGTTTGCTGCAGTTTTACCAGTTCGTAGCGTTGTTCTTAAAAAATGTTCGTGCGGTGGGGTTTGGCCGTGTTCGGCCCTTTCCTGCTCCCATTCCCGTACTCTGTCTTCGCTGCAGTTCCTCTAGCATTTTTCTCGGTTCTTGATGACGTACTCGACGGGCAGTTCTTGGCTGGTGGGTGGTTTTGTGGCTGGGTGCGGGTGCCCTTGTGGTTTGTCCGTCGCTGGCGGTGGCAACTGGTGGCACGCTCTGCGGCTTCATTTCTTCTCCTGCCTCCTTCTCTTCGGTGATGGGCTTGCGTACATGCAGCCGTGTTTAGTTTCTGCTGTGCTTTCTTTCACTTGTGTTTGCTTACGGATTTGGGGAGGAAAAAGTCTAAAATAAACCTTGAATTTGTAGACGAAAGCTAAATCGACCCTTGAACTTTCAATCCCTGAAATAAGAACATCAAACTTGTCGACCCCGATCTATTTTGAACCTTGAGTGCGTTTCCAAACAGGGATTATGAATGTGGCAGGTTTAATCCCGGTACTGTTCAATGTGGACGCGACTGGGTCGGCCCAACAGGCGGGAAGCGAGATTTTGTTTTTCTTTCCCGTTTTTTCAGTCTATTAATTTTCTTTATTCACAATACGTGATGTAAAAAGACCGACAACTGTTGATTGCGGACGCCCCACCACGTGCGAAGCAAGTTCTTTGTTCATAATGCAAGGACGAAAAATACAAACTAAATAGACAATACAGAGGGATCGAACTTGAGACCTGGCACTACTGAAAACTCACGCAAGCCGCTACAACAGATGGCAGTCATTAATATAATGAGATGCCCGAAACATTTAACAACAGACCATAACATCGAGATTAGAAGAAACATTTTAAAGGGCAAACAAATATGGAAAACCTAAACAATTAGTGAAATCTCTGGAAAATAATTAAAGTGCGACTACTTTTTAAAATTCTGAATACTTTTTTGAAAAAGGACAACATTTTTAAAACAGAATAAGGGTACACTGTTTTAAACATAAACAATTTTGAACCTGAACAATATGTTAAAGTGCGAATACTTTTTAGAAAATTTTAAAAATGGGAGCAACTTTTAAACCTGAACTATGAAAAAACAATGTATATTTTAAAAAATGAATAACTTTTTTAAAACAGAATAAATTTTGAAAAAAGAACACTTAAAAAAACAATAGTTGAAACAATGCGGACAAATTTTGAAGCCTTAAAAACAAATTAGATTCTGAACACTTTTAATTTTTCTAAAAAAAAGGGAGCAACTTTTGTAACCTGAACAGATGAGTGAAAAAATCTCAATAATTTTTAAAACATGAAAAAGGTTTTGAAAACAGAATCAGTTTTGAAAAATTCAATACTTTTTTATACATATTTTTTTGAAAAAATAGGAACGAAATTTAAAACCTGAACAAAATTTTAAAGTCCAAACACCTGTTTTTTTTCAATGGGAGCAACCTTTTAAACTATGTAAAAATATTGTATATTTTTATAAAAAAATTGTCTTAAAAATGTTGAACATGTATGTGGAAAAATGTTATTGTGTATTCAATAAAATGTTTAAAACATGTATTTTAAAAAATATACATAATGTATTTGAAATATGTCAATAGTTTTCCAAATAATATTCAATATATGTATTAAAAATTTAATTTGTCAACTGAGAAAAAATAGATGTGTGTACAATTCTTTTTAGTTAAAACCGATAAAGAAAATAAAATAAAAGAAGAAGCAAACAATACGGAAAAAAATCAGGAAAAAAAATGGCGAAGGAAAAAAGAAAGCCGAAGGAAATCAAAGAAAAAACAAAAAAAAATTAAACCAGAGCAGAGCTAGCGTGCGAGCGACTGCTCTAATGGGCCGGCCCGATTTCACCAGCTACGTCAGCGAATACCGGTGAAACACTCTCAAGGTTTAAAATAGACCTGGATCGAAAAGTTCGGTGCACTGATTTCAGGGATTGGAAATTCAAGATATGATTTAGCTTTCGTCTACAAGTTTAAGGTTTGTTTTGGACTTTTTCTATTTGGGGATGGGTCAGCTGGATGTGCGCTGAGTACGTGGGCGTGCCTCCGCCGTTATGGGAAGGAGAGGGACCGGGAGCCCACATCGCCAAGGTGGCTAGGTCGCTGCCATGGCAAGCTGGTGGACGCCATGTTGAGCCCCGGCTGCTAGGTGCTAACCGGTGGGCACGGAGGAGGAAGGCCGTGATGTCTTTGCATCCAAGGCAGAGCGCCTCCTGTGAATGGGCGCCCCGGCGGCAGCGAGCGTGCTGGTGTGTTCCAGTAATCGTGCTGGTGGCTAGGTGTGCCGTGTCCGTGTGTGCGTGCTTGCTGCTGTATTTGCATGATGTTGTGGTTGGGAGGTCATATGCGTGCGTGCGTGCGTGGTGGCGTTGCCGGCGTGTGTGCATGTGTGTTTGCGGCTGTACTGCGGAGAGGCTTAGGGAGCAACAGCAGCACCACCATGGGCGGCGGCTACGACCAGTAACAGCAGCTACAGCGTAGGAGGAGTACGACGAGCAGCTGCTGTGCCGGCGAGCTGAGAGAGTTGACATTCCTATTTCATTCCCCGGATTATATGACCTGCCAAATTTATTCCCTCTAAATTAAAGGTTATTTGGCATTGTGTTTGGTAGTACTCCCTCCGTTCGGAATTACTTGTCGCATTTTAGTTCTAGATACATCAATTTTCGCGACAAGTAATTCCGAATGGAGGGAGTAAATGAGTTCGCACAAACGGAGTGATTTATCTGCTCTTAATGTTTTTGTTGTGTGATGCAAGCCCAGCAAACCCACTGCAGATCACGCTCTTGTAGATGGGCGCGGCAGAGCGCGCCAACCCATCTAGTTATATACATTCAGTCCTTAATATGTATTATTATCAAAGGAACTTGCCTCAACTGATGTGCTCCCTTGCCCACGATATACATACTCCAGCGCTCCCTTGCCCTGCGATTAAGAGAGTTTACAAAGTTTTAAATCAAACTGTATTTGAGTTCACATGGACTCTGAAATATTAATTATGTTACTCCCTCCGATCCAAATTGATTAATGTACCCTTTATACAATATTCTACAAAGATTGTTTAGAGGCTATGTCAATTAATTCGAATAAGAGGAAATACCATTTTAACACAATACTCAACAAATTCATCTAAATGCATGCATCACTAACGTGACCTTTCCGTGCAAAACAGACGTGAATCTTATTCATTACGAGTTAATAACACTATCTAGTGTTAAAGGTGATGTAACCCTATGTATACTGCATCTTAACAATAAGTACGAAGCGCAAAAAATCCTCATTTAAAAGTGCAAATATTACACGTCTCGGGCATCTTCATTTCTAATGTTGAAATAATCTTCGATGTATTTTGAGGGTTTTTTTATTGAGAAATGTTTTTTAAGGTATTGTCGCATTGGACTGAACTTACTTGTAGTGCGGATGAGCAACCTACACCACCAGTTCATTTAGCACGAAACCCAATACAAAATTGCTAAGACCTCTTCCAATGCACCGGTGCTTAGATAAGGTATGCTAAGCGCATTAAATAGTTTAGCAACTATTGTCTTCAATGCATAGGTGCTTACCTTGTTGTAGCTAAGGCTGATTGTAATGGAGAGTATCATATACTAGTATCATGCATATGATACTAGTGTATGATACTACATCCGTAATGCATGGTATCATATGTTGGTATCATATAGGACTATATTTATTGTCATGCATGACACAAAGTAGCACATCATTTCATATGATACAGTATCATGATATGATACTCAAGGCTCTCTTGCTTCATTTAATTCTATGCCACCTCATCAAAATTGCTTAGTTGGCATGCATGATACTAGCTATGATACTCCCACTACAACCAGCCTAAGCTCCCTTCATTTAATGACTTAGCTACTAAACTCACTCATGCATTGGTGAGCTTGCTTCATTTAAATGTTTTGCCTAGGTTCACGCGCTTGGCGTTGGTTCTTCCTGGGGTCATCAAACCCATCTCTCTCCTCTTAATTATCTTGCCACATCATATTTTTCGTCTACACGACAGGCTTAGCACCCGTACAAGGTGGAGCATTGGGAGGGGCCTAACCCCTCGCAACGCTGGAGCGTTTTACCCTAGGCTATTATTCCCTCCCTCGTATTACTCAACTAGTGTACATCACATTAATGCAATTGCATGCAAATCTAGAAAAAATGATGGAACATTTCCTGTAAGCCAGACCGTGCCTAGAAGGCTGGTCATAGTGGGAAGTAACTTAGACTAGTAACATGCATTTGTTACTAGTCTATGTTACTACCTTCATCGTGGGTAGTAATATATGGACGCTAACATGCAAGCCTTCATTAATTGAGATATAGACTCATTTTACCTTGGAGTGTGTTATGTTACAGTAACATATTATGTTACCACAAGCATCTCTTTCCTCATTAACTCCATGCCACATAAGCAATTTTTTCTTGGATGTGTTATGTTACTACCTAAGTTACTCCCACTATGGCTAGCCGAAACCGGAACGTGAGAGCAACAATTACACCTAAGGCTGGTCATAGTGGGGAGTAACTTAGACTAGTAACATGCATATGTTATTAGTCTATGTTACTACCTCTATAGTGGATAGTAACATATGTGTAGTGTCATACGTCACCTCATTTATTACTTTGTAGACTCATTTTGCATTGGGAACCGCTATGTGATGATAATATATTATGTTACTTTATTTGTCTCTCTTCTCTTTAATTACATGCCATATCACATTGTTTGCTTATGTGGCATGCATGTTAATACCTATGTTATTCCCACTATAACTAGCCTAAGATAAAGGGCAGATGACCAGAAAAACAAATAAGATAAAGGGCAGACCGGAAACCCATATGTTACGAGAAAACATTCATATCTATATCTATACTTATACTAATTAAAGACTACCTATAAATTCCCGCATTAATTCGATTTTACGAGCCATTAATCTGATGGGAACAAGTTATTATGTTGTAGATCTTTCGATATACTAACTAGCATATCATGGGAAAAAACTGATTTGTGACTCCCTATAAATTTTCGCATTAATTAGATTTTACGATACATTAATATGGTGGGACCAAGTTATTACGGAATAGATCTTTCGGTATAACTAGCATACCATGGGAAAAAGACTAACATATCGTGTAGAAACCATGTGTGGCACCATTCCTACTATTAGGCACGACTCTTATCTCTTTCTTTTCCTTAAAAATTAAAACGAAACAGATTTCCTATTATCGAGCGTGCCTCCGGTTGGTTGAGTAAATTGCAAAAAAGAAAACCACAATTGTGCAGAAGTCATCAAACACCCACCAAAATGCATGTTTTTTGGTGTTTTTTTCCTGAAGCATTGATACCTTTGACCTAATTGTGGTGGTTTTTTCAATTTACCCCCGATTGGTTATATGCCGGTGCAATGTGGGGATCCGACTATGGCCATTGGCGTTCTTCTCCTTTTTGAAGCCTCCTCGCTCTCCTACGCAGCAGGTGCGAACATCAGCAGGATTGTACATGACAACACATTACACGTACAAGGCGCGCTATCGTTGCAGTACTCCACTTCGGCGTCGTTCGCCTCCGTGGTGCCGTGATGGACTGGCGCAGGAGCGACGGACTCCATCGCCAATTCGAGTAGGACTGTGTATGTTTGGACATACATGCCAGGAGATCGATCAAGTACTCCACGCCGGCGTCATTGGATGTCGCAGTGCCGTGATGGACGGGAGCAGCAGCGATATACGCCATTGTCAATTCGCCATCCCCATCCAACATAAGCTGGGATGCGTGGGCCGTCCCCCGTGACATAAACATGGGGTCGAGGCATGGACTTAGCTGGCGCACGTATTGTGGAACGTCTTCTATAGGGCTTGGCAGATGTTTCATGTGCTCTATGGTTCAATCCAGAATCAGAGACAACTCTTTTTTTTTTTTTGAGAAATCGAGAGACAACTCTATATGATCTCACGTGAGAACACTGGTCCGGATTGACTCCACAAAATGCGGTTAGTTTATGTTTGATTGTAGCTGCTACTGCCACACATCGTTCACAGCCTTGCTGCTTATTTTGTTCATAAGAAATTAGGCAACCGTTTAATTCTTAAAGAAAAATCTACCATAGTCTAGCACACTGTGATCAAGATTTACAATATAATTTTCAGGATGTTCAAGGTGATTGAAACTCAGTTTCTTGATCTTTCATGTCATTAAATTAGTTGCAAATTGCAGGAAAAGATGACGGCCGCCCAAGATATTGGAGCATCAATAAAGGTTATCGGAGGTGTGAAACAAGTTCCTTCTTACATGTTAAAATTGTTCAGATTTTCCCCTGTAAAAACTGCAGGTGGTTCTGTTGCCGTCTGGCCCTATGCCCATGTAACCAAGTGCAAGTTCTAGGAAAAAAAGTCTCCTTTCAACTTGATACAATTCTGCGAGGATGATAGTTCACTCAACATTTTTGTTTTAGCGTGTGCAGAGTCCAGACTCTATATGTGACCCAAAAACTATTGCAAAGAAGATATAAGATTAATAAGTGGTGTGTTAGCTTAGAGCAAATTAAGTTAGACTTTGAAATTATATATTGTTTCCTCAGGATGACTTGAATTGCCATTTGGACTAGAAAAAATCTGTCTTTATATCATAATAAATCTAACCTGTGGTATGACCATATTTTTTAAGCTATGGTCTGTTTCTATCCACCATCAGCACTCAGTTATGTAATCTATGATTTATTAAAGGCACAAGGTGTTTACTGTGATATGTACTAACAGAGTCCCTTCTGCACCAAAGAAAAAAAATATGTGTATCCTTAGCTCATTTTCATGAGCATGTATGGTGTATTTCTATCACGTTGTTGTTGTTATTTTTCTTGCATAATACAGGACCAGGGAGAAAGGAACACTAACACTGTTTTCACACTGGATCGGCTTATAGTTAGTTCTTTCTCTTAGTTGTGGCCATGCATGTGGGGCTCTACCAAAAGAATTCATGTATTCTAACCACACTGTCGTTATATATGTCTCTGTAGCACAATGTTAGGTATCATATTTTTCTCATTCTCAACATAAAAATTAGCTAGATTTTTGTTGCTAGCTGATTTCAATCCCTATACGAGTGCTTCATTTTATTAAGGTTGCGATACTAAATAGTTATGTTATCCTTTATGTAATTGTTGTTGTATCAGGTTTAGAAACTAGCCCTAAGTGGCACTATTTTATCTTTGTGGTTAGATTGCTTGCTTGGTTCACACATTTTTCCTCTTGTCTTTTCTCATTTGATATTGCACGGATGGTTTTGTTATATATTTGATTTTGGTTACACCTTAAGTCTTGCCACAGAGTATGGTTCCGCCATGGATGTATATATGTTCATTTTATCTGGTTGGAGTAGATCAAAAAATCACATTTATTTTTTAGTGAGATGTGAAATGTTCATTTGCAGGAAAAATCAAACATTTGATTAATGGTATTATTATACTTCAAATTGTTCTGCACCTATATAACACTATGATAAAACTGGAGCATCATCTGTCTATACAAAATTAAGCCAGACATCACAGTTATTATATTTATTTTTTTGTCTGACATGCGGCCATGAGTGTGGGAGTCTGTCAGAATAAGTTCACTGATGTACCATGTTTAGAAACTGGCCCTGAGTGGTACAGTTCTAGATCTCGAGAGGTAGATTATTTTCATAAGTGGTACAGTTCTTGTATTGTATGCTTTCTTTGCAATAGGTACGGCATTGTATTCTGATTTAGTTGCTATTGTACAACTGATTTTATCGTGAATATTTCATTTTCTTTACCAACTATTCTACTTACACATTTAATTTCAGTTCTCACTGGTAGAATTAGACCAGAAATGCACATTCAATTTTGAATGAAATAGTAAATGTTCATTTGATTTTTTAAATTATCCACATAATTTTTCACATATATACAACTGTGCCACAATTGGAAAATCATGTGTCTACAGAAACAAAATGATTCAGAACATCATCGATTTAGAATGTTTATTTGAAAGAATCACTTTGCCCCTTTTAATATTGCTAGCCCGTGCTACCGCACGGGTTGACTACTAGTTTTTCCTAATATTTTACTGTCTAATCGTGACTACTGTAACTAAAATTGTTTACCATTGCCTGAATTAATGAAGCCCTCCTTTCCTCCATTTCTAACGAAAAATAGAAAATAATATTAAGTGACAATTGTGCCATCATTAGTGATCAAACCTTGTTCAATGTTGACCCAGTATGGTTCATTGAAGCGCCAGGGACTTGTATTGCAGTTTCCGTCTCATTCAGAACATTAATGATTTCACCTATACTCGGTCTTTTATGTCGATCTGGATCCACACAACTTAAAGCTACTTCGATGCATCTCTTTACTTGTTTGGAATATGGCTCTAACGCGTAAACCGGTGTTGTTTGTAGATTGTTGTTCCAGTCAGCATGTACCTACCAGTGTGGAACATAAAGCACGGGTAGTGTATCAAATATATGGAGGTATTCATGAAATATTCAATACTTATCTCAATAAAGACAAACATTTAATCTTACATTTTTGATGAATTTTTGAGGACACGTTACACCACTTTGAAAGTAGCTTTCTGGTCCTGCCATTATCTTAATAATCACCACACCCAAACTGAATATGTCAAACTTGGTGGAGATTATACGGTCGTCTATATATTCAGGTGGTGCATACCCACTGCATGATAAAATAACACATCATATAAATTACTGATACATAGCTATTACACAACTTACTGCAGCATAGTGTGTGTCTATAATTTTTATATTCACTTGGATGATTATGCTTACGTGTTCCTATAGCACAGTTTGTGAATTGTGATTCTCCTGGGAAGAGCCTTGACAAGCCAAAATCTGCGATTTTGGGCTCCATATTTTCATCTAGCAAAACATTTGCTAGTTTTAAATCCAAATGATACATAGGAGTTTCCAATTGCTCATGAAGGTATTTCATCCCCTGACAAATTCCTCTAATTATTGCATAGTGTGTACGCCAATCACACTCCTTAAAGTTATCTGCACCAAGAAATAACAAGCATCCTCAAAAATTATATGTTATGAATGATTCTGAATGTTGTACCTCATGTTACAAGTAGAAGAACACCATGCATCATACCAGTAAGAAAATTGTCAAGGCTTCCATTTTGCATATACTCGAAGCAAAGAGCTCTCTGTGGTGTCTCAAACAAAACAGTGTTTCCATTATGAGATACGAATTCTCGCCGAGTTTCATGACTATAGCCAACTAAACGCACAATATTTTTGTGTTGCAGATTTGCGAGATTGAGATACTCCTTCTTAAATGTCTCATCTTCCGGTCCATGACTGTTATGAAGCAGTTTTACAGCAACCCTTTCACCATTTGTATGGACTCCCTATTCAACATAGAAATGCATGCATGGTTCAAAGTTCTGTGTGCAGCTATATATGCAACATGTTTAAGTTGAAATCTGGCAACCTCCTGAATTTATAAGCATGAGGTGGCGTTACATTCTGAATAACAGGGAAAAAACTGTGCAAAGACTGACGACTTATTTACCACACGTTTGTTTGGTGTGCAGGTCAATTCATAAGTGTGTCAACACTCAACAAACACCTTGTCTAACTATAGGTAGCTAGCTAGAAACCATGCATGGGTCTTAAGTTGTACCTTATAAACACTTCCGTATGAACCTGTACCAACTTTCATGTCCGGAGAGAAATTTTTTGTAATTTCTTGTAATAACTGGAACGACAGAACCCTTGGCACTCTACTTGCATCCTCCATGTTATTGCTTTCTCCAGTAGAGAATGAATACAAATGGAAACCTGAAAAAAAATCATATGCCTATATTTTAGAGATAGAACAAGCAATAGCGATTTTATGGCCAATCTAACTGCTTCTCTCCTTGTTGACCCTTCATCAAATGAGCAATCGTGCTTGCAGAAAATCTGATAAATCTGTTTGATGTATCAAAATCTCAAAACCAGCACTAAAAATGATACAAGGTTCTGTTTGGAGGAACAAAATTTGAATCAGAAGCTACTGTATATTCAATGTGAACAAGTATGTGAATAACTACTTGAGAGATTGCCATCGAGTGTATAGAGAACAAGCAAGAACTCGGAAACTGCTATGCAGATCGAGGTCCAGACGTCCAGTCGTGCAATTAAACTCTGCAACGAAGATACACAATTTGTGTTAACAATGATCGATGTAGCAGCGAAGTTTTTTTTTCTGGATCCCGTTTTTTTCTCGGTAGGGGCCGGAAGTCCCGGTTGCAGAAAAATCTCGGAAATTTCACCCGATTTTTTCAAAGAAAATTTTAATTAAGAAGTTTTTTAGTGTCAAATACAAAGCAAAGCACCTAGTTGCACTCGTTCTTGAGCTTGTTCCAATGGTTCTGTAACGATGCGCGTAGTGCTGAGGTCATGTGATCTATTCCCGCGCCCACATTTTTTTTCCTTTTTTGCACCGGCAGAGAGTAAAACACCAAAAAGATAATAGTATTGCGCGATGTAAACCTCGATCCTCAGGACCTTCTGTAAAGGGAATGGTAGCCGTTTCCGTTGGAATGAGCTCTGTTCTGTGTTCTTTTTAACGTAAGGAACCTATATGATCCTTTTCGGATTGAAATTCAAATTTATTCAAAAAAAAATTCGGCCGAGAAAAAAACCCTGGAACCAACGTGAAGCGAATCCAAGACTAATTTAACATACGAGTCATGGATGATAATTATGGTGAATGAATTCAAAAGTATAATAGAGAGTGCTAGCTATAGACATGTTGAACAGAGCTAGAGGATTTCTCAATACATCTTTTAACAGGAGGAGCGAAGAGAGAGCAAAATGAATCTAGACATACCAGTGAGCGCTTACAGCTTCGTAGACCTCCGGCAACAAGAAGCAGGAGACTCGCAGGATGAGCTGATCTGTACTCCAGCTAGCAGCAGTAGGTGTTGGTTTTGTGGTAGCTGGCTAGCCAAGTGCCGTGTCTGATCGGGTGACCTCGTAGTCAGCAAGTTGTGCCACTTGCTGTTTCCACTTGTTCTGTCCGCCCGCCTTTTCTGAATGGAATACAAATTTTCTTCACATGCGAACAATCTTGACTAGCGGCCAGCTGCAAGTGTGCATACGGTTGAATTTTCATCCAATTTCTTAAAATACCTACAAATCTGATTTTGATCAACACCGTCTGCTTGCATGACTACATTGTCATTGAGACATTTTACGGTGCATTGCAATACATGACAGGGAGTGTGTTATATGGATGACCCAACTAATGAGACTAACTGAACCTTATTAAAGCCCAAGTATATTTTCGACAAGAAACATTATCTAAGTTTAATTGCCCCAATTCGGTCCAGGGGTATTATCATCCTAAAAAATTGAATTAACTTAACTGCATTTACATCACACTTAACTATAATTAAACGACATCGTACGTGGTCATTTGAATTTGGGTTAGAGCGGTTCTCATCTAAATACGAGCCCTAGTCTCCGTCGAACACATAACCGCTCTCGATCGCCGCTACGCGCACTCGCCCTGGCACTCCTCCTCCTCCTCCCCTGGCACACCCTATTATCCACGCGATCCTCCCTGAGTTATGCGGCACCAGATCTTCCTAGGAGCTGCCTAATCCCCTCCTTCCCCGACACGGAGCCCCTTCCCCGACGTGACGCCTAATCATCCTCATTGCCGTGACTCTCTTAAAACGAGAGAAGTACAAATCCTCTTAACACCACCTAACTAGTGACTCTATTTTGTGTAAACATTTTTTTTGCTTGTAGACTAAATATATATATAAAAGCTCAAAGCGAGAAGATTACATTACCGGAGAAGACATGATGAAACAGAACACGAAAAGGAGATGGACAAATGGATAGCTCCATGGTTAACGCGTTATTAGAAGAGTGGGCGGAAAAACAACAATAAAACACAAGCGATAAAATCATATTCGTTAAATAATTCAAATATATGAAGACGTGTCGGAGTAAATGACCACGGGTAGCCTCATCAGCCCCCCATGGTATTTCGAGACATCGGTGCTAGCTGCGCCCCTCACACCTTCAAGACGAACGACCATCTTCTTGGGCCGGCTGGTCTGAGTGGCTGGCTGCTAGAAGGCGGCGGAACCCACATAAGGCGGCCACAAGGGGAGCCGACTCCTAGAAAGCGGCCACGTGGGGGCCGACTCCTAGCAGGCGGCCCCTTGTCTTCTCACAGTTTGCACCTCATTACCACGACGAGACTGGGCGTGGCTACAGTGCCATCTGCCACCCTCGAATCCAGGGCAAGTCGTGGCCATAGTACGGTGTACCACACGGACATCCCACGCCCTGCGCGGCACTGTTGCCACACCGCCCGTGACATCACCGGCGCCAGAGGGAGCCATGCTCCCACGACGGGCGGTCGGTACGACCCTCAAGAGACGGGCCCTACCTGTCCATGAGCTACCAGAAGGTGGCGAACCCTGAGCAGGCGGCTTGGAGGTGGGCCGTCTCCTAGCAGGCGGCCCTCCCTCTCCATCGGAGTCTATGCGCCATCAACCAGATAAGACGGGGCGTGGCTACAGTGAGTGCCCGCCAGGCGGCGGGACTGTAGCCATGCTCCCCCCGACAAAGCCTCCGTCATCAGGGGCGAGGCTACAGTATAAAGCAGTCAGCATGGCCCGCAGGCGGCGGGCCCTACCTGTTGTCCGAGATCACGGCAGTTGGTGGGACCCACCAGGCGGTGGGCCCCAGCAGCCGGCGGCCAGAGACACTGACGGCTGGGTCCTACACCTAGCCGGATTACCATTGTACCCCTGGGGGTAGGCCTATATAAACCCCCCATGCCACCCCATGCAAGGGGTTCAGAACCTTAGAGATCATACACACCACATAGAGAGAGTGAAGTAGGGCTAGCCTTGTTCTTCTTCCTCCTCTAGCCAAACAGCTCAAGGAGCAAGCTTGTAGCTACCTTGTTGAGATAGTGATCATGCGGAGACCCCGTAGAGCAGGACTAGGGGTGTTATCTCTTAGGAGAGCCCCGAACCTGGGTTAGATTCGCAGGCGTACGCGGTCTTGCTCACTCCCGCTTCTAGAGCCCGGCGACGTACTTTTGTCCCCCTCCATGATAAGTCACCCCCTGGCATATGTCGCATGATATCCCCGACATTTGGCGCCCACCGTGGGGCAAGGTGCACCGTCGTCCGGAAACATGTTCTGGACGGGAACCCTTTTCCTTCTTGGCGAGTTATACGTCTCCAACGTATCTATAATTTTTGATTGCTCCATGCTATATTATCTACTGTTTTGGACTATATTGGGCTTTATTTTCCACTTTATATTATTTTTGAGACTAACCTATTAACCGGAGGCCCAGCCCAGAATTGCTGTTTTTTTTGCCTATTTCAGTGTTTCGGAGAAACAGAATATCAAACGGAGTTCAAACGGAATGAAGCCTTCAGGAACATGATTTTCTCATCAGATAAGACCCAGGAGACTTGGACCCTCCGTCAAGAAAGCCACGAGGCGGTCACGAGGGTGGAGGGTGCCCCCTCCCCCCTAGGGCGCGCCCGCTGCCTCGTGGGCCCCTCGAAGCTCCACCGACGTACTCCTTCCTCCTATATATACCTACGTACCCCCAAACGATCAAACACGGAGCCAAAAACCTAATTCCACCACCGCAACTTTCTGTATCCACGAGATCCCATCTTGGGGCCTGTTCCGGAGCTCCGCCGGAGAGGGCCATCATCACAGAGGGCTTCTACATCATCATAGCCTCTCCGATGAAGTGTGAGTAGTTTACCTCAGACCTTTGGGTCCATAGTTAGTAGCTAGATGGCTTCTTCTCTATTTTTGGATCTCAATACAAAGTCCCCCCCTCTCTCGTGGAGATATATTCGATGTAATCTTCTTTTTGCGGCGTGTTTGTTGAGACCGATGAATTATGGGTTTATGATAAGACTATCTATGAATAATATTTGAATCTTCTCTGAATTATTTTATGTATGATTGGTTATCTTTGCAAGTCTCTTCGAATTATCAGTTTGGTTTGACCTACTAGATTGGTTTTTCTTGCAATGGGAGAAGTGCTTAGCTTTGGGTTCAATCTTGCGATGTCCTTTCCTAGTGACAGAAGGGGCAGCAAGGCACGTATTGTATTGTTGCCATTGAGGATAACAAGATGGGTTTTTTTTATCATATTGCATGAAACTATCCCTCTACATCATGTCATCTTGCATAAGGCGTTACTCTGTTTTTAACTTAATACTCAGATGCATGCTGTCGATGAGTGGAGTAATAGTAGTAGATGCAGGCAGGAGTCGGTCTACTTGTCTCGGACATGATGCCTATATACATGATCATACCTAGATATTCTCATAACTATGCTCAATTCTATCAATTGCTCAACAGTAATTTGTTCACCTACCGTAGAATACTTATGCTCTTGAGAGAAGCCACTAGTGAAACCTATGGCCCCCGGGTCTATTCTCATCATATCAATCTCCATCACTTTATTATTGCTTTGCTTTTTTACTTTGTCTTTTACTTTTCACTTTGCATCTCTATACCAAAAATACCAAAAATATTATGTATCATCTCTATCAGATCTCACTCCCATAAGTGACCGTGAAGGGATTGACAACCCCTAATCGCGTTGGTTGCGGTTGAGCTATTGTTTTTGTGTAAGTACGAGGGACTCGCGTAGCCTCCTACTGGATTGATACCCTGGTTCTCAAAAACTGAGGGAAATACTTACGCTACTTTGCTGCATCATCCTCTCCTCTTCGGGGAAATCCAACGCAGTGCTCAAGAGGTAGCTGCGGGAGCAGCCAGCCCGACACATCCGATGGCATTTGCACCGACGCGCTACATGGCGCGGAGGTCGCTTGCACGGCAAGCTGCCTCGCTGATCTCATCGGCGGGATCCGCCTCTCCGACGAGCCCGCGTCCGATGCGGGATCAGCCAGCTCCGAGAGCTGCTTCGTCGACCTCTTCGGCAAGCTCAGCATCGCCAACGAGCTCGCCTCCGACCTGGAGTCTGTTGGCTCCATCGACCCACCCGTCGAGATGCTCATCAACTTTGACGCGGCAGCCGTCGACGCCTTCCCCAGCAATGTGGTGATCATCGACGACCCTGTCCCTCCCGCAGCTAGCAATGCCAGCACCAGCACTGTCACGGAGGTGCTGGTCATTAGCCACGATGGAGCCTAAGACGGGGCAGGCCAGGACCCGCTGCAGGCGGCAATGCAGGGCCTGTCCGTGCCAGTGGCGGCAGGTGCAGACGGGGCGATGCTGGAGTCATTCCGCATTTCACTCCTCGACAACGCCAATAAGCTGGCGGCCATGAGGCGCCTCACTGCTGCCTACCAGTGCGAGATCGGCCGTGCCGTGGGCGGCACGCCGGCTGCTGGCGAACCCAGCCGGGCAGGTACCGTTCGTCAGCGCGGTGCAGCCATCGCCAGCATGCTGGGGGCCGATAGCCCTGTCTACGCCACACCGATGTAGAACTTGCGTGCCGCCCAGGCGGCGGCTGATGAGCTGGATCACCTGGAGGGCGACGAGCTTCGCTGCATGACAGCACGCATCCAGCAGCTCCTCAACACGGCCGCCGCGCAGCAAGAAGCCGACCGCCGCGTGGTGGAACCCAGCCAAGAAGCTGAGAACCTCCCCCCTCGCCGAGAACACGGCCCGACCTCCCGGACGCCGACAGCAGGCGGCGCCCGCGACCGAATTGACCAAGAGACGGCTGCTAGCCGCAGCCGCACACGCATCACCATCGAGCGCGACCAAGACGGCCGCCCGCGAGCAGTGGAACGGCGGGACGATCGTCCGCCTCCCCCTCCTCCACGCAGGGAGTGGTGCGCTTTCTCGCCGCCTGTTGAGCACCCAACTCGTAGCGGCCGGCTGTGCTGCCGCGAAGGAGTCGGAGAGAATGAGGCCCGACATCGGATTGACCGCCTGGCTCGGTCCCTGGCGTTAGAAGAAGAAGATGCAATCGGCTCGGCCTGTTTCGGCCCCCGCATTCGCGACGAGTCCTTCCCCAAAGGGTTCTTGCTCCCTCAAGACAGTCCCAAATACAATGGCTCCATGAAGCCGGAGGATTGGATGGTCGACTACTCCACCGCCGTCAGCATGGCAAACGGCAACAAGCGCGTCGCCGTGAAGTACGTTCCGCTCATGCTCCAGGGCACGGCACATGGCTGAACAGCCTCAAGCCGTACAACGTCAACAGCTGGTTGGACTTCATTGATGTCTTCATCCGCAACTTCACCAGCACTTACAAGCGGCCAGCCAAGCCTCGCCAACTCTCCATGTGCTTCCAAGGCCCAGCCGAGTCCACCCACGATTACCTGATGCGCTGGGCCGAGCTGCGCAACTCCTGCGAAGGGGTGCACAAGGTGCAGGCCATAGAGTACTTCACCACCGGGTGCACAAAAGGTACCTTGCTCAAGCACAAGTTGTTATGCGACGAGTCGGCCACGTTGGATGAGCTGCTGATCATAGCGGACAAGTATGCCACGGCCGACTCCTCCATGAAGTCGGAGCTCCGAGTGAATACATCCAGAAAGGTGCTCCCGTCGGCTCCTCAAACACCGGCTGGAGACTCCACTAGACGCAAGCACCCAAACGACAACAAGCGCAAGGCTCATCAGCCGGCTTCCAACAGCCGACAGGTAGCGACCGTTGAAACCAGCAGCTGGAGGGGCAGCCCGGTCTCAAGCGTCAGAAGGGCGGCAAGCCTACGTGGCTGCATGCTTTCTCCTTCGAGAAGACCCTTGATGCTCCCTGAAAATTCCACAGCGGCGTGAAACCGTCCAATCACACCACCAGAAAGTGCCACTGGCTCACCAGAATCACCAAGGGCGAAGGCCTGCCTCCTCCGCCTGCTGGGCCGCCGGCTCCGCCTCCTCAGAAGCCGGCCACACGTCCAGTCGGCGCAATCCAGGACGAGTTCCCTGAACCCAACGCCACCTACGTCGTCTTCACCAGCTTAGCCGACGATAGACACAGTCGGCGTCAGCAGCACCATGAGATGAATGCTGTCGCTTCGGAAGTCCCAGAGTTCATGCATTGGTCCGAGAGGCCCATCAGCTGGAGCCGTGCTGACCACTCGACCCTGATGCCATCGCCGGGTACCCACGCCCTAGTGTTGGATTCAACCTTCTCCACGGAGAGGCGGGCCTGCCGCTTTTCCCGGATCCTGATAGAGGGTGGTAGCAGCATCAACATCCTCTACCGCGACACCATGGAGAAGTTGGGCATCAAGGCAAAGCAGCTCCAGCCAGTCGTACAGTCTTCCATGGCATTGTACCCGAACTATCCTGCTCCCCAATCGGCAAGATCAAGATAGATGTCCTGTTCGGAGACAAAGATCACTTCCGCCACGAGCCAATCTGGTTTGAGGTGGTTGATTTGGACAGCTCTTACCATGCGATCCTGGGCCGACCCGCACTAGCCAAATTCATGGCAATTCCGCACTATGCCTACCTCAAGATGAAGATGCCAGGCCCCAAGGGGATCATCACCATAGCTGGAGACTACAAGAAGTCGGCTTTATGCGCTGCTACCAGCAGCCTGCTAGCCAAGTCCCTCGTCATCGCCAAAGAGAAGTGCCTCCTTGAGCGGGTTATGGCCATGGCCTGCAAGCAGCCGGACATGTCGCCTGATCCCAAGGAGTCGGAGACTCAGGCCTCCTTCCAGCCGGCCAAAGAGACCAAGAAGATTGCCTTGGACCCAGAGCACCCAGAGAGGCACGCTATCGTAGGGACTGGCCTTGATAGCAAATAGGAAAGCGAGCTCATCAACTTCCTCCATGAGAATTGGGACATCTTTGCATGGTCTCCCAAAGACATGCCGGGTGTTCCGACGGATTTCAACGAGCACAAGCTACATGTAAGGCCGGATGCAAAGCTGGTGAAACAACCCCTCTGCCACGTGTCAGAAGAGAAGAGAAGAATTGTTGGTGAAGAGATCGCTCGCCTGCTAGCAGACGGCTTCATTATGGAGGTGTTTTTTCCAGAGTGGCTTGCCAACCCAGTCCTTCTAGTGAAGAAGAACAACAAGTGGCACATGTGTATTGATTACACCAGCCTCAACAAAGCCTTCCCCAAAGATCCATTTGCTCTGCCCCGGATTGATCAAGTGATTGACTCCACAGCCGGATCCGAGCTGCTGTCTTTCCTTGATGCCTACTCCGGCTACCACCAGATCAAGCTGAACCCGGCCGATTGGCTGAAGACCGCCTTCATCACACCATTCGGAGCATTCTGCTACCTGACCATGACATTCGGCTTGAGAAATGCCGGTGCAACTTTTCAGGGTTGCATGCAGAAGTGCCTCCTCAAGCAACTCGGCAGAAATGTCCATGTCTATGTGGACGATATTGTGGTGAAGACGGAGAAGCACGACACCCTTCTGGAAGATTTTAAGGAGACCTTTGATAATCTGTGTCGTTTTCAAATCAAGCTCAACCCAGAGAAATGTGTCTTCGGGGTCCCAGTCGGCCAGCTCCTTTGTTTCCTTGTCTCAGAACGCGGCATCGAGTGCAACTCTATGAAAATTAAGGCCATCGAGCGGATACAGACGCCAACCCGGCTGCCAGACGTCCAAAAGTTCACCGGGTGCTTGGCATCTCTCAGCCGATTCATCAGCCGACTGGGTTAATAGGCCCTCCCCCTGTACAAGTTAATGAAGAAAATCACTCACTTCGAGTGGAACGACAAGGCGGACGAGGCCTTCCTCCAGCTCAAGAAGATGCCGACCACGCCGCCTATCCGGGCGGCCCCGGCTGCTAAGGAGCCCATGCTCCTCTACATCGCCGCCACCAGCCAGGTTGTCAGCACTGTGATCGTGGTCGAGCGACCAGAAGACGGCAAGGCACAACCGGTCCAGAGGCCAGTTTACTACCTGAGTGAGGTGCTGTCATCCTCCAAGCAAAACTATCCCCACTACCAGAAGATGTGCTATGGCGTGTACTTTGCCGCTAAGAAGCTCAAGCAGTATTTTCAAGAGCACTCCATCATGGTCGTCTGCACCGCCCCGCTTGCCGAGATCATAGCCAACAAAGATACGTCAGGCCAGGTGGCGAAGTG
Organism: Triticum urartu; assembly: GCF_056163025.1. NCBI lineage: Eukaryota > Viridiplantae > Streptophyta > Magnoliopsida > Poales > Poaceae > Triticum > Triticum urartu. The sequence continues at coordinate 10,495,463 of NC_141874.1, forward strand.
GGGCATCAAGCTGCCCCCCTACACCATCTTCTACCAGCCTCGCACAGCCATCAAGTCCCAAGCGCTGGCCGACTTCCTCGTCGACTGGGCCAAGACCCAGTGCCTGCCGCCAGCGCCGAAACCCATTGGCGGATGCACTTTGATGGTTCGAAGATGCGCACCGGTCTGGGAGCCGACATCGTCCTCACCTCTCCCAAAGGCGACAAGCTCAAATACACGGTGCAAATTCACATCACCGCCTCCAACAACATGGCCGAGTACGAGGCGCTCGTACACGGACTTCGACTGGCGAAAGAGATTGGCATCCGCCGGATTCTGTGCTACAGCGACTCGGACTTGGTAGTCCAGTAGTCGTCTGGCGACTGGGATGCCAAGGATGCAAACATGGCAAGCTACCGTTTCCCCGTCCAGTAGATCAATGGATACTTTGACAGGTGCGAGTTCCTTCATGTGCCACGAGCCGACAATGAGCAAGCTGACGCACTGGCACGGATTGGCTCCACCTGCCAAGCAATACCAGCCAGCGTCTCCCTCCAGTGCCTCCGCAAGCCGTCTATCAGGCCTTCGCTAGAATCAGAGTCCATCTTCGTGCCGGCTGCTCCTAGAATAGCCGGATCCGACTCGGTGGCCACAGCAGCCGGCCCAGGGACCTCACCAGGCGGCTCGGGGACTACAGCAATCGCACCCGGCCCGAGGACTTCAGAACCCGGCCCGGGGGCTGCATCAGTCGGCCCGGAGGCTTCACCAGGCGATGCGTGGACTACAACAATCGCACCCGGCCTGGGGACTTCAGAACTCGGCCCGGGGCTGCAGCAGTCGGCCCGGGGACTTCAACGAGGCAGCAAGCGGCAGCCGACTCCAACCGCCACCTCCCAACCCAACCGCCCTGGTTCCAGTGGCCGTGATGACAGTGATCAAAGCACCATCATTGGCACAGCCCATCCTCAACTTCCTGTTGAGTGGAGAGCTACCAGCCGACGAAATCTTGGCCCAGCAAGTGCAACGCCGAGCAGCAGCATACACCATAGTAAACAGGGAGCTTGTCAGGCGCAGCGTGACTGGCGTCTTCCAGCGCTGTGTCAAGCAAGAGAAAGGCAAGGCAATCCTCAGAGACATCCACCAAGGCAAGTGTGGCCACCATGCGGCCTAAAGATCCCTTGTTGCCAAAGCTTTCCGCCATGGCTTCTTCTGGCCGACTGCTTTGGACGACGCCAAGGACTTGGTCAGTAAGTGCAAAGGATGCCAAAAATCCAGCTCCAAGCAACATCTGCCGGCTTCTGCACTAAAGACCATCCCCTTACTTGGCCATTTGCCATCTGGGGGATGGAAATGGTGGGGCCGTTCAAGACAGCACGCGGCGGCATGACCCATCTGCTGGTCGCCGTGGACAAGTTTACCAAATGGATTGAAGCAAAGACAATCAAGAAGTTGAATGACCCGACTACTGTGACCTTCATCGCAGATATCACCGTCCGATACGGTATACCACACATCATCGTCACCGACAATGGCACAAACTTTGCCAAGGGCGCTTTGGCCCGTTTCTGCGCGACGCAGGGCATCCGACTGGACTTAGCGTCCGTTGCCCATCCGCAGTCAAACGGACAAGTCGAATGAGCAAACGGCCTCATCTTGTCCGGCATCAAGCCCCGACTGGTCGAGACACTGGAGCGCTCCGCCGGCTGCTGGATCGAAGAGCTGCCGACTGTCCTCTGGAGCCTCCGAACCATGTCGAACAAGTCAACCGGCTTCACTCCCTTCTTCCTCGTGTACGGGGCCGAGGCCGTCATCCCAACTGACATAGAGTTTGACTCGCCTCGCGTCACCATGTACACAGAAGCGGAGGCGAAGGAAGCAGGAGAAGACGACGTCGATCTGCTGGAAGAGGGCCGACTGTTGGCACTCAGACGGTCCGCCATCTACCAGCAGAGCCAGTGCCGCTATCACAGTCGGAAGGTCAAGCCACGATCCTTCCAAGAGGAGGACCTTGTGCTCCGATTGATCCAGCGAACAGCCGGCCAACATAAGATCTCGGCCCCTTGGGAAGGGCCCTTCATCACCAGCAAAGCCTTGGGCAACGAATCCTACTACCTAATCGATGCACAGAAGCCCAGGGCGCGCAAGAGGGACGATTCTGGCAAGGAAACATAGCGCCCATGGAACGCAGATCTCCTCCGACAATTTTACAGTTAATGCAGTATGTACCACGCTACCTTCTGTGTTCAGAGCAAAGACATCGGGCCCCTCGAGGAGCACTCGGGGGCTACCCTTTTTTTATCTATATGATAAGTTTTATGCATGTGAATGTGTTATTTCATTCCTTCGCCCAGCACCGGGTCCAACCAGTCGGCCCGGGGGCTTGCCGCCTTGTCCTATGTTGATGCCACTTGAAGTCGGACAACTAGTGTGTCGGCATCTAAGCCCTCTCTTGCCTTAAGCCGCAGCTCACAGAGCGATTGTCTGGCTGGCAAGGGCTAAAGGCAAGAAATGGTGTCCACACAAAAAATGGCTAAGGAAAAAAGCATTCACATAGGCCAGGCTGACTCCTCGCCTCACCATCTGGCTGCTGAGTAGCCGGCCGGCCGGCTTCTCACTTAACTTGCTACGTTCTAAAAGGCCAAAGTACTTGTCTTCCCAAACGGCCAAGCACCCGACCCAGCCACAGACCGCAGAGCGGCTGTCCGGCTGGTAGGGTCGCACACAAGGGAAGGCGGCAAAGGAAAAAGCCAAAAAAGAGCAGAAAAGTAGGACTAAGTTAGAACCCGGCAGAGTACGACTTGTAGGATAATTAATTTACATAGCAGGGCTCATAGCCAGAATTCAACAAAGTTTGATTACACCCCCAACGGGTGGAACTACGTGAATCTAACAAGCTTGTCCAAAGATCACAAAAGGAGGATACGATAAGATAAAACTGGCCGCCTAGGCCAGAGGAGCAGCAGGCGGGTCCGGCAGGTTGTTGGAGGCAGCGGCGCCGGTTGGTGGAGTGGCCGACTGGTGAGTCTCAGCCTGGTTCACGTCGGCAGTAGTCGGTGCAGCCTCACGTGGGTCGTTGCTCGAGGCTCGATCGGGCTGAGTCTGGCCGTCCGCTCCGTCCTCCGGTGCGTCGTCTTCGCCATCCTCACCCTCTTCTTGCTCGCCCTCATTGCTGGAGTGGATCTCCTCCGACGAGTTTTCCCCTTCGGCTGGGTTCAGCCCGAACCAGTTGGGCGGCACCTCAGCGCCCCGATCGTCCAGTTCAGGCATGAAGACGTTTGTGTTGGCGTATTCAGCAAGCGCCGCCGCGCGTTGAGAGAGCGCGCGGTCCACCGCCGCTAGCTCCGGCCCGGCCTCGACCCGAAATGTGGCCAGCTGAGCCAGATTCAGGCTGGGATACCACGCCTTCGCAAACTCCAAGGCCGTCTGAGCACCCGCCTGAGCCGCGGGGCCCTTCCAAGCCTCGAAGCGGCCGACTGCTACCTCTAACCAGTCGGCTGCCCAATTGTGGGTGCGCGGCACTTGAGCATTCGGCCAGAGAGCGGTCAGCACCTGGGCCCCTGCGCGCTAAAGGCGGCAGAGCAGGCGATGGGCCGGTTGTAGGCACGTCCTGACGGCCAGAAGTTGCTCGTTGAGGTTACGAGGCGCGTTGGGCAGAATCTCTACTCCAATCCTCCTACGCCGTTTGCGTCGCGCCTCAATGGCCTGGCTCACGGCGACGGAGTAACCGGGGAAGAATTATGCGCAAGAAGAAACTCAAAGATTAGAAGCCGGAAGCCGACTCCTACGATAGTGGGCGGCTCTTCAAAGGAAAAAGGGACTTACCATCGATCATGTCCTCGATCTCGCCGTAGCCGTCGGTGAAGATTTTCTCCTTCTCGGCCCAGTTCGAGCGTTGAGTCTCGAACTCGGCCGTTAGGGAGTCTTCCCTCTCCTTCAGCTTCTGGAACTCCTGTTGGGGAACGTTGCAGAAAACAAAAATTTTCCTACGGTTTCACCAAGATCCATCTATGAGTTCATCTAGCAACGAGTAATCAGATGCATCTACATACCTTTGTAGATCGCGAGCGGAAGCGTTCAAAGAACGGGGATGAGGTAGTCGTACACGACGTGATCCAAATCACCGGAGATCCTAGCACCGAACGGACGGCACCTCCGCGTTCAACACACGTACGATCAGCGTAACGTCTCCTTCTTCTTGATCCAGCAAGGGGAAAGGAGAGGTTGAGGAACGTGGCTCCAGCAGCAGCACGATGGCGTGGTGATGGTGGAGCTGCAGTACTCCGTCAGGGCTTCGCCAAGCACTATGGAGGTGGAGGGGTTGTTGGAGAGGGAGAGGGAGGCACCAAAGGCAAAGGTAAGAAGTCCTCCATCTCCCCCACTATATATAGGGGTCCAAGGGGGGGCGCTGGCCCTAGGAGATCCAATCTCCTAGGGGGGCGGCGGCCAAGGGAGGAATCCCTCCTCCCCAAGGCACCTAGGAGGTGCCTTCCCCCTTTTGGACTCTTCCTTAGGGTTTCCCCCCCACCCTAGGCGCATGGGCCCTAGGGGGAAGTGGCGCCCCAGCCCACTTTGGGCTGGATCCCTTCCCACTTCAGCCCATGGGACCCTCCGGGATAGGTGGCCCCACCCGGTGGACCCCCGGGACCCTTCCGGTGGTCCCGGTACAATACCGGTGACCCCGAAACTTGTCCCGATGGCCGAAATAGCACTTCCTATATATAATTCTTTACCTCCGGACCATTCCGGAACTCCTCGTGACGTCCGGGATCTCATCCGGGACTCCGAACAACATTCGGGTTACTGCATATACATATCCCTACAACCCTAGCGTCACCGAACCTTAAGTGTGTAGACCCTACGGGTTCGGGAGACAAGCAGACATGACCGAGACGACTCTTCAGTCAATAACCAACAGCGGGATCTGGATACCCATGTTGGCTCCCACATGCTCCATGATGACCTCATCGTATGAACCACGATGTCGAGGATTCAAGCAACCCCGTATACAATTCCCTTTGTCAATCGGTATGTTACTTGCCCGAGATTCGATCGTCGGTATCCCAATACCTCGTTCAATCTCGTTACCGGCAAGTCACTTTACTCATACCGTAATGCATGATCCCGTGACCAGACACTTGGTCACTTTGAGCTCATAATGATGATGCATTACCGAGTGGGCCCAGTGATACCTCTCCGTCATACGGAGTGACAAATCCCAGTCTTGATCCGTGTCAACCCAACAGACACTTTCGGAGATACCCGTAGTATACCTTTATTGTCACCCAGTTACGTTGTGACGTTTGGTACACCCAAAGCACTCCTACGGTATCCGGGAGTTACACGATCTCATGGTCTAAGGAAAGGATACTTGACATTGGAAAACTCTAGCAAACGAACTATACGATCTTGTGCTATGTTTAGGATTGGGTCTTGTCCATCACATCATTCTCCTAATGATGTGATCTCGTTATCAATGACATCCAATGTCCATAGTCAGGAAACCATGACTATCTGTTGATCAACGAGCTAGTCAACTAGAGGCTTACTAGGGACATGTTGGTGTCTATTATTCACACATGTATTACGATTTCCGGATAACACAATTATAGCATGAATAAAGACAATTATCATGAACAAGGCAATATAATAATAATGCTTTTATTATTGCCTCTAGGGCATATTTCCAACAGTCTCCCACTTGCACTAGAGTCAATAATCTAGTTACATTGTGATGAATCGAACACCCATGGAATTCTGGTGTTGATCATGTTTTGCTCTAGGGAGAGGTTTATTCAACGGATCTGCTACATTCAGGTCCGTATGTACTTTACAAATATCTATGTCTCCATCTTTAACATTTTCACGAATGGAGTTGAAGCGACGCTTGATGTGCCTTGTCTTCTTGTGAAAACTGGGCTCCTTGGCAAGTGCAATAGCTCCAGTGTTGTCACAGAAGAGTTTGATTGGCCCCGACGCATTGGGTATGACTCCTAGGTCGGTGATGAACTCCTTCACCCAAATTGCTTCATGTGCTGCCTCCGAGGCTGCCATGTACTCCGCTTCACATGTAGATCCCGCCACGACGCTCTGCTTGCAACTGCACCAGCTTACTGCCCCACCATTCAAAATATACACGTATCCGGTTTGAGAATTAGAGTCATCCAGATCTGTGTCGAAGCTAGCGTCGACGTAACCCTTTACGACGAGCTCTTCATCACCTCCATAAACGAGAAACATTTCCTTAGTCCTTTTCAGGTACTTCAGGATATTCTTGACCGCTGTCCAGTGTTCCTTGCCGGGATTACTTTGGTACCTTCCTACCAAACATACGGCAAGGTTTACATCAGGTCTGGTACACAGCATGGCATACATAATAGAACCTATGGCTGAGGCATAGGGGATGACACTCATCTCTTCTATATCTTCTGCCGTGGTCGGACATTGAGCAGAGCTCAATTTCACACCTTGTAACACAGGTAAGAACCCCTTCTTAGACTGATCCATATTGAACTTCTTCAATATCTTATCAAGGTATGTGCTTTGTGAAAGACCTATGAGGCGTCTCGATCTATCTCTATAGATTTTGATGCCTAATATATAAGCAGCTTTCCAAGGTCCTTCATTGAAAAACTCTTATTCAAGTAGGCCTTAATGCTGTCCAAGAGTTCTATATCATTTCCCATCAAAAGTATGTCATCTACATATAGTATGAGAAATGCTACCGAGCTCCCAGTCACTTTCTTGTAAACGCAGGCTTCTCCATAAGTCTGCGTAAACCCAAACGCTTTGATCATCTCATCAAAGCGAATGTTCCAACTCCGAGATGCTTGCACCAGCCCATAAATCGAGCGTTGGAGCTTGCACACCTTGTCAGCATTCTTAGGATCGACAAAACCTTCCGGCTGCATCATATACAATTCTTCCTTAAGGAAACCATTAAGGAATGCCGTTTTGACGTCCATTTGCCATATCTCATAATCGTAGAATGCGGCAATTGCTAACATGATTCAGACGGACTTTAGCTTCGCTACCGGTGAGAAAGTCTCATCGTAGTCAACGCCTTGAACTTGTCGATAACCCTTAGCGACAAGACGAGCTTTATAGATGGTCACATTACCATCCGCGTCTGTCTTCTTCTTAAAGATCCATTTATTTTCTATGGCTCGCCGCTCAACGGCCAAGTCAGTCAAAGTCCACACTTCGTTTTCATACATGGATCCTATCACAGATTTCATGGCTTCTAGCCATTTGTCGGAATCCGGGCCCGCCATCGCTTCTTCATAGTTCGAAGGTTCACCGTTGTCTAACAACATGATTTCCAAGACAGGGTTGCCGTACCACTCTGGTGCGGAACGTGTCCTTGTGGACCTTCAAATTTCAGTAGGAGCTTGATCAGAAGTATCTTGATCATTATCATTAACTTCCTCTCTAGTCGGTGCAGGCACCTCAGGAACATTTTCTTGAGTTGCGCCATTCTCCAGTTCAAGAGGTAATACTTCATCAAGTTCTACTTTCCTCCCACTTACTTCTTTCGAGAGAAACTCTTTCTCTAGAAAGGATCCATTCTTGGCAACAAAGATCTTGCCTTCGGATCTGAGGTAGAAGGTATACCCAATAGTTTCTTTAGGGTATCCTATGAAGACGCATTTTTCCGACTTGGGTTCGAGCTTTTCAGGTTGAAGTTTCTTGACATAAGCATCGCATCCCCAAACTTTTAGAAATGACAGCTTAGGTTTCTTCCCAAACCATAATTCATACGGTGTCGTCTCAACGGATTTCTACGGAGCCCTATTTAAAGTGAATGCGACAGTATCTAAAGCATAGCCCCAAAAAGATAGCGGTAAATCGGTAAGAGACATCATAGATCGCACCATACCTAATAGAGTGCGATTACGATGTTCGGACACACCATTACGCTGAGGTGTTCCAGGCGGCGTGAGTTGTGAAACTATTCCACATTTTCTTAAGTATGTGCCAAATTCATGACTCAAGTATTCTCCTCCACGATCTGATCGTAGAAACTTGATTTTCTTGTCATGTTGATTCTCAACCTCACTCTGAAATTCCTTGAACTTTTCAAAGGTTTCAGACTTGTGTTTCATCAAATAGATATACCCATATCTACTCAAGTCATCAGTGAGGGTGAGAACATAACGATAGCCACCGCGAGCCTCAACACTCATTGGACCGCACACATCAGTATGTATGATTTCCAATAAGTTGGTTGCTCGCTCCATTGTTCCTGAGAACGGAGTCTTGGTCATTTTACCCATGAGGCATGGTTCGCACGTGTCAAATGATTCATAATCAAGAGACTCTAAAAGTCCATCTGCATGGAGCTTCTTCATGCGTTTGACACCTATGTGACCAAGGCGGCAGTGCCACAAGTATGTGGGACTATCATTATCAACCTTACATCTTTTGGTACTCACACTATGAATATGTGTAGCATTACGCTCGAGATTCATTAAGAATAAACCATTCACCATCAGAGCATGACCATAAAACATATCTCTCATATAAATAGAACAACCATTATTCTCGGATTTAAATGAGTAGCCATCTCGAATTAAACGAGATCCCGATACAATGTTCATGCTCAAAGCTGGCACTAAATAACAATTATTAAGGTTTAAAACTAATCCCGAAGGTAAATGTAGAGGTAGCGTGCCGACGGCGATCACATCGACCTTGGAACCATTCCCGACACGCATCGTCACCTCGTCCTTCGCCAGTCTCCGCTTATTCCGAAGCTCCTGCTTTGAGTTACAAATGTGAGCAACTGCACCGGTATCAAATACCCAGGAGCTACTACGAGTACTGGTAAGGTACACATCAATTACATGTATATCACATATACCTTTCGTTTTGCCGGCCTTCTTGTCCGCTAAGTATTTGGGGCAGTTCCGCTTCCAGTGACCACTTTCCTTGCAATAAAAGCACTTAGTCTCGGGCTTGGGTCCATTCTTTGGCTTCTTCCCGGCAGCTTGCTTGCCGGGCGCGGCAACTCCCTTGCCGTCCTTCTTGAAGTTCTTTTTACCCTTGCCCTTCTTGAACTTAGTGGTTTTATTGACCATCAACACTTGATGTTCCTTCTTGACTTCTACCTCTGCTGATTTCAGCATAGCAAATACTTCAGGAATGGTCTTTTCCATCCCCTGCATATTGAAGTTCATCACAAAGATCTTGTAGCTTGGTGGAAGCGACTGGAGGATTCTGTCAATGACCGCGTCGTCCGGGAGATTAACTCCCAGCTGAGTCAAGCGGTTATGTAACCCAGACATAGTGAGTATGTGCTCACTAACAGAACTATTTTCCTGCATCTTACAGCTGAAGAATTTGTCGGAGACTTCATATCTCTCGACCCGGGCATGAGCTTGGAAAACCATTTTCAGCTCTTCGAACATCTCATATGCTCCGTGTCTCTCAAAACGCTTTTGGAGCCCCGACTCTAAGCTGTAAAGCATGCCGCACTGAACGAGGGAGTAGTCATCGGTACGTGCCTACCAAGCGTTCATAACGTCTTGTTCTGCAGGGAGAACATGTGCGTCACCCAGCGGTGCTTGTAGGACATAATCTTTCTTGGCAGCTATGAGGATGATCCTCAGGTTCCGGACCCAGTCCGTGTAGTTGCTGCCATCGTCTTTCAGCTTGGTTTTCTCTAGGAACGCGTTGAAGTTGAGGACTACGTTGGCCATTTGATCTACAAGACATATTGTAAATATTTTAGACTAAGTTCATGATAATTAAGTTCATCTAATCAAATTATTTAATGAACTCCCACTTAGATAGACATCCCTCTTCTAGTCATCTAAGTATAACATGATCCGAGTCAACTAGGCCATGTCTGATCATCACGTGAGACGGACTAGTCAACATCGGTGAACATCTTCATGTTGATCGTATCTTCTATACGACTCATGCTCGACCTTTCGGTCTTCTGTGTTCCGAGGCCATGTCTGTACATGCTAGGCTCGTCAAGTCAACCTAAGTGTTTGCATGTGTAAATCTGTCTTACACCCGTTGTATGTGAACGTTAGAATCTATCACACCCGATCGTCACGTGGTGCTTCGAAACAACGACCTGTCGCAACGGTGCACATTTAGGGGGAACACTTCTTGAAATTATTATGAGGGATCATCTTATTTACTACCGTCGTTCTAAGTAAACAAGATGCAAAAACATGATAAACATCACATGCAATCAAATAATAAACGTGACATGACATGGCCAATATCACATAGCTCCTTTAATCTCCATCTTGGGGCTCCATGATCATCTTGTCACCGGCTTGACACCATGATCTCCATCATCGTGTCTCCATGAAGTTGCTCGCCAACTATTACTTCTACTACTATGGCTAACGCGTTTAGCAATAAAGTAAAGTAATTTACATGGCTTTTCTCAATGACACGCAGGTCATACAAAAAATAAAGACAACTCCTATGGCTCCTGCCGGTTGTCATACTCATCGACATGCAAGTCGTGATTCCTATTACAATAGCATGAACATCTCATACATCACATATATATATATATATCATTCATAATTCATCACAACTTTGGCCATATCATATCACAAAGCACTTGCTGCAAAAACAAGTTAGACGTCCTCTAATTGTTGTTGCAAGTTTTACGTGGCTGAATTAGGGTTCTAGCAAGAACGTTTTCTTACCTACGTGAAAGCCACAACGTGATTTGTCAACTTCTATTTACCCTTCATAAGGACCCTTTTCATCGAATCCGCTCCAACTAAAGTGGGAGAGACAGACACCCGCCAGCCACCTTATTCAACTTGTGCATGTTAGTCGGTGGAACCGGTCTCACGTAAGCGTACGTGTAAGGTTGGTCCGGGCCGCTTCATCCCACAATACCGTTGAAGCAAGATAAGACTAGTAGCGGCAAGAAAGTTGACAACATCTACGCCCACAACAAATTGTGTTCTACTCGCGCAAGAAGAACTACGCATAGACCTAGCTCATGATGCCACTGTTGGGGAACGTTGCAGAAAACAAAAATTTTCCTACGGTTTCACCAAGATCCATCTATGAGTTCATATAGCAACGAGTAATCAGATGCATCTACATACATTTGTAGATCGTGAGCGGAAGCGTTCAAAGAACGGGGATGAGGTAGTCGTACACGACGTGATCCAAATCACCGGAGATCCTAGCACCGAACGGACGGCACCTCCGCGTTCAACACACGTACGATCAGCGTAACGTCTCCTTCTTCTTGATCCAGCAAGGGGAAAGGAGAGGTTGAGGAAGATGGCTCCAGCAGCAGCACGACGGCGTGGTGATGGTGGAGCTGCAGTACTCCGTCAGGGCTTCGCCAAGCACTATGGAGGAGGATGGGTTGTTGGAGAGGGAGAGGGAGGCACCAAAGGCAAAGGTAAGAAGTCCTCCATCTCCCCCACTATATATAGGGGGGCCAAGGGGGGGGGGCGCCGGCCCTAGGAGATCCAATCTCCTAGGGGGGCGGCGGCCAAGGGAGGAATCCCTCCTCCCCAAGGCACCTAGGAGGTGCCTTCCCCCTTTGGGACTCTTCCTTAGGGTTTCCCCCCCACCCTAGGCGCATGGGCCCTAGGGGGAAGTGGCGCCCCAGCCCACTTTGGGCTGGATCCCTTCCCACTTCAGCCCATGGGACCCTCCGGGATAGGTGGCCCCACCCGGTGGACCCCCGGGACCCTTCCGGTGGTCCCGGTACAATACCGGTGACCCCGAAACTTGTCCCGATGGCTGAAATAGCACTTCCTATATATAATTCTTTACCTCCGGACCATTCCGGAACTCCTCGTGACGTCCAGGATCTCATCCGGGACTCCGAACAACATTCGGGTTACTGCATATACATATCCCTACAACCCTAGCGTCACCGAACCTTAAGTGTGTAGACCCTACGGGTTCGGGAGACAAGCAGACATGACCGAGACGACTCTTCGGTCAATAACCAACAGCGGGATCTGGATACCCATGTTGGCTCCCACATGCTCCACGATGATCTCATCGGATGAACCACGATGTCGAGGATTCAAGCAACCCCGTATACAATTTCCTTTGTCAATCGGTATGTTACTTGCCCGAGATTCGATCGTCGGTATCCCAATACCTCGTTCAATCTCGTTACCGGCAAGTCAATTTACTCGTACCGTAATGCATGATCCCGTGACCAGACACTTGGTCACTTTGAGCTCATAATGATGATGCATTACCGAGTGGGCCCAGTGATACCTCTCCGTCATACGGAGTGACAAATCCCAGTCTTGATCCGTGTCAACCCAACAGACACTTTCGGAGATACCCGTAGTATACCTTTATTGTCACCCAGTTACGTTGTGACGTTTGGTACACCCAAAGCACTCCTACGGTATCCGGGAGTTACACGATCTCATGGTCTAAGGAAAGGATACTTGACATTGGAAAACTCTAGCAAACGAACTATACGATCTTGTGCTATGTTTAGGATTGGGTCTTGTCCATCACATCATTCTCCTAATGATGTGATCTCGTTATCAATGACATCCAATGTCCATAGTCAGGAAACCATGACTATCTGTTGATCAACAGCTAGTCAACTAGAGGCTTACTAGGAACATGTTGGTGTCTATTATTCACACATGTATTACGATTTCCGGATAACACAATTATAGCATGAATAAAGACAATTATCATGAACAAGGAAATATAATAATAATGCTTTTATTATTGCCTCTAGGGCATATTTCCAACAGCTCCGCCCTGTGCCGCTCCGCCTGATCCGCTAGCTCCTTGGCCAGGCGGTCGTGCTCTAGAGCCGCCTTGCTGTGCTCCTCCTCCTTGGTGCGCAGCTCGGTTTGGACCTCGCCCTGGCGCTGCTGCGGTACGGAGGCTGCCCCTACAATGATGGGAAAGAAAGGACATCAATAATCAACAAAGAAGACAAGTGATTACCAAAAGATCTGGCCCGATTGCTCAGCAGTCAGCCCGAATCTCGAGGGCTACACCCAGCGGGTGCGCTGGCATGCCCCCGCATGTGATAAGATGGAGTGCCTACTCCGGCTTTCGGTCAAGTCAGTGGTCCGCTTGGCCAGCTCCTGGACATGGGAGTTGAAGGCGGCTGCACGGATGTTGTGGTAATCCTGCAACGAATACAACCAAGGAAAAAAATAAATTAGCACTTGGAACCTACCTTTAAGTTCCGAGCCGCCTGCTCAGCAGCCGGCCCGGAACTCGGGGGCTACACCCAGCGGGTGCGCTGGCGCACCCCCACGGAAGATTACAAGGATAATAAACGAGAAGTAAGAAACATACCCGCACGGTCGTCCGCGTCGCCAAGAACGCCTGCGTGTAATGCTGGAAGGCGGTGGCTTGGGCCAGGAACCAGACCTGGACATCCCGTGCGGCCGTGTTCAGAACACATGTTCCGCCCCCAGGCATCCACTCCGAAGGGGCGGCACTGGTGGCCTCGGCGTCGGGGGTTGATGAGCTAGCGGCACCGATTTCCAGCGGCCGTGGTGCTGAAGCCGCCTTTTCCACATGACGGTGCACTGGAGTGCGGACCGCCGGAGTCAGACCCACCACCAACTCACTGCCAGATGGCGGCACTGGCGACGCTTCAGGCCGACTGTCCTGAGCGTCAGCAGTCGGCGTGTGCGGGGGCACCTCCGCCCCCAAGACAACGGGATCGCCCCCTGAGGGAGTCCAGGATTAAGGGGTCCTCGGGCATCCGGCCTATGTGATATGGGCCGGACTGATGGGACATGAAGATACAAGACAGAAGACTTATTCCCGTGTCCGTATGGGACTCTCCTTTGCGTGGATGGCAAGCTTGGCGTTCAGATATGAAGATTCCTTCCTCTGTAAACCGACTCTGTACAAACCCTAGTCCCTCCGGTGTCTATATAAACTGGAGGGTTTAGTCCGTAGAGGCAATCATAATCATACATGCAAGACTTCTAGGGTTTAGCCATTACGATCTCGTGGTAGATCAACTCTTGTAATACTCATATTCATCAAGATAAATCAAGTAGTAAGTAGGGTATTACCTCCATCGAGAGGGCCCGAACCTGGGTAAACATTGTGTCCCCAGCCTCCTGTTACCATTGATCCTCAGACGCATAGTTCGGGGGCCCCTACCCGACATTCCCCGGTTTTGACACCGACATTAGTGATTTCATTGAGAGCTCCCCTATGTCGTCGACCGAAGGACCGATGGGTCATTTCGTCGACAACTACGACACCACCGCCGGGGAGATCTTCCCTCCCGGCCAGCTTTTTGTGTTCGGTGGCGCTCCGTGCCAACACAGAAGACCACCTCGAGCAGGTTGAGAGCTACGCCCCTGGCCATTGGGTTAGGTTTGGAAGCTCGAACTACGTTGCTGATATCCGCGGAGACTTGATCTTCGACAGATTCGAGCCAATGGCGACCGGTTCCTGCCACCACGATGAACATGACCTAAATCTGTCATCAGACCGCACCCAGGAGATTCCGCCTGCAACTTCTCTGGCCCCAGATCCGGAGCAAATCGCGTCATCCGAGGACAGGAAGCTCAACCCCACCACGGAAGTCGCGGACTCGGCGGCGCTGGAGCCACACACAGACCCGTCCTTGAGCGGGATCTGTGTCGCCGGAACTTCGGATTCGTCTCCGACTACAGGTTCCGAACCATGTGCATCTGCGTCCTTCGAGCTTGATCAGGCGCCTATCGTCGAATTCAGCTCCGTAGATATCTTCCGGCACTCGCCTTTAGGCGATGGGCCGAACTCATTAAAAACCCTCTCCTTATAAGGGGACTCACAGCCGAATTATATCTGGTTTGAACTGGAGGCTGATAACGGAGAACTTTGCTTCCCACCCACCACCCACTTCAAAGCCACCGTCGAGGACTTAGCTGACATGCTCGATTGCGGCTCCGAAGACATCGACGGTATGGACAACGATGCCGGAGTGGAGCAGGCCCAGAACCCGCAATATCAAGCAACATATATAGGAGTAGGATCTCATTTTAACAGGTATCTAGTACTTACTAATTTGAATCAATTTGATGTTTATTTCCATAGATCAAAACCGCTGAGCAATTGTCCCGGAGTACATTTTCTTGTTGAATCATCATGGCTAACTCAACCGATTATTAATTTTGCAAATCATGATTATATATGCTAAAAAGGAATAGACTGCGAAAAATTGCAGGTTATGTGCAATGGTGATAGAAATTGTATGATTTAATTTTAAAAAATAAGACTTGTGATAAAAAAGAGAGGTTTATAATATGAAGTGCAGTTGTACATACGAAAGGACATGATGTTTGTTGGCGTGCTGTAACAATCTATGGCACATCTTCTGCAAGGATATCTGAAATTGGAAGTGATATTTTTGTAGTTTTCGTATCTCTCTACATAACAATACTAAACAGCTTGCCAATAGATCTATGCATGTAGTTCGAATGCTGCATACAACATGAAAGATGTGCTGGACGAAACTAGCTATGCTTAATACTACACTATAGACAAACCGAAGTCTTGAAACAGAGAGTTCTTAAAACATAGTTTGATGCATTGTACATAACATCAGTTTGGAAGGCTCTACTTTATATATAAATTTATTCGATATGTATCCCCTTACATATGTTGTGTTGAGAAAAAGAGTACTTGAGTATATGTGTGAGCAAACCCTACCAATATACGAACTTACTGCTAAAGGAGAGATCACACAGAGTAGTACGTATTGTTGTATATGAAGATACGCACAACAACTACAACTTCCAACATCTGAAATTTCAAAGCCAGTAATATAAGTAGATGATCATTTGGTGCTTTTAGTACCAGAAAAGTAGAACAATCGGCATGTAATTACCTCCAATGATATTCAATTTTATATGTAATGACATACGCCCCTCATCTACTGATTGTTGTTTAAAGAAAATCATGGTTTGCTGTTTATCTTTGACACCTACAATACAGATTTTATCTTCAGGTTTTTCGACTATCGCAGAAACAGAAAATAGTTTCAAGCCTTGTACTTAATTGTATTAAGCTAAGCATGATATATATATATATATATATATATATATATATATATATGTATTTTCCAAATTTTAATAGTGTATACATTATATCTAGATAATAAAGCCTCATTTGTTTGGTGCATAAAAGAAGCTTCTCTGTTATGATAATCCTCCAAGTACAACCAATTAGTGCACTGAGAAATCAAGCAGCTACTGTCTTGACGAACTTACGAAATAGATAAAGAATTTCGAATCTGTCTTGATTCCCAGCAGAAAAAAGCCCATGAAAGTAACAGTGACAGATTGCATTGACTGAATAATAAATGTACAGACTGAAACATGGTGTAATTATATGATTTGTTGCTTTTGGAATTTGAATGGGTAAGCTTCATGCATCAATTTCTATTATCTAATAAAGACGGCGTCAATTAAAGTCACAATTTGGTAGTAACCCTCAGTTTTATGACCTGGACCGAAGAGAAGCAAACATTAATTAGTTGCTCACGTGAGTAGAAAGAGATCGAGGAGACTAACCTTAGAGGTGTGTATGATTTGCTTCATCCACCACTGATTATTAGTCATGAAAAAAACCTACAGGGACAATAGTAGGCACTAAAGAATTAAAATAGAATAGCAGTTTGTGACCTGTGGCAAAGATGTAGATACAAAAGATCTGGAAGTGTGCGTACATGAGTTTAGCACCAGGTATAATGGTTATTTCATGTTAATTGAATACCAATGAAGAAGCACAAAGCTAACTAACAGAAACAAACGATTCATGGTTTAGCTAACCAACAGTAAGAAAAGCATCAGAATAGATCTCAGTAGCATGCACCATCTGTGGTTTTCTAGCTATAGTCTCCCCTGAATTTTTTAGGTTGGGCCAACCCAAACCAAATACGTGCAGCAACAAAGATGATACTGCTATATGGGAGGATTCTTGAATTCCGTTCAACGAAAGAAGAAGATTAATCATACACTTGGAGTTAACACAGACTCGTATAGCATGTCCTTTTTGAACCTATAGTCTTGCAATGGCAGATCCCGCGGCTAGGTCTGTGATGGAGGAGAGTGTTGAGGCCGCCGGTGACATAGTCGGCTCCTCGAGAAATGGCTATCGCAGTAGATGTGGTTGTGTTGTAGGCGGCAACACTTGTGTGCGATGGGGTGGCAAGGTAGCCGCAGTTGTACTCGTAGGCTAGGCCGGCGTCGGCATGGTCTACAGCAATTAGCACGTACGTAACGGTATGGATCATGCTGCTGCTACTGCTTGAAGTACCGATAGCAATGGAGGAGATAGCATGCATGTGACTGGTGAGAGGCAAAGAGAACGTCTTGATCTATACATGAGGCCGCGAGGGGAGCGCCGCCGCGGCACCGTGAGCGGCAGGTTAGAGAGTTTTTTAGATGAGATTAGGGATTTGGAGAGCATACGGGAGAGCACGTGCATCTATTTTTTTAGCTGAGTATGTACGTCCGTGAGCGGCAGGTTAGAGAGTTTTTTAGATGAGATTAGGGATTCGGAGAGCATACGGGAGAGCACGTACATCTATTGTTTTAGCCGAGTATGTACGTCTAGCTTATTGTGAGGCACGCAAACTCTTGTATCGTGCGATTCCAATTTGTGATCTTTTCTGACCGTTAAGATTTAAATAGAAGGTTATGATTTTGTTAATTTGACGATTAGATCTCAGTAGCATGCACCATCTGTGGTTTTCTAGCTATAGTCTTCCCTGAATTTTTTAGGTTGGGCCAACCCAAACCAAATACGTGCAGCAACAAAGATGATACTGCTATATGGGAGGATTCTTGAATTCTGTTCAACGAAAGAAGAAGATTAATCATACACTTGGAGTTAACACAGACTCGTATAGCATGTCCTTTTTGAACCTATAGTCTTGCAATGGCAGATCCCGCGGCTAGGTCTGTGATGGAGGAGAGTGTTGAGGCCGCCGGCGACATAGTCGGCTCCTCGAGAAATGGCTATCGCAGTAGATGTGGTTGTGTTGTAGGCGGCAACACTTGTGTGCGATGGGGTGGCAAGATAGCCGCAGTTGTACTCGTAGGCTAGGCCGGCGTCGGCATGGTCTACAGCAATTAGCACGTACGTAACGGTATGGATCATGCTGCTGCTACTGCTTGAAGTACCGATAGCAATGGAGGAGATAGCATGCATGTGGCTGGTGAGAGGCAAAGAGAACGTCTTGATCCATACATGAGGCCGCGAGGGGAGCGCCGCCGCGGCACCGTGAGCGGCAGGTTAGAGAGTTTTTTAGATGAGATTAGGGATTTGGAGAGCATACGGGAGAGCACGTGCATCTATTTTTTCAGCTGAGTATGTACGTCCGTGAGCGGCAGGTTAGAGAGTTTTTTAGATGAGATTAGGGATTCGGAGAGCATACGGGAGAGCACGTACATCTATTGTTTTAGCCGAGTATGTACGTCTAGCTTATTGTGAGGCACGCAAACTCTTGTATCGTGCGATTCCAATTTGTGATCTTTTCCGACCGTTAAGATTTAAATAGAAGGTTACGATTTTGTTAATTTGACGATTAACGTGGAAGCTCGTATGGTGCCTCTGATTAGTAAATATAAGATATAAAATTGAATCGTTATAGGTATGTTCACTTTGTACTCCCCCTGAATTGGAAATATCATTAATTTGCCTCTGGTAATTACTTCTCTAATTAACATTGTAACCAGGGTAATTTTGGTCCAAAATTATCGTCCGATAAGTGTCTTCGTCAATACACCTAATACAAAGAATGGAGGGGCTATCTAATTTTATTAGAGCAAGGACAGCGCTTATGGTTTAGGTATATCTGTATTTTAATATGCTGTGGAAAGAGATTAACACTATATCCTCACTCCTTGCTGAAACAAGGATTGGGTCGGACCATATTCCGCTAATCTTATCTTCTGGGGAGGATAGATTGCGTCGCAGCCCATGTTTCTATTTTGAAACAGCATGGTTCGAGGTCCCAGATTTTGACACCATCTTCAGGGAGAGGTGGCAGAGATGTGTCCAACGCACAGGCCAGCAATGAGGCCCTTTGGAGTTTTGCACTGCGGTAGGGGGCCGCCTTCGTGCATGCCTTAAGGGGTGGGCGCGAACCAGGGTCGCGACGATAAGATCCTGAGGGCGAGGCTCATTGATGAGATAGCTCAGCTCGACGCTCAGGAGGATATGCGCCCTTTCTCCGAGCAAGAATGGGCGCGGCGATATGCCCTAGAGGGGCAAGTCGAAGCTCTGCTTCGGGCCGAGGAGGAATACTGGAGGCGTAGGGGAGGCCTCAAGTGGACGCTCAAGGGTGATGCGAACACGAAGTACTTCCACGCGTACGCGAATGGCCGGCGCAGGAAATGTTCGATTCTCAGGTTGCAGACGGAGCAGGGGCTCCTTCTTCAACAATCAGAGATTTCCTGCCACATCTATGACTTTTATATAGGTCTGATGGGGACGGAGGAGGCCCAGTGAGCACGTTTGTGTGCGGATGTTTGGCTTCCTTCTCAACGGGTGCTCGATAGCGAAAACGAGGGGCTGGAGCTCGCTTTCCTACCGAAGGAGATTGACGACGCACTCCAGGGTATGAAATCCGACACGGCCCCGGGGCCGGACGGATGGCCGGTGTCAATGTTCAAACATTTCTGGCCTTTGCTGCGCGAACCCATTTTCGAGGTGTGTAACGGATTCATGCGAGGTTTTGTCGACATAGCGCGGCTCAATTTCGGTGTGCTGTCGCTAATCCTGAAAGTACCTGGTGCGGACAACATTCGCCAGTACAGACCCATAGCGCTCATTAACGTACCTTTCAAAATATGTGCTAAAGGATGCGCTACTCGACTCACGCCGATCGCTCATCGAACCATTAGTCGTGCGCAATCGGCATTCATTCGCGGTAGGAATATTTTGGAGGGACCGTTAGCCTTACAAGAGACCCTTCACGAACTCAAACGCACGCAAGAACCCGCGATCCTTCTCAAGTTAGATTTTGAGAAGGCTTACGACCGCGTTAATTGGGATTTTCTCCGACAAATTCTTACTAGCCGAGGCTTCTCGTCGGCGTGGGTGCACCGAGTCATGCAATTGGTCTCGGGGGGCCAAACTGCGGTCTCGGTAAATGGAGAAGTAGGGAACTTCTTCAGGAACAAGCGTGGCTTACGCCAAGGTGATCCCATGTCACCGATCTTGTTCAACTTTGTCGCGGATGCGCTGGCAGCAATGCTGCGGAAAGCTGTGGAAGCCGGGCACATCAAAGGGGTGCCGGGACACCTCATCCCAGGGGGGATATCACATTTGCAATACGCGGACGATACACTATTGCTATTTCAGCCGGACCTCCACAGCGTGGCCACAGTTAAAGCCCTGCTTATAAGCTTCGAACTCATGTCGGGCCTTAAAATCAATTTTCACAAGTGTGAAGTGATGCCCATGTGCATGGACGAGCAGGAAGGTAGACGCATCGCGGATCTACTGAACTGTAAACTAGGCAAACTTCAGTTTACCTATTTGGGCCTCCCGTTGGACGCCAAGCGCATCTCGATAGAGGGGTGGGCTCCGCTCTGGACTAAGGTGGGCGGGCGGGTTTGCCCGTGGAGGGGAAAATTTATGTCCTCTGCCGCTAGGCTGGTCCTGACGAATGCGAGTCTCTCCTCGCTCCCGCAATTTGCCATGGGACTTTTCCTTCTGGCCGAAGGGGTGCATGCCAAGATGGATACACCCCGGTCCCATTTCTTTTGGGAAGGATCGGGACCCAAGCGCAAGTACCACATGGTTAGGTGGGACGCGGTTTGCTGTCCCAAAGCTCAGGGAGGGCTAGGGATCACGAACACTAGAATCCTCAGCATTGCGCTGATGTGTAAGTGGATTTGGAAGCTCTCGCAGGGGGCGACGGGTTTGTGGGTAGACCTGTTGCGTGCAAGGCACTTCCCCTCCGGGAATTTTTTTGAAGGAGTGGCGAGGGGCTCTCCTTTCTGGAACGACCTGCAAGCGGTCCGGCCGGCTTTCTCTATGGGGGCCAAGTTCGGCATTGGCAATGGGCGTTCGACCCTTTTTGGTTAGACCATTGGGTGGGAACCCGGCCTCTATGGCAAGACTTCCAGGACCTCTACAGCCTGGCGGTCAATCCGGAGCAGCACGTTGCCACGGCACTTGCCTCCTCCCCCCCCCCCCCCCCCCCCCCGCGATCTACTTCAAACGGGAGCTAACGGGAATAGAACAAGCTCACCTCACGGTTTTGCTTGCTCTTATCGCGGCGGTCGCGCTTTCCTTGCACGAGGATACAGTGACTTGGTCTCTCACCCCATCCGGCAAGTTTTCCGTCAAGTCGTTGTACCAGAAACTCTGGGCCAGTCCTCCCAAGTGCCGAAAGGCTTATGGAATGCGCGACTCCCGCTTAAAATTAACGTGTTTTTTTGGCAACTGTTTCGTAACAGATTGCCCACCTCAGCCAATGTTGCTAAACGCAATGGCCCGTCGTCCGGCCTTTGTGCGATTTGCAACGTCTCAGAAGACGCGAATCACGTGTTTTTTCGCTTCCCGTTAGCTCGCTTTGCTTGGAGTGCGGTTCGCACCGCAGCCAACACCACATGGAACCCGTGCTCGACCGCCGATCTTGTGACCATTGTTGACTCGGTCCATGGTGGCAACAAACGCGTTCTTTGGAGCTGTGTGGGCGCGCTGGCCTGGGCCCTCTGGCTCACGAGGAACAAACTTGTGATCGAGGGTATCTTCCCATCCCACCCTGCTAATATCATCTACAAATGTAACCTTTTCCTGCAGCAGTGGAGTCCGTTGGCGAGGCGCAAGGATGCTGATAAACTTCAATATGCACAAGAACGTCTTCGTCAAGTCTACGTGATGGCTAGGGAGCCAACCGCCTCTTCTTCGACTTGAAGTGGCCCTTTTGGATGGCACACGAGCGAGCCTGCGTGCTCTAAGCTCAGGCTTCGAGCCATGTAATCATCTATGCTTGCTTAGTGCTGCTTTTGGCCTGCCCGCTAACTCTTCAGACTTTACGCTCTCTTTGGCCGGAGCCTCCGTGCTCGTGTTTGTAATCTCAGACTCTGTCAGTCACGCTGCTTAGTTATGGGCTTTATTAATTTAAAGCCGGACGCGCGCAGCGTCTTCGTTCTAAAAAAAGTAGCTTTTATGACTCAGTGAACTCACTCACCTGCCTTTTAGATGTGTTCGTAGTGGCAAGGTCCTTGCATTGGCAAAATTACCCCCATACGCTAGAGGCGAGGAACCGGAGAAACCCAAGGGTCAGACGGCTAGCAACACAGAGACAAGAGAAGCACATGACACCAGAAATATATTTTGCTTCTAGGGCTGGCAGCTCAGACCATATGGATTAAAATTTGATGCCCAACGTCCTCACGGGCAACTACAGTTAAGCAGAAATATGGGCCACAAAATTTGGTGCAAACTTGCTGGCTTGTTTGTTTCTCCTATACTTTGCGGGGATGATTGATCATGCCAACTTGCGTATGACTGACCGGCAGAATATAGTTCCTTGGTGACCGGTGGGACATATAGCTACAATTTTGGTTCATATTACAAACTTCGCACCATAGGCCGCAAAGTGGGTACTTGACGACATTCAAGGATTAAGAAGACATCCATGAATGGAAGGTCCTGCTAGAAAATACTAGAAAATAATGACAAACTTGCTAGTTCTACTGTTCATTATGCCCAAGAATATTAAAGTGTGGCGGCTGAAAGACATGCATGCATGTGAGTTTTGCTTTGTCAGCTCAAAGAAGCAGTACCACGTCATCTTTAACCACGTAAGGCCATCGTAAACTCCTAATCCTGTCTTTTCAGCAAGCTTTGAGCTGCTAGCTAAATTTAAGATAATGACTCAGGCGAGCTGCGGGAGACTAGATGTACATTTACCATGAACACCAGTTTCATCAAGAACAGGAGCAGCACAAATCCTAATTACTCCCTCCGTCCCATAATATTAAAGTGTGGCAACATATCTACGCACGTAGAAAAATGTCTGGTGAGCTTGCATAGTAAATACTAACAGAACAAATACATTCGCAGGTACCTAGTTAAAATCTTCCGATAGGAAACCGACCAACACTAAATATTCGAGTTATTTACATGCCCTAGCGATTTAAACTGCCAACTTTACAAATAAATACCTCTGTCTTCTTTAAGGAAAAAAATGATGTGCATGAAAGAAACTTTTGAAGCATTAAACGTCTTTGCGAGAATTAGATTTTTCCCTGAAAAAGATGGTAGACTCCTGACCTCTGCACCAAGTGATGCGCAGTCATTCTTGTCAGAGTTTGCTACATTCACGAATTTTCATTTTTGAGAAGTGATACTCTGATTATTATTGTATTGCTCAGTTGACACATCAAGGTAGATGTTGCCCGTGGGTATCTTAACATATGGGGCAATACAAGTGACACAAGTGTGGCAGGTTGTAAAAGTGGTTTGTCTCTTGAGCTGGCTTGTAGTCCGCTGAGACTACTTTTGCGAAAGACTAGGCTTGATACAGCAAGACTGGTCAAACTCTAATCACTACAACCCGGTAGCTGACAAGGTTGTTTAAAGGGCATATAGGAAATACAAAGGACAACTTCACATTAACAGCTACGAAGATGCTTGGGAAACACTATGGAAAACCACAGCGAAACTTTGCATATGTTAGTTTTCTGTGAAGAGTTACGCCATGAAAGATAACTATGCACTGAAGGAAAATTTGTTGGTGCTTGAAAAAACATGAAGTGAGTCACGTCATCTCCAAAAGAATCCACCTAAGTGTTAACACGTCGTCAGTGGTAACATAACAGCGACATGAAATACTCCTAGGCATGCATAAATAGCACTCGAACACGAGTAGCATGTTAATGAAAAGCAATATCGATTCCATTACAGTACATTTCACGTGGAATTGTGTATCCACTCAAATCTCTTGCAATGAATCATTTGTTTTTCATGTGATGCAATCAAATAAATATTTTCTACGGGATTCAAATGACTATGACATTGCAAACCTATATTTTTTTTCTATTCATGCGTTTAGAGAATCCCATGAATCAAAGAGGAAATCATCAATGGGAGCAGCAAATAGCTCACAATCTAAGAGCCATAAAACGGCGAGCATTTAAAACAATAACACGCCTTCAAAAGAATTATTGTGCTTAAAAATGTCATTTTAAATCCTGTAAAGTTCTTATTGGCATGAAAAAGTTTAGGAAATAAATAAGCAACACCATTATCTCCTAGAAGTTTTACCTAAGGAATATGACATCTTCAATAACCATGTGAGGCCAATGGAAAATACTTAAAGGCCATTTCAACAAGCATTGTGCTTGCTTCCCAAATTTAGGATAATAACTCCGAGGGCCCACATGTGGCCTCACTTCAGCGCCAAGTGTCATATGGTGAATGGAGATGATGTAGGTCAGAATTAAGGACAGAAATATAGACTTACTTTCTTTTATATAGTACCGAATACACTAATTTTCTCTTTAAAAAAGGAATACACTGATTTCTTTTCAACAAGGGATATGATTAAATTGGGTTGGCTGGCGGAATGCTAGTACCAGTAGCCTCGTGCCGCGTTGCACATGTGTGGTGGGTCCATCCACTGCTTTTACCACCGCTTACCTAATCTGCAAAAGGAGACTCTGAGACATGCATCCACTTGTTATTCTCCGCCCAGTTCTCGCTTCTTGTTTCTCGTCCCTACCTCTGTCACAGCTTTTCTCCCCTCCTTCATGTTCGCACAGCAAGTCTACCATGGATCCGATGAGGTGGAGATATATGATGGCGCTAGGAGTCGGTCATCGTTGCCTGCGCGCTGCACTAATGCGAGAGTTGTCGACGCGAGGTGTTGCCTCGTTGGATGCTTGGCTGGCGCCGTGACGGCCGCCATGCTGTGCTGCAAGCTCCGAGCAAAGGAGGGTCATATGCTAGAATCGACAACACGTGGTGCTGCAACTGCCCTCACCTAAAGCTAGAATCGGAAGGCATGGCTGCTGCAAGCCCATGCTGTTGTGTTGGAAGGACGACTAAGTCATGCTACGATGGGCGGACGAGGTGCTAGAACTGGCTTCGGTGAGAGCTGCATCCGGCAGGGGGTGGTACTACTATGGGCAGCGACGTGACACGACATGCTGAAAACAACCTCGGTGGGAGCTGCAACCGGCATGACGGGAGTTGGATCTGGTGAGGGGGCGATGCTATGATGGGTGGTGACCTAGCACCAAACGTAAGAATGGTCTTCAGAGAGAGCTGCAACTGGCTTCGGAGGCATGGCAGAACTGGCCTCGGCGGAAGCTGCAACCGGCACGGCTGGAGCTGCATCCAGTGAGGGGGAGGTGCTAAGATTGGCGGTGACGTCACGCGAGATGCTCAAACCATCTGGTGGCTACTTGGTGTAAAAAAGAGAAAGGCCAAAAAAAGAAGGCCCAAAAAAAAGAGAAAACAAAAAAATGAGAGAAAAAGAGAGAAGGGGCAATGTTACTTTCCTTTTACCACACTTGTGCTTCAGAGTAGCACCATGTTCTTCATATAGAGTCTCTTGAGTTATCACTTTCATATACTAGTGGAAATTTTCATTATAGAACTTGGCTTGTATATTCCAACGATGGGCTTCCTCAAATGTCCTAAGTCTTCATGAGCAAGCAAGTTGGATGCACACCCACTTAGTTTCAGTTTGAGCTTTCATATACTTATAGCTCTAGTGCATCCGTTGCATGGCAATCCCTACTCCTCACATTGACATCAATTGATGGACATCTCCATAGCCCGTTGATTAGCCGCGTCGATGTGAGACTTTCTCCCTTTTTGTCTTCTCCACATAACCCCCATCATCATATTCTATTCCACCTATAGTGCTATGTCCATGGCTCACGCTCATGTATTGCATGAAAGTTGAAAAGGATTGAGAACATCAAAAGTATGAAACAATTTCTTGGCCTGTCATCGGGGTGTACATGATGTGAATATTTTGTGTGGTGAAGATGGAGCATAGCCAGACTATATGATTTTGTAGGAATAACTTTCTTTGGCCATGTTATTTTGAAAAGACATGATTGCTTTATTAGTAGGCTTGAAGTATTATTGTCTTTATGTCAAATGATAGACTATTGCTTTGAATCACTCATGTCTTAATATTCTTGCCATGATTAGATTACATGATGAAGATTATGCTAGGTAGCATTCCACATCAAAAATTATCTTTTTTATCATTTACCTACTCGAGGACGAGAAGGAATTAAGCTTGGGGATGCTGATACGTCGCCGTCGTATCTATAATTTTTTATTGTTCCATGCCAATACTATGCAACTTTCATATACTTTTTGGCAAATTTTTATACTATTTTTGGGACTAACATATTGATCCAGTGCCCAGTGCCAGTTCCTTTCTGTTGCATGTTTTATGTTTCGCAGAATATCCATATCAAACTGAATCCAAACGGGATAAAAAGGGACGGAGCTTATTTTTGGAATATTTGGAAAATCTGGGAGAAAGGTCAACTGAGATGGTGCCCGAGCAGGCCACGAGGTAGGGGGCGCGCCTACCCCCTGGGCGCGCCCTGACCCTCGTGGGCCACCCGTAAGGCGGTTGATGCCCTTCTTCGGCCGCAAGAAAGCTAATTTTTGGTAAAAAATCACAGCGAAGGTTTCAGTCCAATCGAAGTTACGGATCTCCATATATATAGGAAACGGTAAAAGGGCAGCAGGGAGGAACGCAGAAACAAAGAGAGACAGATCCAATCTCGGAGGGGCTCTCGCCCCTCCCACGCCATGGAGACCATGAACCAGAGGGGAAACCCTTCTCCCATCTAGGGAGAAGGTCAAGGAAGAAGAAGAAGGAGGGGGGCTCTCTCCCCCTCGCTTCCGGTGGCGCCGGAACGCCGCCGGGGGCCATCATCATCACCGTGATCTTCACCAACACCTCCGCCATCTTCACCAACATCTCCGTCACCTTTCCCCCTCTATCTACAATGGTCCACTCTCCCGCAACCCGCTGTACCCTCTACTTGAACATGGTGCTTTATGCTTCATATTATTATCCAATGATGTGTTGCCATCCTATGATGTCTGAGTAGATTTTCGTTGTCCTATCGGTGGTTGATGAATTGCTATGATTTATTTAATTTGCTTGTGGTTATGTTGCTGTCCTTTGGTGCCCATCATATGAGCGCGCGCGTGGATCATACCATAGGGTTAGTTGTATGTTGATAGGACTATGTATTGGAGGGCAAGGGTGACAGAAGCTTCAGCCTAGCATAGAAATTGATGCATACGGGATTGAAGGCGGGGACCAATATATCTTAATGCTATGGTTGGGTTTTACCTTAATGAACGTTAGTAGTTGCGGATGCTTGCTAATAGTTCCAATCATAAGTGCATAGAATTCCAAATCAGGGATGACATGCTAGCAGTGGCCTCTCCCACATAATACTTGCTATCGGTCTAGTAAAGTAGTCAATTGCTTAAGGAACAATTTCGCAACTCCAACCACCACTTTTCCACACTCGCTATATTTACTTTATTGCTTCTTTACTTACAACAGCTCCTAGCTTTTATTTACGTGCTCTTTATCTTCTTGCAAGCCTATCCAAAAACACCTACAAAGTACTTCTAGTTTCATACTTGTTCTAGGTAAAGCGAACGTCAAGCGTGTGTAGAGTTGTATCGGTGGTCGATAGAACTTGAGGGAATATTTTTCTACCTTTATCTCCTCGTTGGGTTCGACACTCTTACTTATCGAAAACCGTTGCGATCCCCTATACTTGTGGGTTATCAGAGCCCCCTCCACCGTAGGATCTAAATCGCATGGCCATAATAGAACGCATTTTTATTTAGGTGTGAACCATTTCTCTAGCGCTCGCTCGTCCACCCGCGTTTAAGTTCGGTCCCTAGCCGTAGCCAATAGGGCTTTGCCTCGTAGCCCATCAACCGATCCGTAGTTTTTTTCTTCTCTATTTTCTTTTTAGATTTCAGAATAGTTTCTGTTTTTAGAAAATCCATATCTCCTACAGTTTTAGTATTTTTTTAGTTATTCTTTTCGCATTAGGTTAGAAATTTTATGAAGTTTCTATAGAGAACAAGTTTGGCTATGTTTAAAAACTTGAAATTTTAATTTGCATGAATTTCATTCAAACACTAGATTAGAAATAACATGTGTTTGAAAATATCATTTAAGTTAATTCCTTTTGTAGTTTGTCATAAAAATAGTTGTGTATTCAGTAGCTCTTATGATTTTGTTTTTTACTTTATATTAGAATCTATATTTTAGCATAACAGTATTGTTTTAGTATTTTTCAGGATTAGTGCTATTTTCTTTCGTTTTAATTGTTTTAATTATCTGCTTTTGCCTTTTTTACAAGATCTATTTAATTTCTGTTAAGTTAACAATAGACCAATTATTTGTAGTAAAAAATACTTTTATTACTTTGTTTCTTTTATCTTGCTTGAAAATTAGTTTTGATCATTATAGGAGTTTTATAAATGATTTTACTATGATTCTTTTTGCATGGAAATTTTTAGTTGATTTTATTTCTGTTATTTAGTAAAACCTTTATTTTGGTTTTTGTTAAAATTTATTAGTGGCCGAAAATTTATTTGTAGCTTGTTTTACTTGTAGTAAGATGTTGCATTGAATTTTATTGTTTTCTTTGGTTTTGTTTTTAGGTTTCTTTATGTGTTTCATTGATTGTTTTATTATTAGATTTACTTCCTGTTATAGTATTATTTTGTATGATGGTATGCTTACGTATGTCTTGTTTGTTTTGATAGATTATGCGGAGTGTGACGCTTGTTATTACGAGTCTGTAGAGTTTGAAGATCGTCACCAAGGCAAGTCATTTGATCATGTATTTTATTACCTATGATTTTTATTGCATTAGTTGATATCCCGCCCACACTTCATGCAAGTAGGTGAATTTGATTTTCTGTTCTTGAGTAGTATCATGTGGTAGGTTGAACCCAAATCACCTTGTTACCAATGCCCAGGAACGTTGTAGTTATTTTGCTATGCTTAGTAGACAGGGTTTGTTGAGTGAATTACATGGGAATTGTGAGATTTAGGTTGACGACTACAACCCCAAGACTTCTAGCTCTCAAGACGGACTTCAATTTCACTACTGGGTCGAGGACAGATGGAAGGGCACCCTGGAGTACCCAGTGGTTAACCCAGGGATGCTTGGAGAAGCGCCATGACATCTTGCGGAAAGCTTCACCCAGGCTCGAAGAAACGAATGGATACACCTTGACTGGAAACTTACTTGTTGAGCCACAAGTCAATATGGACTCTGGCTTGGTTGACCCTAGTTGTGACTATGGACGGACGGTGCCAGGAGAGGTAGAAGAACAGTAGGAAATGGATGGGCACCGGTGGTGGCCCAGAGGAACTCTACGGAAGGCCATGTTTCGTTTGTCCCGTCCTCAAACATTAGGCAGTGCGAGGATATAAAAGGAGGGAACGATTCTTGTGGGTAAAGTGCTGAAGACTCTGCAGAGTGGAAATCTCATTGATCAGCCCTATCCCCGGTTACGGACATCTGAGCCTCTGGAATTAGATTTATCTGGAACTCTCAACACCAAAATAATTAATTAAATGCTGGGTTAATAATGACTTTGGTATGAGACACTGGTTGGCGGAACCATCTCATTAACAACAAATACTTTGTAGTAATTAAAAGCAAGTCCTTTTGTTGTAGTATATAAATTTCTTTTCGCAAAAACTTAAACTTGCAGCCCCACAACCAAAATTGCATACATCGATAGGATTTTATTATTGTTTCCTCTATGTGACTTGCCGCAAATTCAAAATGCTGACCTACACGGCTGCAACGTGTCATGATGCAGAGGTTTGTTCCGACTAGGAGTGAGGCTACCATCTATGCTCGGTGATATGCCCTTGGAGTCGTGTGGACTCGCTATCTTCTATGTCTACCGCAGTAGTTTATCTCATGAGTTGGCCTTTGGCCGAAATTATTCTATTGTAATAAAGACTCTATATGAGATTTGATGTAATAAAGCACGTGTGATTGAACTTTGATATATACATCAATGTACTGTGTGTACGATTGAACTTTGATATATACATTAATGTACTCTGTGTGCCAGCCTGATCTTGGGACGGCATAGATACATAGAGACTTGACCGTTTCGGGTCGGGTCGGTACATTTTACTTTCGCATGTATTGTATATTTTGTTTTAACACTCATTAGTGATTGCACGTCAGAATAGCGAGCCATTTTTGTTCTCCCATATAGTATGATCTTAGTTTGTATTTGGCACATGATATATCACTGAAATAGCATGTTACTCTTTATGTATATGCATCTTGTGTCAGCAACCGTGTTGTGATTAGAGTTGGACCAGACTTGTATTAAGCCCAAGCTTTGATTAAAAAAAGTTCAATGGGGTGGGCGGCTATACAAGCCAGCTCAAGAGATAACCCACTTTTAGAACCTGCCACACTCGTGTCACTTGTGTTATCCCATATGAGATGATACACACGGACCATCTAACCATAAAAACAGAAGCCCACAACTAGAGTGATGTGTCAATTGGTAACTATAATAATTAGTCAAGGGTCCATTGAGGATTTTTTTTAATGTAACTAATTCCAACAAAATTGTTTAATGCTTCAAATTTAACCTTTAAGCACAAATTCCATAAAGAACAAACAAGTATTCATGTTTAAAATTTGAAGTTTAATTCACCGGGCACATGAAGAATTCAAATATTTTGTTACGACTAATTTTCCATAGTTAACAAGTTCATGATTTGTGTTGCTCCTATTGTAGGCATGCACACCTGGTGTTCATGGTTAATCCACATCTAGTCTCGAGCAGCTCGTCTGAGTTATTATTTTAAATTTAGCTAGCTGCGCAAGGCTTGCTGAAATGACAGGTTTAGAATTTACATTGGCCTTACGTGGTTATAGACGACGTCGTATTGCTTCTTTGAGATGACGTCGCCCCTCTCTTCATTTATTGGCTGCTAAAAGCAAGACATTTATATATTCAAGAGCAGCAGGTGAAATCACAAGGACTAGCAAGTTGGTCATTATTTTCCTAATAGTATTTTCTAGCTGAACATCCATTCATGAATGTGCCCTTAATCTCCAGTGTCGTCGAGTGCCTACTTTGCCGGGTATGGTGCCAAGTTTGTAAAAAGAAATGGTACTATAGAGTACAACGACGCACGCAACAAAGCTGTAAGTATATGTCCCAGTGCTCACCATGGAGCTATATTCTACAGATCAATCATATACAAAAGTTGGCACGATAGATCATCTCCACAAAATTTAGGAGAAACAAACAAGGCAGCAAGTTTGTGCTGCATTTCGAGGGCCAAATTTCTAGTTAATTATACTAGTACATGAAGACGTCCAACGTCAAAATTTAATCCATATGGTCTGAGCTGCGAGCTGCCTAGAATCAGAATATATTTTGTCCTACCTTGTGCTTCTCTTGTCTCCACGTTGCTTGCCTTCCCGTGCCTTGGGTGTCTCAGCTTTCTTCTAGATGTGTGCACCTACTAATAGAAAGATCTTGGCCTCAAATACTCCACTTTTCATGAAATACATATATTCACCAATGATTGGTTGGACTAAATACTACATTTATTTGCTTAGAAGGGGAAAGATGGTTGTGCTCGTACGTAGTTTTTCCTAGGACCATTCCAACAGGATGCTCAGAGGTGGGTGGAGAAAAAGCTCAAAAGCCACACTTCCTGTGCTTTCAAAGGATGTAAATCATCTTCATCCTTTCGCTTTTCAAAGCCCCTGAAATAAATACTTAATTTCCTTTATCAGAGATTCACATATTCTCGGTCTCCTTGAAAGAACATGAGTTCAATAAGGGGGTGGGGGTAATTTTACCGTGAACAATGTCCCTAGGTTTGGCGGTAAATGGCAGGTGTGTGAGTTCCTTGTGTCATAAAAAGCTATGTACCTGCCACTATATCTGTTAGAGGATATAACGTTAATATATTGTCACAACACATTAAAAGTCAAGTCTACCTATAACAATAAGCACCATCATTTCTTGAGTTGAATTATGTACTTCCTCCATTTCTATTACCAGGTATCTTTTTAGTGCATGGTGACCAAGACATTGTTGTGAGGATTATTTCCCCTGGTTATAATGTTGATTAGAGCAGTAATTACAAGTAGCTAATTAATGATTCTTGAAGTTTTTATTAGGGATATGAAGTCATACTCTTTCGATAACAAATTGAAATTCTGATCTACCTATAACCTAACAACTGTCATTGCTAAAGTTGAATTCATATATTCCCTCTGTTTCTTTTATCAACTCTGATTTTGTGCATGGTTACCAATAAATTTATTTGAGGATTATTTCCCCCGCTTACATGTTGCTTGAAGTAGTAACTAACGGTAGCTAGTTAGAGTGAGTCATTTTGAAGCCCGAACTCCATGAAGTTTTTTTTGAGAAGTTCAAAATGTATACTTTAAAGTTTCAAAAAAATCGTTAATATTTTCTACATGTTTATGTGGATGTATTATATGAAGGGTATAAAGAATTACAATGAAATACATTAACATGTGAGCTACATAAAAATTGTTCATTTTTTATAGTGAATAGTCTGTGTATTGTTCCCTATTTTCGAAATCACATATTTTTTTGTGTGTAGATCTCACCTTAATGTACATCATCATCAAACATTACACATGTAGTATACATCCTAATGAAGGTGCACTATTGTTTTCAGAATTCTTTGAAACTTTAAAATGTTTTTTTAACTGAGATCCATGGAGCTCGAGCTCTATTTTGGATTTGCAAAGGTAATTAATGAGTCTTACAGTTTCTGGGGAATAGATTAGAATCTACGGGAGGAAGAAGGAAAGGTACCTAAAAATTCAGAAACAAATACATTTAATAAAAAGGACAGGATGAATTATGTATTGATGGCCACTTACATTCCAAAAACATTAAAAAAAGAGCAAAGGTGAAGCTGAAGTAAAATAGAAATTGGGAAGGAAAAATGAAAATAGGTGGAAATTATCTCGTGTGCTCAGTATGTCAACCTCCACCGGGCTCTCCCGAGGACAACTATTACCTACTGGCCCAAATGAGAAATTTCCGTGAACCCTGGCCCCGTTCATATTTAGGTGCAAAATAGTAATAAGCTCGATCTGAAATACATCGCGTACTTTTTTGAAGGATCAGTCTTTGAACAAAAAATATTCTACTTTAGGCAATAATTAATGTCCCATCAAATAATAGTAATAAGCTCGCTCTGAAGTATTTTATGTCAGTGAGTAATAATATGGTTAATTTATTTCCCATCAAGACTTGACATATACGTATGTATCGATGCATATTATGTATAAATAACACAAGTCGGAATGGATCTTCTTTTTCATAAACTATTCTCTCCGTTCAATAATATAACATGTTCTAACTTTTTTTCTGAATTGGATGTATATAGACACATTTTAGTGTGTTTGCCACTCATTTAAGTCCCTACGTTGTCTATATTGAAATATCCAAAACATCCTATATATGTGAATGGATGGGCTACATAACAATAATATCTACTGATATGTATCTGAAATTTAAATGCGCTCAATGATATGTTTTTACCTGCAACTGCTTATGGGGACATGGCTGGTTTGTAAAAATAAAACACAATTGTGGATTACAAGGACGCACACAAAACTGTAGCTATGTTTTTCCACCGGTCGCTATTGAACTATACTATACAGCTCATCATACACAAGTTGACAAGTTGGCACGATCGATCATCTCCGCAGAATCTACGAGAAACAAACAAGCAAGCACGTCATAAATTTAGTAGGCTATATTCTATTGAAATTTTGTAGTATATGCATACGGTCGGGGTCAAAATTTATTCCATGTGGCCTGAGCTACCTGCTCGCTGCATGTTCAAAGGAAGTGAGGAATTATGCAAGCGACTCTTTGACGACATGCCGTCAATACCTATCAGGTCCTGTACATTTGTCTTTCTTGACAGCCTTCGCTGCCTCATTTGTTAGAGAGACTCTCTGTAAGCGTCCGTATGCATGCATGTGTTGAAGTCCCAACTACTAAGTCACGATAAACTAGTCCAGAGAAATGGAGATTGGAAATCTAACGAATCACTAACTGCCAAATGAATGAATATACAACGTGTGCATGTCCTACTCATAGTCGACGACGTTATCTTACGGGTGCTTCTAGTTCTACCTGTCGTTGGTTCATGCCCCACGACCTACAGTCTCGTAATTTTTTCTTACTCCACACGAGCGTGCACTTTTGTTATACTATATAGATTCTGGACAATTTTTTGTCTACTTTACGGCTTGTCTGTGTGGATATCTGTGAGCATTAATGCATGGGTGTATTGCTATCTTATATCCCTGTTTAGATTGGCTTTTAAACAATAATTTGGATAGTTGTATCTTTAATCGGACATGATTCCATGCTTATACTTATTTTTTCTTTTGACACACGGTTAAACTTAATAGGAATCCTGCTATTTTTGCATTTGTAGCTTATTTTCGAGCTTGACAAGAAAATATTTGTAAGCATTAACGTATGCTTGGATTGATTTTCTATATGCCTATTTGGATTACTGAATTTGTAAATAAGCATTCCAATATTTGTATCTTAATTGGACACGACTCCATGGTTAAAATGAATTGGAATCCTACCATCTGTCTCTAGAAGCAATCATGTATGTGAATGTTTTTCTTGCACCATATATATTGACGGTGCAAATATGGTACTCCCTCTGTAAAGAAATATTAAGAGAGCTTAGATCACTATTTAGTGATCTAAACACACTTATATTTCTTTACAGAAAGAGTACGTGGAAGTGAAAGAAGAGAGCCGGAAGAGCACCATGTACAATACTGAAAGTGAAGTGTCGAAAAAGAATATGAAGGAATTTGAAACATTGAAGAATACAAGATGTCATATGACAATGTGTTTTACCAGTATATGTGTGTCCTTCTTTGCTTTCCACAACATTAGAAAATGTGGAAATATAATTTTGTATTCATATTATACCTTTTAATGATACAAAACTATTTATCTTCCCTCCATACGTATTTCTTCACCAGTCTTCATCTTATTTTCTCCTAGATAATTGTATTTAATACTAAGAGGTGAATAATTATAGCTTATTCCGCTGGTTGTCACATTGTAATAAACATTAGCTTGTACATTTATGACGCGAAGGTGGTAGGCAACATATAAATTTATAATTCCATGAACTGTTTGCAGAGTATCATAATGCTAAGTACATACAATAGATTTAGTTCGACAATACAATAAAATAACAACTTTTGCGGCTTCTGCCCACACAGACAGTGCACACAACCCAACAACACACATTACATTAGCATTGTCATTGCTTTATTTGTACAGACACACGTTGTTCCCTTTTGTTTTTTGAAGAACCGAGGAATGCACGACCACTGAGGACATGGGATCTACAAAATTCTTATTAGGATACATATTCCTGATAATCGGTTAAAGCATGCACTAACTCTATTAAATTTTCTCATAGAGATGTGCGGCCAGCCGTGGTTTAGCTTGCAGAACCAGGGGTTCAGCTAAGACAAGCGCGCCGGTATTGCTTTCTTGGAGACTGATTCTGTCAACTCCAGGGGGCTTCGTCCAGGAGAATCCCTGCAACATCCTCGCAAACAACATCACTGTGACTGAGGTACCAAGTGAAATTCCGGGACAACCCCTCCTCCCACTACTAAATGAAATAAAACGTAGTCCTGTTTCACAGAGGAGCACATTTGCGGTATTCAAATGCCTCTCGGGCTGAAAATCAAGTGGTTCGTTCCAGATCTTGGGATTCCGACCAAGTCCCATCCGGCTTAAAATGACATGGCTATCCTTAGGGATGGTGTAGCCAGCGATAGTGGTGTCTACCATGGCGACATGGGGTGGGTTAAAAGCATGGTATGGGTGTATGCGGAAAGCTTCTTGGATGCATGACTTGAGATAGTTTAGTAGTGGAATGTCAGACTCCTGGACAAGTTTATCTTTACCGACGACGGTGTCGATTTCATCAGTTGCTTTTTTCATCACCTCTGGCTTGTTCACCATTTCAGCGAGCGCCCACTCAACAGCATTCGATGGGTTATCGATTGTTGCATACATCATTTCCTACATCGATATAGAAAAAAAATGGTCAGTTTTCTATCAAAAGAAAGTTGGGGGATCAAATTCTTCTTGCAGTTCACGAATGCATGCATGGTTGTTTGTTGGATTACTGAATATTGATAGAGGTTGAAATGCGTACTAACCACTATCTGCGCCCGGATATCATCCACGGACAACAATGGTTGGCCATCTGCATCATCTAGATAAACCAGGACGTCCAGAAAGTCTCTGGCCTCTTTGCTTCCACCACCATTCCGAAGATTCGACCTTTCGATGATCCTCTTCTCAATGATGGAGTCATGCAACCAGTTGAGTATTCCCATAGCAT
This sequence comes from Triticum urartu, assembly GCF_056163025.1. NCBI lineage: Eukaryota > Viridiplantae > Streptophyta > Magnoliopsida > Poales > Poaceae > Triticum > Triticum urartu. Next base: position 10,531,896 of record NC_141874.1, read on the forward strand.
CCTTGGAAACCTTCTCATGGCCCTCCAAATCAAGCCCTACAAGGGCTGGGAAGTAGTTGGACACGCAGAAGTTATAGAGGTAGTTGAGGAGCGTGAAGAGAGCGGCAACATGTGCCATCTCATCATGTCCGGGTCCGCTAGCCGACGAACCCGGCAGCTCGCTGCCAAAGTATCTCTTACCCAACACGAGCCTTCTTATCATGTTACCACAGAAATGCTGGGCGACATGTCGCACGTCGACGAGGTTGTTTGGACATGCCATGCAGGTTTTGTTGATGTACGTCACGAGGTGGTCACACTCCTCCTGCCGAAGATGATGGAGTTTCTGCTTCATGGACGGGGTGAGGATCTCCGAAGTGAGGACGCGCCTCATCTTCTTCCACTGCTCTCCATGTGGTGTCACGATGGTGCCCTTGTACCCGAAGCTGAACGAACCCGAGGCGAAGGTTGCCGGACGGGAGGCCAGCACCTCGTCCTTCTTCTGCAGAACCTCGCATGCTATCTGCGGGCATGTCACGGCGACGACGTGAATGGCTCCGAGACGGAGGCACATGATGTCTGTGTCCATCTCCTGGAGCAGGCGATGGATCCACCGGAATACGGCCGGCTTGTTCCACATCATCTGGTGAATGTTGCCGATGAAGGGCAGCGTGGGAGGCCCGGGTGGGAGCTGGTGTTGCTCACTTTTGACAGACAGTAGAATTTTTCTATTTTTGAGTGCAAAAAAAAGTACGGTGACCATGGTAATGACCAGCGTAGCAAAAGCCGTAAGACTTGAGAATCCGTACATTGTTTGCGAACTCATTGCGCATGAGCTAGCTGTACGGATGCTATGAAGTAGGATATATAGATGGAAAGTTGTGGAATAGGATGTACTGAATAGATTTGTGTTCGAAGACACTCTTGCTCTTGGTGCATCTAGCTCGTTTCAGAGGGTATTAATAGGACGAAGTGCTAGCTAGGCTCCAACTGGCCCAAGTACTAAAAAAAATGTCAGATGTCTAAACATCGTAAGGGAGCTATCTCCTGTCCATATCTATATATATGTTATGAATATTTATTTATTGATCGGAGACTCTTTCAGTACCCCAGATTAACTCACATCATTCAACTTGTCGCCACAGTTGGATGTAAGCGAAATGGCTAAAATAAAATAAGGATGTGACTTAACAACAATTAAATTACCAAAACAAGAGGCAAACATGCAACCATGTTCATCTCATCGTCGGTACAGGCTAAACTATCTTCACCGTGATTCTATAGTGGGTCCGAATTATAACCTCTGAAATCTATCACACGTAAGTTGATATAAGTACATATATACAATGATTATTAAGTGCATATGTAATATAACTCTGTCTTGTCTAAGGATTTCAAACATAAGAATAATCGCCGTTGCCACCCTTGGCAACAGTAGGACCGAAGGCACCCCTGCCGACTTCCCGGAGCGCCCCTGCCACCGAGGCCAGCCAAAGGCGAGAAGCGCTGAACCGTTGTGCTCCACCCGCCGGAAGAACCTCCAACCACAGCTCTGAACAAGGGCTGGCCGAACCTCCGCCACTGTGCCACCACCGCGACCAACCAAGGAGGCCCCTGTCAACGTGGCTGACTGCAGACCAGGTCGCCAATCGCCCACGCCACTATGAAGCCGGATCTCGCTACATGTAAGGCCAGATGCAAAGCTGGTGAAGCAACCCCTCTGCCACGTGTCAGAAGAGAAGAGAAGAATTGTTGGTGAAGAGATCGCTCGCCTGCTAGCAGCCGGCTTCATTATGGAGGTGTTTTTTCCAGAGTGGCTTGCCAACCCAGTCCTTCTAGTGAAGAAGAACAACAAGTGGCACATGTGTATTGATTACACCAGCCTCAACAAAGCCTTCCCCAAAGATCCATTTGCTCTGCCCCGGATTGATCAAGTGATTGACTCCACAGCCGGATCCGAGCTGCTGTCTTTCCTTGATGCCTACTCCGGCTACCACCAGATCAAGCTGAACCCGGCCGATTGGCTGAAGACCGCCTTCATCACACCATTCGGAGCATTCTGCTACCTGACCATGACATTCGGCTTGAGAAATGCCGGTGCAACTTTTCAGGGTTGCATGCAGAAGTGCCTCCTCAAGCAACTCGGCAGAAATGTCCATGTCTATGTGGACGATATTGTGGTGAAGACGGAGAAGCACGACACCCTTCTGGAAGATTTCAAGGAGACCTTTGATAATCTGTGTCGTTTTCAAATCAAGCTCAACCCAGAGAAATGTGTCTTCGGGGTCCCAGTCGGCCAGCTCCTTTGTTTCCTTGTCTCAGAACGCGGCATCGAGTGCAACTCTATGAAAATTAAGGCCATCGAGCGGATACAGACGCCAACCCGGCTGCCAGACGTCCAAAAGTTCACCGGGTGCTTGGCATCTCTCAGCCGATTCATCAGCCGACTGGGTTAATAGGCCCTCCCCCTGTACAAGTTAATGAAGAAAATCACTCACTTCGAGTGGAACGACAAGGCGGACGAGGCCTTCCTCCAGCTCAAGAAGATGCCGACCACGCCGCCTATCCGGGCGGCCCCGGCTGCTAAGGAGCCCATGCTCCTCTACATCGCCGCCACCAGCCAGGTTGTCAGCACTGTGATCGTGGTCGAGCGACCAGAAGACGGCAAGGCACAACCGGTCCAGAGGCCAGTTTACTACCTGAGTGAGGTGCTGTCATCCTCCAAGCAAAACTATCCCCACTACCAGAAGATGTGCTATGGCGTGTACTTTGCCGCTAAGAAGCTCAAGCAGTATTTTCAAGAGCACTCCATCATGGTCGTCTGCACCGCCCCGCTTGCCGAGATCATAGCCAACAAAGATACGTCAGGCCAGGTGGCGAAGTGGGGCATCAAGCTGGCCCCCTACACCATCTTCTACCAGCCTCGCACAGCCATCAAGTCCCAAGCGCTGGCCGACTTCCTCGTCGACTGGGCCAAGACCCAGTGCCTGCCGCCAGCGCCGAAACCCATTGGCGGATGCACTTTGATGGTTCGAAGATGCGCACCGGTCTGGGAGCCGACATCGTCCTCACCTCTCCCAAAGGCGACAAGCTCAAATACACGGTGCAAATTCACATCACCGCCTCCAACAACATGGCCGAGTACGAGGCGCTCGTACACGGACTTCGACTGGCGAAAGAGATTGGCATCCGCCGGATTCTGTGCTACAGCGACTCGGACTTGGTAGTCCAGTAGTCGTCTGGCGACTGGGATGCCAAGGATGCAAACATGGCAAGCTACCGTTTCCCCGTCCAGTAGATCAATGGATACTTTGACAGGTGCGAGTTCCTTCATGTGCCACGAGCCGACAATGAGCAAGCTGACGCACTGGCACGGATTGGCTCCACCCGCCAAGCAATACCAGCCAGCGTCTCCCTCCAGTGCCTCCGCAAGCCGTCTATCAGGCCTTCGCTAGAATCAGAGTCCATCTTCGTGCCGGCTGCTCCTAGAATAGCCGGATCCGACTCGGTGGCCACAGCAGCCGGCCCAGGGACCTCACCAGGCGGCTCGGGGACTACAGCAATCGCACCCGGCCCGAGGACTTCAGAACCCGGCCCGGGGGCTGCATCAGTCGGCCCGGAGGCTTCACCAGGCGATGCGTGGACTACAACAATCGCACCCGGCCTGGGGACTTCAGAACTCGGCCCGGGGCTGCAGCAGTCGGCCCGGGGACTTCAACGAGGCAGCAAGCGGCAGCCGACTCCAACCGCCACCTCCCAACCCAACCGCCCTGGTTCCAGTGGCCGTGATGACAGTGATCAAAGCACCATCATTGGCACAGCCCATCCTCAACTTCCTGTTGAGTGGAGAGCTACCAGCCGACGAAATCTTGGCCCAGCAAGTGCATCGCCGAGCAGCAGCATACACCATAGTAAACAGGGAGCTTGTCAGGCGCAGCGTGACTGGCGTCTTCCAGCGCTGTGTCAAGCAAGAGAAAGGCAAGGCAATCCTCAGAGACATCCACCAAGGCAAGTGTGGCCACCATGCGGCCAAAAGATCCCTTGTTGCCAAAGCTTTCCGCCATGGCTTCTTCTGGCCGACTGCTTTGGACGACGCCAAGGACTTGGTCAGTAAGTGCAAAGGATGCCAAAAATCCAGCTCCAACCAACATCTGCCGGCTTCTGCACTAAAGACCATCCCCTTACTTGGCCATTTGCCATCTGGGGGATGGAAATGGTGGGGCCGTTCAAGACAGCACGCGGCGGCATGACCCATCTGCTGGTCGCCGTGGACAAGTTTACCAAATGGATTGAAGCAAAGACAATCAAGAAGTTGAATGACCCGACTGCTGTGACCTTCATCGCAGATATCACCGTCCGATACGGTATACCACACATCATCGTCACCGACAATGGCACAAACTTTGCCAAGGGCGCTTTGGCCCGTTTCTGCGCGACGCAGGGCATCCGACTGGACTTAGCGTCCGTTGCCCATCCGCAGTCAAACGGACAAGTCGAACGAGCAAACGGCCTCATCTTGTCCGGCATCAAGCCCCGACTGGTCGAGACACTGGAGCGCTCCGCCGGCTGCTGGATCGAAGAGCTGCCGACTGTCCTCTAGAGCCTCCGGACCATGTCGAACAAGTCAACCGGCTTCACTCCCTTCTTCCTCGTGTACGGGGCCGAGGCCGTCATCCCAACTGACATAGAGTTTGACTCGCCTCGCGTCACCATGTACACAGAAGCGGAGGCGAAGGAAGCAGGAGAAGACGACGTCGATCTGCTGGAAGAGGGCCGACTGTTGGCACTCAGACGGTCCGCCATCTACCAGCAGAGCCAGTGCCGCTATCACAGTCGGAAGGTCAAGCCACGATCCTTCCAAGAGGAGGACCTTGTGCTCCGATTGATCCAGCGAACAGCCGGCCAACATAAGATCTCGGCCCCTTGGGAAGGGCCCTTCATCACCAGCAAAGCCTTGGGCAACGAATCCTACTACCTAATCGATGCACAGAAGCCCAGGGCGCGCAAGAGGGACGATTCTGGCAAGGAAACATAGCGCCCATGGAACGCAAATCTCCTCCGACAATTTTACAGTTAATGCAGTATGTACCACACTACCTTCTGTGTTCAGAGCAAAGACATCGGGCCCCTCGAGGAGCACTCGGGGGCTACCCTTTTTTTTATCTATATGATAAGTTTTATGCATGTGAATGTGTTATTTCATTCCTTCGCCCAGCACCGGGTCCAACCAGTCGGCCCGGGGGCTTGCCGCCTTGTCCTATGTTGATGCCACTTGAAGTCGGACAACTAGTGTGTCGGCATCTAAGCCCTCTCTTGCCTTAAGCCGCAGCTCACAGAGCGATTGTCTGGCTGGCAAGGGCTAAAGGCAAGAAATGGTGTCCACACAAAAAATGGCTAAGGAAAAAAGCATTCACATAGGCCAGGCTGACTCCTCGCCTCACCATCTGGCTGCTGAGTAGCCGGCCGGCCGGCTTCTCACTTAACTTGCTACGTTCTAAAAGGCCAAAGTACTTGTCTTCCCAAACGGCCAAGCACCCGACCCAGCCACAGACCGCAGAGCGGCTGTCCGGCTGGTAGGGTCGCACACAAGGGAAGGCGGCAAAGGAAAAAGCCAAAAAAGAGCAGAAAAGTAGGACTAAGTTAGAACCCGGCAGTGTACGACTTGTAGGATAATTAATTTACATAGCAGGGCTCATAGCCAGAATTCAACAAAGTTTGATTACACCCCCAACGGGTGGAACTGCGTGAATCTAACAAGCTTGTCCAAAGATCACAAAAGGAGGATACGATAAGATAAAACTGGCCGCCTAGGCCAGAGGAGCAGCAGGCGGGTCCGGCAGGTTGTTGGAGGCAGCGGCGCCGGTTGGTGGAGTGGCCGACTGGTGAGTCTCAGCCTGGTTCGCGTTGGCAGTAGTCGGTGCAGCCTCACGTGGGTCGTTGCTCGAGGCTCGATCGGGCTGAGTCTGGCCGTCCGCTCCGTCCTCCGGTGCGTCGTCTTCGCCATCCTCACCCTCTTCTTGCTCGCCCTCATTGCTGGAGTGGATCTCCTCCGACGAGTTTTCCCCTTCGGCTGGGTTCAGCCCGAACCAGTTGGGCGGCACCTCGGCGCCCCGATCGTCCAGTTCAGGCATGAAGACGTTTGTGTTGGCGTATTCAGCAAGCGCCGCCGCGCGTTGAGAGAGCGCGCGGTCCACCGCCGCTAGCTCCGGCCCGGCCTCGACCCGAAATGTGGCCAGCTGAGCCAGATTCAGGCTGGGATACCACGCCTTCGCAAACTCCAAGGCCGTCTGAGCACCCGCCTGAGCCGCGGGGCCCTTCCAAGCCTCGAAGCGGCCGACTGCTACCTCTAACCAGTCGGCTGCCCAATTGTGGGTGCGCGGCACTTGAGCATTCGGCCAGAGAGCGGTCAGCACCTGGGCCCCTGCGCGCTAAAGGCGGCAGAGCAGGCGATGGGCCGGTTGTAGGCACGTCCTGACGGCCAGAAGTTGCTCGTTGAGGTTACGAGGCGCGTTGGGCAGAATCTCTACTCCAATCCTCCTACGCCGTTTGCGTCGCGCCTCAATGGCCTGGCTCACGGCGACGGAGTAACCGGGGAAGAATTATGCGCAAGAAGAAACTCAAAGATTAGAAGCCGGAAGCCGACTCCTACGATAGTGGGCGGCTCTTCAAAGGAAAAAGGGACTTACCATCGATCATGTCCTCGATCTCGCCGTAGCCGTCGGTGAAGATTTTCTCCTTCTCGGCCCAGTTCGAGCGTTGAGTCTCGAACTCGGCCGTTAGGGAGTCTTCCCTCTCCTTCAGCTTCTGGAACTCCTGTTGGGGAACGTTGCAGAAAACAAAAATTTTCCTACGGTTTCACCAAGATCCATCTATGAGTTCATCTAGCAACGAGTAATCAGATGCATCTACATACCTTTGTAGATCGCGAGCGGAAGCGTTCAAAGAACGGGGATGAGGTAGTCGTACACGACGTGATCCAAATCACCGGAGATCCTAGCACCGAACGGATGGCACCTCCGCGTTCAACACACGTACGATCAGCGTAACGTCTCCTTCTTCTTGATCCAGCAAGGGGAAAGGAGAGGTTGAGGAAGGTTGCTCCAGCAGCAGCACGATGGCGTGGTGATGGTGGAGCTGCAGTACTCCGTCAGGGCTTCGCCAAGCACTATGGAGGTGGAGGGGTTGTTGGAGAGGGAGAGGGAGGCACCAAAGGCAAAGGTAAGAAGTCCTCCATCTCCCCCACTATATATAGGGGTCCAAGGGGAGGCGCCGGCCCTAGGAGATCCAATCTCCTAGGGGGGCGGCGGCCAAGGGAGGAATCCCTCCTCCCCAAGGCACCTAGGAGGTGCCTTCCCCCTTTAGGACTCTTCCCTAGGGTTTCCTACCCACCCTAGGCGCATGGGCCCTAGGGGGAAGTGGCGCCCCAGCCCACTTTGGGCTGGATCCCTTCCCACTTCAGCCCATGGGACCCTCCGGGATAGGTGGCCCCACCCGGTGGACCCCTGGGACCCTTCCGGTGGTCCCGGTACAATACCGGTGACCCCGAAACTTGTCCCGATGGCCGAAATAGCACTTCCTATATATAATTCTTTACCTCCGGACCATTCCGGAACTCCTCATGACGTCCAGGATCTCATCCGGGACTCCGAACAACATTCGGGTTACTGCATATACATATCCCTACAACCCTAGCGTCACCGAACCTTAAGTGTGTAGACCCTACGGGTTCGGGAGACAAGCAGACATGACCGAGACGACTCTTCGGTCAATAACCAACAGCGGGATCTGGATACCCATGTTGGCTCCCACATGCTCCATGATGATCTCATCGTATGAACCACGATGTCGAGAATTCAAGCAACCCCGTATACAATTCCCTTTGTCAATCGGTATGTTACTTGCCCGAGATTCGATCGTCGGTATCCCAATACCTCGTTCAATCTCGTTACCGGCAAGTCACTTTACTCATACCGTAATGCATGATCCCGTGACCAGACACTTGGTCACTTTGAGCTCATAATGATGATGCATTACCGAGTGGGCCCAGTGATACCTCTCCGTCATACGGAGTGACAAATCCCAGTCTTGATCCATGTGAACCCAACAGACACTTTCGGAGATACCCGTAGTATACCTTTATTGTCACCCAGTTACGTTGTGACGTTTGGTACACCCAAAGCACTCCTACGGTATCCGGGAGTTACACGATCTCATGGTCTAAGGAAAGGATACTTGACATTGGAAAACTCTAGCAAACGAACTATACGATCTTGTGCTATGTTTAGGATTGGGTCTTGTCCATCACATCATTCTCCTAATGATGTGATCTCGTTATCGATGACATCCAATGTCCATAGTCAGGAAACCATGACTATCTGTTGATCAACGAGCTAGTCAACTAGAGGCTTACTAGGGACATGTTGGTGTCTATTATTCACACATGTATTACGATTTCCGGATAACACAATTATAGCATGAATAAAGACAATTATCATGAACAAGGAAATATAATAATAATGCTTTTATTATTGCCTCTAGGGCATATTTCCAACAGTCTCCCACTTGCACTAGAGTCAATAATCTAGTTACATTGTGATGAATCGAACACCCATGGAATTCTGGTGTTGATCATGTTTTGCTCTAGGGAGAGGTTTATTCAACGGATCTGCTACATTCAGGTCCGTATGTACTTTACAAATATCTATGTCTCCATCTTTAACATTTTCACGAATGGAGTTGAAGCGACGCTTGATGTGCCTTGTCTTCTTGTGAAAACTGGGCTCCTTGGCAAGTGCAATAGCTCCAGTGTTGTCACAGAAGAGTTTGATTGGCCCCGACGCATTGGGTATGACTCCTAGGTCGGTGATGAACTCCTTCACCCAAATTGCTTCATGTGCTGCCTCCGAGGCTGCCATGTACTCCGCTTCACATGTAGATCCCGCCACGACGCTCTGCTTGCAACTGCACCAGCTTACTGCCCCACCATTCAAAATATACACGTATCCGGTTTGAGAATTAGAGTCATCCAGATCTGTGTCGAAGCTAGCGTCGACGTAACCCTTTACGACGAGCTCTTCATCACCTCCATAAACGAGAAACATTTCCTTAGTCCTTTTCAGGTACTTCAGGATATTCTTGACCGCTGTCCAGTGTTCCTTGCCGGGATTACTTTGGTACCTTCCTACCAAACATACGGCAAGGTTTACATCAGGTCTGGTACACAGCATGGCATACATAATAGAACCTATGGCTGAGGCATAGGGGATGACACTCATCTCTTCTATATCTTCTGCCGTGGTCGGACATTGAGCAGAGCTCAATTTCACACCTTGTAACACAGGTAAGAACCCCTTCTTAGACTGATCCATATTGAACTTCTTCAATATCTTATCAAGGTATGTGCTTTGTGAAAGACCTATGAGGCGTCTCAATCTATCTCTATAGATTTTGATGCCTAATATATAAGCAGCTTTCCAAGGTCCTTCATTGAAAAACTCTTATTCAAGTAGGCCTTAATGCTGTCCAAGAGTTCTATATCATTTCCCATCAAAAGTATGTCATCTACATATAGTATGAGAAATGCTACCGAGCTCCCAGTCACTTTCTTGTAAACGCAGGCTTCTCCATAAGTCTGCGTAAACCCAAACGCTTTGATCATCTCATCAAAGCGAATGTTCCAACTCCGAGATGCTTGCACCAGCCCATAAATCGAGCGTTGGAGCTTGCACACCTTGTCAGCATTCTTAGGATCGACAAAACCTTCCGGGTGCATCATATACAAATCTTCCTTAAGGAAACCATTAAGGAATGCCGTTTTGACGTCCATTTGCCATATCTCATAATCGTAGAATGCGGCAATTGCTAACATGATTCAGACGGACTTTAGCTTCGCTACCGGTGAGAAAGTCTCATCGTAGTCAACGCCTTGAACTTGTTGATAACCCTTAGCGACAAGACGAGCTTTATAGATGGTCACATTACCATCCGCGTCTGTCTTCTTCTTAAAGATCCATTTATTTTCTATGGCTCGCCGCTCAACGGCCAAGTCAGTCAAAGTCCACACTTCGTTTTCATACATGGATCCTATCACGGATTTCATGGCTTCTAGCCATTTGTCGGAATCCGGGCCCGCCATCGCTTCTTCATAGTTCGAAGGTTCACCGTTGTCTAACAACATGATTTCCAAGACAGGGTTGCCGTACCACTCTGGTGCGGAACGTGTCCTTGTGGACCTTCAAATTTCAGTAGGAGCTTGATCAGAAGTATCTTGATCATTATCATTAACTTCCTCTCTAGTCGGTGCAGGCACCTCAGGAACATTTTCTTGAGTTGCGCCATTCTCCGGTTCAAGAGGTAATACTTCATCAAGTTCTACTTTCCTCCCACTTACTTCTTTCGAGAGAAACTCTTTCTCTAGAAAGGATCCATTCTTGGCAACAAAGATCTTGCCTTCGGATCTGAGGTAGAAGGTATACCCAATAGTTTCTTTAGGGTATCCTATGAAGACGCATTTTTCCGACTTGGGTTCGAGCTTTTCAGGTTGAAGTTTCTTGACATAAGCATCGCATCCCCAAACTTTTAGAAATGACAGCTTAGGTTTCTTCCCAAACCATAATTCATACGGTGTCGTCTCAACGGATTTCTACGGAGCCCTATTTAAAGTGAATGCGACAGTATCTAAAGCATAGCCCCAAAAAGATAGCGGTAAATCGGTAAGAGACATCATAGATCGCACCATACCTAATAGAGTGCGATTACGATGTTCGGACACACCATTACGCTGAGGTGTTCCAGGCGGCCTGAGTTGTGAAACTATTCCACATTTTCTTAAGTATGTGCCAAATTCATGACTCAAGTATTCTCCTCCACGATCTGATCGTAGAAACTTGATTTTCTTGTCATGTTGATTCTCAACCTCACTCTGAAATTCCTTGAACTTTTCAAAGGTTTTAGACTTGTGTTTCATCAAATAGATATACCCATATCTACTCAAGTCATCAGTGAGGGTGAGAACATAACGATAGCCACCGCGAGCCTCAACACTCATTGGACCGCACACATCAGTATGTATGATTTCCAATAAGTTGGTTGCTCGCTCCATTGTTCCTGAGAACGGAGTCTTGGTCATTTTACCCATGAGGCATGGTTCGCACGTGTCAAATGATTCATAATCAAGAGACTCTAAAAGTCCATCTGCATGGAGCTTCTTCATGCGTTTGACACCTATGTGACCAAGGCGGCAGTGCCACAAGTATGTGGGACTATCATTATCAACCTTACATCTTTTGGTACTCACACTATGAATATGTGTAGCATTACGCTCGAGATTCATTAAGAATAAACCATTCACCATCAGAGCATGACCATAAAACATATCTCTCATATAAATAGAACAACCATTATTCTCGGATTTAAATGAGTAGCCATCTCGAATTAAACGAGATCCCGATACAATGTTCATGCTCAAAGCTGGCACTAAATAACAATTATTAAGGTTTAAAACTAATCCCGAAGGTAAATGTAGAGGTAGCGTGCCGACGGCGATCACATCGACCTTGGAACCATTCCCGACGCGCATCGTCACCTCGTCCTTCGCCAGTCTCCGCTTATTCCGAAGCTCCTGCTTTGAGTTACAAATGTGAGCAACTGCACCGGTATCAAATACCCAGGAGCTACTACGAGTACTGGTAAGGTACACATCAATTACATGTATATCACATATACCTTTCGTTTTGCCGGCCTTCTTGTCCGCTAAGTATTTGGGGCAGTTCCGCTTCCAGTGACCACTTTCCTTGCAATAAAAGCACTTAGTCTCGGGCTTGGGTCCATTCTTTGGCTTCTTCCCGGCAGCTTGCTTGCCGGGCGCGGCAACTCCCTTGCCGTCCTTCTTGAAGTTCTTTTTACCCTTGCCCTTCTTGAACTTAGTGGTTTTATTGACCATCAACACTTGATGTTCCTTCTTGACTTCTACCTCTGCTGATTTCAGCATAGCAAATACTTCAGGAATGGTCTTTTCCATCCCCTGCATATTGAAGTTCATCACAAAGATCTTGTAGCTTGGTGGAAGCGACTGGAGGATTCTGTCAATGACCGCGTCGTCCGGGAGATTAACTCCCAGCTGAGTCAAGCGGTTATGTAACCCAGACATAGTGAGTATGTGCTCACTAACAGAACTATTTTCCTGCATCTTACAGCTGAAGAATTTGTCGGAGACTTCATATCTCTCGACCCGGGCATGAGCTTGGAAAACCATTTTCAGCTCTTCGAACATCTCATATGCTCCGTGTCTCTCAAAACGCTTTTGGAGCCCCGGCTATAAGATGTAAAGCATGCCGCACTGAACGAGGGAGTAGTCATCGGTACGTGCCTACCAAGCGTTCATAACGTCTTGTTCTGCAGGGAGAACATGTGCGTCACCCAGCGGTGCTTGTAGGACATAATCTTTCTTGGCAGCTATGAGGATGATCCTCAGGTTCCGGACCCAGTCCGTGTAGTTGCTGCCATCGTCTTTCAGCTTGGTTTTCTCTAGGAACGCGTTGAAGTTGAGGACTACGTTGGCCATTTGATCTACAAGACATATTGTAAATATTTTAGACTAAGTTCATGATAATTAAGTTCATCTAATCAAATTATTTAATGAACTCCCACTTAGATAGACATCCCTCTTCTAGTCATCTAAGTATAACATGATCCGAGTCAACTAGGCCATGTCTGATCATCACGTGAGACGGACTAGTCAACATCGGTGAACATCTTCATGTTGATCGTATCTTCTATACGACTCATGCTCGACCTTTCGGTCTTCTGTGTTCCGAGGCCATGTCTGTACATGCTAGGCTCGTCAAGTCAACCTAAGTGTTTTTATGTGTAAATCTGTCTTACACCCGTTGTATGTGAACGTTAGAATCTATCACACCCGATCGTCACGTGGTGCTTCGAAACAACGAACTGTCGCAACGGTGCACATTTAGGGGGAACACTTCTTGAAATTATTATGAGGGATCATCTTATTTACTACCGTCGTTCTAAGTAAACAAGATGCAAAAACATGATAAACATCACATGCAATCAAATAATAAACGTGACATGACATGGCCAATATCACATAGCTCCTTTAATCTCCATCTTGGGGCTCCATGATCATCTTGTCACCGGCTTGACACCATGATCTCCATCATCGTGTCTCCATGAAGTTGCTCGCCAACTATTACTTCTACTACTATGGCTAACGCGTTTAGCAATAAAGTTTTACGTGGCTCCTATGGCTCCTATGGCTCCTGCCGGTTGTCATACTCATCGACATGCAAGTCGTGATTCCTATTACAATAGCATGAACATCTCATACATCACATATATATATCATTCATCATTCATCACAACTTTGGCCATATCATATCACAAAGCACTTGCTGCAAAAACAAGTTAGACGTCCTCTAATTGTTGTTGCAAGTTTTACGTGGCTGAATTAGGGTTCTAGCAAGAACGTTTTCTTACCTACGTGAAAGCCACAACGTGATTTGTCAACTTCTATTTACCCTTCATAAGGACCCTTTTCATCGAATCCGCTCCAACTAAAGTGGGGGAGACAGACACCCGCCAGCCACCTTATTCAACTTGTGCATGTTAGTCGGTGGAACCGGTCTCACGTAAGCGTACGTGTAAGGTTGGTCCGGGCCGCTTCATCCCACAATACCGTTGAAGCAAGATAAGACTAGTAGCGGCAAGAAAGTTGACAACATCTACGCCCACAACAAATTGTGTTCTACTCGCGCAAGAAGAACTACGCATAGACCTAGCTCATGATGCCACTGTTGGGGAACGTTGCAGAAAACAAAAATTTTCCTACGGTTTCACCAAGATCCATCTATGAGTTCATATAGCAACGAGTAATCAGATGCATCTACATACCTTTGTAGATCGTGAGCGGAAGCGTTCAAAGAACGGGGATGAGGTAGTCGTACACGACGTGATCCAAATCACCGGAGATCCTAGCACCGAACGGACGGCACCTCCGCGTTCAACACACGTACGATCAGCGTAACGTCTCCTTCTTCTTGATCCAGCAAGGGGAAAGGAGAGGTTGAGGAAGATGGCTCCAGCAGCAGCACGACGGCGTGGTGATGGTGGAGCTGCAGTACTCCGTCAGGGCTTCGCCAAGCACTATGGAGGAGGATGGGTTGTTGGAGAGGGAGAGGGAGGCACCAAAGGCAAAGGTAAGAAGTCCTCCATCTCCCCCACTATATATAGGGGGGCCAAGGGGGGGGGGGCGCCGGCCCTAGGAGATCCAATCTCCTAGGGGGGCGGCGGCCAAGGGAGGAATCCCTCCTACCCAAGGCACCTAGGAGGTGCCTTCCCCCTTTGGGACTCTTCCTTAGGGTTTCCCCCCCACCCTAGGCGCATGGGCCCTAGGGGGAAGTGGCGCCCCAGCCCACTTTGGGCTGGATCCCTTCCCACTTCAGCCCATGGGACCCTTCGGGATAGGTGGCCCCACCCGGTGGACCCCCGGGACCCTTCCGGTGGTCCCGGTACAATACCGGTGACCCCGAAACTTGTCCCGATGGCTGAAATAGCACTTCCTATATATAATTCTTTACCTCCGGACCATTCCGGAACTCCTCGTGACGTCCGGGATCTCATCCGGGACTCCGAACAACATTCGGGTTACTGCATATACATATCCCTACAACCCTAGCGTCACCGAACCTTAAGTGTGTAGACCCTACGGGTTCGGGAGACAAGCAGACATGACCGAGACGACTCTTCGGTCAATAACCAACAGCGGGATCTGGATACCCATGTTGGCTCCCACATGCTCCACGATGATCTCATCGGATGAACCACGATGTCGAGGATTCAAGCAACCCCGTATACAATTTCCTTTGTCAATCGGTATGTTACTTGCCCGAGATTCGATCGTCGGTATCCCAATACCTCGTTCAATCTCGTTACCGGCAAGTCAATTTACTCGTACCGTAATGCATGATCCCGTGACCAGACACTTGGTCACTTTGAGCTCATAATGATGATGCATTACCGAGTGGGCCCAGTGATACCTCTCCGTCATACGGAGTGACAAATCCCAGTCTTGATCCGTGTCAACCCAACAGACACTTTCGGAGATACCCGTAGTATACCTTTATTGTCACCCAGTTACGTTGTGACGTTTGGTACACCCAAAGCACTCCTACGGTATCCGGGAGTTACACGATCTCATGGTCTAAGGAAAGGATACTTGACATTGGAAAACTCTAGCAAACGAACTATACGATCTTGTGCTATGTTTAGGATTGGGTCTTGTCCATCACATCATTCTCCTAATGATGTGATCTCGTTATCGATGACATCCAATGTCCATAGTCAGGAAACCATGACTATCTGTTGATCAACAGCTAGTCAACTAGAGGCTTACTAGGAACATGTTGGTGTCTATTATTCACACATGTATTACGATTTCCGGATAACACAATTATAGCATGAATAAAGACAATTATCATGAACAAGGAAATATAATAATAATGCTTTTATTATTGCCTGTAGGGCATATTTCCAACAGCTCCGCCCTGTGCCGCTCCGCCTGATCCGCTAGCTCCTTGGCCAGGCGGTCGTGCTCTAGAGCCGCCTTGCTGTGCTCCTCCTCCTTGGTGCGCAGCTCGGTTTGGACCTCGCCCTGGCGCTGCTGCAGTACGGAGGCTGCCCCTACAAAGATGGGAAAGAAAGGACATCAATAATCAACAAAGAAGACAAGTGATTACCAAAAGATCTGGCCCGATTGCTCAGCAGTCAGCCCGAATCTCGAGGGCTACACCCAGCGGGTGCGCTGGCATGCCCCCGCATGTGATAAGATGGAGTGCCTACTCCGGCTTTCGGTCAAGTCAGTGGTCCGCTTGGCCAGCTCCTGGACATGGGAGTTGAAGGCGGCTGCACGGATGTTGTGGTAATCCTGCAACGAATACAACCAAGGAAAAAAATAAATTAGCACTTGGAACCTACCTTTAAGTTCCGAGCCGCCTGCTCAGCAGCCGGCCCGGAACTCGGGGGCTACACCCAGCGGGTGCGCTGGCGCACCCCCACGAAAGATTACAAGGATAATAAACGAGAAGTAAGAAACATACCCGCACGGTCGTCCGCGTCGCCAAGAACGCCTGCGTGTAATGCTGGAAGGCGGTGGCTTGGGCCAGGAACCAGACCTGGACATCCCGTGCGGCCGTGTTCAGAACACATGTTCCGCCCCCAGGCATCCACTCCGAAGGGGCGGCACTGGTGGCCTCGGCGTCGGGGGTTGATGAGCTAGCGGCCCCGATTTCCAGCGGCCGTGGTGCTGAAGCCGCCTTTTCCACATGACGGTGCACTGGAGTGCGGACCGCCGGAGTCAGACCCACCACCAACTCACTGCCAGATGGCGGCACTGGCGACGCTTCAGGCCGACTGTCCTGAGCGTCAGCAGTCGGCGTGTGCGGGGGCACCTCCGCCCCCAAGACAACGAGATCGCCCCCTGAGGGAGTCCAGGATTAAGGGGTCCTCGGGCATCCGGCCTATGTGATATGGGCCGGACTGATGGGACATGAAGATACAAGACAGAAGACTTATTCCCGTGTCCGTATGGGACTCTCCTTTGCGTGGATGGCAAGCTTGGCGTTCAGATATGAAGATTCCTTCCTCTGTAAACCGACTCTGTACAAACCCTAGTCCCTCCGGTGTCTATATAAACTGGAGGGTTTAGTCCGTAGAGGCAATCATAATCATACATGCAAGACTTCTAGGGTTTAGCCATTACGATCTCGTGGTAGATCAACTCTTGTAATACTCATATTCATCAAGATAAATCAAGTAGTAAGTAGGGTATTACCTCCATCGAGAGGGCCCGAACCTGGGTAAACATTGTGTCCCCAGCCTCCTGTTACCATTGATCCTCAGACGCATAGTTCGGGGGCCCCTACCCGACATTCCCCGGTTTTGACACCGACATTAGTGATTTCATTGAGAGCTCCCCTATGTCGTCGACCGAAGGACCGATGGGTCATTTCGTCGACAACTACGGCACCACCGCCGGGGAGATCTTCCCTCCCGGCCAGCTTTTTGTGTTCGGTGGCGCTCCGTGCCAACACAGAAGACCACCTCGAGCAGGTTGAGAGCTACGCCCCTGGCCATTGGGTTAGGTTTGGAAGCTCGAACTACGTTGCTGATATCCGCGGAGACTTGATCTTCGACAGATTCGAGCCAATGGCGACCGCTTCCTGCCACCACGATGAACATGACCTAAATCTGTCATCAGACCGCACCCAGGAGATTCCGCCTGCAACTTCTCTGGCCCCAGATCCGGAGCAAATCGCGTCATCCGAGGACGGGAAGCTCAACCCCACCACGGAAGTCGCGGACTCGGCGGCGCTGGAGCCACACACAGACCCGTCCTTGAGCGGGATCTGTGTCGCCGGAACTTCGGATTCGTCTCCGACTACAGGTTCCGAACCATGTGCATCTGCGTCCTTCGAGCTTGATCAGGCGCCTATCGTCGAATTCAGCTCCGTAGATATCTTCCGGCACTCGCCTTTAGGCGATGGGCCGAACTCATTAAAAACCCTCTCCTTATAAGGGGACTCACAGCCGAATTATATCTGGTTTGAACTGGAGGCTGATAACGGAGAACTTTGCTTCCCACCCACCACCCACTTCAAAGCCACCGTCGAGGACTTAACTGACATGCTCGATTGCGGCTCCGAAGACATCGACGGTATGGACGACGATGCCGGAGTGGAGCAGGCCCAGAACCCGCAATATCAAGCAACATATATAGGAGTAGGATCTCATTTTAACAGGTATCTAGTACTTACTAATTTGAACCAATTTGATGTTTATTTCCATAGATCAAAACCGCTGAGCAATTGTCCCGGAGTACATTTTCTTGTTGAATCATCATGGCTAACTCAACCGATTATTAATTTTGCAAATCATGATTATATATGCTAAGAAGGAATAGACTGCGAAAAATTGCAGGTTATGTGCAATGGTGATAGAAATTGTAGGATTTAATTTTAAAAAATAAGACTTGTGATAAAAAAGAGAGGTTTATAATATGAAGTGCAGTTGTACATACGAAAGGACATGATGTTTGTTGGCGTGCTGTAACAATCTATGGCACATCTTCTGCAAGGATATCTGAAATTGGAAGTGATATTTTTGTAGTTTTCGTATCTCTCTACATAACAATACTAAACAGCTTGCCAATAGATCTATGCATGTAGTTCGAATGCTGCATACAACATGAAAGATGTGCTGGACGAAACTAGCTATGCTTAATACTACACTATAGACAAACCGAAGTCTTGAAACAGAGAGTTCTTAAAACATAGTTTGATGCATTGTACATAACATCAGTTTGGAAGGCTCTACTTTATATATAAATTTATTCGATATGTATCCCCTTACATATGTTGTGTTGAGAAAAAGAGTACTTGAGTATATGTGTGAGCAAACCCTACCAATATACGAACTTACTGCTAAAGGAGAGATCACACAGAGTAGTACGTATTGTTGTATATGAAGATACGCACAACAACTACAACTTCCAACATCTGAAATTTCAAAGCCAGTAATATAAGTAGATGATCATTTGGTGCTTTTAGTACCAGAAAAGTAGAACAATCGGCATGTAATTACCTCCAATGATATTCAATTTTATATGTAATGACATACGCCCCTCATCTACTGATTGTTGTTTAAAGAAAATCATGGTTTGCTGTTTATCTTTGACACCTACAATACAGATTTTATCTTCAGGTTTTTCGACTATCGCAGAAACAGAAAATAGTTTCAAGCCTTGTACTTAATTGTATTAAGCTAAGCATGATAGATATATATATGTATATATATGTATTTTCCAAATTTTAATAGTGTATACATTATATCTAGATAATAAAGCCTCATTTGTTTGGTGCATAAAAGAAGCTTCTCTGTTATGATAATCCTCCAAGTACAACCAATTAGTGCACTGAGAAATCAAGCAGCTACCGTCTTGACGAACTTACGAAATAGATAAAGAATTTCGAATCTGTCTTGATTCCCAGCAGAAAAAAGCCCATGAAAGTAACAGTGACAGATTGCATTGACTGAATAACAAATGTACAGACTGAAACATGGTGTAATTATATGATTTGTTGCTTTTGGAATTTGAATGGGTAAGCTTCATGCATCAATTTCTATTATCTAATAAAGACGGCGTCAATTAAAGTCACAATTTGGTAGTAACCCTCAGTTTTATGACCTGGACCGAAGAGAAGCAAACATTAATTAGTTGCTCACGTGAGTAGAAAGAGATCGAGGAGACTAACCTTAGAGGTGTGTATGATTTGCTTCATCCACCACTGATTATTAGTCATGAAAAAAACCTACAGGGACAATAGTAGGCACTAAAGAATTAAAATAGAATAGCAGTTTGTGACCTGTGGCAAAGATGTAGATACAAAAGATCTGGAAGTGTGCGTACATGAGTTTAGCACCAGGTATAATGGTTATTTCATGTTAATTGAATACCAATGAAGAAGCACAAAGCTAACTAACAGAAACAAACGATTCATGGTTTAGCTAACCAACAGTAAGAAAAGCATCAGAATAGATCTCAGTAGCATGCACCATCTGTGGTTTTCTAGCTATAGTCTCCCCTGAATTTTTTAGGTTGGGCCAACCCAAACCAAATACGTGCAGCAACAAAGATGATACTGCTATATGGGAGGATTCTTGAATTCCGTTCAACGAAAGAAGAAGATTAATCATACACTTGGAGTTAACACAGACTCGTATAGCATGTCCTTTTTGAACCTATAGTCTTGCAATGGCAGATCCCGCGGCTAGGTCTGTGATGGAGGAGAGTGTTGAGGCCGCCGGTGACATAGTCGGCTCCTCGAGAAATGGCTATCGCAGTAGATGTGGTTGTGTTGTAGGCGGCAACACTTGTGTGCGATGGGGTGGCAAGGTAGCCGCAGTTGTACTCGTAGGCTAGGCCGGCGTCGGCATGGTCTACAGCAATTAGCACGTACGTAACGGTATGGATCATGCTGCTGCTACTGCTTGAAGTACCGATAGCAATGGAGGAGATAGCATGCATGTGGCTGGTGAGAGGCAAAGAGAACGTCTTGATCCATACATGAGGCCGCGAGGGGAGCGCCGCCGCGGCACCGTGAGCGGCAGGTTAGAGAGTTTTTTAGATGAGATTAGGGATTTGGAGAGCATACGGGAGAGCACGTGCATCTATTTTTTTAGCTGAGTATGTACGTCCGTGAGCGGCAGGTTAGAGAGTTTTTTAGATGAGATTAGGGATTCGGAGAGCATACGGGAGAGCACGTACATCTATTGTTTTAGCCGAGTATGTACGTCTAGCTTATTGTGAGGCACGCAAACTCTTGTATCGTGCGATTCCAATTTGTGATCTTTTCTGACCGTTAAGATTTAAATAGAAGGTTATGATTTTGTTAATTTGACGATTAGATCTCAGTAGCATGCACCATCTGTGGTTTTCTAGCTATAGTCTTCCCTGAATTTTTTAGGTTGGGCCAACCCAAACCAAATACGTGCAGCAACAAAGATGATACTGCTATATGGGAGGATTCTTGAATTCTGTTCAACGAAAGAAGAAGATTAATCATACACTTGGAGTTAACACAGACTCGTATAGCATGTCCTTTTTGAACCTATAGTCTTGCAATGGCAGATCCCGCGGCTAGGTCTGTGATGGAGGAGAGTGTTGAGGCCGCCGGCGACATAGTCGGCTCCTCGAGAAATGGCTATCGCAGTAGATGTGGTTGTGTTGTAGGCGGCAACACTTGTGTGCGATGGGGTGGCAAGGTAGCCGCAGTTGTACTCCTAGGCTAGGCCGGCGTCGGCATGGTCTACAGCAATTAGCACGTACGTAACGGTATGGATCATGCTGCTGCTACTGCTTGAAGTACCGATAGCAATGGAGGAGATAGCATGCATGTGGCTGGTGAGAGGCAAAGAGAACGTCTTGATCTAGACATGAGGCCGCGAGGGGAGCGCCGCCGCGGCACCGTGAGCGGCAGGTTAGAGAGTTTTTTAGATGAGATTAGGGATTTGGAGAGCATACGGGAGAGCACGTGCATCTATTTTTTCAGCTGAGTATGTACGTCCGTGAGCGGCAGGTTAGAGAGTTTTTTAGATGAGATTAGGGATTCGGAGAGCATACGGGAGAGCACGTACATCTATTGTTTTAGCCAAGTATGTACGTCTAGCTTATTGTGAGGCACGCAAACTCTTGTATCGTGCGATTCCAATTTGTGATCTTTTCCGACCGTTAAGATTTAAATAGAAGGTTACGATTTTGTTAATTTGACGATTAACGTGGAAGCTCGTATGGTGCCTCTGATTAGTAAATATAAGATATAAAATTGAATCGTTATAGGTATGTTCACTTTGTACTCCCCCTGAATTGGAAATATCATTAATTTGCCTCTGGTAATTACTTCTCTAATTAACATTGTAACCAGGGTAATTTTGGTCCAAAATTATCGTCCGATAAGTGTCTTCGTCAATACACCTAATACAAAGAATGGAGGGGCTATCTAATTTTATTAGAACAAGGACAGCGCTTATGGTTTAGGTATATCTGTATTTTAATATGCTGTGGAAAGAGATTAACACTATATCCTCACTTCTTGCTGAAACAAGGATTGGGTCGGACCATATTCCGCTAATCTTATCTTCTGGGGAGGATAGATTGCGTCGCAGCCCATGTTTCTATTTTGAAACAGCATGGTTCGAGGTCCCAGATTTTGACACCATCTTCAGGGAGAGGTGGCAGAGATGTGTCCAATGCACAGGCCAGCAATGAGGCCCTTTGGAGTTCTGCACTGCGGTAGGGGGCCGCCTTCGTGCAAGCCTTAAGGGGTGGGGCGCGAACCAGGGTCGCGACGATAAGATCCTGAGGGCGAGGCTCATTGATGAGATAGCTCAGCTCGACGCTCAGGAGGATATGCGCCCTTTCTCCGAGCAAGAATGGGCGCGGCGATATGCCCTAGAGGGGCAAGTCGAAGCTCTGCTTCGGGCCGAGGAGGAATACTGGAGGCGTAGGGGAGGCCTCAAGTGGACGCTCAAGGGTGATGCGAACACGAAGTACTTCCACGCGTACACGAATGGCCGGCGCAGGAAATGTTCGATTCTCAGGTTGCAGACGGAGCAGGGGCTCCTTCTTCAACAATCAGAGATTTCCTGCCACATCTATGACTTTTATATAGGTCTGATGGGGACGGAGGAGGCCCAGTGAGCACGTTTGTGTGCGGATGTTTGGCTTCCTTCTCAACGGGTGCTCGATAGCGAAAACGAGGGGCTGGAGCTCGCTTTCCTACCGAAGGAGATTGACGACGCACTCCAGGGTATGAAATCCGACACGGCCCCGGGGCCGGACGGATGGCCGGTGTCAATGTTCAAACATTTCTGGCCTTTGCTGCGCGAACCCATTTTCGAGGTGTGTAACGGATTCATGCGAGGTTTTGTCGACATAGCGCGGCTCAATTTCGGTGTGCTGTCGCTAATCCTGAAAGTACCTGGTGCGGACAACATTCGCCAGTACAGACCCATAGCGCTCATTAACGTACCTTTCAAAATATGTGCTAAAGGATGCGCTACTCGACTCACGCCGATCGCTCATCGAACCATTAGTCGTGCGCAATCGGCATTCATTCGCGGTAGGAATATTTTGGAGGGACCGTTAGCCTTACAAGAGACCCTTCACGAACTCAAACGCACGCAAGAACCCGCGATCCTTCTCAAGTTAGATTTTGAGAAGGCTTACGACCGCGTTAATTGGGATTTTCTCCGACAAATTCTTACTAGCCGAGGCTTCTCGTCGGCGTGGGTGCACCGAGTCATGCAATTGGTCTCGGGGGGCCAAACTGCGGTCTCGGTAAATGGAGAAGTAGGGAACTTCTTCAGGAACAAGCGTGGCTTACGCCAAGGTGATCCCATGTCACCGATCTTGTTCAACTTTGTCGCGGATGCGCTGGCAGCAATGCTGCGGAAAGCTGTGGAAGCCGGGCACATCAAAGGGGTGCCGGGACACCTCATCCCAGGGGGGATATCACATTTGCAATACGCGGACGATACACTATTGCTATTTCAGCCGGACCTCCACAGCGTGGCCACAGTTAAAGCCCTGCTTATAAGCTTCGAACTCATGTCGGGCCTTAAAATCAATTTTCACAAGTGTGAAGTGATGCCCATGTGCATGGACGAGCAGGAAGGTAGACGCATCGCGGATCTACTGAACTGTAAACTAGGCAAACTTCAGTTTACCTATTTGGGCCTCCCGTTGGACGCCAAGCGCATCTCGATAGAGGGGTGGGCTCCGCTCTGGACTAAGGTGGGCGGGCGGGTTTGCCCGTGGAGGGGAAAATTTATGTCCTCTGCCGCTAGGCTGGTCCTGACGAATGCGAGTCTCTCCTCGCTCCCGCAATTTGCCATGGGACTTTTCCTTCTGGCCGAAGGGGTGCATGCCAAGATGGATACACCCCGGTCCCATTTCTTTTGGGAAGGATCGGGACCCAAGCGCAAGTACCACATGGTTAGGTGGGACGCGGTTTGCTGTCCCAAAGCTCAGGGAGGGCTAGGGATCACGAACACTAGAATCCTCAGCATTGCGCTGATGTGTAAGTGGATTTGGAAGCTCTCGCAGGGGGCGACGGGTTTGTGGGTAGACCTGTTGCGTGCAAGGCACTTCCCCTCCGGGAATTTTTTTGAAGGAGTGGCGAGGGGCTCTCCTTTCTGGAACGACCTGCAAGCGGTCCGGCCGGCTTTCTCTATGGGGGCCAAGTTCGGCATTGGCAATGGGCGTTCGACCCTTTTTGGTTAGACCATTGGGTGGGAACCCGGCCTCTATGGCAAGACTTCCAGGACCTCTACAGCCTGGCGGTCAATCCGGAGCAGCACGTTGCCACGGCACTTGCCTCCTCCCCCCCCCCCCCCCCCCCCGCGATCTACTTCAAACGGGAGCTAACGGGAATAGAACAAGCTCACCTCACGGTTTTGCTTGCTCTTATCGCGGCGGTCGCGCTTTCCTTGCACGAGGATACAGTGACTTGGTCTCTCACCCCATCCGGCAAGTTTTCCGTCAAGTCGTTGTACCAGAAACTCTGGGCCAGTCCTCCCAAGTGCCGAAAGGCTTATGGAATGCGCGACTCCCGCTTAAAATTAAGGTGTTTTTTTGGCAACTGTTTCGTAACAGATTGCCCACCTCAGCCAATGTTGCTAAACGCAATGGCCCGTCGTCCGGCCTTTGTGCGATTTGCAACGTCTCAGAAGACGCGAATCACGTGTTTTTTCGCTTCTCGTTAGCTCGC
Organism: Triticum urartu; assembly: GCF_056163025.1. Classification (NCBI taxonomy): domain Eukaryota; kingdom Viridiplantae; phylum Streptophyta; class Magnoliopsida; order Poales; family Poaceae; genus Triticum; species Triticum urartu. The sequence continues at coordinate 10,556,216 of NC_141874.1, forward strand.
TTTGCTTGGAGTGCGGTTCGCACCGCAGCCAACACCACATGGAACCCGTGCTCGACCGCCGATCTTGTGACCATTGTTGACTCGGTCCATGGTGGCAACAAACGCGTTCTTTGGAGCTGTGTGGGCGCGCTGGCCTGGGCCCTCTGGCTCACGAGGAACAAACTTGCGATCGAGGGTATCTTCCCATCCCACCCTGCTAATATCATCTACAAATGTAACCTTTTCCTGCAGCAGTGGAGTCCGTTGGCGAGGCGCAAGGATGCTGATAAACTTCAATATGCACAAGAACGTCTTCGTCAAGTCTACGTGATGGCTAGGGAGCCAACCGCCTCTTCTTCGACTTGAAGTGGCCCTTTTGGATGGCACACGAGCGAGCCTGCGTGCTCTAAGCTCAGGCTTCGAGCCATGTAATCATCTATGCTTGCTTAGTGCTGCTTTTGGCCTGCCCGCTAACTCTTCAGACTTTACGCTCTCTTTGGCCGGAGCCTCCGTGCTCGTGTTTGTAATCTCAGACTCTGTCAGTCACGCTGCTTAGTTATGGGCTTTATTAATTTAAAGCCGGACGCGCGCAGCGTCTTCGTTCTAAAAAAAGTAGCTTTTATGACTCAGTGAACTCACTCACCTGCCTTTTAGATGTGTTCGTAGTGGCAAGGTCCTTGCATTGGCAAAATTACCCCCATACGCTAGAGGCGAGGAACCGGAGAAACCCAAGGGTCAGACGGCTAGCAACACAGAGACAAGAGAAGCACATGACACCAGAAATATATTTTGCTTCTAGGGCTGGCAGCTCAGACCATATGGATTAAAATTTGATGCCCAACGTCCTCACGGGCAACTACAGTTAAGCAGAAATATGGGCCACAAAATTTGGTGCAAACTTGCTGGCTTGTTTGTTTCTCCTATACTTTGCGGGGATGATTGATCATGCCAACTTGCGTATGACTGACCGGCAGAATATAGTTCCTTGGTGACCGGTGGGACATATAGCTACAATTTTGGTTCATATTACAAACTTCGCACCATAGGCCGCAAAGTGGGTACTTGACGACATTCAAGGATTAAGAAGACATCCATGAATGGAAGGTCCTGCTAGAAAATACTAGAAAATAATGACAAACTTGCTAGTTCTACTGTTCATTATGCCCAAGAATATTAAAGTGTGGCGGCTGAAAGACATGCATGCATGTGAGTTTTGCTTTGTCAGCTCAAAGAAGCAGTACCACGTCATCTTTAACCACGTAAGGCCATCGTAAACTCCTAATCCTGTCTTTTCAGCAAGCTTTGAGCTGCTAGCTAAATTTAAGATAATGACTCAGGCGAGCTGCGGGAGACTAGATGTACATTTACCATGAACACCAGTTTCATCAAGAACAGGAGCAGCACAAATCCTAATTACTCCCTCCGTCCCATAATATTAAAGTGTGGCAACATATCTACGCACGTAGAAAAATGTCTGGTGAGCTTGCATAGTAAATACTAACAGAACAAATACATTCGCAGGTACCTAGTTAAAATCTTCCGATAGGAAACCGACCAACACTAAATATTCGAGTTATTTACATGCCCTAGCGATTTAAACTGCCAACTTTACAAATAAATACCTCTGTCTTCTTTAAGGAAAAAAATGATGTGCATGAAAGAAACTTTTGAAGCATTAAACGTCTTTGCGAGAATTAGATTTTTCCCTGAAAAAGATGGTAGACTCCTGACCTCTGCACCAAGTGATGCGCAGTCATTCTTGTCAGAGTTTGCTACATTCACGAATTTTCATTTTTGAGAAGTGATACTCTGATTATTATTGTATTGCTCAGTTGACACATCAAGGTAGATGTTGCCCGTGGGTATCTTAACATATGGGGCAATACAAGTGACACAAGTGTGGCAGGTTGTAAAAGTGGTTTGTCTCTTGAGCTGGCTTGTAGTCCGCTGAGACTACTTTTGCGAAAGACTAGGCTTGATACAGCAAGACTGGTCAAACTCTAATCACTACAACCCGGTAGCTGACAAGGTTGTTTAAAGGGCATATAGGAAATACAAAGGACAACTTCACATTAACAGCTACGAAGATGCTTGGGAAACACTATGGAAAACCACAGCGAAACTTTGCATATGTTAGTTTTCTGTGAAGAGTTACGCCATGAAAGATAACTATGCACTGAAGGAAAATTTGTTGGTGCTTGAAAAAACATGAAGTGAGTCACGTCATCTCCAAAAGAATCCACCTAAGTGTTAACACGTCGTCAGTGGTAACATAACAGCGACATGAAATACTCCTAGGCATGCATAAATAGCACTCGAACACGAGTAGCATGTTAATGAAAAGCAATATCGATTCCATTACAGTACATTTCACGTGGAATTGTGTATCCACTCAAATCTCTTGCAATGAATCATTTGTTTTTCATGTGATGCAATCAAATAAATATTTTCTACGGGATTCAAATGACTATGACATTGCAAACCTATATTTTTTTTCTATTCATGCGTTTAGAGAATCCCATGAATCAAAGAGGAAATCATCAATGGGAGCAGCAAATAGCTCACAATCTAAGAGCCATAAAACGGCGAGCATTTAAAACAATAACACGCCTTCAAAAGAATTATTGTGCTTAAAAATGTCATTTTAAATCCTGTAAAGTTCTTATTGGCATGAAAAAGTTTAGGAAATAAATAAGCAACACCATTATCTCCTAGAAGTTTTACCTAAGGAATATGACATCTTCAATAACCATGTGAGGCCAATGGAAAATACTTAAAGGCCATTTCAACAAGCATTGTGCTTGCTTCCCAAATTTAGGATAATAACTCCCAGGGCCCACATGTGGCCTCACTTCAGCGCCAAGTGTCATATGGTGAATGGAGATGATGTAGGTCAGAATTAAGGACAGAAATATAGACTTACTTTCTTTTATATAGTACCGAATACACTAATTTTCTCTTTAAAAAAGGAATACACTGATTTCTTTTCAACAAGGGATATGATTAAATTGGGTTGGCTGGCGGAATGCTAGTACCAGTAGCCTCGTGCCGCGTTGCACATGTGTGGTGGGTCCATCCACTGCTTTTACCACCGCTTACCTAATCTGCAAAAGGAGACTCTGAGACATGCATCCACTTGTTATTCTCCGCCCAGTTCTCGCTTCTTGTTTCTCGTCCCTACCTCTGTCACAGCTTTTCTCCCCTCCTTCATGTTCGCACAGCAAGTCTACCATGGATCCGATGAGGTGGAGATATATGATGGCGCTAGGAGTCGGTCATCGTTGCCTGCGTGCTGCACTAATGCGAGAGTTGTCGACGCGAGGTGTTGCCTCGTTGGATGCTTGGCTGGCGCCGTGACGGCCGCCATGCTGTGCTGCAAGCTCCGAGCAAAGGAGGGTCATATGCTAGAATCGACAACACGTGGTGCTGCAACTGCCCTCACCTAAAGCTAGAATCGGAAGGCATGGCTGCTGCAAGCCCATGCTGTTGTGTTGGAAGGACGACTAAGTCATGCTACGATGGGCGGACGAGGTGCTAGAACTGGCTTCGGTGAGAGCTGCATCCGGCAGGGGGTGGTACTACTATGGGCAGCGACGTGACACGACATGCTGAAAACAACCTCGGTGGGAGCTGCAACCGGCATGACGGGAGTTGGATCTGGTGAGGGGGCGATGCTATGATGGGTGGTGACCTAGCACCAAACGTAAGAATGGTCTTCAGAGAGAGCAGGAACTGGCTTCGGAGGCAAGGCAGAACTGGCCTCGGCGGAAGCTGCAACCGGCACGGCTGGAGCTGCATCCAGTGAGGGGGAGGTGCTAAGATTGGCGGTGACGTCACGCGAGATGCTCAAACCATCTGGTGGCTACTTGGTGTAAAAAAGAGAAAGGCCAAAAAAAGAAGGCCCAAAAAAAAGAGAAAACAAAAAAATGAGAGAAAAAGAGAGAAGGGGCAATGTTACTTTCCTTTTACCACACTTGTGCTTCAGAGTAGCACCATGTTCTTCATATAGAGTCTCTTGAGTTATCACTTTCATATACTAGTGGAAATTTTCATTATAGAACTTGGCTTGTATATTCCAACGATGGGCTTCCTCAAATGTCCTAAGTCTTCATGAGCAAGCAAGTTGGATGCACACCCACTTAGTTTCAGTTTGAGCTTTCATATACTTATAGCTCTAGTGCATCCGTTGCATGGCAATCCCTACTCCTCACATTGACATCAATTGATGGACATCTCCATAGCCCGTTGATTAGCCGCGTCGATGTGAGACTTTCTCCCTTTTTGTCTTCTCCACATAACCCCCATCATCATATTCTATTCCACCTATAGTGCTATGTCCATGGCTCACGCTCATGTATTGCATGAAAGTTGAAAAGGATTGAGAACATCAAAAGTATGAAACAATTTCTTGGCCTGTCATCGGGGTGTACATGATGTGAATATTTTGTGTGGTGAAGATGGAGCATAGCCAGACTATATGATTTTGTAGGAATAACTTTCTTTGGCCATGTTATTTTGAAAAGACATGATTGCTTTATTAGTAGGCTTGAAGTATTATTGTATTTATGTCAAATGATAGACTATTGCTTTGAATCACTCATGTCTTAATATTCTTGCCATGATTAGATTACATGATGAAGATTATGCTAGGTAGCATTCCACATCAAAAATTATCTTTTTTATCATTTACCTACTCGAGGACGAGAAGGAATTAAGCTTGGGGATGCTGATACGTCGCCGTCGTATCTATAATTTTTTATTGTTCCATGCCAATACTATGCAACTTTCATATACTTTTTGGCAAATTTTTATACTATTTTTGGGACTAACATATTGATCCAGTGCCCAGTGCCAGTTCCTTTCTGTTGCATGTTTTATGTTTCGCAGAATATCCATATCAAACTGAATCCAAACGGGATAAAAAGGGACGGAGCTTATTTTTGGAATATTTGGAAAATCTGGGAGAAAGGTCAACTGAGATGGTGCCCGAGCAGGCCACGAGGTAGGGGGCGCGCCTACCCCCTGGGCGCGCCCTGACCCTCGTGGGCCACCCGTAAGGCGGTTGATGCCCTTCTTCGGCCGCAAGAAAGCTAATTTTTGGTAAAAAATCACGGCGAAGGTTTCAGTCCAATCGGAGTTACGGATCTCCATATATATAGGAAACGGTAAAAGGGCAGCAGGGAGGAACGCAGAAACAAAGAGAGACAGAGAGACAGATCCAACCTCGGAGGGGCTCTCGCCCCTCCCACGCCATGGAGACCATGAACCAGAGGGGAAACCCTTCTCCCATCTAGGGAGAAGGTCAAGGAAGAAGAAGAAGGAGGGGGGCTCTCTCCCCCTCGCTTCCGGTGGCGCCGGAACGCCGCCGGGGGCCATCATCATCACCGTGATCTTCACCAACACCTCCGCCATCTTCACCAACATCTCCGTCACCTTTCCCCCTTTATCTACAATGGTCCACTCTCCCGCAACCTGCTGTACCCTCTACTTGAACATGGTGCTTTATGCTTCATATTATTATCCAATGATGTGTTGCCATCCTATGATGTGTGAGTAGATTTTCGTTGTCCTATCGGTGGTTGATGAATTGCTATGATTTATTTAATTTGCTTGTGGTTATGTTGCTGTCCTTTGGTGCCCATCATATGAGCGCGCGCGTGGATCATACCATAGGGTTAGTTGTATGTTGATAGGACTATGTATTGGAGGGCAAGGGTGACAGAAGCTTCAGCCTAGCATAGAAATTGATGCATACGGGATTGAAGGCGGGGACCAATATATCTTAATGCTATGGTTGGGTTTTACCTTAATGAACGTTAGTAGTTGCGGATGCTTGCTAATAGTTCCAATCATAAGTGCATAGAATTCCAAATCAGGGATGACATGCTAGCAGTGGCCTCTCCCACATAATACTTGCTATCGGTCTAGTAAAGTAGTCAATTGCTTAAGGAACAATTTCGCAACTCCTACCACCACTTTTCCACACTCGCTATATTTACTTTATTGCTTCTTTACTTACAACAGCTCCTAGCTTTTATTTACGTGCTCTTTATCTTCTTGCAAGCCTATCCAAAAACACCTACAAAGTACTTCTAGTTTCATACTTGTTCTAGGTAAAGCGAACGTCAAGCGTGTGTAGAGTTGTATCGGTGGTCGATAGAACTTGAGGGAATATTTTTCTACCTTTATCTCCTCGTTGGGTTCGACACTCTTACTTATCGAAAACCGTTGCGATCCCCTATACTTGTGGGTTATCAGAGCCCCCTCCACCGTAGGATCTAAATCGCATGGCCATAATAGAACGCATTTTTATTTAGGTGTGAACCATTTCTCTAGCGCTCGCTCGTCCACCCGCGTTTAAGTTCGGTCCCTAGCCGTAGCCAATAGGGCTTTGCCTCGTAGCCCATCAACCGATCCGTAGTTTTTTTCTTCTCTATTTTCTTTTTAGATTTCAGAATAGTTTCTGTTTTTAGAAAATCCATATCTCCTACAGTTTTAGTATTTTTTTAGTTATTATTTTCGCATTAGGTTAGAAATTTTATGAAGTTTCTATAGAGAACAAGTTTGGCTATGTTTAAAAACTTGAAATTTTAATTTGCATGAATTTCATTCAGACACTAGATTAGAAATAACATGTGTTTGAAAATATCATTTAAGTTAATTCTTTTTGTAGTTTGTCATAAAAATAGTTGTGTATTCAGTAGCTCTTATGATTTTGTTTTTTACTTTATATTAGAATCTATATTTTAGCATAACAGTATTGTTTTAGTATTTTACAGGATTAGTGCTATTTTCTTTCGTTTTAATTGTTTTAATTATCTGCTTTTGCCTTTTTTACAAGATCTATTTAATTTCTGTTAAGTTAACAATAGACCAATTATTTGTAGTAAAAAATACTTTTATTACTTTGTTTCTTTTATCTTGCTTGAAAATTAGTTTTGATCATTATAGGAGTTTTATAAATGATTTTACTATGATTCTTTTTGCATGGAAATTTTTAGTTGATTTTATTTCTGTTATTTAGTAAAACCTTTATTTTGGTTTTTGTTAAAATTTATTAGTGGCCGAAAATTTATTTGTAGCTTGTTTTACTTGTAGTAAGATGTTGCATTGAATTTTATTGTTTTCTTTGGTTTTGTTTTTAGGTTTCTTTATGTGTTTCATTGATTGTTTTATTATTAGATTTACTTCCTGTTATAGTATTATTTTGTATGATGGTATGCTTACGTATGTCTTGTTTGTTTTGATAGATTATGCGGAGTGTGACGCTTGTTATTACGAGTCTGTAGAGTTTGAAGATCGTCACCAAGGCAAGTCATTTGATCATGTATTTTATTACGTATGATTTTTATTGCATTAGTTGATATCCCGCCCACACTTCATGCAAGTAGGTGAATTTGATTTTCTGTTCTTGAGTAGTATCATGTGGTAGGTTGAACCCAAATCACCTTGTTACCAATGCCCAGGAACGTTGTAGTTATTTTGCTATGCTTAGTAGACAGGGTTTGTTGAGTGAATTACATGGGAATTGTGAGATTTAGGTTGGCGACTACAACCCCAAGACTTCTAGCTCTCAAGACGGACTTCAATTTCACTACTGGGTCGAGGACAGATGGAAGGGCACCCTGGAGTACCCAGTGGTTAACCCAGGGATGCTTGGAGAAGCGCCATGACATCTTGCGGAAAGCTTCACCCAGGCTCGAAGAAACGAATGGATACACCTTGACTGGAAACTTACTTGTTGAGCCACAAGTCAATATGGACTCTGGCTTGGTTGACCCTAGTTGTGACTATGGACGGACGGTGCCAGGAGAGGTAGAAGAACAGTAGGAAATGGATGGGCACCGGTGGTGGCCCAGAGGAACTCTACGGAAGGCCATGTTTCGTTTGTCCCGTCCTCAAACATTAGGCAGTGCGAGGATATAAAGGGAGGGAACGATTCTTGTGGGTAAAGTGCTGAAGACTCTGCAGAGTGGAAATCTCATTGATCAGCCCTATCCCCGGTTACGGACATCTGAGCCTCTGGAATTAGATTTATCTGGAACTCTCAACACCAAAATAATTAATTAAATGCTGGGTTAATAATGACTTTGGTATGAGACACTGGTTGGCGGAACCATCTCATTAACAACAAATACTTTGTAGTAATTAAAAGCAAGTCCTTTTGTTGTAGTATATAAATTTCTTTTCGCAAAAACTTAAACTTGCAGCCCCACAACCAAAATTGCATACATCGATAGGATTTTATTATTGTTTCCTCTATGTGACTTGCCGCAAATTCAAAATGCTGACCTACACGGCTGCAACGTGTCATGATGCAGAGGTTTGTTCCGACTAGGAGTGAGGCTACCATCTATGCTCGGTGATATGCCCTTGGAGTCGTGTGGACTCGCTATCTTCTATGTCTACCGCAGTAGTTTATCTCATGAGTTGGCCTTTGGCCGAAATTATTCTATTGTAATAAAGACTCTATATGAGATTTGATGTAATAAGCACGTGTGATTGAACTTTGATATATACATCAATGTACTGTGTGTACGATTGAACTTTGATATATACATTAATTTACTCTGTGTGCCAGCCTGATCTTGGGACGGCATAGATACACAGAGACTTGACCGTTTCGGGTCGGGTCGGTACATTTTACTTTCGCATGTATTGTATATTTTGTTTTAACACTCATTAGTGATTGCACGTCAGAATAGCGAGCCATTTTTGTTCTCCCATATAGTATGATCTTAGTTTGTATTTGGCACATGATATATCACTGAAATAGCATGTTACTCTTTATGTATATGCATCTTGTGTCAGCAACCGTGTTGTGATTAGAGTTGGACCAGTCTTGTATTAAGCCCAAGCTTTGATTAAAAAAAGTTCAATGGGGTGGGCGGCTATACAAGCCAGCTCAAGAGATAACCCACTTTTAGAACCTGCCACACTCGTGTCACTTGTGTTATCCCATATGAGATGATACACACGGACCATCTAACCATAAAAACAGAAGCCCACAACTAGAGTGATGTGTCAATTGGTAACTATAATAATTAGTCAAGGGTCCATTGAGGATTTTTTTTAATGTAACTAATTCCAACAAAATTGTTTAATGCTTCAAATTTAACCTTTAAGCACAAATTCCATAAAGAACAAACAAGTATTCATGTTTAAAATTTGAAGTTTAATTCACCGGGCACATGAAGAATTCAAATATTTTGTTACGACTAATTTTCCATAGTTAACAAGTTCATGATTTGTGTTGCTCCTATTGTAGGCATGCACACCTGGTGTTCATGGTTAATCCACATCTAGTCTCGAGCAGCTCGTCTGAGTTATTATTTTAAATTTAGCTAGCTGCGCAAGGCTTGCTGAAATGACAGGTTTAGAATTTACATTGGCCTTACGTGGTTATAGACGATGTCGTATTGCTTCTTTGAGATGACGTCGCTCCTCTCTTCATTTATTGGCTGCTAAAAGCAAGACATTTATATATTCAAGAGCAGCAGGTGAAATCACAAGGACTAGCAAGTTGGTCATTATTTTCCTAATAGTATTTTCTAGCTGAACATCCATTCATGAATGTGCCCTTAATCTCCAGTGTCGTCGAGTGCCTACTTTGCCGGGTATGGTGCCAAGTTTGTAAAAAGAAATGGTACTATAGAGTACAACGACGCACGCAACAAAGCTGTAAGTATATGTCCCAGTGCTCACCATGGAGCTATATTCTACAGATCAATCATATACAAAAGTTGGCACGATAGATCATCTCCACAAAATTTAGGAGAAACAAACAAGGCAGCAAGTTTGTGCTGCATTTCGAGGGCCAAATTTCTAGTTAATTATACTAGTACATGAAGACGTCCAACGTCAAAATTTAATCCATATGGTCTGAGCTGCGAGCTGCCTAGAATCAGAATATATTTTGTCCTACCTTGTGCTTCTCTTGTCTCCACGTTGCTTGCCTTCCCGTGCCTTGGGTGTCTCAGCTTTCTTCTAGATGTGTGCACCTACTAATAGAAAGATCTTGGCCTCAAATACTCCACTTTTCATGAAATACATATATTCACCAATGATTGGTTGGACTAAATACTACATTTATTTGCTTAGAAGGGGAAAGATGGTTGTGCTCGTACGTAGTTTTTCCTAGGACCATTCCAACAGGATGCTCAGAGGTGGGTGGAGAAAAAGCTCAAAAGCCACACTTCCTGTGCTTTCAAAGGATGTAAATCATCTTCATCCTTTCGCTTTTCAAAGCCCCTGAAATAAATACTTAATTTCCTTTATCAGAGATTCACATATTCTCGGTCTCCTTGAAAGAACATGAGTTCAATAAGGGGGTGGGGGTAATTTTACCGTGAACAATGTCCCTAGGTTTGGCGGTAAATGGCAGGTGTGTGAGTTCCTTGTGTCATAAAAAGCTATGTACCTGCCACTATATCTGTTAGAGGATATAACGTTAATATATTGTCACAACACATTAAAAGTCAAGTCTACCTATAACAATAAGCACCATCATTTCTTGAGTTGAATTATGTACTTCCTCCATTTCTATTACCAGGTATCTTTTTAGTGCATGGTGACCAAGACATTGTTGTGAGGATTATTTCCCCTGGTTATAATGTTGATTAGAGCAGTAATTACAAGTAGCTAATTAATGATTCTTGAAGTTTTTATTAGGGATATGAAGTCATACTCTTTCGATAACAAATTGAAATTCTGATCTACCTATAACCTAACAACTGTCATTGCTAAAGTTGAATTCATATATTCCCTCTGTTTCTTTTATCAAGACTCTGATTTTGTGCATGGTTACCAATAAATTTATTTGAGGATTATTTCCCCCGCTTACATGTTGCTTGAAGTAGTAACTAACGGTAGCTAGTTAGAGTGAGTCATTTTGAAGCCCGAACTCCATGAAGTTTTTTTTGAGAAGTTCAAAATGTATACTTTAAAGTTTCAAAAAAATCGTTAATATTTTCTACATGTTTATATGGATGTATTATATGAAGGGTATAAAGAATTACAATGAAATACATTAACATGTGAGCTACATAAAAATTGTTCATTTTTTATAGTGAATAGTCTGTGTATTGTTCCCTATTTTCGAAATCACATATTTTTTTGTGTGTAGATCTCACCTTAATGTACATCATCATCAAACATTACACATGTAGTATACATCCTAATGAAGGTGCACTATTGTTTTCAGAATTCTTTGAAACTTTAAAATGTTTTTTTAACTGAGATCCATGGAGCTCGAGCTCTATTTTGGATTTGCAAAGGTAATTAATGAGTCTTACAGTTTCTGGGGAATAGATTAGAATCTACGGGAGGAAGAAGGAAAGGTACCTAAAAATTCAGAAACAAATACATTTAATAAAAAGGACAGGATGAATTATGTATTGATGGCCACTTACATTCCAAAAACATTAAAAAAAGAGCAAAGGTGAAGCTGAAGTAAAATAGAAATTGGGAACGAAAAATGAAAATAGGTGGAAATTATCTCGTGTGCTCAGTATGTCAACCTCCACCGGGCTCTCCCGAGGACAACTATTACCTACTGGCCCAAATGAGAAATTTCCGTGAACCCTGGCCCCATTCATATTTAGGTGCAAAATAGTAATAAGCTCGATCTGAAATACATCGCGTACTTTTTTGAAGGATCAGTCTTTGAACAAAAAATATTCTACTTTAGGCAATAATTAATGTCCCATCAAATAATAGTAATAAGCTCGCTCTGAAGTATTTTATGTCAGTGAGTAATAATATGGTTAATTTATTTCCCATCAAGACTTGACATATACGTATGTATCGATGCATATTATGTATAAATAACACAAGTCGGAATGGATCTTCTTTTTCATAAACTATTCTCTCCGTTCAATAATATAACATGTTCTAACTTTTTTTCTGAATTGGATGTATATAGACACATTTTAGTGTGTTTGCCACTCATTTAAGTCCCTACGTTGTCTATATTGAAATATCCAAAACATCCTATATATGTGAATGGATGGGCTACATAACAATAATATCTACTGATATGTATCTGAAATTTAAATGCGCTCAATGATATGTTTTTACCTGCAACTGCTTATGGGGACATGGCTGGTTTGTAAAAATAAAACACAATTGTGGATTACAAGGACGCACACAAAACTGTAGCTATGTTTTTCCACCGGTCGCTATTGAACTATACTATACAGCTCATCATACACAAGTTGACAAGTTGGCACGATCGATCATCTCCGCAGAATCTACGAGAAACAAACAAGCAAGCACGTCATAAATTTAGTAGGCTATATTCTATTGAAATTTTGTAGTATATGCATACGGTCGGGGTCAAAATTTATTCCATGTGGCCTGAGCTACCTGCTCGCTGCATGTTCAAAGGAAGTGAGGAATTATGCAAGCGACTCTTTGACGACATGCCGTCAATACCTATCAGGTCCTGTACATTTGTCTTTCTTGACAGCCTTCGCTGCCTCATTTGTTAGAGAGACTCTCTGTAAGCGTCCGTATGCATGCATGTGTTGAAGTCCCAACTACTATGTCACGATAAACTAGTCCAGAGAAATGGAGATTGGAAATCTAACGAATCACTAACTGCCAAATGAATGAATATACAACGTGTGCATGTCCTACTCATAGTCGACGACGTTATCTTACGGGTGCTTCTAGTTCTACCTGTCGTTGGTTCATGCCCCACGACCTACAGTCTCGTAATTTTTTCTTACTCCACACGAGCGTGCACTTTTGTTATACTATATAGATTCTGGACAATTTTTTGTCTACTTTACGGCTTGTCTGTGTGGATATCTGTGAGCATTAATGCATGGGTGTATTGCTATCTTATATCCCTGTTTAGATTGGCTTTTAAACAATAATTTGGATAGTTGTATCTTTAATCGGACATGATTCCATGCTTATACTTATTTTTTCTTTTGACACACGGTTAAACTTAATAGGAATCCTGCTATTTTTGCATTTGTAGCTTATTTTCGAGCTTGACAAGAAAATATTTGTAAGCATTAACGTATGCTTGGATTGATTTTCTATATGCCTATTTGGATTACTGAATTTGTAAATAAGCATTCCAATATTTGTATCTTAATTGGACACGACTCCATGGTTAAAATGAATTGGAATCCTACCATCTGTCTCTAGAAGCAATCATGTATGTGAATGTTTTTCTTGCACCATATATATTGACGGTGCAAATATGGTACTCCCTCTGTAAAGAAATATTAAGAGAGCTTAGATCACTATTTAGTGATCTAAACACACTTATATTTCTTTACAGAAAGAGTACGTGGAAGTGAAAGAAGAGAGCCGAAAGAGCACCATGTACAATACTGAAAGTGAAGTGTCGAAAAAGAATATGAAGGAATTTGAAACATTGAAGAATACAAGATGTCATATGACAATGTGTTTTACCAGTATATGTGTGTCCTTCTTTGCTTTCCACAACATTAGAAAATGTGGAAATATAATTTTGTATTCATATTATACCTTTTAATGATACAAAACTATTTATCTTCCCTCCATACGTATTTCTTCACCAGTCTTCATCTTATTTTCTCCTAGATAATTGTATTTAATACTAAGAGGTGAATAATTATAGCTTATTCCGCTGGTTGTCACATTGTAATAAACATTAGCTTGTACATTTATGATGCGAAGGTGGTAGGCAACATATAAATTTATAATTCCATGAACTGTTTGCAGAGTATCATAATGCTAAGTACATACAATAGATTTAGTTTGACAATACAATAAAATAACAACTTTTGCGGCTTCTGCCCACACAGACAGTGCACACAACCCAACAACACACATTACATTAGCATTGTCATTGCTTTATTTGTACAGACACACGTTGTTCCCTTTTGTTTTTTGAAGAACCGAGGAATGCACGACCACTGAGGACATGGGATCTACAAAATTCTTATTAGGATATATATTCCTGATAATCGGTTAAAACATGCACTAACTCTATTAAATTTTCTCATAGAGATGTGCGGCCAGCCGTGGTTTAGCTTGCAGAACCAGGGGTTCAGCTAAGACAAGCGCGCCGGTATTGCTTTCTTGGAGACTGATTCTGTCAACTCCAGGGGGCTTCGTCCAGGAGAATCCCTGCAACATCCTCGCAAACAACATCACTGTGACTGAGGTACCAAGTGAAATTCCGGGACAACCCCTCCTCCCACTACTAAATGAAATAAAACGTAGTCCTGTTTCACTGAGGAGCACATTTGCGGTATTCAAATGCCTCTCGGGCTGAAAATCAAGTGGTTCGTTCCAGATCTTGGGATTCCGACCAAGTCCCATCCGGCTTAAAATGACATGGCTATCCTTAGGGATGGTGTAGCCAGCGATAGTGGTGTCTACCATGGCGACATGGGGTGGGTTAAAAGCATGGTATGGGTGTATGCGGAAAGCTTCTTGGATGCATGACTTGAGATAGTTTAGTAGTGGAATGTCAGACTCCTGGACAAGTTTATCTTTACCGACGACGGTGTCGATTTCATCAGTTGCCTTTTTCATCACCTCTGGCTTGTTCACCATTTCAGCGAGCGCCCACTCAACAGCATTCGATGGGTTATCGATTGTTGCATACATCATTTCCTACATCGATATAGAAAAAAAATGGTCAGTTTTCTATCAAAAGAAAGTTGGGGGATCAAATTCTTCTTGCAGTTCACGAATGCATGCATGGTTGTTTGTTGGATTACTGAATATTGATAGAGGTTGAAATGCGTACTAACCACTATCTGCGCCCGGATATCATCCACGGACAACAATGGTTGGCCATCTGCATCATCTAGATAAACCAGGACGTCCAGAAAGTCTCTGGCCTCTTTGCTTCCACCACCATTCCGAAGATTCGACCTTTCGATGATCCTCTTCTCAATGATGGAGTCATGCAACCAGTTGAGTATTCCCATAGCATCCTTGGAAACCTTCTCATGGCCCTCCAAATCAAGCCCTACAAGGGCTGGGAAGTAGTCGGACACGCAGAAGTTATAGAGGTAGTTGAGGAGCGTGAAGAGAGCAGCAACATGTGCCATCTCATCATGTCCGGGTCCGCTAGCCGACGAACCCGGCAGCTCACTGCCAAAGTATCTCTTACCCAACACGAGCCTTCTTATCATGTTACCACAGAAATGCTGGGCGACATGTCGCACGTCGACGAGGTTGTTTGGACATGCCATGCAGGTTTTGTTGATGTACGTCACGAGGTGGTCACACTCCTCCTGCCGAAGATGATGGAGTTTCTGCTCCATGGACGGGGTGAGGATCTCCGAAGTGAGGACGCGCCTCATCTTCTTCCACTGCTCTCCATGTGGTGTCACGATGGTGCCCTTGTACCCGAAGCTGAACGAACCCGAGGCGAAGGTTGCCGGACGGGAGGCCAGCACCTCGTCCTTCTTCTGCAGAACCTCGCATGCTATCTGCGGGCATGTCACGGCGACGACATGAATGGCTCCGAGACGGAGGCACATGATGTCTGTGTCCATCTCCTGGAGCAGGCGATGGATCCACCGGAATACGGCCGGCTTGTTCCACATCATCTGGTGAATGTTGCCGATGAAGGGCAGCGTGGGAGGCCCGGGTGGGAGCTGGTGTTGCTCACTTTTGACAGACAGTAGAATTTTTCTATTTTTGAGTGGAAAAAAAAGTACGGTGACCATGGTAATGACCAGCGTAGCAAAAGCCGTAAGACTTGAGAATCCGTACATTGTTTGCGAACTCATTGCGCATGAGCTAGCTGTACGGATGCTATGAAGTAGGATATATAGATGGAAAGTTGTGGAATAGGATGTACTGAATAGATTTGTGTTCGAAGACACTCTTGCTCTTGGTGCATCTAGCTCGTTTCAGAGGGTATTAATAGGACGAAGTGCTAGCTAGGCTCCAACTGGCCCAAGTACTAAAAAAAATGTCAGATGTCTAAACATCGTAAGGGAGCTATCTCCTGTCCATATCTATATATATGTTATGAATATTTATTTATTGATCGGAGACTCTTTCAGTACCCCAGATTAACTCACATCATTCAACTTGTCGCCACAGTTGGATGTAAGCGAAATGGCTAAAATAAAATAAGGATGTGACTTAACAACAATTAAATTACCAAAACAAGAGGCAAACATGCAACCATGTTCATCTCATCGTCGGTACAGGCTAAACTATCTTCACCGTGATTCTATAGTGGGTCCGAATTATAACCTCTGAAATCTATCACACGTAAGTTGATATAAGTACATATATACAATGATTATTAAGTGCATATGTAATATAACTCTGTCTTGTCTAAGGATTTCAAACATAAGAATAATCGCCGTTGCCACCCTTGGCAACAGTAGGACCGAAGGCACCCCTGCCGACTTCCCGGAGCGCCCCTGCCACCGAGGCCAGCCAAAGGGGAGAAGCGCTGAACCGTTGTGCTCCACCCGCCGGAAGAACCTCCAACCACAGCTCTGAACAAGGGCTGGCCGAACCTCCGCCACTGTGCCACCACCGCGACCAACCAAGGAGGCCCCTGTCAACGTGGCTGACTGCAGACCAGGTCGCCAATCGCCCACGCCACTATGAAGCCGGATCTCGCCGATGCAGCCACCATCCCCGACCTCCAGCACCCACCACCAGCCAGGAAGGCCATCGCAGAGGTGGCCACCCGCTGCCCGCACCGCCACCGTCCCAATGACCCAGCAGCGCCGCACCACCTCGCGGCCCGCCGCGAGGAGGCAGAGGTACCCATGCATCGCCTCAACACACCGTGCCGCCGTGACGCTCGACCCCAGCGCGATGCTCCAGCTCGGGGAGCCGGCCCATGTCGGCGCCTACCGAGCGGGAGGACACAGAGGCCCCACCACTATTAGCGACGAATGGGCTTTGCCGATCCACGCCCTTGGGCGGTGGCGAGGGAGGAGCTAAGGGCAGCGCTGATTTAGGGTTTGCCCCAGCCGCGTCGCGGGAGTGGCGCGCGGGGAGATCGCATCCTGTCGTACTTCTTCATTCGAAGTATACCGGTCCAAATTAGTTGTATATAAACATATGTGTAGTGATATATAATTTCCATACAAAATTCATAACAACGACACATGAAATATTCACTTAGATATATGTATGCACTTTTACGAACCGAGTACAAAAATTTCCTTGTAAATTTGAGACTTTGTATATAACAAAACTTTAGTTTAGAGATATGATGTATGTAACACAATTCAGAAATAGAGACAGAAAAAATTTGATACACTTCAATTTTTTTGGTAAGTGCGCCATATGAATATTGTATTATTAAAATAACAAGCAAACAAAACAAGCCACCATATTTGTTGACATAGGTAAATTACTTCCATCACCTACATTATAACTGTTGAAATGTTTTAGACATAGATGCACCCCCCCCCCCCCAGTCACCCACACATCAAGCTGGTAGATTTCTTACACTTGTTCCAAAGACATCAATGTCGGGTACCTTGAAATACACATCGAAGTGAGCAAATCCAGCTCGAGCTATCCAAAGAGCTGGCTCCGTGGTAAATCGAGTTCTGAACGTGTGTTTGAGCTAGGTTTACACATGTTGCGGTGCGTCTAGTGTTCCACAGAACAAGGTTCTATGTTTCGAACTTTAACCATGCATCGGTATCTTTCCTAAGTTAATCTCAATCCTGTACTTAGGACAAGCGTCTTCCAATTTTTGAGCAAGCAAAACTTCTTTCAGAGTTATAGTGTCGGTCCGTTATTGTCGGCATTTTTTTACAGCTTTAAGGACAGGATTTAGCAGAAACAAACCGCTATTTCAAATCAGCTATGAAAAACAGCCAAAATCTGATTCGGGAAATTTCCAGTGTATTTCTCTGAAGCACGTCACGGATTACTTCAGTGTCAATGTTGATTCAACGAATCAGCTTTGCCGTCACAGTGAATCCACAGCTGATTCTATGAAGCTGAAGCCCAAACAAACGATGACTTAGGATTAGTTTGTCTATGAATGGGAAAAAGATGTGTCGGAACAAAGCCGAAGAGTGATTGGTTAAATTGTTGGTTGCTGTAAGGGTTTTGATGTAAGTTTGCCTAATGTTCCATTGCCATAGACTAATTTAATCGAGCGTTAGATGAATTTCATTGGGTTCAGATGCACCTAATTCTTCAATACCACCCCCGCCCCTGGTTTGATAATCTGGATCCCCTTACTTAACCAAGTACAAACTTGCGAATCAGTTCCATCGCGGTATCATGGAAGCTTTATTGACCTAGCACCTAACAAGTTGCATGTACTAAGAAGACATGTATGAATGGAAAGAACCAGCTTAAAAAGAATGACAATTTGCTAGTCGTTCTGTTCTCTTCCTGCCCTAGAATATGGAAGTGTTGCAGCCGAGAGGCATGCATGCATGTGAGTCTTGCTTTGGCAGATAGCAAATGCATCAGGGAGCTGCCTCATCTGTACGACGTCATCAGACGTAAACACATAAGGCCAACATAACTACTTCATAAATGGGCAAATCCAGTGTTTATTAATCCGTGAACCAGTGGAATAAGCTTTGAAAGGAAATAGGCCACATTGGTCACAGCTGCTCAACATGAATCTATCCTATTGCATTTTTTTCATAGAGAATATATGCATGTGGAACTTTCAAAATTCCAATTTGCATCGCAGCATATTTGCTCTTTTGGTTTAATAATAGATAAACCTTACAATGATTTAGTAGTTTTTATATCCAAATACAATTAACTAACAGAAAATAAGATAGGAGAACTGCAGCTATTAATACATGAAATTTCCAATTTGCATCAAAAACATAATGATCATTAAAACATAACATCATAAGAGCATCTCCACTCGCGCGCCAACATGCCCCCAGGGCTCTTTTTTTAGCGCTGGCGCCTAAAAGTCGCGCCCCCAAGACCTTGTTTATCGCCGGTTTGGGCCGAAATAACAGCTGGCGAACCCGAGCCGAACCCAAGCCCCCAGGGGCCGTCTGGGGGCGCCGGCCGAAGCGAAAAGGCACCTGGGTCCGCTCTGTCAGCGAGAGACGGCCCTTTTTCCCGCCGATCCCCCGCTTTGCCCCCTACATTTCCCTCCATTCCCCCCTTTTGCCCCTCTTCTCCCGCCAATTTTCTCCCTCTACCCGCCATCCGGCCGCCATGCCGCCGAAGAAGTATACGGTCCCTTGCGCCGCTGCTGTTGCCGATGCTACCTAGCCGAAGCAGAGGAAGCCGAGGGCGCCACCGGCAAAATCATCGGGCAGGTCGAACGCCGAATGAAAGGCGGAGGTTCAACGCCGGGAGGCCTTCACCACCGACCGACGGAACTGGCTCAACTCCAAGAGGGCCCGGGACGCGGCCGCGTCAGCGGCGGAGCAGGCAGAGGCGTCTCGCACGGGGATGATGAATCCACCCGGCGGCCAGGGCTCGCAAGCTGCCTAGAGCCAGCAAAGCGTCGGGTCGCCGGCCAGCTTCTCGCCGTCGTCATAGCCCTGGGGGTGTACACCCTTGCCTGGCTCTGCCGACGGCGACACGCACGGCCGATTCAACCCCAACACCACCTTTCCGCATGGCCAGCGCGCCTCGCCCTCCGGTCTGAACCCCGACCAGCGCACGCCCACGCCGGTGTTCGCCGGTGTCCGATACCCCCCCCACACACACACACCTACTCACCGCCGGCTTACGCTGCCTCCCTGACGCCGCCTCTGCGCCGTGGCGCCCTGCACTTCTCACAAGCCTCGTCGTCGCATTTCGGCAACCCCGACGCGACGGAAGCCGACATGGATGAGATCATCACGAGCGGTTCGGCCACCGCCGCCGCCTCCCCCGGGTTCCAGGCGCAATACGATACAATGGACCTCGCCGGCGACATGGACAACGAGCTCGACTATGGCGAGGAGGAGGAGGAGGAGGAAGAGGAGGAGGAGCCGGCGCCTGCTCAGGCGAGGAAAGGGGAAAGGAAGAAGCGGGGGGCTAGGACCGGCGAACCGCGCGTCAAGTGGACGTCCAAAGAAGACGAGTGCCTCGCCGAAGCATGGAAGACCTTCTGCCTCGACCCGATCACCGACACGAAACAGAACGCCGACACGTACTAGGAGCGCATCAAGTCGGAGTTCGACGAGCGCAAGTTGGTCGACCCCTACTTCGCCACCATCCATACGCAGCCCGGCTCGAAGGCCACGGCGAACCATTGGGCGCTCATCCAAATGGCGTGCAACAAATGGCATGTGATCGTCGAGGAGGCCGCACCTCGCCCGGAAAGCGGCGCCAAATTTGAGGGACAGGTATGCACAGACGCCGGCTCTCGCTCCTTTTTCCTCGTGTGCATCACCGACATTTGTTCTTCGGCGCAGATGGTTCGGATGTTCGCCATGTACCGCCAGGACAACAGCACCGACAAAGAGTTCAAGTACCTCCATGTGTTCTCCCGGATCGAGAAGTGCGAGAAGTGGGCGGATGTCCGGCGCACCCTCGCCAAGGCCAAGGATACGTACAAGCCGGACGCGCCCACACCGGGAGCGGCGGAGGGACGCCCTGACGGCAAGAAATGAGCCAAGACGGCACAGGATGTCGCACCGGCTACCGATCGGCTGCAGGCGTCCATCGAGCAGTGCATCGCCAACGCCAAGAACCACGCCGCCTAGAGGGAAGAGAAATCCAAGGCGCGGTGGTCGGCGTTGATGACGAGCAGCGCTGTCAAGCTCGACCTGCTCTGGACCAATGTTGCCCTGCTCCGGACCAACGTCGCTGCGAAGAAGAGGAACACCGACCTGGCGTTTTTTATGGGGGCGGACAAGTCGACGATGGACGTGGAGGTCAAGGCGTTGTAGCTGGCGGAGCGCGACCTCATATTGAACCAGATGCCATCGACCACCGCGCCAAGTCCCACGCCGACCCCAACGCCGCCGCCAAGCTCGAGCGATGATGCCTCCACAAAGGCTAGCACAGAAGCCGCGCCGACGCCGACCAGCCCGCGCACGCCGACTCCTGCCAGTCCAACGCCGGAGGACAACGCTGCCGTTTGATGCATTGTCCTTCCTTTTGAATGCCGAACTTTTGAGTATGATTGATCGCCAAACTGTGGCATGGTGATCGCCGAACTATGTGGCAGCCGTTGATCACCAAACTTGTGTCGTTTTCTTGGGTTGCGGAAAATGTCAAATTTGAATTTATATGCGTCTTGGGGCCGAAACATGGGGCGTGGCTGGAAACTAGATCGCCCCCAGGGCCAGAAAAGCGCGGGCCGAAGGGCCAAAAAAGTGCCGGCCGGTGCGCTGGGGGGCCAGACGAGTGGAGATGCTCTAAGGCCCCTTATATCCCTTCCGTGTTTTAAATCTCGTCATGGTTCTTTCCGCACCACTTAACTTTTACTATCATGCATGGTGCTCTTCAAGCTCCTTTATTCGAGTTGCATTTTCAGTACAATATTTTGCAGAATTGATATTTTGCAAGAACATGCATGCACGCACAATTCTGTGTAGAGAGAAATAACATGCACGATGCCAACTAAGTTTAACCATGGATCAATTAAATTAATATATATTTGGAATTCTAAATACAAAATATACAAATAGGGATATAAGAAATCAATACAACCACACATTAACGCTTACAAATATTTTAGCTTACTAGATTGAAGAGAATGTTAAAAATGTTGCAGCTATATATATAATACTCTTCTAAACCATTCACAACAACTGCATGTGATCTATTATAGAGTAAAGTGTGCAGGCTCTAGTAGAGGAAACAACAGTTATGACTTATGAGAAGACTGTACACATAAGTATCAGGGAGCATGAACCAAGTACAGATAAGTATCGCCCAGAGAAATTGCAAATGATGTATATTCCTTCAATTGGTAGAGAAATCGGTGGAAGGTATGGAATTTCTCGGCTGAAGGTCAGAAAGAAAGCAATCGCCAGTGCTCTCGGTTCCAGCAACGAGTCTTTTCTCTGAGAATTAAGGAAACAAACTAACCTTGTCTGTCTATGTTCACCTTGACATGAAAGACTCTTTTCCTAACCTGACTGTTCTACCTGGCTAGTTCACTTCACTTTTCGAGGGATCCTCGATTGGAGTTCACTTGTCTATGAGTGTCCGAACAGCTTCAGATCCTTCCAAGGCGCAGGGGTTCTCTCTCCATTCACTTTGAGTTGGGTTTCTTGTGATCTTTTTAGTAGTTTTTCCGACCAATTTTATGGTAAATTAAGTCGGCGTGCTTCCTTGCAGAGGGTTGTTTTAGACACCTACCCACCAGAAACTTCGCTTTGCGACCCAGGTATAACCAAAGCCTTCCACAAAGGAATATTTACTACTGGGTCCATCACGTGTCCAGATACCGGTGCATCCGTTGCCGTTTCCCCATCGGCTGAAGTTGGATCAAAGTCGCCGGATGCGAATGCTCATTATAGAAAGAACTACGCCTACTTAGGTAAACAGGCATTTAACAATGTTGCAGGCATGGGTATTTTCGTGCCAAATTACCCTAAATAAATGTCTTGGTTACCATGCACAAATACACCTGATAAAAGAGGTGGAGGGAGCACATGGATTCAGTTTGAGGATTTATAGTTCCTATATTTTAGGTAGAGCTGCCATTTCCATTTGATGTGGAAAGATTGGCGCCATATAGTAATTCCCGTCTGAGCCCAGGCTCATCTGCAACCGATGAACAATAAATTCAAAATGTTCAAAAAAAAAGATTTTTTTTTGGCATTGAAGATGCTCCAATATGCAAGGTGCGTGCACATGTTTTAGGAGAAATGACATTCGAGGGGCTCTACACCTAAAAAAATTAAAATCTTCTCCAAATAGTGTTCTTTTTCAAAGTTTCTCCGAGACCAGAAATTTATTTTTTGTGGAGAGGTCCTCGAATGTCATTTTACCAAGAATTTTTTTAGCTCCTAGCACATTGTTTCATCTTCGATGCAAAATGATTCAGATTTAATTCACAAAAAAATATTTTAATTGAATTTACTGCACCTTGGCACCGAATCACCGCACTCAACGTCATACCCCTATTCGATAAAGTGCAAGTACACAGCAATGATGAGACCGAGAAGCTGAGACCCCCCCCCCCCCCCCCCCCCCCAATTGATAGAAGACATGGAGGGCAAGCAACATGGAGACAAGATACCCAGTAGATATTCTGAATCTAGGGAGCCGGTATCTCAATCCACATGGAGTAAGTATTGACACCGGACGTCTTCATATACTATTTACATAAGTAGTAATATGGCCCACAAAATTTAGTACAAAATCGCTAATTTGTTTGTTTCTCCTAGATTTTGCGGAGATGATCAATCGTGCCAACTTGTCTATGATTGAACTGCAGAATATAGTTTATTCACATCCGTGTCTTCGTAGTCCATAGTCCTTCGTAGTAGTATTTTGTTTTACAAAAATGATGCTCGTAACAACTTGTCAATTTGCATTGATTAAGAAGATATGCATGAACGGAACTCCAGCATAAATCGATATTTAAAGGCAGCTGAACGGCATGCATGCATGTGAGTTTTGCTTTGGCAGCTAGCAAATGCATATGGGAGCTACGTCATCGCCGAGAAGCAACAACACATCATCAATGACCACCTAAGGCCAACGGAAATACCAAACCTGCCTTGAGCTGTTGAGCAGCTAGCTAAATTTATGCTAATGACTCAGGGGAGCTGCATCTCAAATAAGAGGAACACAAATCCTATACTTGTTAGGGAAACTACAACGGGGACCACAAAACAGACGACAACAAATGTCCGCGGAAATGACTGGATGTTTCCGTGGATAATGAGCGAGGTATCGGCTATCCAACCGTAGTCATCAAATTTAGAATGTAGGCTATGACTGACAGTGGGCTAGGCGGACTGAGAGGAAAGAGAGGTGAGAGTGAGACACATGGATTATGGGGACATGTGGTCCAACTAACAATAGGCGAGCTGGATGTACAAACTCTCCTGAACCTACCCCAGGTTAGTGCTGGTTTGGGGGATTTCGGATGTCCGGACCGGTCCGGACAAATATGATGACTCTTGCTGTATGGCTTAAAGTGTCTAGACCTCCCGGTTCACACATTTGCAGGCGATATGGTGATCCTCGCTGGAGTTTCCCTTTGCTAGCTGCACGCCATGAGAGCAGGCAATGTATCAACACTTGCAGCAAAATGTCATAATGTGCTGGCATAGTGAATAGTTAAAAGACATGCATAAAAAAAAGTTCTACATACGCCTGAAGATTTAAAATAGAAATTTAAAAACAAATATATTATTCGGTATGGAAAAATATATGCTTCAAGCATAAATTTGAAGCATTAAACATTTTTATCATATTAGTTATATTAAAAAAATCCCTTTTGAGAAGTGCACCTTTGAGTAATACCAATTAAAACATCACGGTTGCCGTCTTGTCAGTGGGTTCTCCTTTGAGCTAGTATCATGTGGTGCCGCCCACCCATCTTAAATCCATCGATTTATTTATTTTGTGAAAGACTCAATGCGTGAAGGGAGCTATGTCATTTTAAAAAAGTCCACCTAATCAGCACCATGTCATCAATGGTACCCAAGGCAACATGAAACACTATGAGCATTCTCCAACAGTTATAAGATAGGTGTTGGTAAATTTATCATCTAGGACATAGCGATTATGTGGCACGTAATAGATGAGAGAAGAGAGCAAAGTTGTATGGTATTTCACCAACAGCCCTTGCACAAGCTTCAAGGTGAAACTGAGAGAACTCACATTTATTTCCCACTCCTATTAGATACTCAACCAATAAGATGTCGTACTTAGATACAACCAATTGAAGTAATTGTACGACATCTTATTGGTTGATGATGTTGAGTATTATGTTTAGTTAGGAAATATAAGATAGACTAGGATATGTCTCAGCTTGTTTTGTATTTCAAGTTGACCATGTACTCCTATATATATGCCTATGAGGCTCAAGCAATACAACAACGATTCCATCAAATCCCTTTCTCCCTTCTAACATGATATCAGCCTAATCGATCCTAAACCCCAGCCGTCACCGCTTCCACATCCGCGCGCCGCCCCTGGGGCGGTCGGCCTCCATGACCGCCGCCGGGGGCCGCGTCACACGTACCTAGGGTTCGTCTGTCGGTCGTATCGACCGGCTGCTCTAGAGAGTCGTTTTCTCGATCCGTTGATCGGGGTTTTTCTCTCTCGCAGGTTGTATTGATTGGCGTTTTTTTTTTACATTCTGATCTAAAATCGGTTTGCGTCACTCACCTCCATTTATGCGCATCTACTTCATCGTCTTCTGCTGGATCGGTAGCCGCACAACGCCCGAGCTCTGCTGCATGTCAGCATGCTGCTAGGCAGCCGCTAGCGCAGTCGTGCGTTGGCCTGCTGTCGCGCGCCTGCGCGGGCGTGCTGCATGGCCACGCGTGACTGGTTCCGCGCATGCGGCCGCCGATCGTTGCCTGTGTTGGATTTGCTCCTTGCATGCGTGCATGGATCTTCTTCTTTGCACAACGTGTGCACATGCATCAGCTTGCCTGCCCCACATATATCCGGCCCTACCCTGTACCGCTGCGTGATGCATGTGGCCGGATTCCGTGAAGATTGTCTATGAGTACAGCGTCCCTCCACTGATCGAGTAACGGGCTGCTGCTGCGTCGCCTCATCGGACCGTAGGGCCACCGCCCCGTGGTTCTCCCCGTGGCTGCACCGATCAGCGCCGCCGCTGCGTCGCCCCTTCAGGTCGTAGCGTCGCGGCATGTGGTCTCCGTCGCCGCCCTGAGGCTGTTCCGGCCCGTGGTTGCACCATGTCGCGCGCTGCCGCTGCGTCGCCCCTTCGGACCGTAGTGCCGCGGCCTGCGGTCAACCGCCGCGCTCAGGCCGTCCGCTCCAGGCCGTCCCCGAGGCTGCACTGACCCTCGTGCTGCTGCGTCGCCCCGTCGGACCGTAGCGAGCGTGGCACGCGATCCCTGCAACCGCCCTGAGGTCTTCCCCACCGTCGCCCCAACCAGCCCGCCGCCGTTGCATCGGCCCTTTGGGTCGTAATGCTGCGGCCCGCAGTCCACCGACGTCCACGCGCGTTGACTTCCACTTGATATGCGCCCCGCCGCCTCCTTTAGCGCGGGAACGTCACCCTCCGCGCCGGTCTTCGTCATGCTGTCGAGTTCACGATCGCCTACTTCGAGCACCGCCGCCGCCTCCTTAGGCCGCCGCCGCCGCTGCTCTTCTTTCGCAGCTCCTCGGCGACTACCTCGACACCGGCGAGCCCCGACTCGACCCCGACCACGGCGTTCTTCGCACGGCTACCTCGACTACGGCTACACCACATACGCTCTCGACTACCTCGACAAACGGCACAAAGGGCTACCGCCTTGCTTGAGCAACAGGTTGCCACTCCAGCCACGACTCAGCGATGCATCGACCCTTACGACTGTGGGGGGTGTCCGTCGGCTTGCCTTCGGATTCTTCTCCAGTCTCACTGTCTGCATCGCTACCGTTGTGACTGCGGGGGGATGTTGAGTATTATGTTTAGTTAGGAAATATGAGATAGACTAAGATATGTCCCGGCTTGTCTTGTACTCCAAGTTAACCATGTACTCCTATATGTATGCCCACGAGGCTCAAGCAATACACCAACGATTCCACCAAATCCCTTTCTCCCTTCTAACAGATGACAAGGACATTTTATTAACAAGATTTATAGGAGATTCACTAATACACACGCTTCTAGTCGGCAAGCAGTGAGTAGCTTCCTTAGTTTGTTCATAGTGTATAGTATGGCTTAAGACAACAGGGCCAGAGTAAACTTTAAATTGAACACCAGCTGCATATTCAATGTCAGATTTATGTTACTTGCTAACTTTTTGTTTCTAGTAGATTCTACAGTGAACTGTAGAATATGATTTCTTGGTGAAGGTGGAATACATAGCTACAGAAAAACTATTAAAACCATAGTACAATTTTTTGTATAAATGTGTGCAAAGATTGTGGATCTACAAACTTGGTGCAACCTAGTGAGCATACACAATCCGTTTCAAAATACACTGCCTACTTCATTTCATTAGGACAAGCGTCTGATAGATTGGTACAAGTTAGTATGTACATTTATGTGATACAAATGAAACGCACAGGTATGTTTGGTTGAATACAAACCTAATGACATCAATTTTAACTCACATGTATAATATATTAATACTATATTTGGTCAAAGACTGATCCTAGCAAAGCAATGTATGGCATGTATTTTGAAGCAGAGCTATTACTATTTGTTCCTAAATTTGGGGGGGGGGGGGGGGGGGGGGCATGTGGAGAGAGGTGTTCTGAGCACACAGTGTGCGAACTGTTCCTGAGGCAGCCTTGTGATTCCCTACATTTTGTATATTTTTTTCTGGTCTAAATTTACTTAAGTTTGACCTTTGCTTTTCATTATTTTTAGAATATAACCGGCTAACAATGTACTCTCTCCATTTCTTTTCATTAGATGTATTTTGTAAGTAAAAATTGAATTGTTTACGAATGTAAGGGCACTCTGGTTATAAATATTGAATTGTTATAGGTATCTTCACTAGATGCCAATTGTACTCCCCTGAATTGCAAAAATCATTAATCTGCCACGGGTAATTACTTCTCTAATTAACATTGTAACCAGGGTAATTTTGGTCCAAAATTACTGTCGGATAAGTGTCTTCGTCAATACACCTAATACAAAGAATGGAGGGGCTATATAATTTTGTTAGAGCAAGGACAGCGCTTATGGTTTAGGTATATTTATATTTTAATATGCTGTGGAAAGAGATTAACACTATATCCCTAATCGATATAATGGTAAGTAAGTAGCTTTTATGACTCAGTGAGCTCACTCACCTGCCTTTTAGATGTGTTCGTAGTGGCAAGGTCCTTGCATTGGCAAAATTACCCCCATACGCTAGAGGTGAGGAACCAGAGACACCCAAGGGTCAGACGGCTAGCAACACAGAGGCAAGAGAAGCACATGACACCACAAATATATTTTGCTTCTAGGGCTGGCAGCTCAGACCAAATGGATTAAAATTTGATGCCCAACGCCCTCACGGGCAACTACAGTTAAGTAGAAATATGGGCCGCAAAACTTAGTGCAAACTTGCTGGCTTGTTTGTGTCTTCTATACTTGGCGGGGATGATTGATCATGCCAACTTGCGTATGATTAACCGGCAGAATATAGTTGCTTGGTGACCGGTGGGACATATAACTACAATTCTGTTTCATATTATAAACTTGGCACCATAGGCCGCAAAGTGGGTACTTGACGACATTCAAGGATTAAAAAGACATCCATGAATGGAAGGTCCGGCTAGAAAATACTAGAAAATAATGACAAACTTGCTAGTTCTCTTGTCCATTATAGGCCGAATTTCGTGTTTTGACCCTTTTTGCAAACAAAATCGGGATCTGACCCCGGTTCGAAAAATTTTCGGGATCTGACCCTTTTGCCTACCGCTAGGCTACACGGCGGTAGGCCTGTGCATGCTACCGCCAAAGGGATCGGCGGTAGCCCACTTATCCACGTCAGCCCCAAGTAAACGGAACCGTCTCCTGCCGTCCACCCTACCGCCAGAGCCCACGGCGGTAGGCTCTGTAATCCTACCGCTGTAGGCTCTTGCGGTAGGAGCTGAAACCTTATAAGCCCGCGCGGCCGGCTCGTGGGGCCCACCCACAAATCCGCCCCCATCTTCTTCCCCTTGCCGCGGGGCGGCGCAAGAACAGAGAGCACAAGCTCTCTCTCATCCCCTCCACTCCCCCCTCCGATCTCTTTCGTTTGGGCACCATTTTTGCGGATCGAGACGGCTCCAAAACGGGAAAAGTAAGCTCTCTCAATCCCTCCAATTAGTTCTACTCGAAACGCTTTCGATTTGATGCATTATTTGGTGCAAACAAACCTATCTTTTTACTTTGTTTTTACCCTAGGATTGCTTAGGTTGATTATATATGATGTATATAGTTGAATATAAACTCTAATAACTAGTTGTGGAGATTATGTGTAGTTTTGATATGAACCCTAGTTCATCACGAAGGTAGTTGGAGATTAACATTATTTTTGAACAAGTGGTGATGTGATTGATGTTGGAGGGATTGTAAGTAGTTGCTTAAATGTGATTGAAATATGTATATGCATTTTTTTGAACAAATGGTCATATGATGGATTTTGATGAATGATGTATATGCAATTTTCTAATTGTTTCAATATACGATAAATGATGAATGTTGGTGAATAATTTATTTACATTGATCATTTATATTTGTTGAATATATGATAAATGATGAATGTTGGTTGAATATGATTCATTTAGATTTGGACTTGATATGTTCATGTTTGTTCAAAATGATACAAGTTGGTTGAAAATGACATCATTTCTTATTGTTTAATTGTTATAGACGGCCACCCCTTGCGCCAGAAATCGGCGTGAAGTACACGATGCTTGATCATGCTTTCGACAACGGTCACCGCGCCCGTTTTATGGAGAACGGAGTGGTAATGTCTATCGTCAATTTGATGTATTGTTTATTATGACAAAATTAGTTACTAACAATTTCGTTTACATTCTGAGAGATGCTCCCCCCATTGCGGATTTCCAGGTAAGGCCACTACCCTGGCAAGGCCACTACCCTGTATAAGCTCTTCAGCAACGAGCTGGACAACCTATCAGATTTCCAGGTATACCAAGTAGCTTATCAATCGTTCCGCAACTTTCATTCTACTTAAAGATCCTTTTGTAGGTGAACTAGTTTCCGTACCATAACCGAGAATGGGGGTTCGAGCTCAACTCGATGTGCAACGAGGATCGGCTTGCCTGGCGGTGCATTGTGCCCTTGATATGTGTGTATGCCGTCGAGGACACGTTACATTTTTGATGAATTTTTGAGGACACGTTACACCACTTTGAAAGTAGCTTTCTGGTCCTGCCATTATCTTAATAATCACCACACCCAAACTGAATATGTCAAACTTGGTGGAGATTATACGGTCGTCTATATATTCAGGTGGTGCATACTCACTGCATGATAAAATAACACATCATATAAATTACTGATACATAGCTATTACACAACTTACTGCAGCATAGTGTGTGTCTATAATTTTTATATTCACTTGGATGATTATGCTTACGTGTTCCTATAGCACAGTTTGTGAATTGTGATTCTCCTGGGAAGAGCCTTGACAAGCCAAAATCTGCGATTTTGGGCTCCATATTTTCATCTAGCAAAACATTTGCTAGTTTTAAATCCAAATGATACATAGGAGTTTCCAATTGCTCATGAAGGTATTTCATCCCCTGACAAATTCCTCTAATTATTGCATAGTGTGTACGCCAATCACACTCCTTAAAGTTATCTGCACCAAGAAATAACAAGCATCCTCAAAAATTATATGTTATGAATGATTCTGAATGTTGTACCTCATGTTACAAGTAGAAGAACACCATGCATCATACCAGTAAGGAAATTGTCAAGGCTTCCATTTTGCATATACTCGAAGCAAAGAGCTCTCTGTGGTGTCTCAAACAAAACAGTGTTTCCATTATGAGATACGAATTCTCGCCGAGTTTCATGACTATAGCCAACTAAACGCACAATATTTTTGTGTTGCAGATTTGCGAGATTGAGATACTCCTTCTTAAATGTCTCATCTTCCGGTCCATGACTGTTATGAAGCAGTTTTACAGCAACCCTTTCACCATTTGTATGGACTCCCTATTCAACATAGAAATGCATGCATGGTTCAAAGTTCTGTGTGCAGCTATATATGCAACATGTTTAAGTTGAAATCTGGCAACCTCCTGAATTTATAAGCATGAGGTGGCGTTACATTCTGAATAACAGGGAAAAAACTGTGCAAAGACTGACGACTTATTTACCACACGTTTGTTTGGTGTGCAGGTCAATTCATAAGTGTGTCAACACTCAACAAACACCTTGTCTAACTATAGGTAGCTAGCTAGAAACCATGCATGGGTCTTAAGTTGTACCTTATAAACACTTCCGTATGAACCTGTACCAACTTTCATGTCCGGAGAGAAATTTTTTGTAATTTCTTGTAATAACTGGAACGACAGAACCCTTGGCACTCTACTTGCATCCTCCATGTTATTGCTTTCTCCAGTAGAGAATGAATACAAATGGAAACCTGAAAAAAAATCATATGCCTATATTTTAGAGATAGAACAAGCAATAGCGATTTTATGGCCAATCTAACTGCTTCTCTCCTTGTTGACCCTTCATCAAATGAGCAATCGTGCTTGCAGAAAATCTGATAAATCTGTTTGATGTATCAAAATCTCAAAACCAGCACTAAAAATGATACAAGGTTCTGTTTGGAGGAACAAAATTTGAATCAGAAGCTACTGTATATTCAATGTGAACAAGTATGTGAATAACTACTTGAGAGATTGCCATCGAGTGTATAGAGAACAAGCAAGAACTCGGAAACTGCTATGCAGATCGAGGTCCAGACGTCCAGTCGTGCAATTAAACTCTGCAACGAAGATACACAATTTGTGTTAACAATGATCGATGTAGCAGCGAAGTTTTTTTTTCTGGATCCCGTTTTTTTCTCGGTAGGGGCCGGAAGTCCCGGTTGCAGAAAAATCTCGGAAATTTCACCCGATTTTTTCAAAGAAAATTTTAATTAAGAAGTTTTTTAGTGTCAAATACAAAGCAAAGCACCTAGTTGCACTCGTTCTTGAGCTTGTTCCAATGGTTCTGTAACGATGCGCGTAGTGCTGAGGTCATGTGATCTATTCCCGCGCCCACATTTTTTTTCCTTTTTTGCACCGGCAGAGAGTAAAACACCAAAAAGATAATAGTATTGCGCGATGTAAACCTCGATCCTCAGGACCTTCTGTAAAGGGAATGGTAGCCGTTTCCGTTGGAATGAGCTCTGTTCTGTGTTCTTTTTAACGTAAGGAACCTATATGATCCTTTTCGGATTGAAATTCAAATTTATTCAAAAAAAATTCGGCCGAGAAAAAAACCCTGGAACCAACGTGAAGCGAATCCAAGACTAATTTAACATACGAGTCATGGATGATAATTATGGTGAATGAATTCAAAAGTATAATAGAGAGTGCTAGCTATAGACATGTTGAACAGAGCTAGAGGATTTCTCAATACATCTTTTAACAGGAGGAGCGAAGAGAGAGCAAAATGAATCTAGACATACCAGTGAGCGCTTACAGCTTCGTAGACCTCCGGCAACAAGAAGCAGGAGACTCGCAGGATGAGCTGATCTGTACTCCAGCTAGCAGCAGTAGGTGTTGGTTTTGTGGTAGCTGGCTAGCCAAGTGCCGTGTCTGATCGGGTGACCTCGTAGTCAGCAAGTTGTGCCACTTGCTGTTTCCACTTGTTCTGTCCGCCCGCCTTTTCTGAATGGAATACAAATTTTCTTCACATGCGAACAATCTTGACTAGCGGCCAGCTGCAAGTGTGCATACGGTTGAATTTTCATCCAATTTCTTAAAATACCTACAAATCTGATTTTGATCAACACCGTCTGCTTGCATGACTACATTGTCATTGAGACATTTTACGGTGCATTGCAATACATGACAGGGAGTGTGTTATATGGATGACCCAACTAATGAGACTAACTGAACCTTATTAAATCCCAAGTATATTTTCGACAAGAAACATTATCTAAGTTTAATTGCCCCAATTCGGTCCAGGGGTATTATCATCCTAAAAAATTGAATTAACTTAACTGCATTTACATCGCACTTAACTATAATTAAACGACATCGTACGTGGTCATTTGAATTTGGGTTAGAGCGGTTCTCATCTAAATACGAGCCCTAGTCTCCGTCGAACACATAACCGCTCTCGATCGCCGCCACGCGCACTCGCCCTGGCACTCCTCCTCCTCCTCCCCTGGCACACCCTATTATCCACGCGATCCTCCCTGAGTTATGCGGCAGCAGATCTTCCTAGGAGCTGCCTAATCCCCTCCTTCCCCGACACGGAGCCCCTTCCCCGACGTGACGCCTAATCATCCTCATTGCCGTGACTCTATTAAAACGAGAGAAGTACAAATCCTCTTAACACCACCTAACTAGTGACTCTATTTTGTGTAAACATTTTTTTTGCTTGTAGACTAAATATATATATAAAAGCTCAAAGCGAGAAGATTACATTACCGGAGAAGACATGATGAAACAAAACACGAAAAGGAGATGGACAAATGGATAGCTCCATGGTTAACGCGTTATTAGAAGAGTGGGCGGAAAAACAACAATAAAACACAAGCGATAAAATCATATTCGTTAAATAATTCAAATGTATGAAGACGTGTCGGAGTAAATGACCACGGGTAGCCTCATCAGCCCCCCATGGTATTTCGAGACATCGGTGCTAGCTGCGCCCCTCACACCTTCAAGACGAACGACCATCTTCTTGGGCCGGCTGGTCTGAGTGGCTGGCTGCTAGAAGGCGGCGGAACCCACATAAGGCGGCCACAAGGGGAGCCGACTCCTAGAAAGCGGCCACGTGGGGGCCGACTCCTAGCAGGCGGCCCCTTGTCTTCTCACAGTTTGCACCTCATTACCACGACGAGACTGGGCGTGGCTACAGTGCCATCTGCCACCCTCGAATCCAGGGCAAGTCGTGGCCATAGTACGGTGTACCACACAGACATCCCACGCCCTGCGCGGCACTGTTGCCACACCGCCCGTGACATCACCGGCGCCAGAGGGAGCCATGCTCCCACGACGGGCGGTCGGTACGACCCTCAAGAGACGGGCCCTACCTGTCCATGAGCTACCAGAAGGTGGCGAACCCTGAGCAGGCGGCTTGGAGGTGGGCCGTCTCCTAGCAGGCGGCCCTCCCTCTCCATCGGAGTCTATGCGCCATCAACCAGATAAGACGGGGCGTGGCTACAGTGAGTGCCCGCCAGGCGGCGGGACTGTAGCCATGCTCCCCCCGACAAAGCCTCCGTCATCAGGGGCGAGGCTACAGTATAAAGCAGTCAGCATGGCCCGCAGGCGGCGGGCCCTACCTGTTGTCCGAGATCACGGCAGTTGGTGGGACCCACCAGGCGGTGGGCCCCAGCAGCCGGCGGCCAGAGACACTGACGGCTGGGTCCTACACCTAGCCGGATTACCATTGTACCCCTGGGGGTAGGCCTATATAAACCCCCCATGCCACCCCATGCAAGGGGTTCAGAACCTTAGAGATCATACACACCACATAGAGAGAGTGAAGTAGGGCTAGCCTTGTTCTTCTTCCTCCTCTAGCCAAACAGCTCAAGGAGCAAGCTTGTAGCTACCTTGTTGAGATAGTGATCATGCGGAGACCCCGTAGAGCAGGACTAGGGGTGTTATCTCTTAGGAGAGCCCCAAACCTGGGTTAGATTCGCAGGCGTACGCGGTCTTGCTCACTCCTGCTTCTAGAGCCCGGCGACGTACTTTTGTCCCCCTCCATGATAAGTCACCCCCTGGCATATGTCGCATGATATCCCCGACATTTGGCGCCCACCGTGGGGCAAGGTGCACCGTCGTCCGGAAACATGTTCTGGACGGGAACCCTTTTCCTTCTTGGCGAGTTATACGTCTCCAACGTATCTATAATTTTTGATTGCTCCATGCTATATTATCTACTGTTTTGGACTATATTGGGCTTTATTTTCCACTTTATATTATTTTTGAGACTAACCTATTAACCGGAGGCCCAGCCCAGAATTGCTGTTTTTTTTGCCTATTTCAGTGTTTCGGAGAAACAGAATATCAAACGGAGTTCAAACGGAATGAAGCCTTCAGGAACATGATTTTCTCATCAGATAAGACGCAGGAGACTTGGACCCTCCGTCAAGAAAGCCACGAGGCGGTCACGAGGGTGGAGGGTGCCCCCTCCCCCCTAGGGCGCGCCCGCTGCCTCGTGGGCCCCTCGAAGCTCCACCGACGTACTCCTTCCTCCTATATATACCTACGTACCCCCAAACGATCAAACATAGAGCCAAAAACCTAATTCCACCACCGCAACTTTCTGTATCCACGAGATCCCATCTTGGGGCCTGTTCCGGAGCTCCGCCGAAGAGGGCCATCATCACAGAGGGCTTCTACATCATCATAGCCTCTCCGATGAAGTGTGAGTAGTTTACCTCAGACCTTTGGGTCCATAGTTAGTAGCTAGATGGCTTCTTCTCTATTTTTGGATCTCAATACAAAGTTCCCCCCCTCTCTCGTGGAGATATATTCGATGTAATCTTCTTTTTGCGGCGTGTTTGTTGAGACCGATGAATTATGGGTTTATGATAAGACTATCTATGAATAATATTTGAATCTTCTCTGAATTATTTTATGTATGATTGGTTATCTTTGCAAGTCTCTTCGAATTATCAGTTTGGTTTGACCTACTAGATTGGTTTTTCTTGCAATGGGAGAAGTGCTTAGCTTTGGGTTCAATCTTGCGATGTCCTTTCCTAGTGACAGAAGGGGCAACAAGGCACATATTGTATTGTTGCCATTGAGGATAACAAGATGGGTTTTTTTTATCATATTGCATGAAACTATCCCTCTACATCATGTCATCTTGCATAAGGCGTTACTCTGTTTTTAACTTAATACTCAGATGCATGCTGTCGATGAGTGGAGTAATAGTAGTAGATGCAGGCAGGAGTCGGTCTACTTGTCTCGGACATGATGCCTATATACATGATCATACCTAGATATTCTCATAACTATGCTCAATTCTATCAATTGCTCAACAGTAATTTGTTCACCTACCGTAGAATACTTATGCTCTTGAGAGAAGCCACTAGTGAAACCTATGGCCCCCGGGTCTATTCTCATCATATCAATCTCCATCACTTTATTATTGCTTTGCTTTTTTACTTTGTCTTTTACTTTTCACTTTGCATCTCTATACCAAAAATACCAAAAATATTATGTATCATCTCTATCAGATCTCACTCCCATAAGTGACCGTGAAGGGATTGACAACCCCTAATCGCGTTGGTTGCGGTTGAGCTATTGTTTTTGTGTAAGTACGAGGGACTCGCGTAGCCTCCTACTGGATTGATACCCTGGTTCTCAAAAACTGAGGGAAATACTTACGCTACTTTGCTGCATCATCCTCTCCTCTTCGGGGAAATCCAACGCAGTGCTCAAGAGGTAGCTGCGGGAGCAGCCAGCCCGACACATCCGATGGCATTTGCACCGACGCGCTACATGGCGCGGAGGTCGCTTGCGCGGCAAGCTGCCTCGCTGATCTCATCGGCGGGATCCGCCTCTCCGACGAGCCCGCGTCCGATGCGGGATCAGCCAGCTCTGAGAGCTGCTTCGTCGACCTCTTCGGCAAGCTCAGCATCGCCAACGAGCTCGCCTCCGACCTGGAGTCTGTTGGCTCCATCGACCCACCCGTCGAGATGCTCATCAACTTTGACGCGGCAGCCGTCGACGCCTTCCCTAGCAATGTGGTGATCATCGACGACCCTGTCCCTCCCGCAGCTAGCAATGCCAGCACCAGCACTGTCACGGAGGTGCTGGTCATTAGCCACGATGGAGCCTAAGACGGGGCAGGCCAGGACCCGCTGCAGGCGGCAATGCAGGGCCTGTCCGTGCCAGTGGCGGCAGGTGCAGACGGGGCGATGCTGGAGTCATTCCGCATTTCACTCCTCGACAACGCCAATAAGCTGGCGGCCATGAGGTGCCTCACTGCTGCCTACCAGCGCGAGATCGGCCGTGCCGTGGGCGGCACGCCGGCTGCTGGCGAACCCAGCCGGGCAGGTACCGTTCGTCAGCGCGGTGCAGCCATCGCCAGCATGCTGGGGGCCGATAGCCCTGTCTACGCCACACCGATGTAGAACTTGCGTGCTGCCCAGGCGGCGGCTGATGAGCTGGATCACCTGGAGGGCGACGAGCTTCGCTGCATGACAGCACGCATCCAGCAGCTCCTCAACACGGCCGCCGCGCAGCAAGAAGCCGACAGCCGCGTGGTGGAACCCAGCCAAGAAGCTGAGAACCTCCCCCCTCGCCGAGAACACGGCCCGACCTCCCGGACGCCGACAGCAGGCGGCGCCCGCGACCGAATTGACCAAGAGACGGCTGCTAGCCGCAGCCGCACACGCATCACCATCGAGCGCGACCAAGACGGCCGCCCGCGAGCAGTGGAACGGCGGGACGATCGTCCGCCTCCCCCTCCTCCACGCAGGGAGTGGTGCGCTTTCTCGCCGCCTGTTGAGCACCCAACTCGTAGCGGCCGGCTGGGCTGCCGCGAAGGAGTCAGAGAGAATGAGGCCCGACATCGGATTGACCGCCTGGCTCGGTCCCTGGCGTTAGAAGAAGAAGATGCAATCGGCTCGGCCTGTTTCGGCCCCCGCATTCGCGACGAGTCCTTCCCCAAAGGGTTCTTGCTCCCTCAAGACAGTCCCAAATACAATGGCTCCATGAAGCCGGAGGATTGGATGGTCGACTACTCCACCGCCGTCAGCATGGCAAACGGCAACAAGCGCGTCGCCGTGAAGTACGTTCCGCTCATGCTCCAGGGCACGGCACATGGCTGAACAGCCTCAAGCCGTACAACGTCAACAGCTGGTTGGACTTCATTGATGTCTTCATCCGCAACTTCACCAGCACTTACAAGCGGCCAGCCAAGCCTCGCCAACTCTCCATGTGCTTCCAAGGCCCAGCCGAGTCCACCCACGATTACCTGATGCGCTGGGCCGAGCTGCGCAACTCCTGCGAAGGGGTGCACAAGGTGCAGGCCATCGAGTACTTCACCACCGGGTACACAGAAGGTACCTTGCTCAAGCACAAGTTGTTATGCGACGAGTCGGCCACGTTGGATGAGCTGCTGATCATAGCGGACAAGTATGCCACGGCCGACTCCTCCATGAAGTCGGAGCTCCGAGTGAATACATCCAGAAAGGTGCTCCCGTCGGCTCCTCAAACACCGGCTGGAGACTCCACTAGACGCAAGCACCCAAACGACAACAAGCGCAAGGCTCATCAGCCGGCTTCCAACAGCCGACAGGTAGCGACCGTTGAAACCAGCAGCTGGAGGGGCAGCCCGGTCTCAAGCGTCAGAAGGGCGGCAAGCCTACGTGGCTGCATGCTTTCTCCTTCGAGAAGACCCTTGATGCTCCCTGAAAATTCCACAGCGGCGTGAAACCGTCCAATCACACCACCAGAAAGTGCCACTGGCTCACCAGAATCACCAAGGGCGAAGGCCTGCCTCCTCCGCCTGCTGGGCCGCCGGCTCCGCCTCCTCAGAAGCCGGCCACACGTCCAGTCGGCGCAATCCAGGACGAGTTCCCTGAACCCAACGCCACCTACGTCGTCTTCACCAGCTTAGCCGACGATAGACACAGTCGGCGTCAGCAGCACCATGAGATGAATGCTGTCGCTTCGGAAGTCCCAGAGTTCATGCATTGGTCCGAGAGGCCCATCAGCTGGAGCCGTGCTGACCACTCGACCCTGATGCCATCGCCGGGTACCCACGCCCTAGTGTTGGATTCAACCTTCTCCACGGAGAGGCGGGCCTGCCGCTTTTCCCGGATCCTGATAGAGGGTGGTAGCAGCATCAACATCCTCTACCGCGACACCATGGAGAAGTTGGGCATCAAGGCAAAGCAGCTCCAGCCAGTCGTACAGTCTTCCATGGCATTGTACCCGAACTATCCTGCTCCCCAATCGGCAAGATCAAGATAGATGTCCTGTTCGGAGACAAAGATCACTTCCGCCACGAGCCAATCTGGTTTGAGGTGGTTGATTTGGACAGCTCTTACCATGCGATCCTGGGCCGACCCGCACTAGCCAAATTCATGGCAATTCCGCACTATGCCTACCTCAAGATGAAGATGCCAGGCCCCAAGGGGATCATCACCATAGCTGGAGACTACAAGAAGTCGGCTTTATGCGCTGCTACCAGCAGCCTGCTAGCCAAGTCCCTCGTCATCGCCAAAGAGAAGTGCCTCCTTGAGCGGGTTATGGCCATGGCCTGCAAGCAGCCGGACATGTCGCCTGATCCCAAGGAGTCGGAGACTCAGGCCTCCTTCCAGCCGGCCAAAGAGACCAAGAAGATTGCCTTGGACCCAGAGCACCCAGAGAGGCACGCTATCGTAGGGACTGGCCTTGATAGCAAATAGGAAAGCGAGCTCATCAACTTCCTCCATGAGAATTGGGACATCTTTGCATGGTCTCCCAAAGACATGCCGGGTGTTCCGACGGATTTCAACGAGCACAAGCTACATGTAAGGCCGGATGCAAAGCTGGTGAAGCAACCCCTCTGCCACGTGTCAGAAGAGAAGAGAAGAATTGTTGGTGAAGAGATCGCTCGCCTGCTAGCAGCCGGCTTCATTATGGAGGTGTTTTTTCCAGAGTGGCTTGCCAACCCAGTCCTTCTAGTGAAGAAGAACAACAAGTGGCACATGTGTATTGATTACACCAGCCTCAACAAAGCCTTCCCCAAAGATCCATTTGCTCTGCCCCAGATTGATCAAGTGATTGACTCCACAGCCGGATCCGAGCTGCTGTCTTTCCTTGATGCCTACTCCGGCTACCACCAGATCAAGCTGAACCCGGCCGATTGGCTGAAGACCGCCTTCATCACACCATTCGGAGCATTCTGCTACCTGACCATGACATTCGGCTTGAGAAATGCCGGTGCAACTTTTCAGGGTTGCATGCAGAAGTGCCTCCTCAAGCAACTCGGCAGAAATGTCCATGTCTATGTGGACGATATTGTGGTGAAGACGGAGAAGCACGACACCCTTCTGGAAGATTTCAAGGAGACCTTTGATAATCTGTGTCGTTTTCAAATCAAGCTCAACCCAGAGAAATGTGTCTTCGGGGTCCCAGTCGGCCAGCTCCTTTGTTTCCTTGTCTCAGAACGCGGCATCGAGTGCAACTCTATGAAAATTAAGGCCATCGAGCGGATACAGACGCCAACCCGGCTGCCAGACGTCCAAAAGTTCACCGGGTGCTTGGCATCTCTCAGCCGATTCATCAGCCGACTGGGTTAATAGGCCCTCCCCCTGTACAAGTTAATGAAGAAAATCACTCACTTCGAGTGGAACGACAAGGCGGACGAGGCCTTCCTCCAGCTCAAGAAGATGCCGACCACGCCGCCTATCCGGGCGGCCCCGGCTGCTAAGGAGCCCATGCTCCTCTACATCGCCACCACCAGCCAGGTTGTCAGCACTGTGATCGTGGTCGAGCGACCAGAAGACGGCAAGGCACAACCGGTCCAGAGGCCAGTTTACTACCTGAGTGAGGTGCTGTCATCCTCCAAGCAAAACTATCCCCACTACCAGAAGATGTGCTATGGCGTGTACTTTGCCGCTAAGAAGCTCAAGCAGTATTTTCAAGAGCACTCCATCAT
The DNA here is from genome assembly GCF_056163025.1 of Triticum urartu. NCBI lineage: Eukaryota > Viridiplantae > Streptophyta > Magnoliopsida > Poales > Poaceae > Triticum > Triticum urartu. The sequence continues at coordinate 10,596,507 of NC_141874.1, forward strand.
GGTCGTCTGCACCGCCCCGCTTGCCGAGATCATAGCCAACAAAGATACGTCAGGCCAGGTGGCGAAGTGGGGCATCAAGCTGGCCCCCTACACCATCTTCTACCAGCCTCGCACAGCCATCAAGTCCCAAGCGCTGGCCGACTTCCTCGTCGACTGGGCCAAGACCCAGTGCCTGCCGCCAGCGCCGAAACCCATTGGCGGATGCACTTTGATGGTTCGAAGATGCGCACCGGTCTGGGAGCCGACATCGTCCTCACCTCTCCCAAAGGCGACAAGCTCAAATACACGGTTCAAATTCACATCACCGCCTCCAACAACATGGCCGAGTACGAGGCGCTCGTACACGGACTTCGACTGGCGAAAGAGATTGGCATCCGCCGGATTCTGTGCTACAGCGACTCGGACTTGGTAGTCCAGTAGTCGTCTGGCGACTGGGATGCCAAGGATGCAAACATGGCAAGCTACCGTTTCCCCGTCCAGTAGATCAATGGATACTTTGACAGGTGCGAGTTCCTTCATGTGCCACGAGCCGACAATGAGCAAGCTGACGCACTGGCACGGATTGGCTCCACCCGCCAAGCAATACCAGCCAGCGTCTCCCTCCAGTGCCTCCGCAAGCCGTCTATCAGGCCTTCGCTAGAATCAGAGTCCATCTTCGTGCCGGCTGCTCCTGGAATAGCCGGATCCGACTCGGTGGCCACAGCAGCCGGCCCAGGGACCTCACCAGGCGGCTCGGGGACTACAGCAATCGCACCCGGCCCGAGGACTTCAGAACCCGGCCCGGGGGCTGCATCAGTCGGCCCGGAGGCTTCACCAGGCGATGCGTGGACTACAACAATCGCACCCGGCCTGGGGACTTCAGAACTCGGCCCGGGGCTGCAGCAGTCGGCCCGGGGACTTCAACGAGGCAGCAAGCGGCAGCCGACTCCAACCGCCACCTCCCAACCCAACCGCCCTGGTTCCAGTGGCCGTGATGACAGTGATCGAAGCACCATCATTGGCACAGCCCATCCTCAACTTCCTGTTGAGTGGAGAGCTACCAGCCGACGAAATCTTGGCCCAGCAAGTGCAATGCCGAGCAGCAGCATACACCATAGTAAACAGGGAGCTTGTCAGGAGCTGCGTGACTGGCGTCTTCCAGCGCTGTGTCAAGCAAGAGAAAGGCAAGGCAATCCTCAGAGACATCCACCAAGGCGAGTGTGGCCACCATGCGGCCTAAAGATCCCTTGTTGCCAAAGCTTTCCGCCATGGCTTCTTCTGGCCAACTGCTTTGGACGACGCCAAGGACTTGGTCAGTAAGTGCAAAGGATGCCAAAAATCCAGCTCCAAGCAACATCTGCCGGCTTCTGCACTAAAGACCATCCCCTTACTTGGCCATTTGCCATCTGGGGGATGGAAATGGTGGGGCCGTTCAAGACAGCACGCGGCGGCATGACCCATCTGCTGGTCGCCGTGGACAAGTTTACCAAATGGATTGAAGCAAAGACAATCAAGAAGTTGAATGACCCGACTGCTGTGACCTTCATCGCAGATATCACCGTCCGATACGGTATACCACACATCATCGTCACCGACAATGGCACAAACTTTGCCAAGGGCGCTTTGGCCCGTTTCTGCGCGACGCAGGGCATCCGACTGGACTTAGCGTCCGTTGCCAATCCGCAGTCAAACGGACAAGTCGAACGAGCAAACGGCCTCATCTTGTCCGGCATCAAGCCCCGACTGGTCGAGACACTGGAGCGCTCCGCTGGCTGCTGGATCGAAGAGCTGCCGACTGTCCTCTGGAGCCTCCGGACCATGTCGAACAAGTCAACCGGCTTCACTCCCTTCTTCCTCGTGTACGGGGCCGAGGCCGTCATCCCAACTGACATAGAGTTTGACTCGCCTCGCGTCACCATGTACACAGAAGCGGAGGCGAAGGAAGCAGGAGAAGACGACGTCGATCTGCTGGAAGAGGGCCGACTGTTGGCACTCAGACGGTCCGCCATCTACCAGCAGAGCCAGTGCCGCTATCACAGTCGGAAGGTCAAGCCACGATCCTTCCAAGAGGAGGACCTTGTGCTCCGATTGATCCAGCGAACAGCCGGCCAACATAAGATCTCGGCCCCTTGGGAAGGGCCCTTCATCACCAGCAAAGCCTTGGGCAACGAATCCTACTACCTAATCGATGCACAGAAGCCCAGGGCGCGCAAGAGGGACGATTCTGGCAAGGAAACATAGCGCCCATGGAACGCAAATCTCCTCCGACAATTTTACAGTTAATGCAGTATGTACCACGCTACCTTCTGTGTTCAGAGCAAAGACATCGGGCCCCTCGAGGAGCACTCGGGGGCTACCCTTTTTTTTATCTATATGTTAAGTTTTATGCATGTGAATGTGTTATTTCATTCCTTCGCCCGGCACCGGGTCCAACCAGTCGGCCCGGGGGCTTGCCGCCTTGTCCTATGTTGATGCCACTTGAAGTCGGACAACTAGTGTGTCGGCATCTAAGCCCTCTCTTGCCTTAAGCCGCAGCTCACAGAGCGATTGTCTGGCTGGCAAGGGCTAAAGGCAAGAAATGGTGTCCACACAAAAAATGGCTAAGGAAAAAAGCATTCACATAGGCCAGGCTGACTCCTCGCCTCACCATCTGGCTGCTGAGTAGCCGGCCGGCCGGCTTCTCACTTAACTTGCTACGTTCTAAAAGGCCAAAGTACTTGTCTTCCCAAACGGCCAAGCACCCGACCCAGCCACAGACCGCAGAGCGGCTGTCCGGCTGGTAGGGTCGCACACAAGGGAAGGCGGCAAAGGAAAAAGCCAAAAAAGAGCAGAAAAGTAGGACTAAGTTAGAACCCGGCAGAGTACGACTTGTAGGATAATTAATTTACATAGCAGGGCTCATAGCCAGAATTCAACAAAGTTTGATTACACCCCCAACGGGTGGAACTGCGCGAATCTAACAAGCTTGTCCAAAGATCACAAAAGGAGGATACGATAAGATAAAACTGGCCGCCTAGGCCAGAGGAGCAGCAGGCGGGTCCGGCAGGTTGTTGGAGGCAGCGGCGCCGGTTGGTGGAGTGGCCGACTGGTGAGTCTCAGCCTGGTTCGCGTCGGCAGTAGTCGGTGCAGCCTCACGTGGGTCGTTGCTCGAGGCTCGATCGGGCTGAGTCTGGCCGTCCGCTCCGTCCTCCGGTGCGTCGTCTTCGCCATCCTCACCCTCTTCTTGCTCGCCCTCATTGCTGGAGTGGATCTCCTCCGACGAGTTTTCCCCTTCGGCTGGGTTCAGCCCGAACCAGTTGGGCGGCACCTCGGCGCCCCGATCGTCCAGTTCAGGCATGAAGACGTTTGTGTTGGCGTACTCAGCAAGCGCCGCCGCACGTTGAGAGAGCGCGCGGTCCACCGCCGCCAGCTCCGGCCCGGCCTCGACCCGAAATGTGGCCAGCTGAGCCAGATTGAGGCTGGGATACCACGCCTTCGCAAACTCCAAGGCCGTCTGAGCACCCGCCTGAGCCGCG